>NC_133658.1:641554530-642754530 GCF_037893015.1 Macrotis lagotis
GCTTAAGTTTTTTAATCAAGGTTTTCATATAGTCACAAAATTCTTAAATTATGTCTCTTCAATCTATTTTCTAGGTCAGTTGTTCTTTCAGTGTGACATTTCACATTCTATTTTTTCCATTTTTTTGCTTTGTTTTATTATTTCTTGATGTCTCATGGAGCCATTTGCTTCTAACTGCCCAATTCTAATTTTTTTAAAGTTTTTAGTTTTTGCAAAGCAATGGGGTTAAGTGGCTTGCCCAAGTCCATACAGTTAGGTAATTATTAAATGTCTGGGGCTGGATTTTAACTCAGGTACTCCTGACTCCAGGACCTCTATCCACTACACCACCTAGCTGCCCCCAATTCTAATTTTTAAGGAATTATTTTCAGTGAATTTTTATGCATCTTTTTCCATTTGGAAAATTATTCTTATTAAGGACTTACTTTCTCAAGTTTTTTACCAAAGGTGTTAATTATAGTTTCATGATTTTTTTTGCATCACTCTCATTTCTTTTTTCAATTTTTACCGTGTTTATTTGATTTATTTAATCTTTTAGCTCTTCCAGGAATTTTTGTTGTCATTCTGTCCAATTTAGATTTTCTTTTGATTTTAGATTTTGCTCTGTAGCTGTTTTGACATTGTCTTCTAAGTTTCTGTTATGATCTTCTCTGTTCTATAGTAGTTTTTATGGTTAGGTTTTTGTTGCTGTTGTTGCTGCTGCTGTTTTTTGCTATTTTACCCCTTATTTCTTGACTGAACTTTATGTTAAAGATGGGCTTTGTTCTCAGATGGGAGTCAGGAAGGAAGGGAAAAGTGGGGGAGGCTTTGTGTCAAGCTTCAAGGCTTTTACACTACTCTTTTCAGATATATTTCTGGGAGATTGAAAACTTTCATTGCTTTTAAGATAGTGTGGTCTAGGAGCTGGTGTGGTGTCTGATCTCTTACTCTGCTCTATGATCCTTACCACGATGAGTCCCTGATTATTTGCAACCAAAAGTACTGCTCTTTAAGGTCCCTAATCCTTTGTGACCAAAAGTGTTCCTCCCATTCTGGCACTTCAACCTGGAAGTGGGAATGAGCAATGGAGTTGCCAACAGTTCCCAGTTAGCATAGGAGTCCTCTATAATCTCTTTCTGACCAATTGCCAAATCTGCTTATCATTTTTGGCTTGAGATCTGAAGTTTCTGTTGATACTGTCATTGCCTCCAAGCCCCCCAGCTTGTGTTACAAAAAGTGTGCTCTAGGCCAACCCCCCATCCCATTGTCAAAATCTCTCCTTCCATTCTCCTAAGTTGTCTTGAGTTGGGAAAATGTCTCACCTGATTATTCTGTCACTCCAGAATTTGATTTGAGGCATAATTTTAATGTTTCTTTTGGAGGAGAATGTTGGAAGGACTCAGCTGTACTTCCTCTACTTTACCATCTTGGCTCTGCTCCTGTACACAACAGGATCTTGAGGCTCTTCACCACACTAGTTGCCCTACTCTGGACTTTCTCCTGCTTATAACCATCTTTCCTAAAACATGTCAGTACAGTATGCCAGATGAAGTCTATAATTTTGTGCAGCAGGACTGTTAAATTCATGGTCCAGGACAGTATGGCTCTTTCAAGGCAACCCAAGTTCATCTTAGATTTTTTAACAGCAATATCACAGTTTTGATTAATATGAAGCTTGAAATTCTTCCAAAAAAATACCCAGAACTCAAAAAACAAACAAAAATATGTTTTTTTCAGATATACTGTGATCTCCCCATTTGTTACTTGAGTACCTAATTTTCCGCACCCAAGAATGACTTTATATTTATCTTTATTGAATTTTATCTTATCAGATTCATCCCAGTGTTGCAACCTGTCAAGATCTTTTGGCACCTTGGCTCTGTCATCCAATGTGTTACTCATCCCTCTTGATTTTGTGCCATCTGCTCATTGATAACTGTTTACTTAAGCAATTGTCAGAACAAGTTTTAAAATACCTGCCTTGCTAAAATAACAAAAAGAGAAAATGATCAGTGGTGGAGAGGATGTGGGAAAACTGGGACACTTATGCAGTATTGGTGAAGTTATGAACTGAATCAACCATTCTAAAGAGTGATTTGGACTTGTGCCCAAAGGGTAATAAAACTGTATATACCAAAAAAAACTGTCCATATCCTTTGATGTAGCAATTTCACTACTAGGCCTATAATTGCAAAGATATCATAAAAAGGGGAAAAAAACCTACAGGTACCAAAAAATTTATAGCAGCTCTTTTTGTAGTGACAAAGGATTAGAAATTGAGGAATTGGGAAATGAATGAATTAATTATGGTCTATGAATGTGATGGAGTACTAATGTTCTGTAAGAAATCATGAGTGGCCAGACTTCAGAAAAGCCTATAAAGACTTGCATGCGGGCAGCTAGGTGGCACAGTGGATAGAGCACCAACCCTGGAGTCAGGAGTACCTGAGTTCAAATCCGGTCTCAGACATTTACTAATTACCTAGCTGTGTGGCCTTGGGCAAGCCACTTAACCCCATTTCCTTGCCAAAAAAACCTAAAAACAACAGAGATGCTTTTAGGGCAGCTAGGTGGCATAGTGGATAAAGCACCTGCCTTGGAGTCAGGAGTACCTGGGTTCAAATCTGGTCTCAGACACTTAATAATTACCTAGCTGTGTGGCCTTGGGCAAGCCACTTAACCCCATTTGCCTTGCAAAAACCTAAAAAAAAAAAGACTGGTATGAACCAAATGAAATGAACAGAACCAGGAGACCATTATACACATTATCAGCAATACCTTGAGATGATAGACTAGGATGGATGCATCTCCTCTCAGCAGTTCAGCAATCAAGGACAAAGATTTATGATGGAAAATGCCATCCACATCCAAAGTAGAGTATACTATGTTGACTTTTTAAAATGTCTTTTATATTTTTCTTTCTTCCTTATGTTTTCCCCCTTTAGTTCTAACTCTTCTTTTACAACATGACTAATATAGAAATATGTTAAACATGATTGTACATTTACAATCTATATAAGATTACTTTCTGCCTTGGGGAAGGGAAAGGGAAGGGAAGATGTAGAAAAAATGTGGAACTCAAAAGCATACACAAAGGTGAATGTTGAAAATTATCTTTGCATATAATTGGGAAAAAATTTTTAAAAATAAAAAAAGTCTGTCAAGTAAAGATCTCTGGATCTATATGACCTGAAGACCTTCCAAAATGTATCATTAATGACTACCCTTTAGATATGGACACTTAATCAATTTCAAATATGTCTAATTATACTATTTGTTCAACCCACATTTTCCATCTTGTCCACAAAAATACCATAAGAAATTTTCTGTTAATCTTATGGTCAAGAAAGAGAGATGAGGTTAGACAAAATTAAAATTAGTTGTAATCAGAACTGGTTGTGAAATTTGGTTAAACTAAATTACTATTCAAAACTAAACAAATTGCTAAAATGAAGGTAAATTCTCCTGATCAACTAGTTTTGTAAACTGGCTAAATGTTAAATGAAATTAATTTGATATGATCTGTTTCTGATGAACTTGTCCTGGTTTTTTTACCTTCACTTCCTTTTCTAGATTTTACTAGCCATCCCTTTCATAATGTATCCTAGAATGCTTTTTACAGTAATTAAAGTAAATTCTGGAGTGAACCCATTTTAATTTCTTTCCTTTTTGTAAAAAAAAAAAAATTGAGGTGTTTTCGCCTGATCCAGTGGTATCTCTCTCATTCTCCACATTCTTTCAGTAGTACTATCCACCAGTTCTTTCAGTACCTGCCTGGGATGTAGGTTGGCAAGGTCTAGTGACTTGAACTTATAAAGGGTGGGTAAATTCTCTCTTACTACCACATTTGTACTTACAATCTTGCACAAAGTAGACACTGACCTATTACCAACTTTTTTCCCCTGCTTTTTCTAACCTAAAGATTATTCTATTAGAAAATATAGTAAAAAAAAAAAAAAGCATTGATTGGAAAGATCTGCTTTCTTTCCATTGTAAGTTTGTTTTCTAATCCACCCTAAGTACACTTCTTTGATTTTCTTCATTTCTCCATTATATATCCTTAAAATAAAAAAAATCAAAAAATTTCTTTGGGGGGGGGGATTCTCAACTTGATCAGTTCAATCTCATGTCATTCTTATAGGAATTGACCTCCTTTTCATTCTTTTTTCCCCACTTACAATTCTCATTTCCATGTTTTATACATTTACTTTTAAAAATCTTGAATTGGTATTTCGGTTCCTTACATATCTACATTGTTATATTGAAACAATGCCCCCCCTTTTCCTCTTCAAAGTATTTGTTTTCCTTTGTGTCTTCAGAATTTCATTCTCAAGAGCTTCTCCCCAATTTTAGACCACAGGATTGAATATATTATTTCTCTGATCACTCTGATGTCTACTCTTCCAAAATTCAGGGAGCATGTCAGATTATGCCCAAATTTACCTTCTTTCTCTTTCACAAATTCTAAGATGACCTGGTCACTTCCTGCTAAGTCTCACCATTTCTGCCCTAGCAATTAGTTCCTAAGTTTTATTGAGGAGGACCTGATGCAAGTTATACTTCCCATTGTTGCTTGCTTCCTCCAACTTTTAAATGGTTGAGTTATGATTAAGACCAGCCAAGAAAATAATGATTCTGCCTTTGGCAGAGGGCTAGAGCTCCCACAGATGGCCAGATAATTGAAGTTCCCTATCAGTACTATCTAAGACCTATTGTCGCCTTTCAATCTATTTTCCAAATGTTTCATGGAGTTGGACATCCTGTCCAGATGGTCTCCAGTACAAGGGTCAAACTTGGGCTGTAGACCTTGGGCTGTAGACCTTCCTGCTTAATAACACTCCCCAGTAGGATCAAACCAGATTAAAATGAAATTGAGAAATAGTTAACAAAATAAATGCAAATGCAATAGAGCATATACATTGTTGATATGTGATTTTCTAAATCAATATGAGGACAGCAGCTCCATTTGTATTGGAGTTTGGCACAACTGGTCTATAGATCAGTTCTGCTGACTATTTGATGTGATTCTTGGGTTCTAGTTTTCCTCTATAAAATGGACTACATGATTAAAATTATAGTTCATGTTTTGTAAGGTCTCTAACAGCTTTCAGACCCAAAGATTCATAAAATTTCCTTGTAAAATGGAAATACCAGTGACATAAAAGGTCATAGGTTTAGTGTTTGATGAGCAAGGAAAGAGGGAGGGAAAGGAAAAAAATAAAGAAAAAAGAATCAGGACTGAGGAACAAAAATGAGAGCTATTTGGAGGTTCATTGAGTCAATTTGATTCAAGAAACATTTATTAACCACCTATTTGGTACCAGGCACTCTGTTAGGAACTTGAAAACAATCCCTGCCCTCAAAGAGCTTACATTCTACTAAAACATGGAGAAGGGGAATGGGGAAGAGGGGTCCAGAGGGCAACAAGTACAGTGGTAAGTAAATAAAAATATATATACAAAATAAATATAAAGCAATTTCAGGGGTACAATGACACTGGAAAAAATCACTGAAGGTCTATTGTAGGAGGCAACATATGAGCTGAACCTTGAAGGGAGCTATAGATTCCAAGGGGGTGGGTGAGCAGAGAGAACATCCAGGTACAGGGCCATGAAATATTGAGAGTGTAAAAAAGGGGAGGAACATGTAATCAGTCTGGAAAGACAGAATGGAGGCAGACTGTGAAAGGTTTTAAATGCCAGAGAAATTGTATTTTAAATTTCAGGCAAGGCAATATAAGACCACTGAAAGGTGTCTTGAGCAGGGAGAGTTAGGTTGTCCAAGCTATGCTTTAAGAATCTCAATAAAGCATCTGTGCAGAGTATTCACCAGAGAGAGGAGAGCAACTAGAAGCAGAGGCAGCTAGTGATAAGAAGCAGGGCAATTGTGGTGTGGATAGAAAGAAAGAAAGAAAGGGGACCAGTGACTGAAGTTGTGAATCCAGGAATCCAGAAGAATGCTGATACTTTTGACAGAAATAGAGAAATTAGGAGAAGGGATTGATTAAGAAGGACAAGAAGTCAGAATCTGGGACTGTCCTGCCAAGTCCTGGTGTTGTATTGCAGAAATAAGGTTGAACAGCCTCATGACTATGTAAGGGGGTAACTGTAAAATTTCCCCAGGCAAGGAAGGAAGCAAGCTATGTTTTCTCCTTGAGGATGGACAATTTTTATTATTAAAGCAGATTGTCGGATATACCTGCCTAGGAAAGGGATGGTCATCCCCTACAGGGACATTAGCCAACATAATTCATAGCAATGCTCCCTGCTCTGACAAAGAAGTGCCAGACTCAGACAGGACTTGGTTTCCCTGCTCTGATTCTTCTATTGGCTAAGAGATGACCTCAGTTTAAGCAGGGAGGCCCCTGCTCCTATAGGTTGATCACATTTCTCTTCTGCACATGTCCCTCCTGAATTCTTGTTTCTGAGGCCAGTTTTGGAGACTAAGTTAGCTCCCAGATGAATGAGAAGTATTAGAAAAGAGGAAAAGACATTGTTCAAACATTCAGCATCTGGAGGGACTTGAAAGGCAGACCACATCAGTGTCTTCTGGGAGCAAAGCCAGCTTGGTCCTCAGAAAGAGCAGTGTGGGGAGGGGATAGAAGTCCAAACGTTTCCTCCTTAGGTGCTGCTGGAGAACACATATATGACACATTGTCAGACCCAAAGAGAAGATGAGAAAAGTATAGATGGAATCTTAAGGCACTGAGGGCTTGGTAGGCCTTAATATAGGAAATATGTGTCCACTAGAATTTTGCCATGGATTCTCAGAACCTGGGCATGGATCCATATCTTTGCCACCTCCAGTCCTCAAATCTTCTAGGCGGAGAAAATGTGGTTCACTTGCTGGAAGCCAGAGGAGAATTCAGGGATCTCAGGAACCTGGCAGGTCTAGAGGAACCCTAAGGCCAATCTCTTGGGAAAGCATTAAACTCTGTGTCCCAGTCATATAACTTCTGGAAAAATTCAGCTACTTTCTGTGGACATAGGAGAGACTGGGGGGAAGATGCCAGCTCTGAAATTCCATGAAGGATTTGAAATAAAAAAAAATCTATCTAATACCTCTTCAACTCTTTAAGAAAAAAACAGGGCTGAAAAGCAAACACAGGTTACTTTATAACTGCTTCCATTGATAGTCACAAGGTTGATTGGCCAATATGATAGACTGAAGCATTAGGACAATGGAAAGAGGTCTGGAGCACCTTTCCTAAATGTCCATTACAGATCCAAGGGCCTTCCACATCCACTGACCCTCCACTGTCAGTGTGGCTGCAGCCTAAAGAATTTGGGTTCCACATGTTCTGTGCCTTTGCCAGTTTGTCTTTTTTCCACAGTTCAGAAGGCAGTGAGACAAGAGCAGGATAATAGTACAGTTCATTGAAGTTATCTCCAGAGGTCCTCCACAACTCTGTTCACTGAATCCACCCACCCACTTAGACTTTCATGCCTTATTCCCTCTCTGAACTGGCCAGAACACCCTCTTAAAAATATCCATGGAATTCAAAGTCAACCATCCCAATATTTTTCAGTTTGGTTAGAAAATTAGGTCCTTTTCCATTTTATAACAATGCTGTCCAGTCTTGGGAAAGCAGGGACACATAGGCACATAAACATTCAGATGTGCACATGCACACACATACATGCAGCCATTGAATTAAATAATAATGTTACTGAAGAGTATCTTTGAGCCCACATTTCCAGGTGATACTGGAGAAATCCCTGTAGCTTCAATCACAAGGTAGAGCCTTCATAGTCATGGTCTGGCTTGCCATGCCAGCTGATTAGGACTTATGGCCCCGCACCTCACCCTGAGAATGAAAGAAAAGTAGAGAGCAGGTTAGAAGGGCAAAACAGGACCTGGAAGTTGCCTTGCCTTCCTTAGCATTGATTTATTCCCTTCCCTCAATAGAGAAGATAGTGGGTGAGCCTCACTTCAATTTAATTGAAGAAATACTTCTTGTGGCAGGCATCCTGCCAGGCAGGGTAAACAGCAGCAACAAAATAGTCCCTGACCTCAAGGGGTCTACATTCAACCACACACAAATAGGTAAGAACAAGATAATTTGAGGAAAGGGAAAGAAATTGGAAGGATTAGGAAAGGCTTCATGAAAGTAGCTCATAGCAGAACCTTAAAAGAAGCTAATAAGAATTCCAAGAAATTGAAATATGGAAAGATGTGAGTGATTTCTAGACTTAGAGAGTAGAAAAGGCAAAGGTAACAAGATGAGAGGTATGCCAAATTTTAGGTAGTCACATCAAAGTATGAATATACATTTGGTTAGGATTCATGCTAAGGAAAGTGGCTCTTTAGATGTCTGAGTGACCTGTCCTAGGCTCCCCTTTCAATTTTTTCTCTTATTATTCTCCTACCTCTGACACATTGGTAGGATTGGAAGCAGGGTATAATGGTATATGATTGACAACTGACTCCCCCCTCCCACAAAAAACAAAAACAAAAACCCAACAACAAAAAGAAAGTATAAAATACATTTAAACCTCATCTGCATTATTAACATTTCCTTCATCATTTACTTAAATCTGGACAATCAACAAAACAATAAAGCAAGCCCTGATCTGTATAGTTTGCCTATTTCAGAGTATAAATGCTCACAATGAAAACTGAACAATCGATGCTTTGAGTTGACTCCAGCACACCCCTGACTGGGATGATTTTGCCCTTTTGACCAAGGGAGAAGCAAGGCAGAGAGACATCTAGTATCTTGCCTGGTCATATAGCAATTTGGGTCAGAAACCAGGTCTTCTAACTCTTAGCTTGCTCCTGGACAATACAGGACTTCCAGCACAGAAGGACAAACTCCTTGGCCAGGCTTATCTTTCATTGTCTATTCTAAGCAATGATATATATGGTGTGCCCATGGGCAGGGGAAGGACAGGGTGACATTTCAGGGTTAGTACAGAAGCAGAGTTCCATCATATTTTCCTAGTAGAGAAGGAACAAAAGAGAAAAGATCTTTGAACTTAATGAAGTCTTAAATTTTTGCCAGTCTTGTGTTTTGTAATTTGCTAAGCCACTCAACATATAAGATGGGATATGATATTTTGGGGATTTTGTCTTGTCTTCTTATTAAACTGAAAATTTCATGAATGTAGAAACTGGGTTTTATCTAAGCTTTGTATCCAGTTGTATCCACTATCTTGGTATACAGTTGTATTCAGTATCTAAGCTTTGTACCACACAGTGGTACCTCATAAATGCCTATTAAATTACATTTTATTTTAACCCCCACATTTCTTAATCAGTATTATGGCAACATTAGGCAGCTAACTGGCATAGTGGAAAGATCACTAGACTTGGGAGTCATGTATCTTCAGACTAGCTAGCTGTGTGATTCTGATCAAGTCATTTAACTTCTGTCTGCCTCTCATATGTTAAATGGAAAAAATAAAAGCCCTTACTTCCCAGGGTTGTTGTGGGGATCAAAATAGATAATATTTAGTGCTACATAATAATTAATAATTATTATGGTAATAATATAAATATTAGTCAGATTAAGGAGAAAAGAGTTTTTGTCCTCATCCAACTCAGGAGAGCGGAAGGCAGGGGGAGGGTACCTAGCGGTCCCAGCACTATCAGGATTAAAGACTGCTCTCTTGGTTCTGCTCTTTGTTATTTCATTTAAGTTTTTCCATTGTTTTCTAAGATCACTGAGCATATCGTTTCTTATATTACATGGTATTCTGTTAAAATTACACACCACAACTTGTTCAGTCATTCCCCAATTGATAGGCATCCCTGTAATATCCAATTCTTTTCCACCACAAAGAGAGTTGCTATAAATATTTTAAAACATATATGTTCTATCATCTTTGAAAATAGACCTACTAGAGGCAGCTAAATGACGCAGTGGATAGAATACCAGCCCTGGAGTCAGGGGCACTTGAGTTCAAATTCGATCTCAAATATTTAGTAATTACATAGCTGTGTGACCTTGGCCAAGTCAGTTAACCCCATTGCCTTGCAAAAAACAAAACAAAAAATAAAACATAGACCTAGTAGTAGAATTGCTGGGTCAAAGGAAATAGAAAGTTTAATAACTTTTTGAAAATATTTCCATATTGCTCTCCAAAATGGTTGGAACATTTCACTATTCCACAAACCATGAATTAGTGTTCTTGTTCTTCCACATCCCCTCTGTTGATCTGTCACTTTCTCCTTCAATCATTTTAGCCAATCTGATGGGTATGAAATGATATTCCAAGGTTGTTTTAATTTGCATTTCTCTAATGATGATTTAGAGCATTTTTTCATCTTACTATAAATTGCTATGATTTCTTCTTTGGAAAACTGCCTGTCCATAATCTTTGACCATTTATCAATTGGGGAATGACTCATTCTTATAGATTTAACAAAGTTCTTTATATATTTGAGAGATGAAACCTTTATCCAAGAAATTATCTATAAAGTTTCCCCCAATTTTCAACTTCTCTTCGGATCTTGGCAGCATTTGTTTTATTTGTACAAAACCTTTTTAATTTGATATAAATGAAATTATCTATTTTATAGCTAACTCCTCTCTTTATCTTTTTTAATTCACAAATTGATTACTTATCTATAATTCTGATAAATAATATGTTCCATGTTCTTCAAATTTTCTTGTAATATCTCTGTTTAGATCTAGTCCGTGTATCAATTTTGGCCTTATCTTGGTAAATTGTATAAAATGTTGGTCTATTCCCAGGTTCTTCATATTACTTTCTGGTTTTTCTCAGCAATTTTTACCAAATAATGAAATCTCATCCCCAAATCTTAAGTCTTTACATTTGTTAAATGTAATATTATTATATTCATTTACTGCTGTAAATTATAAGTCTGTTCTATTCCATTGATCTACTTTTCTATTTCTTAGCCAGAATTATAAAGGGCTAAAACAAACAGAACCAAGAGAAATTTATATAGTAATAGCAATATTGTTTCAAGAATGAGTGAATAAGTCATTTTGGCTATTACAAATACCCAAATTAGTTATAAAGAACATGTGAAGAAAGATGCTGTATGCATTCAGAGAAAGAACCAATAAATAGAAGTATGTATAGAATAATTTTATACACACACATGTATTATATATGTGTGTCTAATGGTAGCCAGCTCAAAAAAGCAGGGAGGAAACTTTGCTGTATATTTAAAAGGAATAGCAAGCTTATATAGTTTATTTCCAGATTTATGTACTATCATCTTTTTTATTGTACTATGTTATGGAAATGCTTTTTTATGCCATAATGTTTTTTAAAAATGAATTAATTTAAGAAAATTCACTTTCATAATAAACATTATTATTATCTATTTCTAACAAACTATGCCTCATCAAATATTTAACAGTTTTCAAATGTTAAAAACAAACAAACCAACAACATTAGAGAGTAAGGTCTAGAGTTCAGTTACAAATAAATACCCCATCTCGCTGGAGAGTATGCCCTGGTTCTCTCACCTCCATTTTGCTGTAAATCCAATTAAGAACTTCTGTCACTTTGGTATATACACCAGGTTTGTTCCTCTGGCCACAGCCTGTGCCCCAGCTGGTCACGCCTGTGAGGTACCATCGGTTGTTTCTCTCACATACCAGTGGGCCCCCACTGTCCCCCTACAAGAAGAAGATAGTGGTCACAGACAAGGAGGGAGAGCAGATTTTTCCCTGGGTATCCTGGGTGTCTTGCTACAGGGAAGCCCCAGTCTCTCTATTCCTCCCCACTCTATTCCCATGGCCATTAGGATCCATCCTGCTCTTCCATTCACCCAAACAAAAGTCATTCTCTCACCTGGCAAGAGTCTCTCCCTCCTCGAAGGTCTCCAGCACACATCATTCGAGGAGTCAGGTAATTGTCATAGACCAAATAGTTATTGCACTGTTTAAAGTCAATGAGATTCACTTGAACTTCCCGCAGGAAGGGGGAAGTCTTCTCTTCATGGAAAAAGAGTGAGAGAGGAGGGGAAATGGAGATAGGGGATGAAATCTAGAGTTTGATTTCCAGTCCCTACAACCAGCCCAGTCCAGCCTCCACAGTGCCCATGACCAGGAAGACTTCTTAGGGCTATAGAAACCCTTTCAGTGGAGTCTTCCAAGGGTTCTTGTTCCTTGTACTTACTTGATCCTAGGTCCAAGTAAGCCCAAGGGGTTGAATGCATATCCACAAACATACCCATCCACCAGATACATTCTGATTGTCCCTCATAAATGTATATAGATAAACATACACACACAATACTTTGATTTTATAAAACTCATTCACAGAGCACCTTCACATATATGCACTGATCTGAAAGAGTTCTATGAAGAAAACAGGGCAACTGTTCTCATTCCCATTTTACTGATGAGGAAATTAAGTTGAATGAGGTTGATATAGATCATCTGGTAACCTGGAAGCCTAATCTCAGACCTTTTGATTCCCAATCCACTGTCTTATCTTGTCTTTTCATATTTACCACATTCATGAATATATAAACCCCAAAATGTGCTGAGTTAACTATACAAACACACAAAAAGAAACAACAAATTTGCACAGACTTCTCTCCTGGAAACTAGATGATAACTACCCTTCAACTAATTCCTGTTCCACTATTTCACTTCCCCCAAGACTTTCAATCTAAGAAGTAGGGCACAGTAATTATCATTATAATGATAATAATTATGATTTATTTATACTGTGTCCTAAGCATCTTGTACAAAGCATTTTGTATTATGTTATCTCATCTTAACAAAAACCTTGCAAAGTAGTTGTTGCTATTATCATCATTTTGTATATGTGGAAACTGAGGCAAGCAGAAGTTTAATGGCTTGACCAGGGTCATACAGGTAAGTGTTTGAGACAGAATTTGAAATCAGATCTTTGAGTCTACCATAAGCATTTAGCACCATGGAGTTAAAAGTGAGCTGTCTGCCAGGACTCATGGCTCCCTATGATGAAGAGACCTTGAGAGGTGACAATTGCTGGGGTCCTACACCCTCCTCTTGAGGCAGATCAACTTCCCTCAAACCCACAGCTCTAGGCACTTCCCTTGCTTTTTCTAAGATTGTGGGAACTATGCCCCCCCCCAAAAAATCTTAATCTCCATAGATTATAGTCAGCTCTAGTTCAGAACAGGAAATTTGGGAAGGTTGTGACTTGAGTTGCCCACCTCACTACATCTACCACCAGTCATTGCTTCTGTATCATCTCTGGCTCCTTACCATCTGTCTCCTTTGTCTTGCCAAAGCCAGTGATCCAACAGGTCTCATTGAGACTGAAAGTCTGTCCATGCATGGGAAGGCAGGCAGGATGGACATGAGCTGCAATAAAGAAAGACCCTGTGAAGTCAATTGTTTTAATTTATTTTTCCTCATAGATATGGAATCCACTAAATAACCTGAAAATTCTTTTCTCCTCATCCACTCCACTTATCCCTCATCTCAGAATCTTCATGAGATCTGTGATTGACTCCTTCCCTTTTTCCCAAGGAGGTCGCAAGGTCAACATACTCATAGGACTTACTTTTCACACATATAGAATCACTTTGAATTTGAGATGAAGAAGACACCTCACTGACCATCTAGCCAAGCCCAAAGTCACCCATACTTTGATTTCACCCCAAAGATCCATCCTCACCAAAGCCATGACAAGAATAAGTGTGTGAGCTGTGGACACTGAGCAGCCTGAAAGTGGCTCATTCCTTACACCTGTACCATTCTTGCAATAGAGGAACATCTACCTGACAGAGAGCACTCAGAAAATGTATTTTGTAGTCTCTGGGGCTCTTTTGGCTCACTTGCTGTAGTGTAGAAGAAAGTAGTAGTCTGATCTCCTGAACATCCAGGCCAATGGTCTGATGTCCTAGAGCTTTGTCCCTTCCATTCTGGTGATGGAGTCCCCCTTCTCCCTAGAATTAATCCACAGCAATATGACCTTGGTAAAAGGTCTTCTATTTCTATCATTACCCTGACTGTCTCTGATAAAATGCAGAGAGAGGAACACTGAAATTAGAGTCAGAAGAGCTGGGTTCAAGGCTATGATCTAACATTTACTAATTACGTGTGACCTTAGGGAAGTCATTTCCCCTCCCTCAGATGAAAATTTGCAAAATGATTATTTGATCTCTAGTCCTTTTTAAAATATGGTCTTGAAAAAAGATAAAGCTCCAACCCTGGAGTCAGGAGGTCCTGAGTTCAAATCTGACCTCAGTCACTTGACACCTGTAACTGTGTGACCCTGATTACCTCAAAAAATATGGTTTTGAGCATTTTTAACTAAAACATTTATTAAATTGAATTCCAGGCCTAAAAACTTCTCAAGTCGGGTCCTTTCCACTGTCCTTTTCTTTTGTCCCTTATGTTTCCCATAGACGGGGTGTCTTTTCCCTCCATCTTCCTTCTTGTCCCTTCAAATGTTTGTTTAAACCTTTCCATTACAGAATTTTCCTACACAAGGATGAAAAATGGTAGTCTGACGGTAATTTGAACATATTTCAGAGATAACAACTCTCTCAAGACTTTCTCCCCCATGTTTAAACATCAGACCTGAGTGTTCCTGCAACCTTCAAAAGGGGACCCTTAGAGGTGGGAGGCACCTAGGTTAGGGTTTGCAATGGTCACAGATTCTGGGTGGGGCCCCAGGGTCACTCTATGGTGCACTCCAGTCCCTCCCTGCTCACCAGACCTCAATTTCCTCCTCATTCCAATAGGCTAATAGCAATGACTCATGGCATCCTCTTCATAATTAAAGAGTCAGATACCAGCAAGTACCCCAGATCCCAAGAGGATGACAGTGGCAAGATTAACAAGGTTAAGATTCCTAGGACTTTAGCTCCACCCTAGGACCTCCTGTTTCTTTAGTGCTAGATATATTCCCACCATTCCTTCTATTTCTTCACCTGCATACCTTTGTAGTACCACAAGAGCAATGATCTATGATTGTGTGTTCCCCCTTTTATTTTGCATATGAGGAAACTAAGGCTCAAGTAAGCTAAGTAATTTGCTTATATGCATACAAGCAGTAAATGTCAGAGATGATATTCGAACACAGGTCTTCAATCCTCCAGAGCTCCATTTTGCTTATACCTTTGTTCTCATTTTACAGACAAACTATCCAAGACCTTAGTGAAGCAACAGAATCAGACCTAAAACCCAGATCTTTTGATGCCAAAGTGTTCTCACACCATACCCTCTTACCCAATTCTTTCCCGTCCTTCAAAATTCATTTCAAGTTTTCCTCCTCCATAAAGTCTCCCCTGAGTAGCACAAACCACATGATTGTTGCTACTCCTTTGAAATTCTGAAATACTCCTTGAATCATTCTTTTGATGCTTATCAAAAACTCTCATATTCTTTTAATATATACTTGTTATAATATATTATATATACATATATAATATATACTATATACTTAAATTCTATTTTATTTTTAGGTCTTCAACTTCTCCCTTCCACTGACCTTTTCCCCACTTCCCCACAACTGAAAAAGCAAGAAAAGCAAAATTTTTATAAACATTTAGTCAAGCAAAAACAAATTTTTGCATTGAATAATCCCAATCCTCCCTGCCCCCCCCCCAAAGGTTTCAATCTGTACTCAGTCTATTACTTTCTATCTGGAGAGGGGAAGTGTGCTTCATCATGAGTCTTTTGGTATTGTGTACTTTCCAGATATTCTGGAAAGTAAAAGTGGAACTATGCCTCCTTAAAAGTTAGTCACAAAGGGAGAAGTTGAAGACCCAAAAATAAAATAGAATTGAAGTATATATTATATATATTTTATATATATATATATATATATACTATATATTATAAAAAGTATATATTAAAAGAATATGAAAGTTTTTGATAAGCATCAAAAGAATGATTCAAGGAGTAAGTATTTCAGAATTTCAAAGGAGTAGCAACAATCATGTGGTTTGTGCTACTCAGGGGTGACTTTCTGGAGGAGGAAAACTTGAAATCAATTTTGAAGGATGGGAAAGAATTGGGTATTCATATCCTTTGATAAATTTACTAGAACTATGTCCCAAAGAGATCAAAGAAAGAAAAAAAGACTCATAAGTACAAAAATATTTATAGCAGCTCTTTTGGGTAATTTCAAAATTGGAACAAATTATGGTACAGGACTGTGATGGAATACATTAAAAATGATGAAAGGGATAGTTTCAGAGAAACCTGTAAAGACTTGAATGAACTGATACAGAGTGAAATGAGAAGAATCAAGAGAAAAAAATATAAGACAAGAATATTGTAAAAACAAACAAATTTGAAAAACCAACTCTAATTTCAGAAGGATGATGAAAAAGTATGTTGCCCACTTCCTGATAGAGAGGTGATGGACTCATCAAGAAGTACAATGAGTTTTTGGTGCAGTAATTTGTTTTGCTTGATTAAGCCTATTTGTTTCAAAAGATAGGTTTTCTCTTCTTTTTTAATGAAGGATGGGGGGGGGTAAGTGAGAGAAAACAAATGCTTGCTAATTGAAAAAACAATATTAAAGTTGGAAAAACAAAAAGAAAATAATAACGTATATATTTTATCTTTCCACTACTTCTGGAATCTAGGGGCCACGGAGAGAAAATAAGAGATAGCAACTTCTATGAAAAAGATCTGGGATTTTTAATGGAATGTCACTTAATATGAGTCAAGAAGATAACAGCACTTCCAAATCTGATAGTGCCTTGAATATTTCAAGGATTTACTGTTTCATTTGTCAGCACATTCTCTCTAACTGTGGAGTTTAAAGCTCCTCTTTACCACAAATTTCTGTGACTCAAAATTCAGTTCTTGGCTCAGCATCCAGTTCCAAATCTTAGTTTTAAAAAACCCTTCAAAGGGACTTATATGAACTGATTCAAAGTGAAAGGTACCATGTACAAAGTAACAACAATATTGTAAAATAGGTTGTGTATGACTTAGTCATTCTCAGCTAGGCAAGGCTCCATGACAACTTTGAAGAACTTCTGAGGAAAACACTATTCATTGTCAAAGAACTGATGGTGTCTGGATATTGATTGAAACATAGCTTTTTTTATTTTCTTGAGATTTTTTTAAATGTGTGTTTTCTTTCACAACATGACTATCATGGAAATGTAAAAAAAAGAAAAGAAAAGAAAACAGAAAACAGAAAAACCTCCACAGTCAAAACCTCTAGGAGCTGCCATAACATTTGCTCCATTGGCCAGAATAAGCTCCACACTATGATGTACCCTCAAAGAAGGACTTCATGTGGAGGTGGCCTAAATATAATTGGGGCTATAGAAGTATAAGTATAAAACAAGTAGGGAGAGAGCCCCACTGAATTCTACCCTCATAGATTCCATTTTGGAATATGATGTTCAGTTCTGAGCATCACATTTGAAGGATTTTGAAATGAACCAGAACACGTCCAAAAGAGAGTGATGAGAGAACTAGAAACTTAGGCAATGAAAGAAGTTGGAGAACCTAAAGATTTTATTTAACCTGGAGAAGAGATAACTTAGAGGAAATATGATAGTTGTCTTCAAATGTTTGAAGGAATGTCACCTGGAAGAGGGATGAAATTCATTCTGTTTAGGTTTGTGGAGAATTGGATATGATTGACAATGACTGAAGAATTTATTAAATAACATTCTCACAACAGTGAATAGAGTCAGGCTTGGATACAGGAATAAGTGGGTTTTAGTCTCACTTCTGACACTAGTTACATGGATTTGGGCAACCAGTTATCTTCTACAAGCTGTATTCAAGTGCTTTGCAAACTTTAAAGCATTATATAATCTCATTTATGATAATGTCATATTTTTTGTTGTTCAGCCATTTTTCAGACATGTCTGACTCTGTGATCCCATTTGGGATTCTCTTTGCAAAAATACTGGAATGGTTTGCTATTACCTTCTCCAACTTATTTTACAGATGAGTAAACTAAGGCAAACAGGGTGAAATGACTTGCCCAGGGTCACATAGTAAGTGACTGAGGCTAGCTTTGAACTCAGATCTTCTTGACTCTAGGCTCAGCATTCTATACACTGAGTCAATCCCTATTCACTGTACCATGGGAGCAAGGACCATGTCTAAGTTCTTATAACATTCTTTCCTACACATTTGGTGCTTAATCCATGGTTAATGAATGAACCAAATGGTCGAGAGAAGGGTGCAAAGCTGAGCCATCCACAGGGAGATCTAGGAAAGACAGTCTTGAATTCATTCACTCACCAGAAAGGGTCAAGGGCTTGTCAAGCTTCATGAGAGCAATGTCATAATCATCCTGCTCATCAGTGTAGTTGGAATTGATGATGATCTGGGAGACTGAGGCTGCTTCAGGCAAGTGGAGCAGGTTGGTAGTCCCAGCATACACTTTCCAACCCTCTAGCATTTTCTCACGGGTCCTGTCAGAACAATAGAGAGAATGGTGTCACCAGCCACCCAACTGCCCTGTCTAATGAGCAGCATGTGCTTCAAGCAGACAACATCAGTTTATGCCTTTGGCACCCTGATTAAAAGATTGGTAGTGAATGCTATAGCCTCTGGGAGGCTCCTTCTCGGGGCAGAGTTTTTAGGGGTTCAGCTACCGGTCCCTGACACTACCTTTCATGTATCATCTAGACAGGGATTCAAAGAGGAAATTGTTCCTATTCCATTTTTTCCCTATAAGATCTGATTCAATGGCTACTGCCACAAGCAAGTCCTCTTCTTTAGTTCTGTTTCTCCACCTTCTTAGTATGTTGAGCATACTCCTGCCCATCCACCTCCCCCTCCTAAAATGGCCTAAGAGAGTTCAGGAGTGGTTTAGGGAAAAGAATGTTGAATTTGAAATCAAAGGATCTGAA
The DNA here is from genome assembly GCF_037893015.1 of Macrotis lagotis. Taxonomy (NCBI): domain Eukaryota; kingdom Metazoa; phylum Chordata; class Mammalia; order Peramelemorphia; family Peramelidae; genus Macrotis; species Macrotis lagotis. Next base: position 641,573,278 of record NC_133658.1, read on the forward strand.
TTTGAATCCTGGCTTCCATACTCACTTTCAGAATCTCCTGGAATCATTTAACCTCTACAGGGCTCAATCTTCTAAATGATGCTTTGGATTAGAATTCTGAGATGCTTCTAGACCTATCTTGTAGACCTCTGTTCTAGACCTATGATCCTCTGTATTATGTCACTTCATTCTCATTCAGATCAGATGAGACTCCTGAGAGAGCAGCAATGGCATCTTCTAATTTTGCAGAGGTGATTCAATCTAATAATTGTCTGTGAGCATAACTGTATCTGAGATGGCCCAGATGTATGGGGGGAAGATGTGGGAAGGGAGAAGATTCTTCATTTGGGAGTATGTCCAGCCCTTATCAACCATCCCACTGAAGTCTGGAGGTCCTCTGTTTACCCCCCTGCCCAGTCTAACCCACTCTGTCCCCACCCCAGCCTAGATCATTACTTACACAAAGAAGCAATGGGCAGCTGTGAGCACCCACTGGGCATCAATGAGGGTGCCCCCACAGATGTGGGTTGTGCCAAACTGGAGACTAACTTGCCAGGGCCACTTGTTCTCAGGGGCCAGAGCCCCACCCACAATCCGCCCAGTCATGACTCTCATACCACAGCCTGTGCAGAAAGAAGAATGGGAAAAGTCTAGAACTCTCATTCTTTTCTAGTACCCTCATTCTTCAACTGTGTTCCATACTGTTCCCTTTGGGTCCAGAAAGGGCTGTAAAAGCCCCACTCCTGCAAAACATGCAACCCACACTGCTGCATCATTTCCCAAACATGGCCTGGCTTTATCATTTCCTAGTCCCATGTTACAAAACTTCAAGGACCTACCTTAGGCATCAGTCACTTTGAGGATTATCTAGTATTTGGAGATTCAAATGAGATAACATATGTAAAGCATTTTACGAACTTCAAAGTGCCATATAAATGACACTTATTATTTTTATTATTCTCTCTCACCTCAAATGGCTATGTACTTCCCTTTTCAATCTAATTTTAATATCATCCTTAAGCAAGACATGATTAGGTGAATAAATCTGTTTTTATCATGAGATATATTTCAAAGTCCAGATTAAATAAATTTTGAATTATATTATCTTTCTAATTATCCACTCCCATAGCTCCTTTCTTTTGAGATAGATAATGATGGGGCATCTAGGTGGCGCATGGATAGAGCACCGGCCCTGGAGTCAGGAGTACCTGTGTTCAAATTTGACCTCAGACACTTAATAATTACCTAGCTGTGTGGCCTTGAGCAAGCCACTTAACCCCATTGCCTTGCAAAAACCTAAAAAAAAAAAAAACAAAGAGATAGATAATGATGTTTGTCCTTCATTCTCAAAGAAGATCATGACATCAGGGAGGTGATGTCATGATATGCAAGTGAATTGAATTTGAACGAAGGGGGGCTGTATTAAGTCACCAGTCTCACTTTCTCCTCCCAAGCCCTCTGAGTCAGGATGACTGGAGATGGCCCTGGATGCAACTCAATCAAGCAATTTAGGACAGATAACTGAGGGTTAACTAGACTTCTTATCCTGATTTAGCATGTCCAAACAATCCATTTCATCAGTGATTTTCTCTGATGGGCCTGGAGTCAGGAAGATTCATCTTCCTTTTCAAATCTGACTTCACACACTTACTAGCTGTATTACCCTGGGAAAGTTACTTAACCCTGTTTACCTCAGCTCCTCATCTATAAAATAAGCTAGAGAAGGAAATAGCAATCTATACCAGTATGTTTACCAAGAAAATACCAAATGGAGTGACAAAGAGTCCAGTATGACTCAAAAATGAACAACATGACAACAGTCAAAAAGGACTGACCACCACCAAACAACATGCTGGGGTGTCTGGTAAATATTTAACAAGAAAAAAGTAAGAATATGTACCTTTATATTTAATCAACATGAATATTTTCTTAAGTCTGGACAGTCAACAAAATAATATATCAAGCTCTGATGTATACCAATTACCAATTATTAGAACTGGCTCAGGGACATGCCCACCAATAAAAGAACAAACTTCACACACAGCCTGGCCAGACTTCCTCTAGAGGCCAGTGGCCCAGAAGTCAATGAAAAAGTTTACACTTCTCATGATGAGGGCAAGAGGGAGCAAAATGTAAATTAAGTGAGACTATAAGCTCTCTGTCTACATCCTGGGAATCTGTGACCTCACCCTACATGAAGGGACTGGACAACATCTGTTTAATCCTTGTTCCTTTGAACAGTGCTGTCAGACTCAATGGAGCCTCTAATCCGAATACAGGGATCCCCATAGGTCACATATTGACTTAGTTTTAAGATGTTATATTAGATAATTTTTAGAATATTTTAGAAATATTTTAGAATATTTTATTGTATTTTTATCTTATTATATATTTCTCTATTACTTTTTTGTGTTGGGTTGTGTTTGAGAGTAAGCTACATGTTTGACACTTCTGCCTTATACTACAACTTGAGACTTCCCTTCTGGGCCCTCAAGCAACAAGGTTGGCTCTGACTAGAGTCAGTGAAAATATGAAGTTATTGTTCTGGGAATATGTGTGACATTGAGAGAGACCAGTCCTGAACCAAAAGCCTGTAATAGATCTACTCTCCCCTGGCTTACATTTTGCAATATTATTAGTAAAAAATCAATGGCCAGCATTTACAAAGTGTTTTAAGATTTGCAAACTGCTTTATAAATGTTATCTTTTTTGATCCTCACAACAACTCTGTCTGGTAGATGTTATTATCAGTCCCACTTTACAAATGAGGAAACTGGGGCTAATCGAGGTAAAGTGAATTGTCCAAGCTCAAACAAAAAAATGGGTATCAGAGGCAGAATTTAAACTCAGGGCCTCTGACTTTTCAGTGCTTTTTCTCCTGTATCAGAGTGATGTTAGAGTGGAAATAGACTGTCTAACTAATAATAATTGTACTAATGAGTCATTTTTCTATAGTATTTCACAGCTTACAAAAGCAGTTTCCTCACAAGAAGCCCATGAAGGAGGTAATGTACTTTCTTTTATTCCCATTTTACAGACAAGAACACTAAAGTTCAGAGAGACAATGTGATATTAAAAAAAAAAGGATAGAGCACTGGTTTTGGAAGAACTAGGTTTAAATCCTGCCTCGTACACTTATTGGTTGTGTGACCCTGAACAAATTGTTTATCCTCCATTTTCCTTAGTTTCTTCATCTTGAAAAATGAAGGGATCAGACCTCTTTCTTATTCTAATTCTATGACCTTAGAAATGGCTCATCCACATTCGTATAACTACTAAGTATCAGAAGGGCAGTTAGAGCTCATGTCTTCTGATTCTTTTTGCTCCTGCCCTGCTATTCCATTATAAAACCTTGTCTCTCATGTAGACTTTGGCCCAGAACCACTGATGCCTGGCCACCCACTCCCCTCGAGTTCCCTGGTGTTGCTTTTAGCCCAAGTATGGCTCCTAGTGGGAACCTGATCCAACAAAAAGAAATCTTCTTACGGGTGCACTGAAGAGAGACGAACTGGTGGGAAGGGCAGTCAGACCTAGAGAAGGAGATACACAAAGAGGTGGGAAGCAAGAAGGACAAGCCCACCTCCCCCAGGAGCCTTCCTTGATTCACCACCAGTCAGTCTGTATTGCTCCTCATGTGGTCATCCTGCCAGAATTCACTTATTCATTTATAAAGTCTTATAAAATTATACTTGGCAGACATAGTTGAGCCAGTGCCAGAAGAGCTACCTATCTAACCTTGTTTTTAGTCATCTAACCTTTCTCACCCAGTTGTTCTTGTGGCTAAAGACCTTCATGGATCAGGAGAGATGGACTCCAAAATTTCTCTCTGTGTGAATCTGATTAACAAAATCTATGAGGGTGCTCTAGTTGAAAGGGTAGGAAGGTTGAACTCTGATTAGAATTCTAGTTGTAAATCCCCTGACTTTGTAACTGTAGGCAAATTGCTCTGCCTTCTCTACCTGTTTCCCAATCTTTAAAATGAAGAGATTGGATTAGTTAATATCTATCTCAATTCCCAAGAATATTCTTCGGACTAGCTCCAAATGGGAGCTCAGGAAATACTATCCCTTGACAAACAATAGCAAGGTCTTGGTGACTTCAGACACAGGAGAACATTGGCTCCTGTAGCTGATAAACCCATAGGAAGAAACTATATCCAAAGCATAGTTGGGAACTCACCACCCAAGCCCTGTAGTTCTTGGATTTCCTCCTTGCTTCTACCTCACGGATGGATTCATTCTCCCCATTCTTCTATTCAAAATCCACTTCCTCCTAGCAGATTTATAGTGCAAACAATGCTATGTTTACCTTTATGTTAGCCTTATTAAATGTCATTTTTGTACTTGTGGGTTTAGACCATCCATTCTGTCCTAAAGGTCAGCTTCCCAGAAGCCCGGAAGGTAGAATTTATGGTCATGTCCCATGTCCATCCTAAATACACATAACACATTCACTTGCAGACCATAAAGGAAGGGGAGGATTGAATTTGTGACTTCTATAGATGTCACAAAAATCATAGACTAACAGAATCTTAGAGTTGAAAGGGAACTTTTTAGGTCCTTGGGTTCCTAGAGTTAGAGCTGGAAAAAACCTTTAAGGTTATTTATAGACAAAGAACATGTTACCAAAGAAGTGTTGTGACCATTTCCAACTAGATGTAACAGGAATCGCCTTGATGATCTTCCTGATAAGTCATTTTCTGCCCTCTGTTTGGAAATCTCCAGTGAAAGGGAACCTTCTACCTCCAAAAGCAGATCATTCCATTTTTTTAATAGCTCTAATTCTTGAATTTGCCTCTGCAATTATCTTTGCTCATAGTTCTATTCTCTAGGATTAAAAGAACTAATAATCCCTCTTCTCAATAAAACCCTTGCTATACTACAAGATAATAACTATGCTTTCTTCTCCCTCCCCCCCACAACTCCCCAGCCAAGTCTTCTGTTCTCCAGGCTTAACATCCCCAATGTCTTCAACTGAACCTTGCATAGCAAAGCTTCTTAGCATTCTAATTATACTTCTCTAACCCAGAACAATTTTGTTAACAACCTTGCTGAAATATAAGAACCACAATGGAACATAGTACTCTAGATGTGATCTGACTATTAAATTGGCTATTTTAATAACTATTAACAATGACAGTGGGCCTATCCTTTCTCTTTGCTGGACATCATGATTCTCTGAACACAGAGATGAAGATGGTGAAAGTTTTCTTGGCCACTATGTCACATTATTTACTTATATGTCCATGGCTACCACACTTAATCCAAGTGGAGAAGATCTCTAAAATGGTCTTTTTGTCTTCTGGCCCACTTAATAGGTGAGGGAAAATGGAATATGGAGTATCAAGTGGCTTCAAGACAAACTGCTCCTTGACCCTTACCTGTTGATGCTCTCCTGGATGGTGTTGTTGTATTCAGAGACAGAGTAACTACTGGTGAAGCCTTGGTGAACAACTTCACCTGTGTAGTGAGCACTGCTGAGACAAAGGAGAAAAGAATGAGGAGGTGTTGGTCCTTCCCCTCCGGACTCTGAATTCTGACACAGTTCTGAAGTCAAATGATAAGCATTACCAATTATAACACCAATGGAACTCTTTCTTATACTCTGCCCCAAAGCATTTTTGCTTAGTGCTTGATTTCATTCTTGTAGCATCACTTAAAGATAAAGTAGGAATTATTCTTCCTATTGCACAGATTAGAAGAAACTGAGACCCAGAAAAGATAAGGAACCATTCCATCTACTCTTCACCAAGAAACATTGAAGTTACAAGACTGGTTTCTGAGAAAATGCCCTTCTGGAGGAGGTGACCCAGAATGAGGAACATCACCCTCATTCTCCATCATCAAAGAAAAACAATGATGAAGTTAATTGTTTGAACGTGCTTTGTTGAATAAGGAGTATTAGACTCATGAAGGTGAAGAACAGAGGACTGGTCAATAATTCCAAGTCTGATCTTTTATGGTAGCTTCTCTCAAAGGAACACAAAATCCTCCTAATTAAGGGTTTGTGTGAGAAATTCTTTGGACCAGGAATTGTTTGCCATTTCTTGGTTATATATCACTTTGGCTGTCTAGTAAAACCTATGGACTTCCATTTTGCAAAATAATGTTTTAAAACTTTTAAAAATATAGTTAGCATTTTTTAAAGTTCTGATTAATATCTCAGATTAAGAACCCCTGACTTATATGAATGTTCTGATATTTAGTTGTGCCAGGATTCAGGAAGATCTGAGTTCAAATCCAGCCTCAAACATTTACTGTGTGACCCTGGACAAATTACCTAACCTATTTACTTTAGTTTCCTTTACCGTAAAATGAAGATAACTTATCTCAAAGGTTTGTTATAAGGATCAAATGAGATCATTTGTAAAAGCACTTACTGCAGTGTCTGACACATTTTAGGTTGTATATAAATGTGTATTCCTTTCTTTTTTTCTCATCTTTCAAGATCCCTTTCAAGACCAACACCTGAGCCACATTCAAAGAGATTCAATTATTTACATGTTTGACCAGTCCCATGCGTAGTTCTACACTAGTGATGCCAAAAACTCAAAAACACAAAGGGCAAAAGGAGAGCAGATATTTGGGCTATAAATCACAGACACTTTAAAATCTAAAGGTGGCTTATCTATGAATCCCAGGCAATGTCTATACCTACTTTAACCTAATAAAACAACTACTTTGCCTTTCCTTGGAGAGGTTCCCAGCATCAGAAATAACTTGTCCAAGATCTTATTTAAATTTCACTTTATATGTCACAAGACCCATTTAATCACTAAATATCAGGTATGAAAGGAATATGAGAATTCATCTAGTCTGCCACACTGCCCAATGTTGAGGCTTAACTTCAATCATTCCTAATGATGAGAAATTCCCCATCTTTCACAGTAGCCAATTACATTCTAGAACAAATCTTATTATTAGGAAATTCTTTGTTAGAACAAGCAGGAGGGCTTTGAAAATTCTAGGTTGATCTTACTATCTACTTTTTTAAAAAGTAAATTATAGATGATAGAGATTCTACAAATTCATGTAAAACCCCTCTTCCTGTTCTACTGTGTATATTCACATATTCATTCTAGTTGGTATTTATTAAGATCAGAATAAAATTTAAAGCTAATTCTTAAAAATGTTCTTTCTTTTACTTACATGATAAAGTGGGGAGAATAATAACAATATTGTAACAACACTCAACTGTGAAACATTTACCTCCTCTGATCAAGACAGTGATCCAATTCCAAAAGACCCAGAATGAAACATGCTATCCATTTCCAGAGAAAGAACTGATGAACTCTAAGTGTAGATAGAACCAAACTTTTTTGTACTTTATTTTTCTTGTGGGTGATATTTTCTTTTTTCAACATGGTTAATATAGGAATAAGTTTTGCATGGCTTTGCATATATGTCATGTTACTTATCTTCTCAAGGGTTGGTGAAGAGGTCAGAAGGGGAAGAGAATTTGAAATTCAAAATTTTTAGAAATGAATGTTAAAAAAATGTACTGGGGCAGCTAGGTGGTACAGTGGATAGAGCAGCAGTCTTGGAATCAGGAAGATCTGAGTTCAAATTTGACCTCAATCACTTAATTACTTAGTGGTGTGACCTTGGGCAATTCATTTAACCCATTGCCTTGCCAAAAAAAACTGTATAAATAATTAGCAAATATTTAATGTTCTTCCTTGTATGAAACTGAAGCTTGCCTTTCTTTAGCTTCTATTTTTTTGTCCTAGGCCCATCCTAGGGAACCTAGAAAATCATTTCAGGATAAGTGGAACTAAAACTGGTTCAAGAGCAAGCTGGAAAACTGATTGTTAAGTTTTCAGTGTGAAAATTTAACACCTCAGAAGTCAGCAAACATTACAAATCTGGGCTTGATTTATTGTTTTGGTGATTTCTAGACTTAAAGCAATGAAGAAAATGTTAATATTTATTGAACTTTAAATTGTCATTCATTGTTTTTCCCCCCAGAGAACTGATTGTTAAATATTTGACAGCACACCCTTGTGTTCTTTGGATCCCAGCCATCCTATTAAATAGCACAGCTGCCTCTTCAGACAATGCTTTAGGCCAAGACTGGCTTTCAGAAGTCTTCTCTGACTAATATTTAGCCAATATCAGACTTAGAAAACTTTGGAGGCCAAAGGGGAGGTGTGGGGAGAAGGTAATGGAATGTTAAAGGCATGGAGGGATGGACAAAGGGGAAATAGGAAAGAAAGCATATAGTACCCCTGAAAACCAAGTTGTTGGCAGATCTTTTCAGAATAGGAGTTGTTCCAGCCATCCTTGCAGACAGGCAACCATTGGCGATGGATTCCAGAATAGAGTCTCAGCAGAGACTTGTCCCAGTCAAACCTCACTGAAAAGAGAGGAGAAAGACCCTGAGACTTGGGATTTATGGGTTAGAAGCCATCCTCATAGAACAACTTTTGTTGGTGAAGGGATAAGGTTCCAAGAGAAAAACTCTAAAATAAGAGTCAAGGCATCTCTATATGTGCTGAGGTCCTGGCATTCTGAAACAGCATATAAAAGATAGAAAATCTCTCCTTTTATAATTTTTGTGACATAGGATGACTTTCTGGGGAAGAGAAATTCAGTCAGTTAGTTAACAAGAACTTAATAAACTGTAACTAAATTTTATACCAGCACTTACCTAAGTGCTGATGAAATTTTAAAAAAAGCAAAAAACAAGAACCCACCCCAGGCCCTCTTCTCAAAAGGTTCACAATCTGATGGGGAAGAAACATGAAGACAACTGTGTACACACAAAATATATACAATCTGTAAAAAAAAAATGAGCTAGAGAAGGAAATGGCAGACCAATCTAGTATCTTTGCCAAGAAAAGCCCAAATGGTATTATGAAGAGTTGGATGTGACTGAAACAGGGAATGGTCAGAGCAACCACAGCAAAAAACAAATTGGGGATAGTCTCAAAAGGAAAGCACTAAGATTAAGGAAGACCAGGAAAGGATAGGAGAGAGAGGCATCAGAAAATGAAGTTGATGCTATTGTTCTATTAGAAGCCAAGAGGGATGAGAATTCAGGGAAGCCTGGAAGGATTTGCATTAATTGATGGTAAGTGAGATGAGCAGAACCAGAAGAACACTGTATACCCTAACAGCAAGATGGGGGCAATGATCAACCTTGATGGACTTGCTCATTTCATCAGTGCAACAATCAGGGGCAATTTGGGGGGTATATACAATGGATAATACCAAATGTATCCAAAGAAAGAATTGTGGAATTTAAAGAAAAACCAAAGACCATTAGTTTTAATTTTTTAAAAAAGGTGTCTCATCATGTAATTTTGCTATTTCTTTTTATTTTATTTTTTCCTTAAGGATATGATTTCTCTCTCAACACATTCAATTTTGATAATTTATAGCATGGAAACAATGTAAAGACTATCAGACTGCCTTCTGTGGGGGTGGGAGGGAGGGAAGCAAGATTTGGGGGAAAATTGTAAAATTCAAAAAATTATAAAAAAAGAAAAAAGAAAATGAAGATGACGTTTCAACAAAATTATTATTTAGGAAAAAAAACCTAAATTTTTTGTTGCTTTTTTTAGAAACTTCCTATATCTTACTTATCTTTGAAATGAGGGGGTGGGCTAGCTCTGATGTATTTTTCAGCTATAATTTGATTTCCTATGCTCCTAATTCTTTAGGTCACAGGAACTTGACCAGACTATCTATACATGTGAGGATCACCACCAGCCACTTTAGGTGGGATGGAGAAACTGCTAAGAATTCTGAGAAGAGGTGTGAAGCCCACAGAAGAGAGACAAGGGACCAAAATCTGAACCTAGTTCATAGACATCAAAGAACAAAACATCCTAAATTTGAAACTAGAAGATACCTGAGAGACCAATGAATCCAATATCCTATCTTTTTATAGAGAGAAAACTGAAGAACATTTTGTCAATCTGTCTCTCCCTCACACACACACATATAAAGACACAAGTATTCATCCAGATAGGTCATGTCTGAATAGAATATAAATAAGTACATACATAAACATTCACATTCACATTCACATTCACATTCACATTCACATTCACATTCACAGCTGTGTTTATCCAGCACCCTGAATGAGGATGGGGTGGGTGCAGGAACTTTTTATTTGTCTCTCACTCACCCTCCTACTTACAGCTCCCCTTGTATACCAGGCTCAGGCAGGATCATTCATCCCTACATGCCCACCCATCCTGACCCCACTTACCGCAGCCCAGCTCATCACTCTTAAACTTGCAGTCCACAATCCCATCACAGCGCACAGCGTTTCTTTGGCAGCTCTCAACAGGCTCCTTATATTTGATCTCTGTGTGGCCCTTCCAGAAATAAACTGGAGAAGGAATAGAAGTATCTTTCATTGCCAAGACTGAAGACTTAAGAGGCTTACTAGTCAAAAAAAACCCTGTGGTTGGCAGAGACATGGAATTGGGTTCCCACTGGGACTTGGGGTTTCTCCTTCACCCTTTCTCAAAGAATGGATGGTCTGGAATACTCTCCAAAATGTTGTGGTATGGAGAGCAACCTCAAGGGAACTGAAGCAAGTCATTTCCCTTACTCTGGGACTCAGTTTGTGAAATAAAATATTAGTGCTGATAGATATCTAATATTTCTTTAAACTACAAATGGTCTAGGAAGCAGAGTGGCAACATGAAGAGATAGCAAAAAACTTGGACCTACAAAAAACCTAGGCTCATATTGTGTTAGTTATGTGATCATTGAGCAACATAAATCTTCTGAACCTAGGTTTTCTCATCTGTAAAATCATGATTATATTTATTCTCCTAGAGAGGTTGTGAGGTTTAAATAAAGTGGTGTCTTTATGATAATAGATATGGTAAAAGTGAAGTGAAAACTATAAATATGAATTTTTATTATAAGTGACTATGAGTCTATCTCATGGGAGGAGAAGTTCTCTATGCCACTGATGCCTTGGGACTTTTGTAACTGAAACATCTTTCAGGTCATCAGGATCCATTAGTCCTCTTGGAATATATCTTACACCAATAACACAAACAAATTCTTCTCCCACTATCACTCAGAACCTCAAAAATTATCGACTTCTTTTCTTTCTCTCCATTAAGTGAATGGGTCCCTCAGAATTTTATCCTGAGTTCTTTAAATTCATTCCTTCATTAATTGCATTGGATTATCTCTAAAGTCTTTTCTAATTCTAATGATCATAGTCAAGAAAGAAATAGCCTAAAAGCCAAAATAATCTAGTTTCAAGTATCAACTCTGAAAGGGACTAGGTTGTATGGTCCCAGAGAAGTCAGTTAATCTTTTAGTTTACTCTTATCTATTAATCTTTTGGTGAAAGAAAGCTCACCTATGATCACAATCATAATTATCATCTCTTTGTGGTACATGGGATCATTTTTATGACTTACAAATCCATAGGCAGTGAAATAAATACCACAAGTCAAATATCAAAATCCATCTCATTACCTTTATGGTCATACCTGTTCTAACATACATATCTAGCCCTGAAATCTCATCCAAGTTCTCATCCCTATTACTTCAACTGACTCCAGGGTCTCACCACATCCTCATTATCACTCACATTTCTGTAGCTCTTTCAAGGTTTATACCTTTCGCGTCACAGTCCTGTGAGGTAGGGATAGTAAATATTATTAACTCAATTTTACAGATGAGAGAACTGAGACTTTGGAAGATTGAATGAAGTTTAGATTCTAACCTAGTTTCTCCTGACTACAAGTCCACAATTTTTCCACTACACAATGCTATTTAAATCCTCCTCCAACCCAATGTCCACAATTGAAGTCATATTTCCCACCCTCTAAATTAATTCCTTCTAAATTCTTTATTGCTGATATTGGTCCTGCCATTTGCCCAATGCTACATTAGAAATCTTGGCAGAAGTTTTGACTTTTCTGTTCTTTCATACTCTCCATCAAGTCTGTTGCCAAAACCCGTCAATTTGTCATTTACTAATCTCTTGAATTAGTCCTTTCCCCTCTGTTACCATAGGCATAGCCTCTCTAATATCATGGTTCTCTTTGAGAACAAAGGACAAACAACAACAACAACCACTTCCCTAATCTAGACATTCACTTCTTGGTTAATTTATAATCTATTGATCGGTCTACCTGACTTCAGTTCTGTTATTTTCTACCTGCCCTACCCTCCAACCAAACTATGCTGAATACCATCTACACTAAATGATATTATTATTATTATTATTATGAACCTTATGAACCTATAACCTCTTCACTGAAACTCAAGTATGGATCCATAATTTGACCCCATTTTTCCTAAACTAAACCTCTCACTTACTACTCAACATTATGTATCCTTTGTTCTATCAGAAAGAGCTGAAACCTCTTCATCTTTGATGGAACTGTTGCATACCATCTGGAACGTCTATCCTTTCTCTTTCTTGTTACCTATCCAAAGTTTAGCCTTTCTAATTCTGCCTCAAATCTTCCTTCTTTCACGAAGTTTTCTCCTATAAAAGTCTGGTCTCAGATACTTCCTCATTGTTTGACCCTGGACAACTATCTTAACCCCTTTGAGTCTCAGTTTCCTCTTTTGGAAGATGATGATAATAATAATAAGAAGAATAGAATAGAATTTATATAGCCCTCTAATGCTTATAAAGCACTTCACGTCTAACCTCCTTTGACTCCCACAACCTTGTGAGAAAGGTGCTATTTATTATTAGTTCCATGTTACAGATGAGGAAACTAAGAGAGTTAGAGGATAAATGACATGCACAGGAATACACAGCTAATAAGTGTCTGGGGCAGTATTTGAACTCAGTTCTTCCCAACCAAAAGTTCAGTGTTCCACAGCAACACCTTGCTGCCTCGTGATGGGAATGAGCAAGTAATAGTACCTGCCTCACAGGTTATTGTGAGTATCAAACAAGAGAATGTATAAAAGTAGTTTTGCAAACCATTAAGCACTATACTCATGCTAGCTATCATTATTATTAATGATAAAACTACACTGAGTGCATAGTTTCCTGGTCACTTCCTACCAAGGAATCACAGTATCTCTGAGTTGGAAGGAATCTCAAGTCATCTAGGCTAATCCATTATGATCCACAATCCTCTCTACCCCATACCAGACATGTGGACATCTAGCCTATATCTGAAGGCCACGAATGAAAGGAAACCCATGATTTTCCAGGACAATTCATTCCATTTTGGGATACCTCTAGTGAGGACATGGTTGACCTTGTCTGCCCAACCAATTCATCAGCAACAAGACTCACACAACAGGATGAGTGCGACGACCAAGGCAATAAGCAGCAGCACACAGCCAATAAAGGAAAGTCTCTTCTGGCTCCCCTGCCAGGTGATTTTGGGCATGGACACACCTAGGAGTGGCAGCAGAGGAAAGTGAGACTTCTCAAAAAGGACACATGCACCATGGAAGAGGGAAAAGGAAAAACTATTGACCTTTTTGGGCCCTATAAAGGCTTTTTAATTCTCCACAAAAATCCCTCAATTAATTGATTGATTGACTGCAGTTTCCCCAAATGACAACCATTTAATGCAAAGTATCTAGATGCTTATTCTCCCTATTGGAGCACCAATTGAGTATGAGCCAGGGAAGTCACAGAACTTAGGTAATTAGGGCATCATTGGTATGGTCTAGCAGAGCAAGCATGAATAAAATTTGAATACTGTCAGAGTCAATCCTAAGTAATCCATTCAGAATGACTAATTTTCCTATAGATCAATAGTTCTTAACTGTATTGGAGCCATGAACTCCTTGGGCCATTAGTTGAAACCTATGGATCACTTTAATGTATTTAAATAATTGAGGGGAATACTAAATTTCATTTAGAGGTTTTCACAAATAAAGATGTCAAATTTTTCCCATTTAAGTTCACAAACTCTCTGAAATCTCCACCAACTCATTTCCCCACCTCCCATAAAGAATTCTTGCTATAGAGGAACTACCTGCCCCATGATCTGGGCAAGCTATGTGTCTCTCCTATATCACTTTCCTCTAAGAGAGGAGAACTTCTTATCTTAGTACTTCTTTACTGGTGGATTTTGCTTACCAGCACTTCAACCTACAGTTAGCAGAATATGGTACCAGCTGGACTTCTAGCTAATTGAATAGGATGATCCAATGGAAAGAGTTAAAGATTCTAATTCATTATCTGTTTGAAATGTATTACCACATGCCCAGGACATCAGAATGGCAGACAGAATAGTAGGCAAAGTTTTTATCTGTCTTACTGGTACCCTACTTTCCCTATCTCCTGCACTGCCATAGAGACTTTCCTCCTTATGTGGGTTCAACAAGCCTACTGTTTCTCTATGACCTTCAGTCCTACTTTTATTCCCCTCAACTCAATAGCCCATCTTACTTCTGCTTTCAGGGTCTGCTTGTGTGGCTGGAGATGACCTTGTGGGGGTTGATCTTACAGCAGATCTCACTGGGGATGCTCTAACCAATCTGACTGGGGATGCTGTGGCAGAGGATGACCTTGCAGTAGATGATGCAGTGGATGGTGACCTGGAGGGTGATGACCTTATAGGGGATGATGTAATGGATGGTGACGGCGTGGATGATGATCGTGAAGGCAAGGCATTCTGAAAGAAGAGGAGATAGATATGGTATTTTGTGCAATTCCCCAAACTTTCAAATGTGTATAACTCCCAAATATTCCTGAACCTGGATTTAGAAGCTTCATAGAGTATATAGTTTCTACCAAATTTCTTCATAAACAAGAATCTGAGATAAACATTTACTCCAGCAAAAGCTCATAAACAAAATTGCTTCAGAATCACCATAGCTCCCCCCAAAACTATCACCTCTAGGGGATCTGCTAAGGGCTCCCAAGGGCAATGTAGCACTTTCCCTCAGGGCTGTGAAGTAATGTTCCTTTTGGGGACTTTTCTATTGAAAGGAATTAAGTCATTTAGTCAGGTTACCAGATGTTAGACACTGCCTAGTGTTTTGGCATTAGGGTAATGGGCCCTAGCCACTGAACAGAGATTATCCCATTGTAATATAAAGGAAGTCTGCAGGGCATGATAGATAGATAGATACATAGATAAATGATAGATGATAGATAGATAGATAGATAGATGATAGATAGATGGACAGACAGACAGCTGCTGTTGTTCACCCTTTGTTTTCAAAGATGACCAATGAATGACATAGGCAATGTCCTGAATTGCACATGAACTGGATTAAGTGAGGCAGAGTTGTGCAAAGTCATCAATCTCATTCTCTCTCTCAGAGTAATTGATGTCTGGTGCCAGGACAAAAGTCAAGACAACTGGCAATGACCCAGGATGTAGTTGATGACCTTGCCATCTTTGATATCTGATCAAGTTCTAAGTGCTCCACCTTATGTGCTTCAGCTACCTTCATGGCAGTTGGATCAAATTGTTCTCATTCCCGTATTCCGCAGGGGGATTTCTTCAACATGCTTGGGGTGATATCCCCCAACTCACTGATGGGTTTGAGGTCTATTAGTTATTCTCAACCTCATTTATCACATCTCCCAATACAGTTGACCAGGGGGTGGCTGCTGCCCATGCTACAGATTCTTGGAGCCATGAGTGGTTGGGTGAAAGTGATCACCAAAGGTGGATAGGCAACCCTAAAAAGGGATCAGCACCGGAGGTGTCACCCCACCCCGAACACCCCACATACCTCAGAGAGATTACATGTATGCACCTATCTATATTATATACCTTTATATACATATATGTGTGCATTCACATCTACACAATACATATGTGCATATATACACTTACATATATACATGCATACACACATATGCATACATATATACATGCATAGTATCCAACTCCCAGGGTTGTTGTGAAGATCAACCTATTGGTAAAATTTTTAACACAATGCCTGGAACCTAGTAGGTGCTTAAAAATATGTGTTTTCTTCCTTCTTCCCTTCCTTACTTCCTTTCTTCTTCCTCCTCCCTTCCTTCTTTTCTCCCACTCTCCCTTCTTTCCTTCCTTTGATCTTTTCTTCTTTATTATCTCATCCCTCCCTTCCCTCTACTCTTCTTTCCTCTCTCCCTTCATTCTTCTCTTTATCCCTCCCTTCCATTTTCTCTTCTTCCTTTCTTTCCTTTTCCTCTCTTCCTCTCTTCTTTCCTCTTTCCCCTTCCTTCTTCCTTCCTTTCCCTTCTACATTTCTCCCTCTTTTTCTTCATTTTTTCATTTATTATGTATTTCTATGTGCTGAGCACTATAGTAAGCCCTGGAGATATAAATACAAGCAAATGAGGCAATCCCTGGCTAAAAGCTCCCATTCTAAAGGGAAAAGACAATGCAAAAAGAAAGTGATGGTAAGGGGAGGGGGGGTGGGAAGAGGGAGGAGAAGGGCAAGCAAGGTTGCTGCTATTGAAGAGCTGGATCAGAAGAAGGAATGGGAGTAAAGCCAGAAGTGAAATGAGCATGGAGGAGGGGGCATCCTGAAATGATAGTCAGTCGGGGCTGGGGACTCACCAAACCTGAGAGCAGCCTCAGGACAGACAATGGGCTACACGCCTATCACAGCTACCAGCAGGCATCAGCACTAAGATCAGATGTGCTCTGAGAGAACAGGAATCCCAGGGCCTGTGGGGGCTCCTAAATCAGAGGTACCATAAGTAAAAAAAGCTAACTGGACCTTGGAGCCTGCAGTTGTCCTCTGCTAGGTTTTAAAGACACTTCTCCCCCTCTAAATCCACTGCTGAACATTTGGACTATAGAGTATCCAATTTCCCCTTCCAAGCTCTGGCTGTGACCCTGGAGCAATGCCAGAGCCCATGGTGCTGATCCATTCATGTCTGGTATTTTTCCAGTATCCAGGCATGCTGATCTCTGGTGATTCTCTCTGCTTATGCCCCACACCTGCTGCAGTTGGAGAATATCTCCTCTTTCTCCCTTCCAAGCAGTCCCTGTAGGGATAGGACCAAGAGACCCAGAAGGCCAGTCCCTGTGTCCCTTGTACAATTTCTGATCCAAATTGCTGGGGCTGACTAGTGAGTTATATAAAAATGGGAAGTGTTGTCTTTTAGGAGCTCCAAATATGAAGCTGGAAGGGACCTCAGGAAGCCATCTAGTTTAGCTCCTCATTGCAACATAGGAAGATTCAAAACCCAAGAGGCTAAGGGAGAGGTGACCAAGGTCATACAGGTGGAAAGTAGCAGGTCCATGATACAAACTCAAATGCTCTAATACCAAGTCATTCCATTCTTCCAATGTACCAAGTAGTTGATTTGGGAAGGATAAAAAAATTGGCTATGAGATCTAATCTGCTGCATTATGGGAATTTGAAAAAAAAAAGTTACCTTCTCTAGGTCTTCATTTATTTAAAAGGCATAGTAGAACATGCCCTATAATTATTTAACTTTATTACTAGGGATAACAATTAATAAAATAGTCTATCTAGTTATTAAAGTCCTTGCCCCAGTCCAACCCCCAGCATCTCTTTGGGATAGGGCTCCATCATCAACATTATTATTATCAATATTGTTGCTATCTTGTTTTTGAGATAAAATGACAGACTGAGTAAGACCTGGGTTCAAGTCCCACTTCTGACCCATTACTTGTTGTTGTCCTGGGCAATCCCTTAACCTGTTGATGGTACCAGGGAATACTCTTATACTCACAATTGCAGGGTAGGTGCCTCTGCATTGGGAGTTTTCTCATTGCAAGTTCCCCATAAAGGTAGAACCAGAAATTGAGTCCAAAAAAATCAGTCTTACTATTCACATCTCTGAAAGGAAATGATGTAGTCATTTCCCATAGTAGAGTTCTGAGGAAGAAAAAAAACCTCTTTGTGATAATATCTCAGGTCCAGGAATTGAGAATTCTGGGTGCCTGTGCTGTATTCTATCAACTGAATAAGAGATTAGGAGGCTCATGTATTAGCTAGTTTGTTGTTGGATTTAACCACTGAATGTTTGCTAGTGGTGTTGATTTTCTGAATAATTTTCTCTAATGAGTTATTTTGTAGAACACTTTACACATTGCCTGGTACACAGTAGGCACTTAATACTTGCATCTCATTTCCTGGTATACAGTTATTGTTGTTTGTCTTTCATTCTCAAAGAAGATCATGACATCAACTCGACCAGCACATGAATTGGTTATGAGTAAGGGGGAGTTGTGCTAAGTCACCAACCTCACTTTCTCCTCCAGAGTCAGGTCCAGTGGCCAGATGTGAACCAGGATGGCTGGAGATGGCCCTGGATGCAAGGCAATTAGGAATAAGGGACTTGCCCAAGGTCACCAAGTTAATAAGTGTCTAAGTCCAGATTTGAATCAGGTTCTCCTTATTTCAATGCCAGAGCTTTAACCACTGTGCCACTAGCTGCCCTTTGGTATACAGTAGGCACTTCATTAATGTTTGTTCTATATCATTGTTCTATTTTCCTACCTGGCTTAAAGTTCTCAGGGATATGTTTGTATGGTGATGATGATTACTCACCTACCAAGGACAGAACGATTTGCTTAGTAGGAATTAAAAACAGTTGGTGGAATGGGAAAAGATGGAGTGGCTCAGCATGAAGGAGAGTCTGGGACCCACTATCCATCCTAGAGATGTGAGGATCAGGTACTCTGGGAAAAAAGAACTCTCTCCCTTAAACTTGCTGAAGTCCCACCATCTCCATCATGAAGATGGGTTGTAAGGGAACCAAAATGAGTAAAGTGGGTGCCAACCAATCGATCTCTGGACCACATAGAAGAAGCAAACTCTCCTGGATGTTGGTACTCAGGAAATTGTCTTGGCTATTCTCCCTTGGTTTACTACTCTCATAAGCTTGAAACTGGATGTGCAGAAATCTCCCCCATTGAACCCTCTGAAGATTGGTCTAGGGAATAATGTGTACCTAACTCGAATCATTTTCACAGTCACATAAATCATTAGCCATGGGATGCTAACTAATCCCCAAAATACTTTTGCCAAAGTCTCTGAAGCCTCTGCCCAGTGGCCTAACACCATGGCCATTTGTCCAGCCACCTCTGGCCCCCTCCTCTCTATGCCCAATGAGTGAGCTTTTCCCTGTTCTTGGGGAGAAAAGGGAACATGCAGAATTTTCTCTGAACTGTTCCCCAAAATATAAGCCAGGCATCTGGTATAGAGCTGGGGCAGTGTGGAATGAGTAACAGTATTTCTGATCCTTTGAGCTGGGCCTAAAGATTGTAGGGTTTTTACTGTCACCCTGGATCTACTTTTATCCCCCAGAACTACAGGAAGGGGGTAATAAGGGCCTCAAAAGAATGTCATTCTCTTTCCCTCCAGGGTCCACCAGTTAGCACCTGCCTCATTCATTTCGATTCCTCCACAACCCATTTTCTTCTAGCAAATAAGCAAGTTTAATATTATCATCTACCCACTGCCTCGGTCCTAGAAAGAAGTAGAGGTGACAGACCCAGGGGCAAGAGAAGTATGAAAGGGGGAATTATTAAGGCGATCCCATTTTTCCTAAAAAGGGCGATGATAGAAAAGAAGGCCAAAATGAAAATGTAGCTAAGGCCTTGACCTTAGCTAGCCAGTATCAGGACAGATATATCCCCAGAAGCAGTAGGCAAATAAATAAATGAATGATTGATTGAACGCCTAGTTTCCTGTTGTTCATTGTGAAATATTCATAGACTAGGAGGGTGGAGGCAATATGCCAGGAATGAGGTCTTGTCCTGAGAATGGAGTATAAACATAATATATGTATATGTGGGTGTATATCTATATCTATATCTAGAGAGGGGGAGGGAGAGAGAGAGAGAGAGAGAGAGAGAGAGAGAGAGAGAGAGAGAGAGAGAGAGAGAGAGAGAGAGAGAGAGAATAGTAAGGCAGGGAAGAGAAAAGGTAAAGAAAATAAAAATCAGACAGAAGAGGACACCTTAGAATTCAGGACAAGGGGTGAAGGTCCTACTCTACTCCATCTCTGGAATTCTCAAGAGCCAGCTTTGGGCAAAAGTAGCTATGCTCAGGGACTACTGGTCGCAGAACAGCAGAAGCCTGGTAGGCAAAGCTGCAAGGGAGGCAGGGAGGCTGAAGGGGGGAACCACAGACATTAGCCACATCCTGTTGCAGAATCCCCCTTTGATAAAGAACTCAAACAAAACTCCCCCAGATTACTAAGAATGCAGTGAGAGAATTGCCAGTGAGAGAGCTATACCTCCTTCACAAGGCCATGGGGCTAAAGAGAATAGAATCATTCACAGAGGGAGGAGGCAGCTGGGGTGTACTGGAGAGAGCTTGGTTGCAGAATACTTGGGTTCAGATCCCTGCTCAGCCCCTGACCATCTACATGACTGGACCAGCCTCAACCTCCCTGGCCCTCGGTTTCTTCATAAGTCAAATGATTGGATTAAACCAAATAGGTCCTCTCAGTATAACATTCTATGAAATCCCCAAGAGTAGTTTCAAGGTTTTCCATACAGACCTGACTCTTGGAGTGGGACCACACCCAACCTGTTCCAGAAAGTACATAAAGTGATCTGGTTTGTAGGACCCACCTAGGAAGCCTAATATTTTGCACATAGGGGACGCTTGATAATGAATGTTTGTTTAATGAGATTCCATAGCCTTCCTCTTCACTTCTAGGTCTTAGCATTCCTCCCAATAAGGAAGTCCTTCTTGAGCTCTAAATAAGAACAAGTATTAGCAAGCATTAACTAAACCAAGTCTCTTTTCCTGTCTCAAAAAAAGATGGAGAATTCAATTTTATAAATATTTATTTTTACAATAAGCAAAGTCCTGTCCTTGGAGCAAGAGATAGAAAGATGGGGGGAAAGAAAGCCAGCAAAGAAACAAAACCAGCTCCCGTCCTCCAGGAGTCAGCATTCCACTGGAATCTAGTAGGAACTGGTGAGTCGCCAGTATCTTGGTCAGAGTCCTGACATCTTCCCACCCCTACTCCCCATTCTACCCCAGGAACAGTTCTTCCTGATCCATCTCCAAATATTCTGTTTTTCATCCATCTCTTTATTTACTCAGAACAATTTATTAAGTATCTATTTTGTGCTAGATGGGGGTAGAGCCAGGAAGACTCATCTTCCTGAGATCAAATCTGGCCTCAGACACTTAGTAACTGTGTGAACCTGGGCAAGTCACATAACCCTGCTTGCCTCTGTTTCCTCATCTGTAAAATGATCTGGAGAAGAAAAGACTAAACCATTCTTTGCCAAAAGATCCCAAATGGGGTCATGAAGAATTGGACATGAAGAAAATGCGTGAAAAAAAAAAAGAATATGCGTGAACAATAAAATTGTTTTAAGTACTTTGGTAGATGCTAGGAATACAAAGATAAAATCAAAACAGTTGCTACCCTCAAGGAATTTACATTCTAAAGCTAGGATTATTAATTTTCCTTATGCCATAGACACCTTTGACAGTCTGGTGAAGCTTATTGGTCCTTCCTTAGATAATGTTCTTAAATGGATAAAATGAAAATATTTGGAAAATAATTATATTGAAATAGTTACCAAAAAAAATTTAAGTTTATGGACTCTCCAGGTTAAGAACAACTGGTCTACCAAGTGTACCAAATTAGGCTCTATATGCCAGGTGATGAAACTTCTTAATCTTGGAGAGTTATCTAAGGTCAACAAAGCAGTGTAGGTTATAAATGGGATTTAAACCCAGGACTTCCTGACATTGAGGCTAATTTTTCAATCACTATTCAATCACTATAGCTGCCTTAATATATATATGTTTGTGTGTGTGTGTGTGTGTGTGTGTGTGTGTGTGTGTGTGTGTACACATATATATGTATGTAGATATATAATATGTATAAAAAATATGTACAAAGTAAATATGGAAGACCCAGGTTCAAATTCAGCCTCTGACAAACACTGGTTCTATCATGTTGAGCATTCGTTAAATCTCTAGTGTGTTCTGGGCAACTCTCAGATAGATAGAAGACTAGCTGTTGTTCATCTCCTGTTTTCAGAGTTGACCAATGATTTCCCTCCAGTTATGAAATCACAAGTTCAGACTTTTTTTCCCCCAATCCCTACCCCTCAAAGAAAACCCAAAGGAATCTGAAGGAAGGAGAACATTAACAGAAGCTTCACACATCGGGGACCCCTTGAATTAGACCTTGGAAGAAGGAGGAATTCTAAGAGGTGGAAGTGGCTTCCAGGGAAGGGTGACTGCCCCAAGTAAAGTCATGACAAAGGTAAAATTAATAACCCCTGTTTTAGAATTTAAGCTCCTTGAGAGCAGGAACTAATTTGGTTTTTATCTTCACATGTAGGGAACAACAAAAAGGACACTTTGCCTGGAAAATAGATTTGAGATTAAGGTCAGTGTCTTCCAAGTTCTAGATGAGGGAAGTTACTTTTACTAGGTCCTAAATAAAGCATAGTGGGACTGTTAAAATAGCTCTTAGCATAGGAGAACATCAAGGGTCAGGAAAATGCCTCCCTGGAGTTCCAGGCTACTAACAATTAGAGAATCATTGCATTTTTATTTGGATGATATTTTAGAGATTATCTCATCTGACCAATCCCCCCCATTTATTTTACAGAGAAGGAAACTGAGGCACAAAGTCTTCAAGTACCTTGCTCAGGATCACATAGCCACTAAATAATAGCTAGGTTTCTGACCACAAATTCATGGTTTTTTCCACTACACTACATTTATACTTTTTACAGCTTTTTTACAATTTATAAAATTATTTTTTACAACCACCTTCAGAGGCCAATCATGTCAAAATATTATTATCCCCCCTTAGTAAGTGAAATATTGAGACCAGATCGGTCAAGCGATCTGTCTGAGTAACCTTAGTTCTAGATTTAATGTTAACCCCAAATCTCCCATCTTCAAAATAATTTTCTATCCCTTTTACTCAGAAAGACCTTTGTCAGTCTTAGAGTGTTCTAATGACTCTAATGAGTCATTCATTCATTCATTTAACAGCCAAAAAAGGGGAGGAGGTTGTTAAAACAGTCCAAGCAGGTGGCAGTGAAGGGTGACAGAATTAGGAGTTGAAAGGAAGAACTGTAGATTTCTTTATTTCTCCAGTCTTCAAAAAAGTAAACAAATTGCCCAAAGTCACATAGCCAATAAGACATCAATGGAGCAGTGGGAAAAGTCCTGGGTTCAGAGTCTGAAGTCCTGGGTTGAAGTCCCAGCTCTACCACATAGAAATAATCTGAGTTTACAAACTCAGAGAACTTCAGGGTCAAAAGGAAGCTTGATGTCATTTAGCCTAATGTATCTTCTCTATAGCAACCCTGTCAAGTCATCCAACAACTAGTTGAAGACCTTTTACAATAAGGAAATCCACTACTTCCCATTACTTTGAGCACTGTTAATTGTTAGAAAGTTTTACTTAAGCAATCCTAGGTCTTCTATTCAACCTCTCTGACACTTCTCCCCATTGCTCCTGGGTCTCTTACACCAAGACTCAAATCCCTATTTTCCCTGACAGACCTTAGAGATAGTAATCATGTTCCTTCTTAGTGGTCTTTCCTAAAAGTTAACTATTCCTAAATCTATGCCAGCCCTTGATTGACAGGCTTATCCTGCTCATTCTCTCTGTAATGGCATGAGCTTGTCTATGACATTCTTAAAGCGTGGTCCTCAAAAAAGTTGTTCTAAATGTGTCTGAACAGGGTAGAGGACCAGAGGACCACCATTGACCTCTCTTTAAGCCCTGAACTGCCTAAGATTGCATGTACCTTTTGGCTGCCATAAAGTAGCACTGATTCCTATCCAGATGGCAGTCTACTAAAATTTCCAGATCTATTTCAAGTAATCCCCCAACTAGCCCTACCACTCACATCTTGTATTTCCAAAGTTGGTTTTGTGAGCTTTTGGAATTTAACATTTATCCCCACTAGAGTCCATTTAAAAAAATAAGTGAATGAAAAACTATTTATGGAGAACTTACTAAGTGAAAAGCACTGTACAAAAAACTGAGGATATAAATAGAAAAGCAAGATGGTCTCTGCTCTCCAGGAGCTCACATTCCAATGGAGGAGATAACAAGACAGAAGTAAGTCTAATGTTCTAGCCTTCTGAGATGCTTTTGGATCTTGACTCTGTCATCCAATGTGTTTACTATCCTTCTCATCATTCTGGTCTCTGTACCTCAGTTTGTTAAAGTGAAGCATTTAGGTTAAAAAAATCTCCAAGATGAGAGTGTCCTCTAATTATAATTCTTATTTCAGGCCATCAAGGCTTCTTCCTATTTGACCTACAAATGTCTATTACCACTGCTACTACTAAGCACCTGAACTACCACCACTGTGACTACTACCACCACTGCCACTACCACGTACCATTACCAGCTTGTCACCACTACTGCCACCACCATCATCACTACTGCCACCACTACCATTTGGCAACATTGCCACCTTGCCACCACCATTATTACTACTACTACTACTAGTACTACTACTACTACTACTACTACTACTACTACTACTACTACTACTACCAAGCTACTACTACTACAACTACTGCTACTACTATTATCACCATGACTATTACTATATCAACTACTACTACCACTGCTTATTATTATTATTATTATTATTATGTATTCTAGATATTTTTAATTAATCTGTAAAAGATAAAGTTATAACCTAAAAATTTTTATTGAAATTACAAAAAAAATCAAATTCAGTTTTTTAGCTACTTGTATAATTGTCCTCAGAATATTAAAGAGAAAACACTAAGAGCAGAGTAGTGACTTTCCCTGGGACCATTTCTATTTGAATTCCATAGAAAAAGATGAGAAAATTTTAATTATTATTATTGAAAATAATCAAATGTTTTTATTAATATTATCACTCATTAGTCATAATATTATTAATACTAATTAGTATTGCTAATAACAAAGATAGCCATTCATTTTTCCTTAGTACTTTCCTTATAGCAAACATTTGTGGGTAAGTAGCACAAGATTTATTATCTCCATTTTACAGAAGAAGCAACTGAAGTTCAGCAACTTGCTCATGATCACACTATTAATAAATCTCAGACCTGGGATTAGGTTCCACTAAGCTCCCTCAGAAACATGACAGGAGAAGGAATAGGTAGTAGAAAGAATAATGAAGGGGGCAAAAAATTGTGTGTGTCCTCCAGTTCTTTGCAGAACTCAGGGAAATAAAAGATCTTCCTTGCCTTGCTTGCATGACCTTCCCTACCACCCACAATCTCCATTTTCACTTCTTTTCCTAAAGCTGCTTCCATATCCTATTGTGTAATTACTCTCTCCCCTTCTCCCGGCAAGTCAGTGACCTTTACAACTCTTTGCCTTTCCCCTTGCTGGTATCCAACACCTTCTAGAACTGAGGAGACCAAGGACAACCTATCTTAGGCACGAAAAAAAATGATAACAGACTTGCCTGATCCTCTCTCACCCACCCATCCTTCCCTCGGAGAAAAGTAAAGTAAGAAGAAGATTTCAGGGAAAACAACTCTCTCTCATACCTATAAGACTTGGTACTTTTCAAAGAACTTGCTTTCACAATAAATTATGGCATTTTATCCTTCACAACTTTGTGAAATAAATAGGGAATATCTATGGCCATTTTAGCCATAAAGAAATGAAGACATAGAGTTTAAATAATCTGTCATTAAGTTGCTGAACGAGATTAATTTTTTCATTCTAGTGCATCTTTGAGGGAAGATTTTCCCTTAAGACATAATTTGCCTTTTGAACATTATCCTGGTAACCTAGAATTTTTCTTCTTTTACAAGAGTGGAATCTCCAGGGAAGACTTCCCATCCTTGTATCTCTGGAGGAAAGAAGGGGAGATTTCATTTTCATAGTCCTGGGGCCTGACCACCAAGAGAATTTTCCAAAAATTTCCAAGATTCCTAATTACCTTTTCCCCTTGGAACCTTGGGTCCCCTTTGGAGAGTCATGTTACATTGTGAATATATTTATTACTCCTTTTTAGACTATAAGCCCCATAGAGCCCTGTATCTTACCTAAGTAGGCAATTCAGCCAATGGGGAAATATCCCTGGTCTTGGAGTGAAAGGATTTGGGATCCAGTGCTAGTCATGAGACTTAATAGCTCTATGATTGAGGGCAAAACTCTTGACCTCTTCATTTATTTACCTATAAAATGAAGATACTAATTCCTGGATTGTGGGCAGTTAGATGGCACAGTAGATAGAGTACCAGACCTGGAATCAGGAAGATTCATCTTCTGAGTGCACATCCAGCTTCAGACACTTCCTAGCTCTGTGACTGAACACAAATCACCTAACCCTGTTTGCCTCAGTTTCCCCTTCTATAAAATGAGCTGGAGAAGAAAATGGCAAATCACTCTAGTATCTCTGCCAAGAAAACTTCAGCAGGTTCATGAATACTGAAAAACTACTGAACAACAACAATGCTTGGATGACTTCTCTCACTGGATCATTATGGACAGATTGTATGACATGCATAGGCACTTGATAAATATTTAACAGAAATACTATGTGACTTTTGGGGATTGGAACCTCCTAGGCTATCTAGTCCCTCTAGTCCAAGCTTTTCACTTAGAATTTCCTAGGTATGTGAACCTGGGTAGGTCATTTAACTCTTGTTTGCCTCAGTTTTCTCATCTGTACAAGGATCTGTACCTACCTACTATGATTGCTGTGAAGATAAAAATGAAATATTGTGAAGTGCTTTGCAAACCTTAAAGTGTTATATAAATTCTATTATTATTATTATTATTATTATTATTATTATTATTATTATTATTATTATTATATTTGAGAAAACTGAGGCCAAAGGAGGTTAAGTGACTGCTTAAGTTCACACAGATAATAAAGCCAGACAGTCAGGATTTGAACTCAAGTCTTCTGATGTGATACCATTGCTTTCTCCATGTTGCCTCTAAATGAAAAAGGCAAAGACTTTCTATAATTCTTTCTACACTGTCAACAAGGGTTTGAGACAGGCTTTCTGATCGTAAGGAAGAAGATAAGACTATGACCAATGGGAAAGGCATTCAAAAGTATCAAATATGACCCACAACACTCCTAGTGAATAAAAACACAACATAGATAATTTGAGTTTGTGATTTTCTAAGTATGTCACCCACAGGGATCATTTCTATTGAATTTGGAACCAACCATGTAGCAGAATTGGAGATGGATTTGGATACTGACTCTGCCATCTCCTACTTGGTTGGCACATGAATATCACTTTCTCTTTCAGAATCTGTTTCCTTTTCTGTAAAATTGAAGGAATCATATTACATGATACCAACATTTCCTTCTGCCTCTACTCTCTAATCCTCTCCTGATAGTGAGGGCAGTAGAAGATGGATGGGACTAGAATGCAGCTCCTCTATTATGGTGGCACCCTCTATTGTCAGGCCTGACCACTTGGGTGGTCCCCCTATAGGGATGGAAGGGGGAAATTCAAACATCTATCAAATAACAATATTAGTATATGGAGGAACATTGTCAGTCATCTAGTATAAGAGTTCTTAACCTGGGTTATCCAAACTCATTTTTAAAATATTTTGAAAATATTTCAATATAATTACAAAATCACAAAGGTAGTATCAGAGGTGAAATTTATACCAAGGTCCTGTGTTTCAGTAGTCCATGTCTGCATTTGTGTCTTATTAGATAATTGGTTAGACCACGGAGCAAATGAAATTGAAATTGTAGATTTGGTTCCCTGCAGACTTGTTAGCTTTGCATAGAAAAATAATTTGTTCCTGAGTCACTTCACAGGTGACAGATGGGAAATGAGAAAATGTGAATGATTAAATGTAAGGGATTGAGAGTGATTCTTCTTTCCTTCTTTGGGACCTTAGTGTGCCTCAGGAAGAAAAGCAAATGCTAAAGTATCTGAAGTTGAATTTGAACCCAAATACAGTCATCTAATATTTATTTCACCATACAATTCTATTTCTGCATGTTCTGAAAGGCTATTGTTGTTGTTCATTCATTTCTGACTCATAGAATGTATTTAGTAGCACATCATTAGTAGCTATGGGGTTTTCTCAGCAAGGATCCTGAAATGGTTGCCATTTCCTTCTCCAGTGTATTAAGACAAACAGAGGTAAATGGTCTAGCCAAGGGTCACAACAGCCAAGTAGTGTCAGGCAAGCCACCTACCTCTGTTCTCAGAGGGTAATTGCTGAACTGCACCTAGAAGGTTTGAAAGGATATACTTTACTCTCTCACCTGCCACTTGATGCTGAGGAGTAACGAGGATATTTTGCTTCCTATTAACTACATCTGCTAACAAAAAAATAAATGAGAAGACAGAAAAGATTTCTCCTCATTTCATGAAAAGTTTTGATGCAAAGTGAAGGAAAAAACTCTGTTCTTTGTTCTGGAAAAAGACCATGACATCACGGAGGTGATGCCATGACAAGCACATGAATTGGAGTGAGGAGGTACTATGCTAAATCACCAACCTCACTTTCTCCTCCAGAGTCATCTGGGTCCAATGGTCAGATATAAATCATACTGGCTGGGGATGGCCCTGGTTGAGAGGCAATCCAGGTTAAGTGACTTGCCCAAGGACACCCATCTAATAAGTGTCTAAGTGCAAATTTGAACTCAGGTCCTCTTGACCTCAGGGCCAGCACTCTACCCACTGCACCATATAGCTGCCCAGTTAGATTAAGATTATCACTTTTTCCACTGTTTCTGCTGTAGGCAACAGTTAAGTCAGTTATGATATCAGAAGTGATAGATACTACATTTTGGCAAGGATTAGGCCTAGCTAGGCAGTGGTTCAGATTATCAGAGAAACATCCAACATCTAGAGTCACCCAGCAGAGACTAACTAGAGAGCTGTTATTTAGCCCAGGCCAGCAAGGATCAGCCAAGGTTAGTAACAGAAATATCAGAATCAACACAGAAACTACCCTCATCAGAGAATATGGTGATATCAAAATCTTCGGTTTCAGAATTCTATGTCGCCATGGACACATGAATTCCCTAGATATGTACCTTACTATACTAATGACTTCAATGTTTACCCACACATCCCAACAGGCACTAAGAACATTGTTGGCAGAGTGTGATTCAGATTTATGAATGATATGTTATGTAAATATAATGTGTTTGTTGAATATTTTTAGTAAATGTTTTGGTTGAAGTTAATGAATTGTTAGAGGCTGATAAACTAATGGGAAATACCCTGATAGGGATAGAAGGGAGGAGTTCATGAACTCTGGTGTGGGTAACACCCACAATTGTCACTCCTAGGGTTCTGAGAGTATGGACTTTAGAAAACTTCCCTCTTTCTGTTGAAACTCCTACTTGCCAGCATGAAGGCAGAGTAAGGAGGGCAATAGTGATACAGAGTGAAAGGGGAAATTCCTCTGGGGACTGAGAACACAATGTTTCAGTGCACTGGTTTAAATAACTCGGAGTACATGCTCTTCTGATAATCAGTCAATCATGCAATTTTTCAAAGTGAGACTCCTATCTGGGACCAGAAACCCCAAGACAGATGCCAGGATTGAAGAGAATCTCGCAGTGCACCTCCTGGGACTTGGTGTCTGTGCTTCAGTAGAGAGATTGTCAAAAGGCGGGCAGCTGTAAAGGGCCAACCCATTGGGTATTGTCCTTTTGTCAGAGTACTCATACATAGGAACATAACACACAGAAGCCAAGTTCCTAGACCAACCATAGTGTTTTGCTGAGGGTCTAATTGCCTTCCAGTGACTCCATAAAGAGATAAAAGGAATTTCAGGACCTTCCACCTTAATCTCTCTCAACCATGGATTGGATCAGGAAGGGAGACAGAACAAAGAGAACTTTCTCCTCTCCTGGAAGGAAGCGCTAAGGGCTTCAGAGAGATATGGAATTTCCTATAGTGAGTTGATGGAGCCTTTTGACTATGAAAAGACATGTAAATGTAGATCAGGTTTGGGTTGGATTGGATTGGATTGTGCTGAATTAGACCGGACTGGATTAGATTGAATTACAGTTTCTCTCTTGGTGCTCACTACCAGAAAATACAAAACCCCAAAGACAACTGACTCACAATCAAATGAGTCCTTGTAGCCCAAGTCAGGGCTATCCCCAGGCTTTCACAGCACTGAAAAGAATACCATCTCTTCTCCTGCCCTTCAAAAAGAGCACTGGACCTATCTCACACAGACCCAAAGTTAGCATAGATGCTAGTGGGGATTAAAATGTCAATCCTTACTCTTGATTCCATCTCCTCCCATCCCTCACTTCGAGAATGAAGTCAAGGATGCCCCCAGTGCTAGCTCTATCACCTATAAAACTAAATAGGATTAGGCCCCAGAAGCCCAGCGTGACAGGTTGTCCCTTTCTCTAGCCCTGGTACTTGTCCTTCCCCACCCCCCACCCTAAACAACTTCCTGCATGCCTTGAATTGTCACCTCCACCCCCAATACTGCTGTACAAAGAGGAAGATATATTTGAAGACAACAAGGCATTTAATTGTTACACAAATTAGAATTGCCAGACATCACCCTAGGAGTCTTACACCTACACACACACACACACACACACACACACACACACACACACACACACACACACCCCTATACTAGCTGTTCAGTATCAAAGGATGAATCTATTGAGAAGATGGAACCTGCAACCTAAGAGAAATATCTCCATATAATGGATATTATCAAACCCAAGGATCTGTGATCAGGCTCTCCCAAAGTCTAGTTCTCCCAAGTTCATGGCCAATGGCTTGGGAAGAACTTATATTGTGTATAATTTGTGAGAGAGGCAACATGGAATATCTAATAGACCCCTGGACTGGTAGTCAGGGTGTCCTGAATTTGAATCCTATCCAAGACATGTACTAGCATGTAATGCCAATCAAATCATTTAGACTTTCTGAACTTCAGTCCTCATTTGTAAAATGAGAATAAAAACACATTGTCCACTTAGAATCACATAATTTTAGAGTTGAAAGGCTCCTTAACAATTATCTTAGTTAACCTATCTTCCCTAAAAGAATCTCCCCACTGTGAGACAAACTCACTATCTCCCAAGAAAAGTTATTTTGGACAACTCCAAAAGCTGTCTTTGACAGGAAGTTTTTTCCTGACATCAAATCTAGATTTCTACTTCATAGGGTTGACTTGAAGATCAACAGAGATTATATATGTAAAGCTCTTTGCAAACCTAGAGGCACTATATAAACATTGCCTATTACTCTGGGGAAGGTAGAGAGAGAAGAAGGGGAGGGAATCAAAGTAACAGGCTTAGTTAGACCAAGGATTTTCTTTTTGATGGCCTAAATCTTGGTATTGTACCAGGCCTCCTCTTGGGAGGGTAGCTCCAGACAACCCCACAGCCTACAGACTTAGTGTTATTAGGGTGATATCTTAAAAATTCCCTCTTTTAAGAATGTTTGATATAAGAAAATCTAATTTTTGAAAAGAGAAGAATTCAGAGATAGATTATTCTTTAAACAGGAATTAAACCTAAAGAAGAACCAAAAAAGCAGTGGAAAGGTAAATGGCAAGTCTAAGGATACTGTTAACTGGACATGAAAAGAGACATCAAATTCCTCACCAATGTCACATATATTGGGAAATAGAGTCAGGTCAGCCATGAAGAGGAATGAGAAAGAGTAGGTAGGCATCTTCAGTCTTGCAATGGGCCCTCCTCCCCCACCCCCCACCGATTATTGGAAAAATCAGAGGAAGGCCACCAACACTTTGGGTTTATCTCAAATGGAAACTTATGGAAAATTATGGAAGAATGTGTGGAAGAATTAAGGACTATTCAAGATAAGGAAGTGTAGGCAGGTTGTAAGCTGAAGTGATGAAGCCGGAACCCAATTCACGGATCATTTCCTACCTGGCTGTACAACTTTGGACCTCCTCTGACCCACTTCTCTACCATGCCCCAGGAATGTCATCATTGAGAAACCTCATCATCTTTCAAGGTCAAATAATCACTGGTCCTCACAACTCCTCACAACGTGGCCTCTGTTACCTTCTGCCCAGTTTAATGGAAGGGAAAACAAGAACACCAAAACTTCCTTTTAAATAGGGGACTCGGGACAAACAAATTATTCCTCACCTAGCTGCACTGCATGAGGACTTATTGGACTTCTCCACTAAACTCCCTCATATTTCCCCCCCTCACCCTTTTTCAGTTTCCTTTTGTGTATTGTCTTCATTCAATAGATTGTAAGCTTAATAAATGGGTTGAATATGGGTACATCAAAAAGTCAAAAAATTTTACAAAGGAATTCTTTGATTAACAAAATAGTTTATAGTGTTCACTTGAATATCAAATTCACTTCATATATTAAATTTTATTTTACTTGCAAAAACTCAATTTTTAGACTATTGTACATTTTTCCCTTACTATATGCCTGATTTTCAACAGTCCCCTCAAGGTCTCTCTAGGTCTCAGTTTCCTCATAAATAAAAAAGTTAGACTAAATGAACAAACCATCAAAGGGACTACAATCCCTTTTAACTCTAAATTGATTATCTTTGAAAGGCCAATATTTCAATCCTTTGATTTTTGAAAGGTTAAATTTTCCTTCCTTGGATACAGAAGGGAAGGTGGTATTTCATCTCCTCTTCCATATTATCCTGCAAGGTTCCAGAGAAAATGTAAGGAATGATCATCATTAAGCCAGCAATCTTTTTTAAGTCACCAGCTCCTATACTGACAGAATGAATGTCTAAGATGGTCTTTCTGTCTCTATAAGACCAAAGAAGCATTTAAAGTTTAGAGACGACTAGTTATCTCTATTCTGCCCTAACCCCCACCTCACCAGCATGAGCTTCCATCCTGTGTCCTCCAAAGGTAACAGAACTCTGCCTCTGAAGCACTGGAACACTAGCCAATAGGTGCCCCACCAAACAAAGGGATGAACTCAGAGAACACAAAACAGATTTAAAATTACCCACTTCAAGAGTGAAAGTTTGTCATTAAGAGACCTATATGGCACCTGCCACAATATGGGGCACCTGCCACACTATGGGGCACCTGCCACACTATGGGGCACCTAGGAATTAATTTTTCATTAGTCACCATTCTTCTACCAACAAGAGCAATCCCACTCTCAGCTCTTCCAATTTGGAAATGAGTGTCCTTAGCAAATGTTGACCCAAGGTCACACTCACTGAGCAACCATGGGTCATGAAGCTTCCAAGTCTGGTTCTCTCAAATCCTAGACGTGCCAGTTTTTCACCCTTTGGACATCTATTATTCCCCCTGGGATTGCCAAGATCTACTCATCCAACTAAATGAATGCTGAAGGTATAGGATTCCAAGTTGAATTTATAAAAATTGGAAAAGTGGACAAAAGTAAACAAAATACAATTCATTATGGTCAAGGAGATACCTATGGTGGGGGTGGGGGCTAGCCAGAGAGACTAAAGGGAAGGATAGAAAAGCGACAAGTATGGTAGAAAATCATCTGGGAATCAAAGTTAATTGTAAGCTGATTCCAAATCAGCTTTAAACCTCTGAAATCAAGGGTGTTGTGTTCAAAAAAGATAATAAATGGAAAGCACTTTACAAAACCTAAAGTGCTATATAAATATTATCATTATTATTATTATTCATTCTCTGAGCCTTCTACTGAACTCCAGTTGAGTTCAAAAGGCTACTAGAAGTACAGAGGTGCTCTAGTAAATGTTTAACACCCAGACTCAGAGGAGAAAGGGAGTAAATGAATACAACCTTTTAAGTTTAATTGGCATTATTACACTTTCTTAAGCCTAGACCATCAAAACCAAAAATCAAGGCTTCATTTGCCGAGAATGAATAGTTCTAGTCTAAATCTTCATACTGAAATATTTAACAATGGACTTTCTCAGGATAGTCTAATCTGGCACCAGCACTCTCCACATGCTAAGGAAATTAAAAGCATGTACTAGACCTTTCCTTTAAAATCAATATTGGTTGGACCTTCTTAGAGTCCTGGGTCCTACTATATAAAGTGAAGAGATACAAGAGGAATGTTAGGAGCTCCCAAGGGAGCTACCATCCATAGGGATGGTAAAGCAGAATGGGGAGACACAGTTCAGAGAAAAGATTCAAGAAATTGGAATGATTTCTCCTGGAGAAGAGAAGACTGAGGTATAATTTACCAATCTTTGGATTCACCTCTCTCTTCTCAACTATCTCATTGTGGAATCGATGTGATCCAGAACTCTCAAAGGTTCTGACAGGTCCTATCAATTTATAAGTCCAAGGTCAATGGAGTACTTGTCATCCTAGGTCATACAAAGACCAGGATATTGGGCCTGGAGCAAGGAAGATCTGAGTTCAAATCCAACCTTAGACATTTTGAGCTCTGTGACCCTGGACATGTCCCTTAACTTCTGTCTGCCTTTCAGTTTCTTTACCCTGTAAAATGGGGATAATACTTCATAGGTCTATAATAGAGATCAAATGAGAGAGTTTATAAAGTGCCTAGGACAAAGAGAGAAAGGACAATGCTTATTGTCTAGCTAAAGCCAGCAAGAATTACCAGGTGATAAAGTTGTTAGATTTTGTTTTTCCTAAAACAATTCTCAAAGATAATCTCCCAAAGCTCAGAGAGGGTTGAAGAGAAAATAATTACAAGAACATCACATCTATTTTGAAGTCTGAAAAACTACTTCAAGTATCTAGGGTAGAGTGGTGTGGTGAAATGAGCACTGAGGATCTGGGTTCAAATCCTGTTACCAACTATGAGATTTGAGGCAAATAATTTAACCTCCCTTGTTAAAAACCCTCACTTAACCTCATCTGTAAAATGGGGGTGTGTATTAGATGATTTATGAGGTTCCTTCCAGTTCAAAAGATCAGATTCTCTGAAGTTTGTGAGAAGTTCTTTCATAGAGGAGAGAGTGAACAGGGGCAGAATAGAGGAAAGAAGCTTACAGTACAATGGAGGAATTGTGATTAGACACAAGAAAGAATAGAGGAGCTAAGTGCATAATGGATAGAACGCAATGTCTTAAAGCAGGAAGACTCATCTTCTGAGTCCAAATTCAGCCTCAGACACTTCCTAGCTGTGTGATACTGGGCAAGTCACTGAACCCTGTTTACCTCAGAAGAAAGTAGTAAACCACTCCAGTATCTTTGTAAAAATAAGTCACTAAAAGGTAAAACATGGCTAAAAACTACTAAATAACAACAAAATAAGAACTTGTCAACATTATAGTAGTAAAGATTATTAAATGAGAGAATGAATGCCAAGGAAGACTGTGAAATCTCTTTAAAATTATAAAGTTATTAAAGTTCTACATTTACTTATAGGATTTAAATGTCTAGAAGTAGAGATGAATAACATCACTAAGGGTCCTTTCTCCTCCCATGACTCTCTAAGCCCCAGAAAGTTTATGATCAAGGCAGATTAACAAGTAAATGGAAATGACTGAGCAACCACAGGGTGAAAAGTAGTACAGTTTGTAGAACTTACAGAAAATTCAGGAGTCTTGTCCCTCCCCCCCTCCCCAACCTGGCTATTCTCACTGATCAGGTTCCAAGTCTCCACTGGAGAGAGAGACAGAGAGAGAGAGAGAGAGAGAGAGAGAGAGAGAGAGAGAGAGAGAGAGAGAGAGAGAGAGAGAGAGAGATCTGAGGCAAATGATAGAACCATATGATTATGCTCTTGAACCTTCCCTCCAAACCCTCCCTGGAACCTAACCACCTTCTGGGATGGACTAGTTGAACAGGGTTTCCCAGAGCGAGCTTACCCGGTGGTTGTTCCCCTCCATGATTTCTGGTGGGATGAAACTTCCCCAACTCAGCTGATGGACAGATCCATGTTATACTGGATTTTTGTGTCCCAGGGACAGGAAGGGGGGAAAAGGAGGCTGGCTCAAAACCCTATAAAGTCTGGCCTGTCAGAAATGGGGTGGAGGAGCAAGGTGGTTGGGATGTGTGAGGTAATGTGATGTATAAACAACAAGGCAGAACTAGCTGGACCTGTCCCTCCACCCCTCCTCCAGCTAGATCCCCAGTTACTCAGCGAATACTAGGGACTTTGCCTGAAACCGTCACTCTAATAGCACCCTTGGGTGTAGCTTTGTGCAGGGGGTATGGGCCTGGCACTTAAGGAGAAAGAGCAGGGACCTTAGAGGAATGTAAATAGTGTCATTCCCCTCTGTACTTAAAAAAAATCCCTCACCAAAGCCTCTCCAATATCACCCAGTCCACATAGGAGTTATCACTAGAGATCAAGTAGGAGAAGGTGAAACCTGTGTTACTGCCTGTGTTCCATTTCTAGTCTCAGAATGCAAAGAAAAAGTCAAAGAAGCAGAACGGTATAAGAGATGGAGCTCTGGAATAAGAGGAGAGCTTCGAGTCAGGAGACCAAATTTCAAATCCTGCTTTGGATTCATACTAGCTATGTGAGTATGAGTAAGTAAATTCACCTTTCTCAGTCATAGTTTCCTCATCCATAAAAATAAGGGGGAGAGGGGATGAAGGGGGCGTGTTTGTGAATAAATCTACAATTCTTGCCTTTCAGAGTAATTGTGAGGAGAGTGCTTTGCAAGTCTTTTATAGAACACTATAAAATTATGAATTATTATTAACATGTTGGGGCCAGTGAAGAACTCTCTATCTCAAGGCAGATCAAAGAGGAAGTTATCCAAAATTGCAATAAGAAAGATATAGTTGAATTTCCAAGAACTTTCCAAATGATCAAAGGTTGAAAGATTCTAGGATAAAATTTATCCTTCTGAAGAAATTTAGCACAACTCTACTCATTTTTCCATCATGTATGACAAAGAGGGGTGTAAAAGAATACTAATGATACAGAGGACTATTAAAATAGATGCATTCAGGGAAAAGGGATCCCTGCCCTCCAGAAAATCTAACCTCCACCCTGCTAGAATTTGTGGAAAAGGCAGGCCCTTGGAAAAGTGGACCACAGTGCTAGGGCCATAGAGGCAATACCAGGCTCATGGATTGTTTTAGGCACATGTTATCATAGTTTCAGGAAAGCAAGGTGCATGTTCAGTGGCCATAGCAGGAAAAAAGAATGGCCCCAAACAGGAAATATAACCATCATCTCTATGTCAGCAGCCAGGGGCAAAATTCTTTTTTGCCCCATGCTAATTATAACTAGGTAGCTAGGTGGCACTATGTAGAGAGGGTTAGGCTTGGAGTTAAGAAGACTCATCTTCTGAGTTCAAATCTGGCCTCAGACCCTTACTAGCTGTGTGATTTAAGTCATTTAAGCCTGTTTGCCTCAGTCTCATCTGTAAAATGAGCTGGAGAAGAAATGGCAGACCACTCCAGTAACTTTCCCAAGAAAACTCCAAATGGGGTCATGAAGAATTAGACAGGACTGAACAACATTTCTCATGTGTATGGAGAAGTCTGAGAGACAGTATGGAAGACTGTATTAAAAAGTAGTAGACACCTGGCTTCTAATCCTAGCTGTGCTTGCTCCCTAAATGATTATTTCCTGACCAAGTCCTTCCTCCTCCTGCTGTTCTTCATTCTCTGGGGCCCTGGGAAAACTAACTCTCATCCAGAGGAACATGGTTGTCTTGGAGATTTCCCTTCTCCAAATCAGTGAGGGAAATGAAGAAGGAAGGAGAGGTAGACAGACACAACTTCCTTGAAACAGATTTAGCAAATCTCTTTGTTCCTAGGATCTGGAACTAAGCTTCTAGAGGCTGAGACCATGGACACCCAATACCTCTTTCAATCTGGGGAAATGGGGAAGGGGGATGGATAGGTTACTCCAAAAGCCAATGATCCACTGCCCTTTTCAGAAATGATACATCTCCATCTATAAGAATAAAACAAAACAAAACAAAATCCCACGTCTTCTTGTAGCTCCTGTAGAGCCCTATTCCTAGTCTCTTGGTTGATCACAGCAGTGTAGGAAACAGAAAAGAGCACTGAATTTATAAACAGAGAGTTAAAGTCTTGCCTCTGATATTAGGTAACTAATATAACTTCTCTGAAGAAAAAAAGGCCTGAGTTTCCCCTTCTATAAAAAAGGGAAGCTGGGACCTCTCACATGCCCTCCCACTCTAAGTCAATGGATCAAAGATGACAATCAACCCACCACCACCTCTGTGTTTTAAAACTATTTCTAAATAAGTTTCAAAGGCTTCAAGGGCTCTCCTTGAAAGATGGAAGTCATAGTCTCAAGCCCAGTGATTTCTGAAGAAATCTAACATTTTCTACTTCTTGACTGTAGGGAGGGAGTTGGGAGTCACCATTACTAGTGGAGAGTACAATTTGCCTTTTACAACTGTTCAACTCCATTGTCCTGGTATCTTGGGTATTTGTCCTCAGTCCACAACTTTCCCCCCTCTCTATCTGCACCCGACTCCCTCTGACAAATTTCACACTGCCTGACTTCTTTTTTTTAAATCTGTTTGTTGTTTAATTTTTCTTCACTTATGCATAAAAGTAATTATTAACATTCAGTTTTTAATCTTTGAGGTTCAAATTATCTTCTTTTCTCTCCCTCCCCAACCCCTCCAACCCCAATGAGAAGGCAAACAATTCGATATAGGTTTTATATGTTTTGCATAGTCATGCAAAAAATTTCCATATTAGTCATGTTGCGAAAGAATACATAGACCAAACAACAGCATAACTAAAAAAAAAGAAAGTAAAAAAGTATGCCTCAATGAGTATTCAGACAGCATATGTTCTTTTTCTGATTTTCATCATAAATTCTTCAAAGTTGTCTTGGATCATTGTATTGCTGAGAATAGCTAGTCATCCACTGTTGATCATTTTACAATATTGCTGTAATTTTGTACAATACATTTCACTTTACATCAGCTCATGTAAGTTGTTTTTGTGAGAGCATCCTACTTATAATTTCTTAAAGAATAATAATATTCCATCATAATCATATAGCACAATTTGTTCAGCCATTCCCCAAATTCTCAATTTCTAATTCTTTGCCACCATAAAAGAACTGCTGTATTTTTTTATATATAAACCCTTTTCCTTTTTGTGTTTTAATCTCTTTTGAGACACAGATCTAATAGTGTTATTGCTGGTCAAAGAATATGCATGTTTCATAGCCCATTGGACATAGTTCCAAATTGCTCTATAGAATGAATGAATCAGTTCACAACTTCACTAACAATGCATTAATGCCTCATTATAATTTTGCTGAGTAGGTGATTCTTAGATGTGATCCTAATTCCTTTTCTCTCTGGAATATCATATTTCAAGCCCTTCAATCCTTTATGTAGTAGCTGCTAAATCTTCTGTTATCCTGACTGTGGTTCCATCTCTACTTGAATTGTTTCTGGCTGCTTGTTTTGTTTTCTGCCTGCACTGGGAACTCAGGAATTTGGATATAATATTCCTAGGAGTTGCCAATTTGGGATCTCTTTCAGGAGGTGATCAATTATACAAATAGATCAAATTCTATTTTACCCCCTGGTTCTGGAACATAAGGGCAATTTTTCTTGATTTCTTGAAAGATGATGTCTCGGGTTTTTTTTTTTATTATGACTTTCAATAGTTCAATATTTTTTTTGTTTTTGCAAAGCAATGGGGTTAAGTGGCTTGCCCAAGGTCATCAAGCTAGGCAATTATTAAGTGTCTGAGGCCGAATTTGAACTCAAACACTTTTGATTCCAGGGCTAGTACTCTATCCTCTGTGCTACTTAACTACCCCTAATTCAATAATTTTAAAATTATTTCTCCTGCATCTATTTTCTGGGCCAGTTATTTTTCCAATGACATATTTCACATTATCTTTCATTTTTTCCATTCTTTTGGTTTTGTTTTATTGTTTATTTCTCATTAAGTCATTCTCATTCATTTCTCATTAAGCTTCTATTTGCTCAGTTCTAATTTTTAAGGAACTATTTTCTTTCACTGAGGTTTTGTACCTCCTTTTACATTTGGCCAACATTACTTTTTAAGGAGCTTTTCTCCTTCAGTGAATTTTTGTATCTCTTTTTTTTTTCATTTTGTCATTTCTGCCATTCAAGGCATTCTCCTTGTTGACTTTTTGTATATCTTTTATCATTTGACCAAGTGTATTTTTAAGGTGTTATTTTTTGTGTGTGTCTCGTCTTCTAAACTGTTAACTTGGTTTTTCATGATTTTCTTGCACCACTATCATTTTCTTCCCAATTTTTCCCCTGCCTCTCTTACTTGATTTTCAAAATCCTTTTTGAGCTCTGACCATGACCTGAAACTAATTCATATTTTTGTTGGAGGCTTTGGTTGTAGGAGCTTTGACTTTGTTATCTTCTTCTGAATGTGTTTTGATTGTCACCATAATAACTTTCTATGGTCACATTTTTTTCTCTGTTGTTTACTCATTTTCCCAGTCTATTGCTTGATTTTAAATCTTTGTTAAAAGGGCTTTGCTGGGGCAGTACAGTGGATAGAGCACTGGCCCTGGAGTCAGGAGGACCTGAGTTCAAATCCAGCCTCAGACACTTAATAATTACCTAGACATGTGGCCTTGGACAAGCCACTTAATCCCACTGCCTTGCAAAAACTAAAAAAAAAAAAAAAAAAACCATGGGGGAGCTCTGCTTCCAGGGTAGAGGGAAGCCTGACCCAAGCTTCATTGGTTTTGTGCAGCTGTTTTCAAAGGTAGTTCTAGGAAAAAGCAAATTTTCAGCTCTTCTGAATTGATATGATCTAAGGAGAGGTATTTTCTGCTCTCCTGGTCTGTGGTCTGGTTATGAGTGACCGCAAGCACTCTTCTCTGCCCTGGAACTCCCTTGCGGCCACAATCTCTGGTGTGTTAGTGCTCCTAACCCTGGGACTACCACCCAGATCAGAGTATGGGCAAAACAATAGAATCCTGCTCTGGTGCTAGCAAAGGGACCCTTGTAATCTCCTTCTGAGCAGTTGTTCAACCTCCTTACTTTCTGTGGGCTGCTGCCACTGTGGGTCCCCAGGCTGCTCTTGATTGGCTGCAGTCCCCTCTGCTGCACTGTGCTGCACTCTCACTCAGGTGTGACTAACCTTTCCTGCTGACCTTCTAAATTGACTTTGGCTGGAAAATTATTTCATTTTGTCCTTTTGTGGGTTCTACTGCCCCAGGAATTATTTTGTGGCATTATTTAGCAATATTTGGAGGAATTTGAGGGAGAGTTCAGGTGAATACCTGCATTTTCTCTGCCTCACTTCTAGATCTCTCTATCTCCTGCAATCCTGCCTATCTCACCTCTGACCTCTCCCACATCATCTTTCTTCCCACATCATCTCCCAAGAGTGGAACCAAGAGCCTTACTCATTGTTTCTCTACTCTCCCATTCTAACCTACCTCCCCTGCAGGGTCCCTGGCCTGTCCCAGAGAACTGAACCTGTCAGCCTGGTTGTACCACAGGCATCGAGGCCCCAGCTTCCTCCACACATGGCCATTAAAAATAAACTCTAATCAGTACTCTGGGCACTACTGTGGGTGGAACCTCCACCAGGAAGGCCCAGGTTAAGAATAGCACTTACCTTTTATTCCCTAACTTCTTGGGACTGCCCTTTCCTGGCAGCAGAGAACTATGTCCCCACCCTGAAAACCATGCCCATTTGTTCTTTTTGGGTCAATTCTACTTTGGGACTTTTCCATCTTGAGTCCAGGAAAGTTTCACATTAAATAATTATTATTATACTTACAACATAGCATCTGTGAAAATAAATTTCTATTTAAATTAGGCATCAGATCAAAAATGAAACCAGTCGGTGGGCCTATGATTTAAAAAAAAGGCAGCTTCTGCTGCCTTGGGTATTTTTACTACCATTCCCCAAGGTTTTAAAGAAAGTTACCTTCCTGGGTGCCTCAGGAACATCATTACAATTGGCATTCAAATGGTATGATAACTTTCTGATTTTATGGATCTAAAAGCTTTCTGTTCACATAGCCCATTTCCCCATAATTCCCTCCCCAGCTTTCCCTTCTTTGGGAAACTTCTATGCCTCATACTTTTATAGCATGGGTTTTCCTTAGCCAATAGAGCCTCCTTTCAATGATATGAAAGATAGGAAAACTGACACACCTGATTGAATCTCCCTATAAAACTGATGAAAGCTCTCATCTCCCTTAAGGCTACCCCAATGGAGCATCTGCTTACTACTTCACTACCCTAGTGGAGGAAGTTGCCAGTTACTCTAGTTTGCAGGTGTCAGTGGATCTTCTTGGTGTGGAAGGGCCAATCCCCAGCTGTCTCATATATTAGCCAGGAGAAAAAATGGAAAATAATACAATTAATTTGCTAGAATCTATACAGCACTTTAAAGTTTGCAAAGAACTATACATCTTATCTCATTTGATCCTCACAACAAACCCTGGGAAGTAGATGTGAGGAAACTGAGACTGAGAATAGATAAGTGACTTGTCCTCTTGATCACACTGTTAAGTTTGTGTCATCCTGACTCCAAGCCCATTGTGATATCTCAACACATAGAGAACAGAGAACTGGCAAAGCTAGGTGTACCAAACTCAGGAGGCTCCACTTGAACATTAGTATCTGAACCCCTTCTTCCACCTGTTGTAGCCAAAAAGACCATCACCACCCCAGGGGCCTCTATGGTTGTATTTTTCTCTATTCCCCCCTATGCCCCACGTTCTCACCTTCAAGTGTATTATTGTATTTGGCCCCAAACCTTACATTACTGATTTAATGCTTGAATCATTTACTGACCAATCTGCTTCTTTTGTGAAATTGCCACACTGGACTGAGAAAATACTTCAGAATTAAAACATCTCTCAATTACCTCTTTTGGTAAAGCAAAGAAAGTGATAGAGGGAAACGTCCTAAATTTGGGTTCAAATATGGTCTCTCCTACTTACTACCTCTGTGACCTTGGACAAATCACTTGATCTCCTTCGATGAGGGTTTCCTCATCAGTTAAATAAAGAAGTTGGCCTGTGAGGTCCTTTCCAGCTCTAAATCTTTGACCATCTGATCCTCTAAAGTTGTATAACTATTAAGTGGAAGGGTAAGGATTCAATCCTAGGTCTTCTCTACTTGCCACTGAAATACCACTATTGCTTCATGTAACTAATCCCCCTTCCCTTAGCCCTTCTCAAGGTCCACTAGTCAGCCAACGAGTATTTATTAGGTGCTCACTGTATGCCTAACTCTGGGCGGCAGTTTCACAAAAGAAAGGTGAAGATATCATTCTTGCCCTCAAGGACCTTGAATTCTAATGGGGGAGACTTTGCGCAAATCATTGTATTCATACTCTCCACATATACATTCACTTGCACACTCATAAAGCAAAAAAAAAAAAAGTAAGCTAATCTCAAGAGGAATAGGAGTAGGAAAGGACTGAGAAAGGCTTGCTGTAGAAGATGAGATGAGATTTGAATTGAGTCTTGAAGGAATCTGGGAAGTAGAGGAGAGGAAAGAGAGTTTTCTAGGTTTGGGGGAGAACCAGAGAAGATTCCTAGAATCAGGATGTGGAGTACTGTGGGTGAGAAAAGGCCAGAAGGCCAGGTTGATCTTTGAGTGCAAGGAGGGAACTTGATTCTAAGTAGACTAGGAACATAGGGAGGACCAACTTGCAAAGGAATTTAAGTGCAAAATAGATGATGTTGTATTTAATCCTAGGAATAATATGCAACCACTGGAGTTTAGTTGCTCAGAGGATAAAGTGGTCAGAACTCTGCTTTGGGAAATCACTTTGGCAACTAAGTGGAGAAGAGACTGAAGTGAGGAGAGACATCAATTAGAAAATTATTGTAATAGAGTAGGTGACATGTAATAAGGGCCCCTAATGAGGGTAGTGGCTGTTTGAGAGAAGACATAAAGAGTCATTATAATGGTTAAAAATGGCAAAATTGAGCACCTGATTGGGTTTAAGGACTGAGAGAGAGTGAGGAACCAAGGATCACACCTAGGCTGTGAGTCTGGTGAATGAAAGGATGACAGTGTTCTCTATAGTAATAGGAAAGTAGTAGATGGGAAGAATAGGGGGTGGGGAGGGAATAATGAATTCAGTTTGGGAAATGTTGAGTTTGAGATATCACAAAGATCTAAGTTGAGATGTCTGACAGGTGTTTGGCAATGCAGAGTAGAGCTCAGGAGAAAGATTAGAGCTGAATATGTACATCTAGGAATCATCTAAATGAAGATAATAGAATGAACCATGGGAGCTAATAAAATCACAGAGCAAGACAATATAGAGAAGAAAGAAGAGGGCAAAGGAAGAAGACCATTAGATATAGCAATGAAAATATCATTGGTAACTTTGGAGAAAGCAATTTTACTTCAATAATGAGGTCAGAAGACAGGGGCACCTAGTGCAAATGGTTTTCTTGAGTTTAGCCAAGAAGACAAGAGATGGAAGATAATAGCCATTGGGAAGGTCGAATAAAGTAAGGATTTTTTTCCCTAAGCATGGAGGAGAAAGAGGTATGTTTGTAGTCAGCATGTAAGAGCCTGGTAGATGG
Source organism: Macrotis lagotis (assembly GCF_037893015.1). Taxonomy (NCBI): domain Eukaryota; kingdom Metazoa; phylum Chordata; class Mammalia; order Peramelemorphia; family Peramelidae; genus Macrotis; species Macrotis lagotis. The sequence continues at coordinate 641,617,509 of NC_133658.1, forward strand.
GAAGAGAGTGAAGATTATAGTAGGATGATAGGGAGATATGCTGGAGGAGATGATGGGGATAAGATCAAGCAAGGGTCCATGTAGAAAGGTCATCTTGGCAAGTATTCTTGTGAAGCAAGAATGAAGGAGGAATTCTTAGGGGAAGACATTCTAAGGGATGTGAAATAAGGAGATGAGAAAGGAAAGCATTCAAGGAATAATCTCCACTGTTTTCATAAACTATGAAACTACCCTTTCATGTGAAAATGATGAAAATGAGACAATCTGGCCACCTGAGATTAAGAAGGCAGCTACTTATAAGTTGAAGGCATCACTTTAAAAAAGCTCAGCAGTGGAATTTGGGATTGAGCACAGTTGCACCTCTATTCAAGGGTGGAAGGAAAAGACCAGAGGGGACAAACTAGGAAATAAGATTGAACAAAGTATAAGAATAAAGGTATCTGTGGGCAGCTTAGTGTTGCAGAGAATAGAGCACTGACTCTGGAGCCAGGAGGACCTGAGTTTAAAATTTCAGACACTTTATACTTATGTAACTGTGACCTCTGACAAGTCACTTGACCCCATTGCCTTGCAAAAACAAACAAGAAAGAATATAGAGATCTTTTGGAGATAATCTAGGTTCCAGTCCTGCCTCTGATACTGGCTGGCTGTGTGAGTATGAACAGGTTTAATATCTCAAAACCCAAGTTTCCTCATTGGCAAAATGAGGGAGCTAGAGGAAATTACCTCTAAATTCCCTTTTAGCTTTCAAATTATTTCAAGTTCAAGGGGAAAAGAAAGGAAGTTTGACTTTAGAGAAGACAAATGACAAAAAACCCCAGGTGGTTTCTAATCCCCTGATAAAATGCTCTGAAGCAGCAGAGAAAAGACCAGGAGCCAGAGACCATATGTGAGGATAAAGAAGATGGACCCAGGATTCCCCAGAATGAAAAGAATATAGAAGTGGCCAGGAAGAAATGGGTTCAGATAGCTTCATAATCGATTATTACAGGCTCAGCTGAGGGTCATCTCCTGCATGAAGGAATCATATCCCAATCTCTTCCCTTCCTCCCACTTACACAATTCATGTATTTTTCCCTTCTGAATTTACCATATTTTTCCTTCTCAGTGTACATGTAGAATGAGAACTTCCTGAGGGCAGGTGCTGTTTCACTTTATTTTTGCTTTATCTTTTTTTTTCCCATGTCACTCATATGGTACTAGTTGATACCTACTGAAAGTTTTTAATTGAACTGACTACCAGATTCTGGCATGTTTGGTATACATTTCTAACCTATTGAATTCAATAGGAGCCACACTCAGCGAGATTCACAAAGTCTAGATTCTGCAGAGGACAGAATTATGGAGTCATGGAATTTTAGAACTAGGAGGAATCTTAAAGGGCATCTCATTTTACAGATAAGGAAACAGGTCTATTGAATGCCTTGCCCAAGTCAAACTGGAAGGTTAGTGAAGCATGACAATTATATCTTATATTTGAAAAATACTTTTTTAAAAAGAACATTTTCATATCCATTTTCTTATTGGATTCTCAATACAGTCCTGTGAAGTGAGGCCTAAAAGATATTAATTATTCCCATTTTCTAGGATGAATATACTGAGGCCCAACTAAATCAAGTGACTTGTCGAAAGTTCACACAGCCATAGCAGGACTAGAGCCCTCATCTCCTGACTTAGCCCAATTCTGCACTTACCAGTTTCAAGAGCTTTGAGTTATATCCCTTACTACCATTAACAACCATTGTATAAAGTATATCTGCACACTTACTTGAAACTACACTTTCAGTTTGTGTCAGATTCCACAATATCAATTTTACAAACATAGAATGAAAGGTGCTTAGTATTATTTTAATTATTGTTCAAACCATACTCTTCAAGTTTCAGAGAGTCTCCTCTTCTGTTGTGGCAGAATTTTTTTTCCTTGATGTTTTTTCACTCTGAAGAAATGCTCTAGGTAGGGGAAAGAATTCCCAGCTAAATTTTTCTTATGCTTTTTTCAAGGCAATGGGGTTGAGTGACTTGTCCAAGGTCACACAGCTAAATAATTATTAAATGTATGAGACCAGATTTGAACTCAGGTACTCCTGACTCCAGGGTCAGTGCTCTATCCACTGCACCAGCTATCTCCCCCGTCAGCTAAATTCTTGATCCTTTTCTCTAAAGGTTTCTTGACTTTCTGACAGAATCATACCTCAAATCTTCTTTATTGTATCTTTCTTGTTCATTATAACAAGTACCAGCCTGGAATCTAGGGTACCTGAATTTTCCTCTTTTCCATCCCAACTGCTGGCCTAATCAGGAACAAATAACAGTGATAACTGGTGATTCTGTCTCCCAGGGCAACTAGAATGAAAGATATGGGTGGTGAAGAAAATACTTCCAGGATGGATTTTCAAATATAAGTTCCTGTTTAAGAAGAGACCACAGAATAACACTCCATGAGAAAGAAGCAGAAATCACAAGACTTCAAAAAGACACTACTAGAGAGACCACTTCCAAGATAAGAAGCAAAGGGAAGGAGCTTTAAAAAATTTTTATTGATATCTTTTATTTTTATATCATCAAAACTTCTCTTTTTTTTCTTTTTTTGCAAAGCAAATGGGGTTAAGTGACTTGCCCAAGGCCACACAGCTAGGTAATTATTAAGTGTCTGAGGCTGGATTTGAACTCAGGTACTCCCGACTCCAGGGCCGGTGCTCTATCCACTGTGCTACCTAGCCGCCCCTAAAACTTCTCTTAATATACCTCAATTTATCCCTTTCCAAAGAGTCATCCCATAAAACAAGAGAAAGAAGGAGAAATAGGCAAAATAAATCAATATACCCCCCCCAGAAATCTGAAAATGTTTGCAACCAGTTGGTATGCTCCTACCCACTGACCCAGCATTCCCTTTCTAGATATATACACACTACAAAAATCATCAATAGGAAGAAAGTCCCCAAACCATACAAATCAAAATAAAAAAACTAGAAACAAAATAGATGCCCATTGATTTAGGGAATGATTAAACAAATGGTTACATATATGAAATATAACTATTATAAGAAATAGTAAATATGATAAATACAGAGAAGCAAGGAATATTTATATAATATGATACAGAGTATAGGAAGCAGAGCAAAAAAACTCTAAAACTGAAACATACAAAATGACAATATAAATGAAAAGAACAAAAATCAAAAGCAGATATGGCAGCATTACATTGAACAAACATAACCTCAAAGAAATGTTAAATAATTATTCTTACTAAGTAATGAATTCAGTTCTTTCTACCTACTAAAGAAATACTGTATGTATTCTATGAATTTTGGCACTCCTGTCAAAGCCTTAATTGCCTCACCCTAGTTAAAGCATTGTTTTTCTCCCTTTCATTCAAATAAGAAATTATTAGAATTTTTTTTAAAAAAAGTTTTCTTGGTGAATCAAAATCAAAAGCAATGTAAGGCAAAATAAGTAAAAAGTTTCAGGTAGTTAAGTTTATATTGGCTTATTAGATTTTTAATTGAATTTTAATTTGTTAATTAAATTAATTAATTAAATTTAAATTTAATCAATGAAGAAGAGACAAAAGTTTATAGAGGCAACCATGGAACCCCAAATTTTTCTGGAATGTTCCAAGCATGACTAATTTTGAGAGAACACTCACTTATCCTCAATGTAAAACAAAAAACCCAGTAGATAAAAAAGGTACAGAAGGAGCAGAATGAGTTGAGTGTCAGGAGTCTAATCTAGACTAGGCAGTATGACTACAGTCAGCAGAGGTGGTAAGACCCAAAGCACTTCAGCCACATGGCTGCTTGCCAGAACTTAGGCCAATAGAGGCAACTACAAACCCAAGTGAAACTTTGACTGAGTCACTAACCAGGAGAGGGTGGCATGGGGCAGTAGAACAGGACCCACAGGTGCCCTGAGAAATCACTTAGCAAACAGGCTAAACCACACCCTGAAAGCCATCCAATTTAGGAAGAAGGGATTAGCTCTTATAGAAAATAGATCATATACTTCAGAGTAGAAGGGGATTGTTATCGTTGTTGACTGTTTCAGTCTTGTCTAACTCTTTTTGTGACTTCCTTTGGAGATTTCTTGGAAAAAATACTGGAGGGGTTTGCCATTTCCTTCTCCAGCTCATTTTACAGATGAAAACACTGGGCAAGCAGGACTAAGTGACTTACCCAGGATCACTCAGCTAGTAAATGTCTGAGGCTAGATTTGAACTCCAGTCCTTTTGATTCCAAGGTCAACACTCTATCCACTCTACCACCTAGCTGTCCTAAAGGGAATTTTAGAGACCATCTAATCCAACCAACCCATTTTACAGACTAGACCAAGATTAAGTAAAATGACTCATACTCAAGGAACACTTAATTTCTGTTAAGTAGCAGAACTTGGATTTGAAATCATTGGATTGCAAATCAACATTCTTTCATGTAGTAAGTCACTATTTTATTTGACCATAAAAAACAATTAAGAAAGAGGGAGAAGAAACTTAAAGGAAAAAAACAGATTAGGGAATGAGAGAAACCCTTTGCCCGAGTCATCATAAAATAAATAAAATAAAAGATTTTTTATCTACTGTCTCTCTCTACATATGCAGTCATGAACTAAACTGGGGAACTTTCTGGGTTTTCAAAAAGAAGATCCCAGAGAGGCAATACAGTATTTCCTCAGTCATATGACTGAGAAATTATTTGTGGTATACAGACACCTCCCAAAGGGAGGAGAAATGACCTACACAGAGACTAGAAGCCACCTATGAAATTCAGTTATGATCCAGAGTATTACCTGGGAAAATTCTGAAACCTAGTTTTTCCTTGGGGATAGCTCAAAACAGAGTCCATCATGCAACTGACAGATCAGGAAGAGATTGAATGTGGGAGGCCAAAGCAGACACAGCAGAGTTGCTCTGACTTTCTGACAGCATATTTCATCATAAGATTCTCTGACATATGATCCTCACGTCAGCAGACTTCTGGGCAGCTTTAACAAGAGAACACCCTTAACCTGATACAAACAAGGTCATTGTAAGTTTTTGTGTCTTCCTGTTGTTTATAATGCCTTTTCCCTTTAATTCTCAATCAAAACAATTTAAGTTTACTATATTTTATTTAAATTAAAGAGAAAAAAGGTATTTGTCTATTTCCAGGCCAAAAGAACTAGAGAAATTCCTGCACTATAGCGGTCAGGTGGTGAAAGAAAAGAAGAAAGGTCTAGCATCTTCAGATCTGTCCTCAGTACTAATCACTCCATCTCTGCTTTTTGACATCCAATCCATCCTTCAAGGCCCAGTTCAAATGCTACTCCTTTATAAAGCCTTGCCCTCATATGGACACATAACACTCAATAGTCTCTTAGGGACTTCCCACATTATAGTGTTTATCTTCATATATGTCTCCTCGTAGATCTGCTTGGTAGATTTGGGGAAGGGAAGGGGGAAGCAGAGAGGGGGACCATGGGCATGTGGTGGGATGGGGTGAAATCAGACAAGATTACACAGGATGGAAAGAAATGGAGGGAATGAATTAGTTGAAGGAGAACCCACAAGGATAAAATCAATCAGTAAACAATTTTTGTCTCCCCCCACCAGGCTGTAGAAGGCATCTAATTAGCACAGTAGTTAGAGTGCAAGATCCAGAGTCAGGAAAACTCCTCTTTGTCACTTCAAATCTAGCTTCAGATACTTACTAGCTATATACCCTGGATAAGTTCCTTAACCCTCTTTGTCTCAGTTTCCTTATCTGTGAAATGAGCTGGGGAAAAAAAATGGCAAACCACTCTAGTATCTTTGCCAAGAAAACTCCAAATGAAACTACTGAACAAACACAACAACCCTGATTTGTAAGTTCCATGAGAGAAAGAACAGTCTCTCATTTGTCTTTTTAACTTCCCCATACCCTAGCATAATTCTTTGCATAAGCAGAATAAATGAATGAAAGGATTTATATTCAGCAGGTGCTCAGTTAATAATTGTGGATTTATTTGTTTCTTTTTATTCCCCCACCTTTCCCTAAAATATTATGGCAGGCACCCAGTATGATATATGCAATAATTACTCAATTAATTGACTAAATTGCACCCACTATAATGGAGTATAATTACCTCAAATTATCTCTCAAATGAATGGACCATAGATCTGAGTCAATGTGACATTTCTTGAATCTTAAAAGTAACCAGAAAGAGACTTTCTGCAAATACTTATTCATTTAAATTAACTGAATTTGGAGAAGTCCCTTAGATTTCCAGATTTCTGAATTACTCTACTATAGACTGAATTCTAACATCCCAGTGACCAGAGACATAATCTAGAATTTTGGTATCTGGGAGCAAATTCAATTGGTCAGATAAAAAAGAGTAGTGGGAAAAAACTCTACCTGTACTGGTTGGTCCAGTAGAGGTGGTCTGAGAAAGAGGTAAGCTCTTTTTTCAGAAAACTTTATGGTAGCCCCTGAGGCATAGTTAACAAATCCCAAATTTTAAATTCCAGGAGAAAGTTAGGGAAGATGAAGGAGACAGACAGTGAGGTGGGACCATAAGGGATGGCTAATATGAAACTATGAGGGTTGGCCAGACAACAACTGCAGGAAGGAAATGGGTTCCCTCAGAAATGATGCCCTGGGACAAAATCCTGGTTATGAAACTCTAGTTACAATTTCGCCAATGAGTAGGAGCATCTCCAGACTGCTTTCCCTTGAATTATATGTCTCAAAACTCTAAGATTCTATGCACAATTTTTCTTAATTTCACCAGAGCTCTAATGTATGCGGTGGTGGTGGTAGTGGTGGTGGTGGTGGTGGTTCTGTCTCCGTTTGTGTGTGTGTGTGTGTGTGTGTGTGTGTGTTGGTGGTGGTGGTGGGGGTGGGGGGAAGATTAGAGGTTAATGCAAAAAACATTCTGTCTGGAGAACTGTTGCTGCCATCTCCTGTATCCTGACTTTGTGACTCTCCAGGTCTCTCTTTTCACTTCTCAACTCTGTCAAAGCAAGTTCTTCCAGTTTGGCACTTACTGACATGCCTGGCGGTGATGCAACACTGGCTCTCCATCAGCCCCATGTTCAGTTTAATTATCCCAATGTAGAAATGATCCAGAGGGGCTAAGAAAAGAGTAATTAGGCAGGGTGGGGCACTGAGCTGACTAACTGGATGCCTTGCTTGCTGGAGGAAGGGGAGAGGGGGGAGGGGAGGGGAGGAGAGAGGAGGAGAGGGGAGGAAGGGAAGCAAGCAGGCAAGCAAAATTGTTATCTATCAACTCAGTTGGAGACTTTTCCAAAGACTCAAGTGATTATCTAAAATTCCCAGAACAAAGATACAAGTTCTAAAACACTCCACTCTCACCACACACTTACACACAGCACACTGAATAGGCAGTTTTCAAAAGAAGAAAATAAATCTATATATAATCTTTTGAAAAAATGCTCCAAATCATTATTGATTAGGGAAATGCAATTTAAAGCAACAATGAGGTATCACCTCACACCTATCAAATTGGCTAAGATGAGCAAAAGGGAAGATAATCAATGTTGGACAGGTTATGAAAGGATTGGAATATTGATGCATTGCTGGTGGAGTTGTGAATGGATCCAACCTTTCTAGAGAACAATATGGAACTATGCCCAAAGAGCAATAAAAATGTTCATTCCCTTTGACCCTGCAATTCCAATTCTAGGCCTTTATCCAGAAGAAATCTAGGAAAAATGGGGAAAGTACCACATGTTTCAAAATATTCATAGCAACTCTTTTAGTAGTAGCAAAAATTTGGAAATTGAGGGGATGTCCATCAACTGGGGAATGGCTAAACAATTTATGGTACATCAATACTAAGGACTATTATTGTTCTATAACAAACCATAAATGGTCAGACTCTAGAGAAGCATGGAATGATTTACAGGACCTGATGCTGAGTGAAGGAAATAGAACCAAGAGAACAATGTACACATCAACAACAACATTATGAGATGATCAACCTTGATGAAAGCAGCTCCTTTCAGCAGTTCAGAGAGCTAGGACAACCATATTAGATCAACTAGGGACAATATTATCCATAGGAAGAAAAACAAAATAAAATAAAAAACCCTTCAGTATCTGATGAACACTTCATAAAAATTATCTCTTATGTATCTCTTCCCTTAATCCTAATTCCTCATACCTAAAATGACCAATCTGGAAACATTTATCAAAAATATATATGTATAATGTTAATCTGCCACTGAGGGGAGGGAGGTGGGAAGGGAAGGGATAAATGTTGAAAAAACTCTCAGAGCATATATTTGGAAAAATAAAATATCAATAAAAAATAAAATAAATCAATGAGCATTTAGAAAATGATTGCTATGTACCAGATATGTACCAAGAAATTTTATTAAAAAATGAAATAGTCTCTGCCCTTGAGATACTTGTATTCCCAGTTATCAAGGAGCACCCCATAAAGGCAGAGTGGGTTTGTAATGGTGGGATATTGGAAATGGTGTGGCCCTTTGGCTTCAATGGAGGGACAGAATGGGGGCTTGCTGTTTTTAGATGCTTGGGTTGTATCCAAGATAAGAGCATTGAAGTAGGTTGTATCCACATGCCTGGATCATTAGCTATCCGCACAAGAATGATTAGGAGGCCATATCACACTTGATTAGGTGGGGTGGGGAAAATGTGTGGGCTTTCCCAGCCCCCAATGTTGGCAGGTGAGGTAGTGTGAGTCATACCCATCTCTGACCCCAGTGCCAAGAATGTAACCAGGATGTTCCATCATCCTCATAGTCCTGAGCTGTGTCAGAGCCAGATTCAACTCCAATCTGACCAGAGAAACCCCCCAGTAAATGTTCTTGTTGAGAAAAAGTCAGGGGAAAGAAATTTCTGTGGCCCAGTACCTAAGTGTTCTTCTCCCCAGAAAGTTCCCTTCAAAAACAATAGATAGGCAGAGAAGCAGCATAACCCCAAAGTGGTCCATGATGAAATGTGTATGTGCTCATATGCCCACTGCGGACTGGGGAAGAAGAATGAGAAGTCATAAAAAAAAGAGTTGGGTATGGGGGAGAAAAAAAGGTAGGAAAAGAAGGAACAAGGTAGGAATTATTGTGTCATCCATACTTGCAAAGATAGCCAAATAGATTTACAATTAAGAAAACATCTCAAACATGCAGGCAAGGGCAAGGATTTCATTTGAGGCAGAAAAGAGAGAGATGGAAAAAAACAGAGAAAGAAGAAAATGGAAACTCTAAAGAAAAGGAGGGAAGGTTGAATGATCTGGTAAGGATGAACAATGATAGCAAGCAAAAAAGTCCCAAATTTTGAAAAGCTCATCAATTCAGTAATAGCTATGAGAAGTAAACTAGAAAAGAAATCTCTGAGTCAAAAGAAATCTCAATACTAATCTGGTTTAATCTTGCACTCTAAAACATACTTAATAATCAATCATTTTCTGCTTAAAGATTTGCAAGGAGAAAAAAATTCACCACTTTACAAATAAATCCATTCTGCTTTTGGAGAGTTTTAAATGTAAGGAATTATTTTCTGCCATTAAACCCAAATTTGCCTGCTTTGACATTCACTTATTGTTGTTGGATTAAACAGAACCAATCTAAACCCTCTTCCAAAGCTGAGAGTTTCATATATTTGAAGATAGCTAAACTTTTCCCTCTCCCGAGACTTATCTTCTCCATTCAAAGCATTTTCCAACCAATCATTATATAATTTTTCCATAAAATAGGATAGGTTAAAACAGGAAGGAAAAGGCCAGGACAGGGTGGAATAGAATGGGATAGAATAGAATGAAATATTAAATTTGACCTCTCCTTCATTTCACTACTTCCAAGGTTCTTAATTTTATCATTTCCTGACAACATCACAACCTCACCAGATTATCATGGATCTCTTCTTGAGACTAAGTCACTGCTGATGAGCCTCTTTGAACACAAATCTTCACTAAATCTCTCTAGTGTGATAAGATTTAGCAGAGTTGGCATTCTGTATAATTGTGAAAAACAAAGAATCACCTTTGAATTATGATGAGGCAACAGAATAGGACTTTGGTTAGAATCAGTGCAAGAGAGAGACAAAGATGAAGACAATAAATAAGAAGATGAAGAAGGAGGAGGAAAAGAAGGAAAAGAAGAACTACCATTTGTATAGTGCTTTAAGCTTTGCAAAAAACTTTACAAATTATTACCTTATTTTATCATCCTGACTATTACTGACTATTACTATTACTATCCTGATTATTATCACGCCCCATTTTAAGAAAATGAGGAAGGCAGCAGTTAAATGACTTACACAAGATCACATAGCTAATATAGGATGCCAGATCTGACTTCAGTTCTTCCTGACTCCAAGAGAGTAGATTTAGAGATTGAAACCCCCATCCTGTGCCACTTACTACTTATGTGACTTTGGGCATATGACTTAATTTTTCTGCCTCAGTTTCCTCTTCCATAAAATGAGAAGGCTGTACTAGAGAAACTCCAAATTCCCTTCCAGTTCTTAATTCTATGATCAAATGACTATTGGTCATTTGGCAGATGAAAAAGTAGAGACTTTGAGAGATTCCGTGATTAAGAATGGCTAAAAGTATACAGGTCAGAGGTGGTAGAAAAACAAAAATTCAAGACTCCATCCTCTCATATTTTTAAAATTCCTAATACAGTAGAACTTATTGTTAGAGCCACCTCATTTATTGTACAACATCACAGCAACTCATGCAGGAATGGGGAAAAAGAGTGTATCTCTCTCTCTCTCTCTCTCTCTCTCTCTCTCTCTCTCTCTCTCTCTCTCTCTCTCTCTCTCTCTCTCTCTCTCTCTCTCTCTCTCTGTCTCTCTCTCTGTCTCTCTCTGTCTCTCTCTGTCTCTCTCTGTCCCTCTCTCTCTCTCTCTCTCTCTCTCTCTCTCTCTCGACTGTTCCACACCTCATCTCTCCTCAAATTACCTGAGTTATCTTCTCTCCCTCTCTATTGAGTTCCTCACCTCATACTTCAGGGTAAAAATTAGTCAAAAGTTCCCTCTTCTCTTCTCATCCTTATCTCACATTCAGACCTCTTCCCTTCTTAGATGGTTGGGTTGCGCCCAAGATGAGAATACTGAGACAGGTTGTATCTACATACCTGGGTCATTAGCTATCAGCACAAAAATGATTAGGAGGCCATATCATATCACACTTGATCAGGTGGGGTGGAGATATTGTGAGCTTCCCCAGACCCCAATCTTGATTCTAGGTTTTCATTTTCTTCAATGGATAAACTTCACTGGATGGATCATCCCCACTGACTCCTTCCCTGTTGTCTACAAACATATCTATGGTTCCCCAACACTGAAAAAACTTTACTTGCTCTGATAATTCCCACTAGTTTTGATCCTGCATGTTCAATGATTTTCTTGTCTAGATTTGGACTCGAATTGAGGAAGACCTGAGTTCCCACACTGCCTCAGATACTTACTAGGTGTGTGGTCCAAGACAAGTCACTTCACTTTTTCAACTGAACTTTCTCATCTATTAAATGAGAATAATAATAGTTCTTCTTCAAGGTTTAGTTGAGAGGATCAAATTAAAATACATTTAATGTGTTCAGCAAACCATAAAAATATAATAACAAAATTAACATAAATGTAAGCTAACAGTAATAGCTTATATTTATAAAATGCTTCAAGGTTTACAACATATTTTATAAATACCTGTAGTCTCATCAAATCTAAGGCTTCAAGAGCTATTTTTATCACCCTCTTTAAAAAGAGAGTAAATTGAAGTAGAGAAAGATTAAAGAGCATGCCCAGTGTCAACCAGGGAGTAAGGATTTGAGCCTAGAATTAAGCTCAGACATTCCTGACTTAAAAAAATACACTTTGTCTACATCACCTTACTGCCTAAAAATCACCAAGTAAAAACAAAGCATAAGTAAAACGAAAGCATAAGAATTTATCGGGGACTGGGGGACTGCTAGGTGGCACAGTGGATAAAGCACCGGCCCTAGAGTCAGGAGTACCTGGGTTCAAATCCGGTCTCAGACATTTAATAATTACCTAGCTGTGTGGCCTTGGGCAAGTCACTTAACCCCCTTTGCCTTGCAAAAACCTAAAAAAAAAGAATTTATTGGGGTCTGAGCTTGATTAGGAAAGGAAAGAGAGGACAAGGAACAGAGCACTTAAATTACAGGTGATCTTCACCCCCTTTCTTCTTTGAAAAAAGCAGGGGGAGGGAAGATAAAAAAAGCAAAAGAGGTTATAATGAAGAAAAATAGACAATAATCACAATAGTAAATATGAATGGAATTAATTCACCCACACAAAAACAATAGAATAAATTAGAAAATTCAATCTAACCATATTCTGGGAGCAACTAGGTGGATAGAATTAAGAAGATCCCAAGTTAAAAATCTAGTCTCAGATATTTTAACAGCTTTGAATTCCTGGGCAAACCATTTAATCACTCTTTGCCTCAATTTCTTCATCTGTAAAATGGGGATAATAATACCTAGCTCCCAGGGTTGTTGAGGATCAAATGAAATCAAATGAAATAAAAATTGTAAAGTACTTGACCCATAGTAAGTGAGATATAAATGTTAACTATTATTATTAGAACCATATTTGATACATGAAGATTGACATAGTCAAATTTGAGGGACTGAAGCAGAATTAATTACATTTAGATGAATTATAATAATAAAAATATGCATCATTAAAATAAATAAGCAGGACAACTGTGCTGAAAGGAATAATTAAAATACATTAACCAACTAACATTATATCTAAATACTTGAAGGAAAAGTTAATGAAATTAAATAAAAAAATAGTGAACCTATAAGAGTTGGGGATCTCAATGTTCCCCTTTCAGAGCTAAACATATGTAAACCAAAAAATAAATAAATAAATAAAGTCAAGGATCTAGTTTAATTTTAGAAAAGGTGGATATGATGAACATTTGGGGACTAAAGAATAGGGATAGAAAAAATAAATATTTCTCATCTGAGAATAACACTTTTATAAAAATTGGCATATGATAGGCCATTTTTGAAAAGATCTTCCTGAACAAATATAGAAAGTAGAAATATTAACCATATCCTTTACTGAGGGCAATGTAATAAAATTATAATACAAAAAGACTTTTGCAATGATTCAAAATCAAATGAATAATTTAATTCTAAAAAGTTATGGGCCAAAGAATAAAAGATAGAAACAAAAGATAACTTCATTAAAGAAAATAACAATGAGGCAACATCTCTGGAAGTCCAACTATCAAAACAAAGAAGAATTATATGTATACATTTAAATACAGTCAGCAGAAATATATAGACCTAAATAATTGGAAAGCTATTAATTACTCTTCTTTGGACTGTGACAATTACAATACTTCCTATATAATTTACAGAGAACAAACAATATTGATCAAGTTACCAAAGGATTGCTTTATAAAACTAGACAAAATAATTTTAAAATTCATTTGGAGGAGCAATAGTCCAGGAGTTTCAAGGAATATAATATTAAATATGGAAAGGAAAAGAGTCCAGAAGTACCAAATTATTCTACAAAGCAGTAATCAAAACTATTTGGTATTTGTTTTAAAAGGGAAAAATATAGTAAAAGGGGAAAGTTAGGTGGTGTAGTAGATAGAGCTCTAGCCCTGCAGTCAGGAGGACTTGAATTCAAATCAGACCTCAGACACTTAACTATTAACTAGCTGTGTGACCTTGGGCAAGTCACTTGACCCTTGTAAAAAAAAACCCTAGAAATTTGATCAGTGAAACATACTAGGTGCAAAAGACCCAAGAACAATTGAACATAGTAGTATAATGGTTGACAAACTCAAGAATACCAATAACTAGGGTAGGAATTCACTATTTGACAAAAACTACTGGAAAATTGGGGTGAGGGAATCTGAAAAACATTAACTTTAGACTAACACCTTATACTTTATACAACACTGAGCAACAAATGAATCCAAAATCCAAATATAAAAGGTCATATCATAATCAAATTAGAGGAGCAGTGAAGGACATACCTTTTACAACTATATATATAGGGGGAAAGTTTTTGAAACGGATAGAGAAGCTCACAAGGCATAGGGTGGATAATTTTGGTTACATATCATAGAAATATTTCTGTACAAATAAAATCAATTTCAAAAGAAACAGTTGGCTGGGTAAAATCTTTGCATCCAATTTCTCTGAAACAAGTTTGATATCCAAGTAACAGAGAATTTATATAAGTAGATAAGAACATGAGTTATTAAATTAAGTAACAATCATAAATCAATCAACCATTAACTCAATCATTAATCATTTATTAAGCACTTAATATAAAAATAGCAAAGCTTTTCTATATCCTCAAGGAGTTTACATTTTAATGCAGGAGGCAGTATGACTAAATGAGAATGTAAGCGATAAATGTAGAGAAAGGCATTCTCAGCTAGGCTAACCAGGAAAGGTCTCCCTAAGAGACCAGTCAGAGGATGGGAGGGAGAGCATTCCAAACATGGTGAGAAAGGAATGGAGCCATAAATAAGATGTAGGTCAGGGCACCTAGTTACTAGGAAGCAGTCAGGAGTTAATAATGATGTCAAGGTGATTTGAGAAGATGGTGGTGCCCTCAAAGTAACAGAGGAGGAATTGGGGCAGGGGGCAAATCATGAATTCTATTTTGCACATGTTGGGTTTGAGATGTATACAGTACATCTAGTTTGAAATGTGTAACAAGCATTAGATAATAGAGAAGTAGAGCTCAGGAGAAACATTTGGACTAGATAAATCGATCTAGGAATCATTTATACAGTGATAATTAAAACTATGTAATATGATGGTTTCACCAAGGAACAAAGTATAGGGCAAAAGAGAAGACAGATCAAAGAGTCTTCAGGGACACAAATAGATAGTACTCAAAGGATATAAACTCATTTTTCAAAAGAATAAAGTCAAGTATTCCACAATCATATGGAAAAAATATTCCAAATCACTCATAGGAAAATGTAATGCAAAACTCCTCAGTTCTACCTTATATTTAGATTGGTAAAGATAATTTAAAAAAGGGAAAATGACAATTTCTGGAGGGAATATAGAAGGACCGACACACTACCAGTAAAATTGTGACATGGTTCAGTCATTCTATAATTTGGAACTATGTCACAAAGATTGCTAAATTTTGCCTACTGTGTAACTCAGAAGTACCAAAGAGAACAAGAAAGGAGGGGAAAGACCCATATGTTCTATAATAATTATAACAGCACTTTGTTTTAGCAAACAACTAGAACAAAGTAGCTGCATGTCAGTTGAGGAATGGATAAACAAATTATTCTATATTAATGTAAATGAAAACAGAGACAGGCTCGGATAAACCTCTGAGTAGAATGAATTGAGCAGCAACAGGAGAATAATTTATACAATGACTACAGAAAACAACTGTGAAAGAAAGACTTAATAAGTATGATCAAAGCAATTACCAATTATGACCCTTAAAAGGCTAATAATGAGTCATATTTCCCACCTGTTGGGAAAGTAATTTAGTCCTCTAGGTCATAGACTAGAGATGTAGTATGATGCCTACATTTTCGAATACAGTCGATTTGTGAACTGGTTTTATATAACTATACTTTTATGGTACAAAGGGAAGCATTTTACTTTTCCTTTTTTAGGAAATAATGGGAGGCTAGAAGGACAAAAACTTCAATTAATCATTTTTAAAAAAGAGAGTGGAAGGAAAATCAGGAGATACAGACAAAGCAGGACAGTGGTAAAGCCACCATGTTAAATTTGAGTCATAAAAAATATATTCTGTAGATACAGGGAAAAAGCATAGAATGTAATAGAAATATACTATTTCATATGGGGCAGTTTGATGATTCAGGGAACAGAGTTCTGGACCTGGACACAGGAACACTCATCTTCCTGATTTCAAATCTTGCCTCAGATATTTACTAGCTGGGCAAGTCATTTAATCCTGTTTATCTCAGTTTCCTCATTTGTAAAATGAGTTGGAAAAGGAAATGGAAGACCACTCCAATATCTTTGTCAAGAAAACCTCAAATAGGGTCATGAAGAGTCAGACACAATTGAACAACAACTGTTTATTTGTGTATAATCCCCTTGTTCATTTTTGTTGAATATTTAAATGTATATGTTTGTTGAAATAATAATTAAAAATGAGGGTAAGGCGATACAAACTGGGGGGGGGGGGTAAACTAGCTGTGCTGAGTAGACCCTTTGTAATCCTTATGAAAGACTGAATGGAATCTGAAGCATAACCTGAAGGGGATTAAGTGAGTTTATATTCATTCATTGGTCAGCAGAGCTCAGATGCAGGACAGTCATTTTGGCAGGTGCTAGGGATCCGAAGACAAAAAATGGAATTATCTCTACCCTTGAGATACTGACATTCTACTGAAGAAACAGCATGCACACAGATCAGTAAATAAGAAATATTTATAAAGTAAATGCAAACTTAAAAAATCTGTGAGGCCACAGACAAGTCATTTCATTTCTCTGAGGCTCAGCTTATAAAATTATTTTTAAAAACTTTTAAAAATTATAAAATGAAAATGATAATGCTTGCGCTACCTACCTGACAACACTTGAGAAAACTGGTTTATAAAGCTTAAAGTGCTTCCTAATGGGCCTGTTATTTATTATCACTAGAATCATCTACTAGAGGCAGAGAAGGTTATGCCCTGTGCTCCCTACTCCAACCTCTTCACAAGATTGCTAGAATAAGCCTTTGCCATATACTTCACACCCCAGAGAAAAGAGACCAGAGTCTTCATTCTAGGATTATTGATCATAGATTTAGATCTGGAAAGAACCCTAGAAGTCATCTAGTTCAATCTCCTTCATTTTTGAGGTGTAGGAGGGTGGTCACTGGCCCGAGGTCACATGGGTAGCAATGATTACATTCTCTGACAATTCAGTCTGTCCTCTTTTCACCGTATCATAGTGCCTCTTGTACCTTTTCACAAACTATAATATGCCTGAAACAGTCTACCTCTTCACCTATACCTTAATACTTATCCTTTAATCCCTCTCAATGGAAATAGGCAAGACAATGAACTGTGTATTGGAGTTACAAAGACAAAAAGGAAATAGACGTTGACTTCAAGGAGTTTACATTACTGTATTTTACTGAAAAAAAGGAGAAAGACAAGCAAATGCATGTGAATATGAATGCATGTGTATAAAAATGATATACATTTGATATATACATATATACCAGGGGTATCTGGATAGCCTTTTCAGGGCTGCTTATCCACCTTTGGCCTCCACCTTCACCAATTCTCACCTATGGCTCCACCTATGCTCAGTGGTCACACTCTGGTAAAACTGTCTCAGCAGAATAAACCAGGTTGAGGGTAACCAACAGATCTCAAACCCATCATAGAGTTAGGAGGATGCCTGCCCCAAGTAGGTAAAAATTTCTCCCAGTAGAATGAATAAATGAGAGCAAGTTGTTCCAACAGTCACAAAGGAAGTTGAAGCAGGTGCTGCGGAATTTAGAGCTTGATCAGAAGACGTCAGGTCATCCTCTGTATCCTGAGCCTTTGCCATTCCTCTTGACTTTTGTCCTGTCCTGAACTTCCATGACTCTGGAAGAGAACGTGAAGCTGAAGATTCTGTGCAATTCTGCCTCACTTAAATGTAATTCACACAAAAGTCAAGGACATCATTGGTCTTCTTCAAAAATGAAGGATAAACAACAAGTGTAAATCACATCATGCCTGATGCATAGGAGAGGAAGGGGGAAAGGGAGAATGAAAAGAAGGGATTAAGGGAATTAATTGATTAATATAGAGTCTATTATATGACAGACATTGTACTAAGAGCTTTTCATAAATATTATTTCATTTAATCCCCCACAACAACCCTAAGAGATAGGTGCCATTATTCATTCCTATTTTACAATGAGAAAACAGGCAGACAAGTTAAATGACTTGTCCAGGGTCACACAACTATTAAATATATGAATTGGAATTTGAACTCAGGTCTTCCTCCTGACTCCAGGTCAGCACTCTGTCCACTGTTCATCAATCATCTCTATAGGGGCTAGAAATATGATAGCATTAGTATAAGGACTTCTAGGTGAGGAAGATAATGCAAGACAGCACCTTCTCTGCAACCTAGAGTCTGCAACTGAGGGTCCAAAGAACTGTGAACAGATTTCAGGGGATATGAGAATTTGAGTGGGAAAATACTGTGTCTTTCATTTCACTAACCTCATTTAAATTTAGTAACTCCTTCAATGGTTAATGTAGGCACCAGTAGTATTAGGTTTCATGAGACATTTACAGAATAAAGGAGGGAAAACTACATGAATATAAAAGGAAAAAAATTTTTAAAAAGGTTAAGAATTCCTCACTTAAAGAGTTGCCTCTTACTAGGTCTGCATCCCAAAGAGATCACAAAAAAAGGAAAAAACTCCAAAATAGACTCATATACAAAAATATTCATAGCAACTCTTTTTGTAGTGGCAAAGAATTGGAAATTGAGGGGATGCTGAACAATTGGAGAATTATTGATCAAGTTGTAGTATATTAATTTAATAAAATATTTTTGTTCTATAAGAAATGATGAGCAGGAAGACTTCAAAAAATCCTAAAAACACTTACATGAACTGATGCTGAGAGAAGTGAGCAGAACCAGGAGAACATTGTAATGCCTTAGCAGCAAAATTGTGCAATGATCAACTATGATAGACTCAGATCCACTTATCATTATAGCAATCAAAGACAATTCTAAAAGAGATATGATGGAAAATGTCATCCACATCCAGAGAAAGAACTATGTAAGCAGAATGCAGATCAAAGCATACCATTTTCACCTTTTTAAATGTTTTTTTTCCTTTTGCATTCATGTAGTTTTCCCTCCTTTATTCTGATTCTTCTTTCACAGCATGACTAATATGGAAATATGTGTAACATGATTGCACATATACACGCATAACATATCAAATTATTTGCTATCTTAGGATGGGAAATGGAAGGGTGGGAGAGAAAAAACTTCACAGAAAAGAATGTTGAAAATTATCTTTAAATAGAACTGAAAAAATAAATAAAAATACATTTAAAAAAAAGTCACCCAGAACTCTTTTTTACCCAGGACTATCAGTGGGTGTCAGAGGTAAAACTCAAACCCAAATCTTTCTGACCACTTCTCTAGCCATGACACCATACTGTTTTACATAGGTCTGGCACATAAGTAGGTGTTTTATAAGAAATGATAACTTTCACAGAAGGGCAGGAACTCCCCCCAGCTAGAAGGGAGAAGTGGATATGGTTTCCTACAGAAGGGGTTAAATGAACTGAATCTTGAAGGAAGCTAATAATCCTCGGTGGATATTTGATGAGTTAATGAATATTTAGTACCATCAAATGGGGCCCAGATACTACCCAAGAAGACCCAGGGAATGACAAAGTGGCACAGGCCACCTGGGGCTCAGTCAATCCTACCAAACAACAACAATAAAAAAAAAAAATTCTGCTAATCATGACTCATTTCCTGGGAAGGAAACCAGTAGCTCCCTTGTTGAGGACCTAGAAATGCTCTAAGTATGACTTGGCCTGCCACCCAGTGAAACTTTGAGAAATTGCATCTCTAAATGTTAAAAAAAAAAATCCCAAGGCTTTCATCCAGAGAAGCAGATCAGCATCTTATCGGCCTACAGGTGTGAGGGTGTAGAGACAATGGGAGGCACAAGGAAAAGAGGGTGCAAGATAGGTGATGCTTTGATGAGGGAAGGGAAGAAGAGTGTATTAAACACTTCTGATATGCAGGTATGAGTATCTAGGTGTTACAGAAATTTGTCTGTCATCCTTGCTCAGGGGCCATGTTAATCTTCTCTGTATTGTTCCAATTTTGGTATATGTGCTACATTATACAGTGGATAGAACCTTGACCCTGGAGTCAGGAGTACCTGAGTTCAAATATGACCTCAGATGCATGACACTACTTACTAGCTGTGGGACCTTGGACAAGTCACTTAACTCCATTGCCCTACGTCCAGGGCTATATCCAGTCATCTTTATCCATATCTGACCACTGGACCCAAATGACTCTGGAGGACGAAGGGAGGCTGGTGACTTAGGATAGCATCCCTTCATTCAAATTTAATTCACTTGCTTGTCTTGGCATCACCTCCCTTATGTCAATGTCTTCTTCAAGAGCAAAGGATAAACCTTAACAGTAGATAGAGCACCTGGTCTAGAATCAGGAAAACTCATATGACCTCAGACACTGTGTTGACTGAGCAAGCCACTTAATCCTGTTTGCCTCAATTTCCTTTTCTGTAAAATGTGCTAGAGAAGAAAATGGCAAACCACTCCAGTATCTTTGCCAAGAAAAATCCAAATGGGGTCATGAAGAGTCTGAAACAACTGAACAACATGTGTCAGATACATTGAAAATATTATTTTATTTGATTCTCACAACAATCCTAGGAGTTAAGTGTAATTATTATTACTGTTTTATAAGTGGGGAAACTGAGGCAGTTATAGATCAAGTGATTTGCTAGAACCACATGGTTAGTAAGCATCTGAGGGTGGATTTCAACTCAAATCTTCCTGACTCCAAGCCCAGATATCTATCCACTATGCTATTTAACTGCTTCAGTTGAGACAGCAGGATAGGTAGTTCTGGCTACACATGTACATAAAAGAAATGATAAATAGAATCACAAAAAGTGAAAAGTGGAAGGGTCTGAGCACTCAATCAAGGTTCTCATGGGGGCTGTCTACCAACCTCTAAGACCTTCTTTCTATCCCAGTAAGATTAATGCTTAATTCACAGACTTTCTCTTCTCTCCAACTCCTGCCCTCATAATAGGGTGTTTCAACATGCACATTGTTTCTTCCCCAAACCTCCCAGTTACTTAACCTGCTCATTTGCCACAATACCCATTCTTTCACCCTACCATTCTTCTGTTCTTCCCTGACTGAATCCTTGGTGAATTGATTCAACCCTACATACCTATTATACTCTAATCTCTTGCCCCTTCCTTATCAGTGATCATCCTTTGCCAAGCCCTCATTTTGGATTACTCGTATCATCCAGTATCTTTATTCCAATTCATGAAGTGCTGAAGAAACCGATTTACTTACTGCTCCCCTGCTACCTACCCCATATTTTAAAAGCCTTGTTTGATCTGTTTATCCTTGCTATCTATAATCCTGTATCTCTCCTCCCTCCCTTCCCTGGATCAATTCCTTGAGAAACCCTTCTATAATTTGGTGTCTCCATTTTCTCTCTTCTCATTCTCTTTGCAGTCCTTTGCAGCCTGGCTTCTCACCCCACCATTCAACTGGAACTACTCAAAGTTACTAGTGATCTCTTAATTGCCGACACTGATGGCCTTTTCTCAGTCCTCACCCTTCTTGCCCTCTAGGTAGCCTTTATCACTGTCAGTTACCTTCTTCTCCTAGATATTCACTTCTCACTAGGTTTTCATGACACTGTTCTCTTCTGGTTCTTCTCCAACCTGACTGCTTTCTCAGCTTTCATTACTGGGTCTTCATCTTAGTTATACAAAATAATGGTAGATATCCCTGAAGGTGGATGTCCTTGGTCCTCTTCTCTTATTCCTTTATACCCTCTCATATGATTATTTCATTGGCTTTTACAAATTCAATGAACATCTTTGTGGAGAAGATTCTCAGATCTCTCTTCAGCCCTAACTTCCCTCCTGAATTCCAGCTTCACTTCACAAACTATTAGATATCTCAAATCGAATATCCTATAGATTTCTCAAATTTAGCATGTCCAAAACAGAATTTGTTATCTTTGCTCCCAAATCCTCCACTTTTTCAAACTTCCTCATTACTGTCAAGGGCACCATAATTCTCCTAATTACCCTGGCTCACAACCTCAAAGTCATACTTTGAGTCAAACTCAAACTCACTCAATTGCATATAAACAGTACCTTGCCAAGTCTGTTGTTTCTATTATACAAGATCTTTCACAGACATTTCCTTCTTTCCTCTGAAACTGCCATCTTCATCAACCCATAACTAGACTATTGCAATAGCCTACTAGTTAACTGTTGAAATAGTTTTCTTGCTTGTCCTCTCCCCACTTCAATTCATTCTCCACTCAGCTACAAAAGTAATCTTCCTAAGGCATAAGTCTATCCATGTTACTCACCCCTACACACACTCAACAAATTTCAACCTGTCCCTGTTACCACCAGGATAACAAAAAGAAACTCTCTGTTTGACTTTTAAAGACTTTCCTAACCTAGTCCATTCTTAATTTTTCAGTTATCTCACATTTTATTCTTCTCTATACATTCTATGATCCAGAAACTCTACCCTTGTTGCCATCCCATACCACAATCCATTTGCCAATTTTCTCTCTTTCACTGGCTGTCTTCCTTTGAAATCCTCTCCTTGCTCACTGCTGCTTCCTGGTTACCCCAATTTCCTTCAAGTCTCAGCTCAAATTCTATTTCCTAGCCCTACCATTGAAGCCTTTGCACTGAGATTATTTCAAGAGTAAAGGACAAACTTTAACAGTAGATAGAGCACCAGGCCCAGAGTCAAAAAAAACTCATCAGACCTCAGATACTGTGTGACACTGAGCAAGTCACTTAATCCTGTGTACCTCTTCTGTAAAAAAATATACAGATATGTGTATATGTACATATGTATATCTGCATATATGCATGTATATATACATATAGCTGTATAATATATATATTATATTTCTTATATGCTCAGAAATGTTTACATGTTGTCTTCCACATTAGAATGTGAACTCCTTAAGGACAAAGACCATATTTTTGCCTTTCCATATATCCTCAGTATTTAACACAATTTTCAGCAATAGATTGTGCTTAATAATGATTGTTGATGGTGATAATGATGCAAATTATTCCCAGAGGAAAAGTGCCCAGGAGTAGGCAACAGGATTTCTAAGAAACTTTCTCAAATGTAGTCCTCCTTTCCCAAAACACATCCTAACCATAAGATATTGTATTTGTTAGTTTGTTCTTTTTTTAAAGATATATTATCCAAATCACCTTACCCAAGACATCCAGAATGGGACAGTTTAGGCAAAAGGTAAATGAAAGAAGTCTTAAGCCCAACATTCAGTTTAGTTGAAATAATGGCAATGGATGACAGAGGAAAAGTAGAATTAATCAATTCATTATGCTTCTGGTCTTTTTTTCCCCTACCAAAGTAGAATAATCTTTAGATAGGGAAGGATAGAAGAAAAATGGCTAATAAAGAATTGAAATTTGAAACAAAAGGTATAGTTAGAAAACACCTAGCTCCCCCCAGCAAGTTGAGGTCACCAGGCCAGGACAACCTACATTCAAGGATTTTGAAATAATTGGCATATGAGTTTGCAGAACTGTTATTGGTGAACTTTTAGGGATCTTGGCAAACAGATGAAATGCTTCAGGAACAAAGTTCTAATGGTTTAGAGATAGTGGGCTAGGAGAGAGGGAGAGAGAAAGAGAGAGAGAGAGAGAGAGAGAGAGAGAGAGAGAGAGAGAGAGAGAAAGGTGGATTTTTCAAACCACAACCTAGAGAGATCCACAGCAATTCCTGGAAAAATAAATCTAAAATTTATTATTAAAAGAGAATCATATTCACAAGTGAATTCTATCAAACATTTAAGGAACAATTGATTCCAATTCTATATAAACTCTTTGGAAAAATAGGTGAAGATGGAACTCTGCCTAACTCTTTCTATGACATCAATATGGTACTGCTACCTAAACCAGGAAGAGTTAAAACGGAGAAAGAAAATTATATAGACTGATCTCCCTGATGGATATAGATGCAAAAATCTTAAATAAAAACTTAGCAAAACAATTACAAGTTATCACTAGGCTAATACATTATGACCAAGTAGGATTTATCCCTGGAATGCAGGGTTGGTTCAATATTAGAAAAACTGTTAGTATAATTAATTATATCAATAACAAACCTATCAGAAATCATAAGATTATATCAATAGATGCTGAAAAAGCTTTTGATAAAATACAGTACCCATTCCTACTAAAAACACTAGAGAGTATAGGAATAAATGGATTGTTCCTTAGAATAATAAGCAATGTCTATGTGAAACCATCAACAAGCATTAAATGCAACGGGGATAAGCTAGAGACATTCTCAATAAGATGGGGTGAAACAAGGATGCCCATTATCACCACTACTATTCAATATTGTATCCGAAATGTTAGCTTCAACAATAAGAGAAGAAAAAGAAATCGAAGGAATTAGAATTGGAAATGGAAGAGACAAAACTCTTACTCTTTGCAGATGACATGATGGAGAATCCCAAGAAATCATCTAAAAACCTACTAGAAATAATTAGCAACTTTAACAAAGTTTCACGATATAAAATAAACCCTCATAAATCCTCAACATTATATATATATATATATACATATATATATGTATATATATATATATATATATATATATATATGACTAGCAAGATGCAGCAGAAAGAGCTAGAAAGAGAAATCCCATTCAAAGTAATTTCAGACAATATAAAATACTTGGGAGTCTACCTGCCAAAGCAGACTCAGAAACATTCTGAAAACAATCACAAAGCACTTTCACACAAATAAAATCAGATTTAAATAACTGGGCAAATATCAACTGCTCATGAATAGACCAAATTAATATAATAAAAATGACAATTCTACCTAAATTAAGTTACTTAGTGCCCTACCAATCAAAATTCAAAAAAAATACTTTAATGAGTTAGAAAAAAAATTGTAAGTAAATTCATATGGAGAAATAAAAAGTTGAAAATTTCCCAAGATTTAATGGGGAAAAAAGTGCAAAAGAAGGTGGCTTAGCCAGATCTAAAATATTACAAAGAAGCAGTCATCAAAACTGTCTGCTTTTGGCTAACAAATAGAGTGGTGGATCAGTAGAATAGAGTAGGTACAATAGCAGGAAATGATTATAGTAATCTGCTGTTGGCTAAACCCAAAGAGTCCAGCTTCTGGGATAAGAACACTCTCTTCAATAAAAACTGCTGGGAAAATTGGAAGTTGGTATGGAAGAAACTTAGATTAGAGGAACACCTCACACCCTTTACCAAGATAAGATCAAAATGGATACAGGATTTAGACATAAAAAAATACAATATTATAAGCAAACTAGAAGATCAAGGAGTAGTTTACCTGTCAGATCTATGGAAAGGGAAGCAGTTTATGACCAAGGAAGAGATGGCGAACATCATTAAAAACAAACTAGATAATTTCAATTACATTAAATTAAAATGCTTTTGCACAGACAAAACCACTGTAATCAAGATCTAAAGAAATGTGGTAAACTGTGAAACAATTTTTACAACTAGTATTCCTGACAAAGGACTCATTTCTAAAATATACAGAGAACTGAGTCAAATTTTTTAAAAAAAAACAAGCCATTCCCTAATTAACAAATGGTCAGAGGATATGCAGAGGCAATTTACAGATGAGGAAATCAAAGTGATTCATAATCATAAGAAAAATTGCTCCAAATCATTACTTATTAGAGAAATGCAAAATAAGCATCTCTGAGGTATCACCTCACACCTCTCAGACTGGCCAATATAACCAGAAAGGACAATGATCAATGTTGAAAGGGATGTGGGAAATCTGGGACACTAATACATTGTTAGTGGAGCTGTGAGCTCATCTAGCCTTTCTGGAGAGCAATTTGGAATTATGCCCAAAGGGCAATAAAAATGTACATATCCTTTGATCCAGCAACCACAACTGGGCCTATACCCTGAAGAGATTATGAAAAAGGGTAAAAACATCACTTGTACAAAAATATTCATAGCAGCCCTGTTTGTGGTGGCAAAGAATTGGAAATTGAATGAATGTCCATCAATTGGGAATGGCTTAATAAACTGTGGTATATGTATATGATGGAACACTATTGTTCTATTAGAAACCAGGGAATTCAGGGGAACCTAGAAGGATTTACACATGAACTGATGCTGAGCGAGATGAACAGAACCAAAAAACATTATACACCCTAACAGCAATATGGGGGTGATGATCAACCTTAATGGACTTGCTCATTCCATTCAGTGCAACAATAATGCACAATTTGGTGGTATCTATGATGGAGAATAGCATCTGTATCTAGAGAAAGAATCGTGGAGTTTGAACAAAAACCAAAGACTACTACCTTTAATTTTAAAAAGTTATCTTATTATGTAATTTTGCTATTTCTTATGCGTTTTTTCCTTAAGGATATGGTTTTTCTCTCATCACATTAAGCTTAGATCAATGTATACCATGGAAACAATGTAAAGACTAACAAACTGCCTTCGGGGGGGGAGCAAGATTAGTGGGAAAACATGTAAAATTCAAAATAAATAAATGATTTTTTTTTTAAAAAGAGAGAGAATCATAGTGATTCCTAAGAGTTAACATGCATTCATCAAGAGCAGGCTATAGTTATTATTGTTGTGAGTAATAATAATAATAATATTTTTATTGATGATCACTTTCAATGACTCTCCCAAACCCAAGAGAACTCCCTGTCGTAATTAATAAATTCGGTCAAGCAAAACAAATCAATATATCAGCAACATATCTGAAAATATTCGACACCTTGTCGAGGGTCAACTTCTAGGCACCAGGTTTATAATCTCAGAGTCATCATCAACTCTTCACTCTTGTATCTAAACAGCTTGCCAATTTTTCTTAATTCTATATGCTGAAACAGAGCCACAAGGCATATTAGCACTAAGCTATACAATGAGCTCCATACCCTCTCAACCCCTCTCAAATGAACCTAAAAAAGTCACCAGATCAAAATCTGAAGTGGAAAAGTCAAGAAAAAGTCACAGCAAATCATTTTTTCAATCCATACTGGTACAGGAAAACAGACAGAGAGATGTTGGGATGTTAAAAATTAAGTTTGGCCAAGAATGGCCAAGTAGAGTATTTCAGCACCCAGGCAGAGATTGTACATCAGATCAAAAGGAGGTCCCAGTCTCATATTAGAACTTTGGGTAGGATATGGAAACAGGTGTCACCTGGCAGCTATGTTATTCTTTCAAATTTTTATTTTACTTCTCATTCTAGAATACCTGTGACTGATCACAGATGAAAGGTGTTTGGGTTGGTATAAGGAGAGATTGCAGGCTCTAAGCAATATATGGAAAGAAGAAGTCCAAAAGCAAGTAGCAACTGTATGGCTCTGGCACGGAGTAGGGTTTCAGTGATAGCCTCAAACTCAATCTGAAGCCTCCCAAGAAATAATCAAGGCAGGAATCCTAGACCAAAGGAAGACTTCCAGTCTGAACATGCAAAGTTTTGCAACTGGCTGAAAGAAGTGAACTCTTGCATCAGTCTACTGTTGCTCAGACCCAAACACAAGATAAGAACTTACAGAATCCAGGCCAAAAGGGAAGGAATCAGACTTTGTACTGAATCAGACTACTTAGGAGCACTGAAATCTTGCAAATTCCCAACCTGGGCTGTCTCTGAGATCCTGGAACAACACAATACTCTCTACCCAAGAAAGCAACAATAGAAAAAAAAAAGTTCAGACTTTCCCTGCAGAAATGAATAGAAACTGGCCTTAAATCAGTTTTGAAGTTAGGAAGTAGATTGGAAGAATGGACAAACATAAAAGAACCCCACCATAATATTATGGTGGTAGAGATGCTCAAGACACAAAGCCAGAAAAGAATGACTTTGAAACATCTGCAAGCCTTTGAGAAAACCATAGCTTAAACATAAACTCAACTAGAATTTCTAAAAGAGAATCAAGAAACTTTATAGAAAAGGTAAAGAAAAAAGGATTTATCAATGTTAAAGTTTTCCAGGAATACTTTAGACAAAAGGTTGGGCAAAAAAGTGAAAGATATGGAAGAACAAAATAAAAAGTGAATTAACAAGAATTATAAAATATTACCTAAAGCAAAACACTCCCTGAAAATTGAATTGACTCAAACAGAAGCCAATTATTTCATGAGACATTAAGAAATAGAAAAACAAAATCAAAACCTGAAAGAATAAAAGAAAATATAAAGTATCTCATAGTAAAACAACTGACCCAGTTAATAGAGGAAAATATCACAACTTTTTTTTTAAAAGTTCATATATTCAAAAAAGTCTTAAAGTCAAGATGACTTTCTCTCCAACATTTCTCTCCAAACGATTTTTAAAAATCCACACATAAAATCTACTTCTGGAGTAACATAAACAAAGAAGGGGTGGGGAGAGGGAATAACTCAGGAAGTTGGTAAGAAAGTGACAGTAGCAGTGACCAGGGATAGGTCTCAGTAGCAACTTCAGAAACTCTCATCCCAACTACAGTAAGGGGGTTGAAAAAATGTCCAGAAAGAGATTACAAGATTCTCTGAACTGACACTGGTTAAAGGACCATTGACAAGATGTGGTTCTGGATTACAGTTCCAAAAGTGGAGAAGAATGCTTATGATCAGTAACAAGGGAACAGAGGACCTAAAAAAGAGATTGAAAATTAAGAAATTATTGGACTACATAAAAGTCATGATCAAAAAGAAAAGTCATGTAGATCATTTTTCAAGACATTGTCAAGGAAAACTGTCCTGATAATCTAGAACAAGAAGTAAAATAAAAATTGAAAGAATCAACCAATCAGCTCCTGGAAAAGATCCCAAATGAAAATTTCCAGGAATATTATAGATGAATTTCAGAACTTCCAGAAAAATATCACAAGCATACAGGGAACAATTCAAATATTATAGAGCCACAGGCAGAGCAACACAAGGTTTAGCAATTTTGACATTAAAAGGACTTGGAATATGATATTCCAGTGGACAAAGGAGATAGGATTACAATCGTCTACCCATCAAAACTGAGTATAATCTTACAGGGAAAAAACTGGATATTTAATGAAATAAAGGACTTTCAAGCATTCCTAATGAAAAGACCAGAGGAGAATGGAAAGAGAAACATAAAAAGGTAGAAAGGAAAGAGAATTCAAAAGGAGATCAATAAGAATAAACTGTTTTTATTCCTATATGAGAAAATGGTATTTATAACTCCTAAGAACTTTTTTTTAGGGCAGTTAGAAGGAATATACATAAGCAGAGGGTTTGGGTGTGAATTGAATATTATGGGAGAATATCTAAAAAATAAAATTAAAGGGTAAGAAAGAGGACTATTGGGAGAAGGGGAAAAGGAAAAGTAGAATAAAATAGATTATCTCACATAAAAAAAGACAGGAAAGAGTGGAAGAGAAGACGGAGAAGGGAGGGATTTGGAGAGTGGAGGAGGGATACCTGAACCTTACTCTCATCAAAATTGATTCAGAGAGAATAAGACACACACACACACACACACACACACACACACACACACACACACACAGAGTTGAGTATAGAAACATCTTGCCCTATCTACAGTAAAGTTGGAGGGGAAGGGGATAAGAGAAGAGGACAAAAGTTGATAGAAAGGAAAGTATTCTGGGGGATGTGGTAGACAGAAGCAAAACATTTGAAAATGGACAGGGTGAAAGGAAAGAAAGACTAGCTTAGGGGGCGGCTATATGGAGTAGTGGATAAAGCGCCAGCCTTGGAGCCAGGAGTACCTGGGTTCAAATCTGGTCTCAGACACTTAATGATTACCTAGCTGTGTGGCCTTGGGCAAGCCACTTAACCCCGTTTGCCTTGCAAAAAAAAACCTAAAAAAAAAAAAGACTAGCTTAAATGGCAGGGGAGAGGAATAAGTAGGAGAGAAATACACAGTTTTCAATCATAACTATGGGGAAAAAATTACATCAAGATTCTCTATAAAAGTCTCATTTCTCAAATATATAGAAAATGGAGTCAAACATAAAATAAGGCAATCTCCCATTGATAGTTAAAGTATATGACCAGATGAAGTAATCATGAAAAATGCTCTACATTGCTTTGATTAGAGAAAAGCAAATTAAAACAGGATATCATCCCACATCTATCAGATATACTTATATGACAGAAAAGAAAAAATGACAAATGTTGGAGGGGAATGAGAAAATTGAATCACTAATGTACTGTTGGTGGAGTTGTAAATTAATTTAACCATTTGGAGAGCAATTTGGAACTATGCACAGAAGGCTATAAAACTATGCATGCTCTTTGACCCAGCAATAACATTTCTGTGCCTGGATCCCACAAAGATTAAAAAAAAGGAAAAGAATCTATATTTTCAAAAATATTTGTAGCAGCTCTCTTTGTGGTAGCAAAAATACTGGTAATTGAGAGGACATCCATCAATTGCGGAATGACTGAACAAGGTGTGGACATGATTGTGATAGAATACTATTGTAATATAGTAAATGACAAACAGGATGTTCTCAGAAAAACTTGAAAGGACACGAACTGCTACAAAAGGAAATGAGCAGAGCCAAGAGAACATTATACACAGTGACAGAAATATTGTATGATGATCAACTGTGGATAACTTTTCTTTTTTTTTTTTAAGGTTTTTGCAAGGCAAACGGGGTTAAGTGGCTTGCCCAAGGCCACACAGTTAGGTAATCATTAAGTGTCTGAGACCAGATTTGAACCCAGGTACTCCTGACTCCAAGGCTGGTGCTTTATCCACTACGCCACCTAGCCACCCCTAACAATTATTCTTAGCTATACAATGATCTAAAACAATCCTGAAGGAATTATGATGTAAAATACTATACATCTCCAGAGAAAGAACTTAATAGAGTCTGAATGCAGATCAAAGTATGTTTTGAACTTTATTTTTCTTGGGGTTTTGTGGTCTGTGTTTTCTTTCACAAGAAAACTGACATGGAAATAAATTTTGCATGACTACATATATATTATCTATATCAAATTGCTTGTCTTCTTAATGGGGTAGGGGGAAGTAGAGAATATTGAAGTCAAATTTTTTTAAAGAGAATGTTAAAATCATTTTATACATAATTTGGAAAAAATAGAATATTGAACTTTAATTGATAAATATGTCACATAGAATGACAAAATTACACTTCTGAATGCTAACAATCAAACTTTATTAATCAAATGTACTATTAGAGGAGTTATGAACTGATACAATCATTCTGGAAAGCATTTTGGAACTGTGCCCAAAAGACAATAGTCTTTGATCCAACAAAACCACTCCTAGGACTATATCCCAAAAAGATCCAAAAAAGGGGAAAAGATCCACGTGTACAAAAATACTCATAGCAGTTTTTTTGGTAGGGGCAAAGAATTGATTTTTTTGGAGAATGCCCATCAAGTGGGGAATAGCTGAATAAATTGTGGTATATGAATGTGCTGGGAGTACTATTGTTCTGTAAGGAATCAAGAGCAGAGAGACCAGAAAAACCTGGAGAAATTTTCATGAACTGATACTGAGTGAAGTGAGCAGAAACAGGAGGACATTATTCACATTAACAGCAACATTATGAGATGATCAACTCTGATGAATTCAGCTATTCTTAGCAGTACAGTGATCAAGGACAATTCTAAATGACTTATGATGGAAATGTCATTCACATCCAGAGGAAAAAATTGTGGAATCCGAATGAAGAACAAAGCATACTAAGCTCACTTTTTAAAATTTCTTTTATGCTTTCTTTCTTTCTCATAGTTCTATTCCACTTAGCTATAATTCTTTCATAACATGTCTAATATGGAAATATGCTAAACACAATTGTACAACCTATATCAAATTATTTGTTGCCATGAGGAAGGGGGAGAGAGAAGGGAAGATGGTAGAAAAATGTGGAATGCAAAAGTTTCCAAAAATTTTGAAAACTATCTTTGCATGAAATGAGAAAAAATAAAATAACAAACATAAAAATGAGTGTTAATAATGGTTTATATAGCTATTAAACAAAACAATCATTAACTGCAGTAGGAACAAATCATCAATCTAATGTCTAGGGATTTCCATTCTGTATATCATATTAGAGCAAAACAGGATTTCCTTTCTATTCAACTAGAGATTGTATATCATACTAGTACTTAACAAGATGTCCCTTCTATTCAGGCAGATGGTTATGTGTCTTCCTCCAAGGCGGTTACCTGGCAAGCAGGTAAATCTCTGTCAATCAATAAGTTTTGCTCTAAGCAAACACAGGAGATGCTTGAGACTCATGTGGGAGGAACTCAGGAGTCAGTCTTAGTCCCAACCCAAGAGTAGGTTGAAGGCTAGAACTACCAGTGAATTTCTCATAACTAGCTATCAATTAGCTGATTTCACCCAAGTTCTGATAAGTAACCAATGATCTAATTTGTCTACCAATTAATTTACTTGATATTTATTAATATTCATTAATAAAAAAAACTTGCTTGCCATATTTGACATTGGTGATCTATCTTATCTAGAGATTTCATATGTTTATCAGTTATTTGTAAACATACTCATGTTATTTACCAACTTGTACCACACATATACTTAATATTTAAAAACAATGAAAAATAAACATCAAAACATTTCATCCCAAAATAATGTCCTATTTCAAAATTTACTCAGTTATATTAAGGAATAAACTTCTCATTATAGGTACATATGCAAATAGATGATCAACTTGCATAAGAGTGATAACTAATGGACTGACATTAACTTGGAGGGAGTTCTCCAGTGGATAGAACTCTCTCCTAACACTTGCTCTTTTCACCATGTCTATTGGAGATAAAGATGAACATAAAGACACTGGTGATAACACAAAGAGGGCTACCTAATTCATTGAATAACACAATCAGAAAGATAAGTTGAAACAATAGTATGAACCCATTAAGTTGAAATTTTAAATAATGAAGAAAAGTTGGTTTCAAAATGTCATACACAAACACAGAATATTAGAGGCATGCTTTGACTAAAGCTCATATGAAAAATCTATGACAACGTTAGGAAACTGCTTGACCAATGAATGGTTAGCTTGGTGTGGTAATTCAAAAATAGTATCGTGGGACTTCTGGGGCGGAGCCAAGATGGCAGCACAAAACTAAAATGCTTCCAGAGCCTTTCCCTACTAAAAATAGATGAAGCCTCTACTCTGACATTCACAACACAGATCCCACCAAGAAAAAGAGAAGATTCAAAGAAGTTTTCAGCTGTAGACATCATAGAGGATCTTCCACGAAGGTCTGTCTCTTTGGGGGGAAGGGGGAAGCAAAGTCCAGGAGGTGGGAGAGTGGGGAAGGAGGCTTTTAGCCACAGTGTAATACAGGTCCCAACAACTTAATAACAGAGGTCTGGGCATCTAGATAGCAAGTCAGCAGGGAGGATCCCAACCCTAAACAAAGTATGAACCCTGAAAACACCAGAGTAAAAAACAGGACTGTTAAGTCATATCTTGGACATAAGGGGAAAAAACCCTGCAAAGGTAAAGCCTGGACTGCATAGTCAACATCTTGGCCAAAAATGAGCCAAGGATCAGACCCCAGCCCCAGCAAAATAAAAACTTGGATCTATACTCCATATACCCCCAGGAGCAGTAAGCAAAAATGAACAAAAAAGCTCAAAGAACACTCATTATAGAAAACTACTTTACAGACAAAGATGACAGCAATACCATGTCTGAAAAAGAAAGCAGTGAAAAATCACCCCAGGGGAAGTATCAAAACAGTCTATAAATTGGACTCAAATATAAAAGCTCATCAAAGAGCTTAAAAAAAAAAAGAATTTAAAAACAAAAGAAGAAAGGAAGAAGAAAAATGGAAAAAAGAAACGAAAGTCATGCAGGAAAATTGTGAAATGTTGACCAAAGAAATCAACTCTGTTAAGTAAAAATAACCAACTAGAAAAAGAACCTAATTGAAGAAAATAAAATTCTAAAAACTACAATTGAACAATTAGAAAGCAATGACTTGAAAAATCTAAAAAAAAAAAGGGGGGTGGCTAGATGGTGCAGTGGATAGAGCACCAGCCTTGGAGTCATAAGTACCTGGGTTCAAATCCGACCTCAGACACTTAATAATTACCTAGCCGTGTGGCCTTGGGCAAGCCACTTAACCCCATTGCCTTGAAAATCTAAAAAAAAAAAGCAATGAATCAACAAGACTACAAGATTCCATCAAACAAAATAAAAAGGTTGAAAAAATTGAAGAAAATGTAAAGTACCTTCTAGGGAAAATGAATGACTTAGAAAACAAATCCAGGAGAGGCAATCTACGAATCATCGGACTACTAGAAAACCTGGACCAACAAAAGAACCTGGAAAACATCATGCAGGAAATTATAAGGGAAAATTCCCCAAATCTACTAGAACAAGATAACAATATAACCACTGAAAGTATCCACAGAACTCCTCCAGAAAGAGACCCTAGAATAAAAACTCCAAGGGCTTTAATAGCCATATTCTAGAACCCTCAAATAAAGGGAAGAATATTGCAAACAGCAAAAAGAAAACAATTCAGATATAAAGGGAATACAATCAGTCAACACAGGATCTCTCAGCCTCAACATTGAAGGATCAGAAGAACTAGAATAACATATTTCAAAGAGCTCAGGACCTGGGATGACAACCCAGAATGTATTACCCTGCAAAATTCAGCATATACTGTCAGGGGAAAAGATGGATGTTCAGTGAACTAGAGGTCTTCCAGAATTTCCTTGACACAAGGACCAGAACTGAACAGAACTAACCAACAATTAGGAGGAAATCAAAGAGATAATTTGGAACTACTTTGCCAAACTATATGCCAATAAATTAGACAACTTGAGTAAAATGAATGAATATTTACAAAAAATACAAAATGCCCAGATTAACAGAAGAGGAAATGAATTACTTAAATAACCCCATTTCAGAAAAAGAAATTGAAGAAACAATTAATGAACGCCTTAAGAAAAAAGTTTCTAGGTCCAGATTGATTTAAAGTGAATTCTTTTTTTTAATTTTTTTTTAGGCTTTTGCAAGGCAATGGGGTTAAGTGGCTTGCCCAAGGCCACACGGCTAGGTAATTATTAAGTGTCTGAACCCAGATACTCCTGACTCCAGGGCCGGTGCTTTATCCACTGCACCACCTAGCTGCCCCGATATAAAGTGAATTCTCCCAAACATTTAAGGAATAATTAATTCCTATTCTACATACTATTTTTAAAAATAGGAGAGGAAGGAGTTCTGCCAGTGTCCTTTTATGACAGCAACATGGTGCTGATACCTAAACCAGAAAGAACCAAAACAGGCAAAGAAAATTACAGATCAATCTTCCTAATGAAGATTGATACAAAAATCTTAAATAAAAATTTAGCAATCAGACTACAGCAAGTTATTCCTAGGATAATATACCATGATCAGGTTGGAGTTATACCAGGCAGGCAGAGATAATTCAACATTAGGAAAACACACAACATAATTAAACATATCAATAGTAAAACCACAGAAATCATATGATCATCTCAATAGATGTTGAAAAAGCTTTTGATAAAATATATCCATTCCCATGAAAAACACTAGAAAGTTTAGGAATAAATGGAGTTATCCTTAAAATAATAAATAATATCTATCTAAAACCATCAACAAATATTATATTTAATGGAAATAAACTCAGAGCATTTCCCATAGATTCAGGGGTGAAACAAAGATGGCCATTATCACAATTACTATTCAATATAGTATTAGAAAGGCTAGCTGTAGCAAATAAGAGAAGAAAAAGGAATTGAAGGAATCAGAATTGACAATAAGGAAGCAAAATTTTCACTCTTTGCAAATGATGTGATGGTAACCTGGATAACCCAAGAAAATCATCTAAAAAAGTCCTTGAAATAATTAACAAATTCAGCAAAGTAGCAGGATATAAAATAAACCCACATAAATTATCAGCATTTCTATATATGAACAGCAAAGCCCAAGAGCAAGGGATAGAAAGAGAAATTCCATTTAAAATAACTGTAGATAGCATTAAATACTTGGGAATCAACCTCCCCAGACAAACCCAGAAACTGAATGAACACTATTATAAAGCTCTCCTCACCCAAATAAAGTCAGATCTAAATAACTGGAAAAATGTCAAATGCTCATGGATAGGTCAAGCAAATATAATAAAAATGACCATTTTACCCAAATTTAATTACTTATTCAGTGCCATACCAATCAAACTACCAAATAACTACTTAACTGAGCTAGAAAAAATAGTAACAAAATTCATCTGGAGCAACAAAAGGGTAAGAATAGCAAGGGAATTGATGAAAAAACAAAAGGTAAAGGAAGGTGGGCTAGCTCTACCAGATCTAAAACTATACTGTAAAGCAGCACTCATCAAAACTGCCTGGTACTAGTTAAGGTACTGGATCAATGCATTAGCATAGGTTCAAAAGAAACTGCAGTAAATGACTACAGCAATCTATTTAACAAACTCAAAGACATCAGCCTCTGGGATAAGAACTCACTATTTGACAAAAATTGTTGGGAAAATTGGAAAAAAGTATGGCAAAAATTAGGCACAGATCCACATCTCACATCCTATACCAAAATAAGGTCAAAATGGGTACAGGATTTAGACATAAAGAGTGATACCATGGATAAATTAATAGACTAAAAAGTATTCTGTCTATCTACCTATCTGATCTATGGAAAAGAGATAAATTTATGACCAAACAAAAATTAGAGCACATTATAAACTGCAAAATGAATGATTTTGACTATATTAAATTAAAAAAGGGTTTGCACTAATAAAATCAATGCTTCCAAAATTAGAAGAAAAGCAGAAAGCTGGGAAACAATCTTCACAACCAGGAGTTCTGATAAAGGTCTCATTTCTAAACTATATAAAGAATTGCATTAAATTTATAAGATCACAAGTCATTTCTCAATTGATAAATGGACAAAGAATATGAACACACAGTTTTCAAATGAAGAAATTAAAGCTATATATAATCATATGGAAAAAATGCTCCAAATCACTATTGATTAGAGAAATGCAAATTAAAACAATAGTGAGGTATCATCTCACACCTGTTAGATTAGCCCAGATGGAAAAAAGGGAAGATGATTAATGTTGGAGATTGGGGCATTGATGCATTACTGGTGGAGTTGTGAATGGATCCAACCTTTCTAGAGAGCAATATGGCACTATGTCCAAAGAGTAATAATACTGTTCATACCCTTTGACTCAGCAATTCTAATTCTTGGACTATATCCAGAAGAAATTGCAAAAAATAGGAAAAGTTCAACATGTTCCAAAAAATTCATATAAGTTTTTTTGTAGTACCAAAGAATTCGAAAATGAAAGGATGCCTTTCATTTGGGGAATGGCTAAACAAGTTATGGTACATAAATACTATGGGATATTATTGTTCTATAAGAAAACATAAAGGGCTGGACTCTAGAGAACCATGGAATGACTTGCAGGATCTGATGCTGAGCAAAGGGATTAGAGCCAAGAGAACAATGTACACATCAACAACATTATGAGATGAACAACTTTGATGGAAGCAACTCCTCTCAACAGTCCAGAGAGTTAGGACAACTGTATTTGACTGGTTATGGATTATATTATCCCCAACCAGAGGAAGAAAAAAAAAACACACAGGAAAAAAAACCCTTCCATATCTGATGAACACGTTATAAAAATTATCTCTTATGCATCTCTTTCCCTTAATCATAATTCCTCATGCCAAAAATTACTAATTTGTAAATATCTTTGACCAAGTATGTATGTAAAATGCTAACTTGACTATCCCCTGCTGGGGAGGGATGGGAAGGGAGGGTAGAGGGAAATTCTGTAATTTGGAAATATGTATGTACAAATGGAAGAAAATAAATAAAAATAAAGACAAAAATGGTATCTTAGACTACTAGAATAAAAGCATAGTGGACAGAAAGTGGGACATGACCATCTTATTTACTTTGATCAGAGAACATTTGGAGCATTGGGTTTGGTTCTAAGTGCCATTTAGAAAAGGATATTTATGATCTAAAGTGTATCCAGAGGAAGATGAGGAATAATAAGATGAGGAAATTTACAACAAAGGAAAAATTTGGTTGAAGAGAATGGGAGTGGTTAGACTGTAAATGAGAAAACTTGATAAAGCATGATACTGTAATCAAATATTTCTAGTATTGCCACATAGCAGAATGATTGGACTATTTTGTTTCAGGGGAATACCTAATAGCAATCAGTGAATGTTAAAGAGAGAGGCAACAGTCAGAGTTGCTCTTAAATGGGAAAAGATTTTCTTTTAAATTCCTTGTCCCTGGAAGTCTTTAAGTGACCACTAGTCAAGGATGTTGTAAGAGAATCATGGGATTTTAGGAGATTAGAAACTGAGCTCACTCCCTCCATTTTACAGATGAAGAAACTGAGGCAGAGAGAGCTTAAGTGGGCACACAATTAGTATATGAACCAGAATTCAAAATCTGATTTTGATCAATTCCAAGTCTAACACTCTTTCTACTATGATTTCTACTCAGGGATAGGGTGCACTAGATGACAACTAGGATCTATTCCAATTTGAAGATTTAGAGAGGTTATAGTTCTATGGTCTTCATGATACAAAGGTATGATGACATCACTCCCCTGCTTAAAACCTTCCATGGTTCCCTATGGTCAACCAAATCTTGACCATATTCTTTAGTCTGTTATTCAAGGCCTTCAAAAATCAAGATCCAATCTATCTTTAAAACTTTCATCTTACCATTAAACCTCACACAATGGTAGTAAGCGGAAGCCTATTACCTGCAAATTACAACTTCCTCAGAAAACACTCTATGTCTTTACTCATAAGGTTCTCCAGGCCTGAAATTCCCTCTCCCATCAGTTCTCCTTGTTGACTTCCTATCCATTCCCCAAGCCTAGTTTCAAAGCTGCCTTTCCTAAGAAGTCTTTCCTAATCCTATCAACTAGAAAGGATTATCCCTGATCATCTACAGATCAGTTCCTGATCCATATCTGGTGACTGACTGCTGTAGACTTTGCAGAGTGCTACCTCACTTAAATCCAAGTCACTATTAAACAATACAATCATTAACCCCAGTAGGAACAAGGCTCACCTCCTGATAACATGGTCTTCTTTGAAAATGAATGAGGGGGCGTATAGGTGGGGTAGTGGATAAAACAGCAGCCCTGGAGTCAGGAGTACCTGGGTTCAAATCTGGTCTTAGACACTTGATAATTACCTAGCTGTGTGGCCTTGGGCAAGCCACTTAACTCCATTTGCCTTGCAAAAACCTAAAAAAAAAAAATGAATTAGAATACCCTGAAGAGATTATGAAAAAAGGGTAAAAAAACATTACCTGGTGGGAAAGAAATGGAAACTGAGGGAATGTCCATCAATTGGGGAATAGCTTAACAAACTGTGGTATATGTATGTAATAGAACACTGTTGTTCTATTAGAACCCAGGAGGGATGGGAATTCAGGGAAGCCTGGAAGGATTTGCATGAACTGATGCTGAGCAAGATGAGCAGAACCAGAAGAACATTGTACACCCTAACAACAACATGGGGGTAATAATCAGCCTTAATGGACTTGTGCAACAGTGCAACAATTAGGCACAATTTTAGTGTCTGGGACACAGAATGCCATCTGCAGCCTGAGAAAGAATTGTGGAGTTTGAACAAAGACCAAGGACTATTACTTTTAATTTTTTTTAAATGTCTTATATAATTCTGCAATATCTCATACTGCATGTTTCTTCCTTAAGGACATGATTTCTCTCTCATCACATTCAACTTAGATCAATCCATACTATGGGAATGATGTAAAGCCTAGAAAACTGCTTTCTGTGGGGGTGGGGGGAGGGAAGAGAGATTGGGAGAAAATTGAAAAACTCAAAATAAATAAAACCTTTCTAAAAAAAGAAAAAAAAATGAATGAGAAACAATAACCTTAATCATAAATTTTGGTTGGGGGGGCGGGGTTTGGAGGGATTGTTTTTTGGTAGCATAGAATTGGAAACAAAGTATCTTTCATTTGGGGAATAGCTAAGCATAATAACAAGGTGACAACAATAATCTCTGACTTTTTTTCTAAGTGGTTGGTATCTCCCATTCTTTCAAATATCTTCAAAACTGATCCCTCAAAACCCTCAATTTGATTTAATTCAATAAGCCTCTATTAAATAACTAGTATGTAAAAGATATTGCATTAAGTACTGGAGATATAAAATTAAAAGCAAAATAATACCTGCCATCTAAGAGTTTATATTCTACTGAAGAAATGTAATTTGTACACAGATAAGTCCATGATCCTTTGGAGAAGTAGAGATCACTACCAGGTGGGGTGGTCTGGGGAAACTTAGCAGAAGAATGGAATTTGAGATGGAACATTAAGGGTTGCATGTATTTTGGAAGATGAAGAGAAATGAGGAAGGAGTGCATTCCAAGTTTAGGGCACAACACATGTAAATGCATAGAGGTGAGTTGATAAATGATGAGTTCAGGGAACAATATATGAAGAAAAGTACTAGAAAATAAGGCTAGAATGGTAAATTGAAGCTTCTTAAGCATGAGCATGACATCAGAATGGTGATTTAGGAACATTCTTTTGGTAGAGGTGTAAAAGAAGGAGGCTTAAAGTAGGGAGATCAATTAGGAGAGTATTGCCATGATCCAGTGATAGTTATGTGGATG
Organism: Macrotis lagotis; assembly: GCF_037893015.1. Taxonomy (NCBI): domain Eukaryota; kingdom Metazoa; phylum Chordata; class Mammalia; order Peramelemorphia; family Peramelidae; genus Macrotis; species Macrotis lagotis. The sequence continues at coordinate 641,657,927 of NC_133658.1, forward strand.
GAAGGAAGAGGATAGATAAAGACAAAAGACTATAGAGTTAGAATCAACAAAACTTGGCAACTATATAGGCACTGAAGGGGAAAGAATGGGATTAAGAGTATAGAAAAGGGCAGTCAAGTATGACTCTAAGATTGCTAACTTGGTTAACTGGAAGAATTATAGTTACCTTAAGAGAAATAGAAAAGATTGAATAGGCCTATAGGAGAAGAGAATGAGAACAGTTTTGCATGTGTTGAATCTGAAATGCTAACTAAACTTTCCAGTGGAGAGCTCCTGCAGTCTATAGGATTTGAATTTTCAAGGATTCATCTTGAATTGAATCCATGGGAGCAGATATGATCACCAAAGTAGAGACTATAGAGGGAAGCAAGCTCAAGACAGAACCTTGAAGTTTAGGAAGGAAGAGGATTCTATTTTAGATGATGATCCAGTAAAGGAAAATGAGAAGGAGCAATCAGAGAGTTAAAAGAAGAGCCAGAGGAGGGGAATTGCATTGTTAAAGCTGAAATTATTCTGGAGGAAGAGATGATAAAATATTTTTAAGTGCCTACTATTTTCCAGGCACTTGTGTTGAGCTTGGGGGAAAGGGGGGGGGGGGGGGGGAAGAAGGCAAAAAGACAATCCCTCTGATTTAAGAAACTGATGAGGGAGACAACTATCTACAAACAACCTACATACAGGATAAATAGGAAGTAAAGTGAGGGGAGTACAAAACTAGCAGAGAATTAGGTCACAGAGGATGAAGCCTGAGAAATAACCATTGGAATTAGCAGCTAGAGATGATCAATCGAGAAAACATTTTCCATAGTGATGTGGCCAGAAGTCAGATTACAAGTGGGTGCTGAGTGAGACATAAGAGGATGTGAGTGGAGATAATGTTTTCTAAACAATTGTTCTCTTAAAGGTCAACAGTAACCATCTAATAACCAAATCCAATGCAATCCCCATCTTCCACCTCACTGACCTTTTCATAGTGTTTTACATTGTTGATTTTTCACCCTCCCACTAAATGTTATTACCTTAGGGGAAGCTAGGTGGCACAGTGGATAGAACACCAGCCTTGTAGTGAGGAGGACCTGTGTTCAAATGCAGCCTTAGATACTTAATCACCTAGCTATGGGATTTTGGGCAAATCACTTAACCCCATTGCCTTACCGAAGAAGAAGAAGAACAAGAAGAAGAAGAACAAGAAGAAGAACAAGAAGAAGAAGAAGAAGAACAAGAAGAAGAACAAGAAGAAGAACAAGAAGAAGAACAAGAAGAAGAACAAGAAGAAGAACAAGAAGAAGAAGAAGAAGAAGAAGAAGAAGAAGAAGAAAAGACAGTAAATGTTCTTCCCTAGCTCAGCCTCAGAGACCTTACAATCTTACTTCTCTAGATGCCTAATTGGCCCTGCTATCTTTCTCTCAAGCATCTCATCCTTTTCCTGCAGACTTTTGTGTTTACCTAAGAAGACATCTCCACCTGGATGGCCCACCAACAATTCAGGGTCAATGAATCCAAAACCAGGAATATCTTTTCCCAAAAACTTGCTTTCCTTTCTGAACTTATGATTAGATGGTCATTAATTCCATCTATGAGGTTCATAACTTTTAACTCTTTTCTCACCCTTACCATTCAAATTCAATGTATCTTGCATCCAATACCATATTCTTTTCCAGCTTCTACCACTCTACTATAAAGGAAAGTTGCTATACAAATCTTATTATCTTATTTGATCTTCATAACTATGTGAGGTAAATGCTATTATTATTTCTACTTTGCAGATGAATAAACTGAAGCAGAGAGAAGCTTAGTGACTTGTCCAGAGTCACACAACTAGTGTCAGAGGCTAGATGTGAATTCAAGCCTCTGACACTAGGCCCAGAGTTCTACCTATTTCTACACCTAGTTACCTTAAGGTCACATAGCTATTGCCTCTTACTACCCACTTACAATATTGTAAAAAGTTTCCCACTTCTATTCTTTTGTTAGGGACTGTTGTATGTGGGAATTTTCATCACCTGGTGCCCTTGAGCACCAGAACATTGTTTTACTAAGTGCCACAGGAGTGGGAGTGAATTAGAGACTGGGGAGGATATTTAAGCACTTGTATTTTGGCAAATAAATGGAGACCTTGGTGTACAAAGGGAGAACTTGTCTTCCTTGTCTCCCACCCCCTCAGTGCTCACCTGGAGAAAGATAAGCAAGTCTGAAAAATAACTCAACATTCTCTTATTTTTCTAATCTAATCTTTCTAATCATTATATTGTCGCCAGGCTCACTTACCCATATATAGGGTTATGTCACTCCTCATCTCAAAAATCTTCAATTGTTTTCTATTGTCTATACACTAAAGCTCACATTTCTTACATGATCTGATATCACTTTACCTTTTGATCCTAATTTCATACTCTCTTCCATAAGCTCCACTCTTCAACCAGAATGGATTGACTACTCTTTTCCCTGAATGTTTCCAGAACTTTCCTGCTTCAAAATTTTTATTCATGCAATTTCTTGTCTTTTATCTGTTGAATTACTGTTCTTTTAAAATTCAATTCATGAAATATTCCCTAGTTTTCCCAAAGAATAATGAGCACCCCACAATGAATAATGATCATCCATACTCTAATTCAGACCCATAACATTGTTATATATTTATCTAATGCTTTTTGCATGTGGTGTTGTATGAAGCAATTGTACATCATGCATTAATTATTTATTATATTGGCAATTCAATGAAGGCTAGAACATTGTCTTATTGAAAATTTGCATCACCTCAGATTTTTAATATAATATTCTATACACAAGTAGACACTAAATAATTCTGTTGAATTGACTTACAGTTTTAAAAAAATCTGTTAGTACACTTGTGTTAAGTAGCCTGAGAATATAGTTCCTATTGAGATGTCTTATTATGAGAAGAAACATAAGGGTAAGAGATAAGGATAAGAAATAGGGGACACCTAAATCCACTAACTCAGGATCACAAGATTTTAGAGCTAGAAGAGACTTTATATATGATCTGATCTTGGAATTCTTAACCTGGAATCCAAGACTTCCAAAGGATCATGAATAAATTTTAGGAGGTCTGGGAATTTTGATGGGAAAATATATCATCTTTATTTTCATTAAACTTTGGTTTGCTTTGTAGTTCTATGTATCCTTTTTTGATTCATTTAAAACACTATTTATGGGAAGGGGTCCATAGACTCCATCAGACTGCCCAAGGCAGGGGCGGGGGGAGTCCATATCACAAAACAGATTAAGAACAATTACAGTTAAGAAGAGTAACACTTCATAAATTGAAACTAAGTAACATAAAATGACTTCACATAGAGTCACATAGTTGATATTGCTTAGATCAGAATGCAGGTCTTTCAATTTCAAATCCTTCTTTTCTGGCTATAAGCAACAGCCTCAAATGTCAAGGAAAGTTGTAAAAGCAAGGAACTTTCTTTGTTGCCCCAAGTACTAACTTGGACTGGCTTTTGGGAGATATATATATATATATATAAAGGTTATCTGGGACAGTCAGTGAGTTTCACAGAAATGTTGAAGGGGCAATTAGATAGGTCTTATTTCCCAAAAGGTCAAGAAGCCACATGCTTGAGGATAGATTGAGATAGTGTGAAGCTGTCATTTTTCTGAATGAGTCCTTGGCCCCTCTAACTTTCATTTTCTTCTAAATTTTAAGACCTTTCAATCCACTTGAGAACCTTTCCTCCTCCCCCAACCATTTTCACCCTCCCTCAACTTCCTCAGTTTTAACTTCTAGTTATTATTTCTTATATTTCTTCTCCAGTTCCACTGGAGATTCTTTAATAATAAAGCTTGAAAAGAGTTTGGACCAAATACAAGGAAATTGATATGGAAATCATATTTTTCCCCAGGTCAGGGATTCTAGCCAGTCAGTATATCAAGGTGCTAGAACAGAGTAGTAAGTATGTTCCAGGATGGGATAAGAAAAGGATTAGAGGCAGAGGACTATGTTTCATTGTGAGCTAGCCATGACTACTTGATCCAAAAAAGAGAAAAGAAATCTTCCGGTAGAAATCTTATTATCTTATTTGATACAACTGTCTCTTGAAAGTGGCAGAGATTAACCAGTCATCCTGAAGTCATTAACAAATAAGGTAAAGTAAATTAAAATAAATTAAGGTGATAATAGTAAGTGTTCTTACCCTCTTCTAGTCACTTTCTATCCACATTACATACACACACACACACACACACACACACACACACACACACACACATATATGAAATTACAGTTGCTCAGTGTGGGATATTGGGCTCCAAAATAAGCACAGTTATATACAGCCTCTGCCCTTGGCTGGCTTTCTATCTAAAATAGGTGAAGAGAGGGAAAGGAAGGAAGAAGTTGGAGTGGGACACCCAAATTAATCCTTCCTTCTGATAGAGATGGGGAAGTCAGCTGGTAGAATTAGGTGGTATGACAGACCAAAGAAGGACAACCTGGAACAAAAGAGCAGGGAGGAGGATTGAACAAGGACAGTTTCAAGAATACTTCAGAAGCTATGAGCCAGTGTTGTTCTTGACCATAAGACCACCAATGAAAATTTGAGGAAAGCAACAGTTCCCCCAACAATCAGATTCCCTCTTCCCTAGAGTCTTACAAGTCTGAAAAGTACAATGGATTTGAACACCTGGAACCCATGGAGGGTAGCCTTTATCAATCATCAAATATTTATTAAGCTTTTTCTATATGCTGAGCTTAGGAGGTCTGGGCATTGTTGAGCAAGAATTATGACTCATTCCTCCAGCTATCACAGAGGCTCAAGTCTTCCTGAAATTTGATTGACAGCCCCTAAGACTGCCCATACTAGATCTAAAATCTATCCAACCAGAGCCAACAGAAATATTTTTAAGCACTTTCTCTGCTTAAATATAAGCCCTGGTCTGAAGTGTAGACAGAGATAACTGGTGGTACAGTGAGCAAAACTCAAAGGCTGGAGTCAGGAAGATCTGAGTTTAAATATAGCCTAAGACACTTAATAACTGTGTCACTTACTCTCTGTCTGTTTCAAAAAAAAATGGAGATAATCATTGTACTCATATTCCAAGGTTGTTATAAGGATCAAATGAGATAATCACCATAAATCCACACATACACAGCATACCTACACATAAACTCTTGAAACATAGAAAGAGCTATGTCAATGCATATTCCTTCTTACTCCCTTCTAAGCTTTTGAGTCTGAAGAATCCAGGAAGTGACCATTAGACAATCATTCTCCCCATGTACTATACCCAGGTAGATAATCAAGCTGAAATTTCAGGTCTGGGAAAGGGGATGCCCCTGTCCTATATTCCTATCTTCCAAACAAGTCTTGAGGACTGTGAGGGAATCAACACTGTGACCCTAGACCATGCCTTGTAACCTGCCCCTGGTGCTAGAGTTGGAGGAGAGGAGAGGTATTGTTCTTCCTTCTCTCCAACAATTCAATTAGTCAGAAAGTTGCTGAGTCTTCACAGTCTCTTCCTTTACCTCTTTTCTTAACCCCCATCTTTGTTTCTCTCTCGATGGGTTTTATTTGTAGCTATGACATAGCAATCACAAGGGGCTGGAACTTCCCCAACTAGTCAGTCCATAAATGGTAACAGCCTAGGTTATTGCCTCATTCTCACATCAGTTTCCTGCCCTTTCCAGCCCTTCTTTCCTCCATCCAGACATACATTGGAGGCATTATTCCCCAAAAACAATGAAAATAAACAAAATTAATCCACAACCTGCCTTAAAAAATCTCAGGTGCTGATAGAAAGGACTGAATGTTTGAACTCCCAGAGAATATAATCCAACTATCCTCTTTCTGTCCCCAATATTGAGAAGGTAGCTTAACCTCATGAGAAATGTCAATCCTGACCAAATGACTAAACAGCAGCTCTGCAACTGCTTTTAACTCTTAAAACAGAATAACAACAACCAGAGAGCTCACATAGGTTATCAAAACCACAGTTAACTCTAAGATTAAAATAAAATAGAACAAAACCCAAAAACAAGAACAGTGGTTACAAGCAAAATGCTTTCTTTATTTTGTGGGAGAAAGGAAACTTGTCCCATATGTGCTGGGGACTCCCCCCCAATATAAAATCTGCTTTAGTGTGGACAAATTTCAATATATACATTAAACAATATATACATATATATATATGTGTGTGTGTGTGTGTGTATATACACAAACACATTATATATATACACATACATTATACAGTAAACTAGCCCTGACAATGGAGGGGTAACAACAACAGTGAGTTAAATTTGATTCATAGCAGGACTTTATGACTGGAACACAGGTGCTTGTCTGAGCTCAGAGACCACCTGATGCTATGTTAAACAGTTCTGGGATTTCACTATAGCTGAGATCATCCAGAGACTGAGCTGCAAAGGATTGTAGTTATGCCTACCTTAGGGCACAATTTTCTTTCTTGGCCTTAACTCTGAGGATATTTACTAATAGTAAAAAAGAAGAGTAAAAAGAAAAGGGTGGTCTTGGCATGAGAATTCTGACAGGAACATGCCAAAGGTGGAGACAGGAAGACCTGGGTTCAAATCTCACCTCTGAGACTTAAAAGCCAGTCACTAGGGTGACCTTCGGTCAGTCAGTCACTCTGAAACTCAGTTTCTTTATCTGTAAAATAGAGATGATAGGTGCGGCTAGGTGGCGCAGTGGATGGAGCACCAGCCCTGGTGTCAGGAGTACCGGGGTTCAAATCCAGTCTCAGAGACTTAATAATTGCCTAGCTGTGTGGCCTTGGGCAAGCCACTTAACCCCATTTGCCTTGTAAAAATCTAAAAAAAAAAAATAGAGATGATAACACCTGTATTACCTACCTTACAGAGATATTGTAAGGGTTAACTAAGAGTTTATATATAGAGTGTACTCTGAAAACCTTGAAACACTATACGAATGTCAGTTATTCTCTCTGTTCATCCTTGGCTCTGACCTTATCGTTTCAATTTAGAACTTGTTTTTCAGTCTCTGAGCTGCTTCCCATCCTTCTTTAAAGCTCACTTGAATCTTGGTTCTTCCTAGATTAGATGGGACCATTGAAAGGCTAGGGTTCCAGACATATCAAATCTCACTCTTCCTCCACACTACATGTTCACAATACACAGATGAATTGGCCTCAGAGACCAAGGGCAGGAATAAACTGGTGGATGGTATTCCTAGAATCACATGCTAAAGTTAGACGGAACCTTTCTTGGAACTGAAAAATAATTAAAAGGAGGAGATATCCAGGTTAGACATCAGCAAATCCTCCAGTCCTTCATTCGTTTAAGTTTTATTTCCTTTCTGTTCAGAACTCACCAGTGGTCCTGGGCTGTTCCACACACTAGCAACAGAGGATATATCTTTTGTTTTAGTAAGAGGGGAATTTCCAAGGAAATGCCAGATCCCAAACTCACCAGGCCTGGTGGCATCAAAGACTGACCCAAAGGCTTACTCCCAGTAGGTCCATTAGTTGAAAAGGTCTACTATCCAAATCCCTTCATTTTATTGTTGAGGAAATGAAAGCTCACTAAGGGGAAATGATTTTGTCTAGGGTCATAGAATTATAGGCTAGAAATGACTTCAGACTCCATCTCAACCAATCTCCTCATTTTACAGATGAGGAAACAGAGGCTCAGGAGGGTTAAGTGACTTGCTCAAGGTTATTGACATAGGTAGAAATAGTCAGAGATGGGATTTTAACCCAGGACCATTATCCAAAACCAGACTCCTATGTTAGCCCTTTATCATTACATCAAGGTGCTTCAACAATAAACTGCCACTTTCATGTGAAAAGTCCATGAGGCACAATAAATATGCCTCTGACTCATATCAATTGCCAGATTCTGGGCAAAACACTTAACTTCTCAGCACCACCAGGCAATCAAGTAACTTTTAATGGAAGGGGGTTTTCAAACAAGGCATTCTTCATACCAATAAAATCATAGCTACTGCTACACACACACACACACACACACACACACACAAACACACACCACACACCACACACACACACATACACACACAAATCTCCTTTTTAAAAATGTATATAATGCTTTGCACAATGATTATCTAATTAGACACCTGCTAACTGTATGATCTTGGGCACTCTATCTCTCTGAGCCTCAATTTTCTCATCTGTAAAATGAGATGGTAGATTTGAGGACATCTGAGATTCCTTCTACCTCTAGAAGGTACATAAGGGAAACCTCCAAGAGAAGCCAGGAAATCCTAAGTCAATGAAATCACAGGTCTACTTCCTATTCACAAAATGTTCTTCTTTAATCTTCACAATTGCCTTGTGAGACTTCTTAGGAATTTAGAAAACTAATATTAGAACCCTAAGGCACAAAGAAGATATAAAATCACACAATAAATGTCAGTTTGGGAATATAATAAATTACTAATTATTTTATCTTCATGTAAGACCAACCCTTTATATCATGCATACACATGTATACTATGACTCATTCTTATAGATGTGTGAACATTTGTATGGTACTTATTCTTTTTTTAAAAAATTTATTGCTCTTTTATCATGCCTGGCCATATTTTTCACTGCTCCTCCCTGCCTCCCCAGCCCACTCAGCAAACCTTCCTTTGCAAGAAAGAATAAAAAGGAGAGGGGAGGAAACTATTCAGCACAGTCACATATTCATACTTATATACTCCTTTGGCCAATGCTGCTTTCAAGGGAAGGTCATCCCCTTCCCCACTTCCCCACTCAGAACCAGCAAAATCCCTTGATTTACTTACTTTGGTATAATCTCTGTCCCTCCCAAATTTTTGGTGACTGGGCCATAATGAGAGAGAGACAGACAGAGGAAGACAGAGACAGAGAAACAGAGACAGAGAGAGGGTGAAGGCTGTTGATGCTCAATCAGTCCAGAAAGCCACACATATATGTAATGAAAACTATAATGCAGTCAAGAAAGACTGCTCTTGGAGTCAGAAAATCTGTATTATTATTATTGACCTTGGTCAAGTCACTTAATTTTGCTATAACTACATTCAATCTCTATAATTAAACATATATTATCTTTTTCACAGGTTTACTATGAGGACCAAATGAAATAATGTATGTACAGAAAAGCCAACTGTTTTCATCTCATTATTATCTCATTCACAAGTTTTTCATCAAGATTCAAAGAGAAATTTCTGGGACAAGAAGCTAATCTACTATTATTTTTAAATTTTATATTCAATGTTCAACTGTTGCACAATGCATAAAATAACTATTTTTGGAATGAATAGAGGAATTAGAGAGTAATCTCATCTTCTATAGGATTATTGAAAGCAACCTCACTGAAACTTCAGTGGCAGACAGGACTACAGTGAATGAGATGTACCTCCCACCTATCCTCACATAATTTTGATGGCTAGATCTATAATTTGAAAGCTTAGTATTTGATATGGCAACATCTATAAAAACATTGTTCTTTTTTTAAAAAAAAAGGAAAAGGACTTATTCTATCTATACAGAAAAATATTTTAGCACCTCACAAAGAATGGAATGCTCATCAAATGGAAATGGCTGAATGCATTGTGTTATATGATTGGGATGGAATGATATTGTGTTGTAAGAAATGACTGAGCAAGAAGCTTTTTAGAAAAACCTGGAAAACTTACCTGAACTGATGCAAAGTGAGGTGCACATTGTACACAGTACACAATACACAGTAACAGCAGTACTGTCTAATTATCATCTATGGATGATTTAGCTATTCTCAGCAATACAGGAATCCAAGACAATTCTAAAGGACTCATGATGAAAAATGCTCTCTCCAGAGAAAGAACTGATAGAGTCTAAATGTATATTGAATCATACTTTTTTTTTTGCTTTTAAAATAGTTCTTGTTTTTTTGGGGGGGGAGAGAGTCTATGTTTTCTTTCACAACATGACTAATATGTTAATCTGATTTGCATGACTGTACATGTAACCTCTATCAAGCTGCCTCTCAATGTGTGGAGGTGGGAGTGGGGAGGAGGGAGAGAATTTGGAAGTCATAATTTTAAAAGACAAATGTTAAAAATTGTTTTGACATGTGATTGGAAATTTTTTTGTTTTTAAATTTACTGTATCATTAGCTATAATATCTTATAATATACTAACAATCTATACTGTACTATGCTCTAAATGCAATCTCCTACCTCATTCCTGTGCAAGAAAGTTTGTCTGCCCTGCCCCAAGTGCTCCTTTGATTTAGGAAAGCGGAAAGGGTCATGAAATTAGCATTTATTTAAAGCCCACTGTAGGGCAGGCGTTGTTCTAAGCACTTTACAAATATTATTTCATTTGATCTTCACAGCTATATTTTTTAACGCAATCCCCTACCCCAATACTGAGCAAGAGGATCTGTCTGTAACTTTTTTTCACCCGGTTGAAAGGGAAACAAACGAAAGTGGGAAGAGCCAGGGTGGGGTTAGCTTCTGAGTCTGGACCCTCCCTCGAGCCAGTCTAGTCTACAGGAAAAGTCGGTGTATCACCATTGATCAAGTTGACCAGCTCCCTTTCCCCCCACCGGCTAGCAACCTCTCCACCAACCCCAAAGTGGAGGATTTAGTCTTCTGAAGTCTGGGGTTTGGCTAAATACTGCGAAAGTATAAAGCCCAGTTTGGCTCCGAAGAAGAGATCTGATAAAGAAGCACCCCACGCGCCCTGCCCCCTTCCATCCTCTTCCTTTGTCGGGGGTGGGGGTGAAGGGGGGTGGAGATGAGGGGTGGGAGTGGTCCTGGGGATGGAACGTTGTATATTAACGTCAGATATTTTCGTGTTGATCGCTGTGGAATTTTTTTCTCCTCTTCCTCTTTTTTTTTTTCCTTATGTAAAATTCTTCACTGCAAGGAGGAGAGAGAGGGTGGTGTTAGAATCCAGGAGATGCAAAATATATCTATAGAAATGAGAGTTTGAAAAAGTCCCAGCTCCCGGAGTAGACCCCTCGTTCTTCCCCATCTCCTCCTCTCCCCCACCCCCATGCCCACCCACCCCCGCCTCGCCCAGGGCTGACTCAGCATCTGGTCCCGGGGCAGCGGGCGGCCGAGGCGGGGCTGGGGAAGCCTCCGGGGGGCCGGCCCCCTGCCAGCCCCGAGCCCGGAGCAGCAGAGGCCACGCCCGCCGGGACGGACGTCATGCTGCTGGAGCTCAGTTTCGACCCAGCCGGGAGAAAAAGAGGCTGAAGCGGCTGTCTGCAGCCGGAGCGGCGGCCCTCCCTGCGAGCGCTCTGCGGACCATGCTGTCAAGCCCAGGATGATGCTGCCTTGGCTGGTGGCGTGGACGCCCGCACTGCTCCTCCTCTGCTGCCGCCGCAGCTTGGGTAAGGCTGCCCCACGCCCCCCTACCCCCAGCTGCTGGGCCAGGGCTCGCCCTCCCTCCCACCCCACCCAACGCGGAGCCCCGGGCCCGCACGCCACCCCCGGGGGCTCGAAGGCTGCCCCAGACCGATAACCAGCCAGAGAACCCTGGGCGCAGCTTCGAGGAAGCTTGAACTGTGAGCACCTTTAGTCTTTCAGCCCAAGGGGAGGAACTGGCAAAGGTTAAAAGTTGGTTTCAGGAAGCAGGTAGAGGGAAATGCCCTCTTGTCCTCTCCACTCAACCCCCACATCCAACCGCGACCCCAGGACTCCATCAAGTCTGAACAGATTTGCTCATGAGGTTTTCATGGAATTTATGACTACAAAGTGAAGTCAGTAACTTTAACAGTGTCTTGGATTTGGATCCTCTTTGCTCCCGCTCAATTCCCTCCCATTCACTTTTGCCTCCCCCCACTCCATTCAGCTCACATTGATCCAGCCTTTTTCTCTCTCAAGCCCCACTCCCAACCCTGACTCTTCTTCCCCTCCCCCAGCTTACCCTGAAGAAGAACAAACCCTTTCAAAATTCACCATTCCCCTTTTGCCTCAGTACGCTAAGGACTATAGTTAACAAGTCCCTTACCTTCCCAGTACACACCACTCTCTTGTCCCTAAGAGTGACTCCAACTTGGCCTAGTAAACCTTGAAGAGAAGAAAAAAGAGTTTAGAATGAGCAGGTTATTTCCACATAACAAACATACAAGTTCACTCACTCACCCAGATCATAATTTCCTAAACTGTTCTGACCCCGGTGACCCCTGAGCTGACTTAAGTGGTTTACCTGGAAGAATGCAATACTCATGACACTTTTCTCTCTAAACATTAACAATGAACATGTATATCAAAATATTTTGTAGAGTGGTTATCCTTATGAAAAGATTTCATGTATTTTATCTTATTACAAAATGTCACCCCCTTTCCCTCTCCCCAACAGGCACTTCTAGATACTGTCAATTTATTCCCAGACCAAATATCAGGTTTAACAAAGCTTACATATTACATAGTGTCAGGCTGGTTGGAGTCCGTTTTTGTCCTGATGTTTGGGTATTTTGTAGTCACAAAGATTGGAAAATCAAAAACCATCAGTATCAGAAAGAATCAGAAAGTCACTGAGGCACTGTCACAGACTAAAAGAGGAAGACAGATAACATTGTGTGTGAGACAGAGGCAGAAACAGGGAAAGAGACACAGAGATGATCAGAGATGGGCATTTTCAGAGAAATGCCCATTGGAAAAAACTCTGGTTCAGGAGTCAGAGGACAAAGAATTCAAATCTTGTCTCATAACTTACTACTTGTGAGACCTTAACTCAAGACACATCACTTTGTTAGGCCTTAATTTCCTCATCTATAAAACAAAGGGCCTCTGAAGTACCTTTCAGCTGTGGAAGTACAATCTCTAAAGACAAAGATTCAGAGATTCAAAGAGTCTTCTTGAGACTCTTAGGGAAAGTTACATTACAAAGGGATCAAGAAAAAGAAACCAGATTTCTTGTCAGAGGGGAAGAAACATCCAAAATAGTCTTCCTTTGTCAGAGGGAGAATAAAACTGAAATCCAAAAGGACAGGGACAATTTATTTTCAAAAGTGACTGAAAGCAATACTGCATTACATCATAAATATCCGAGGTGAAAAGAATGTCCAAGCACAACTCATAATTGTCCATAACTTTGATTGTGCCATGGACCCTCTGGCAAATCTGAGGAAGTCAATGGATCCCTTCTTAGAATAACACTTAAATACTTAACTCAGTTGTAGGCTTTTGAAGGAAATTAATTATATTAAAATACAGTTATCAAAATAATATTTTTTTAAGTTTGTGGACCCCAAGCTAAGAGCCCCTGATCTAGAGATCATGTGCCCAGCCCAGAAAGCATAGACCATACTCTTGTCCATGAATGCTTCACACATGAAACCCCAGACTCCAAGGGGAAAAGGTCTCAAAAGGTCTATTCCCCACATCCAGCCCTGAGCTGAGCCAATAAGGTTTGCTTATTGTGCAAGCTTTCCTAAATCAACGCAGGCTAATAAGTAAATATCTCCTATATGACTATATCACAAGAGGATAAGTTCAAGGAATCAAAGATGCTTATGGTAGAGAAGAGAAGGTAAGTAACCGCAGACTTCAAATTCTTGAAAGGCCATCATAAAGAGAAGAATCAGACTTTCTTTGCCCCCAGAGGCAAACCTAGGCCCAATAGAGTGCAGATGGCATAGGCAGTTTAGGCTTCATATCAGGAAAAACTTCAGTATTAGAGATATCCCAAAATATCATGTGCTATCTTGGAAGGTAGTGAGTTCCCTAACACTGGAGTTCTCTCAGTGGAAGTTGGTTGTCAGAGGTGTTTTAGTAGGAGTTCTTGTTCAGCCAGGAGCTGGACTAGATGACCTCAGAGATCTCTTCCAGCTCTGAAATGCTCTGGTTATAAGTTTCCCCAATAGGCAGAACCTCCTACAAGAATGTTGGAAAGAGATACAAGGTCCTGACAGTAAAGGGCTCCCTGACTTTTACTGGGAAAAAGAGACAGCAAGGAAACAGGGGACAATTAGATGGTGCAAATGGATAGAAGGCTGGGCCTGAAGTCTGGAAGACCCAAGTTCAAAACTGGCCTCAGACACTTCCTAGCTGTGTCACCTTGGGCAGGTTACTTAGCTCTGTTTGCCTAAGTTCTCTCATCTGTCAAGTGAGCTGGAGAAGAAAATGGCAAACTACTCCAGTGTCTTTGCCAAGAATACCCCAAATGAGTTCCAAAGAGTCAGATACAACTGAAAAAATGACTAGCTGACTACAATACTGATGAAGAAATAACAAATTTGAAAAGGAAATAATTTAGCATGTATGAAATAGAATGATATAGTTTAAAAAAAGTTTTATATCCAATCATTTGATTCCTCTAGGTCTCAGTTTCCTCATCTGTAAAATGCAAAAGTTAGACTAGATCAGAAGTCTTTAACATTTTTGATGCTTTGGACTCACATAGCAGTGAAACCTGTGGACCTCTTCTCAGAATACATGTTTTGAAATGCATAATATGGAATACACAGAATTGCAAAGAAAAACCAATTATTTTAAAATAGTTACCAAAATGTATTTTTGGAAAAAAAGAAATTTTCTCCCACTCCACAGGCAACTGAGTGGTACAGTAGATAGAGCACTGTCCTTGGAATCAGGAGGACAGGAGTTTGAATCCAGCCTGTGTGACCTTGGGCAAGTCACTTAACCCCATTACCTTGCAAAAAATCTAAAAAAAAACTAAAAAAAAAATAAGCAATCACAACTTCATGAAACTTACAGGAAGACTAGACTTAATACAAAAGGAATGAATGAACATGCATTTGGAACCCCAAGAGTTCACAATCCATACAGAAGTTTGCATTTTTATAACAGCAGGAAAAAGCAAAGAGAAGGAACCAGAATTCTCCACTTAAAGAGACTTACTTGGTATGGGAGGGAGGGAAAGTTCAGGAAAGGTGAGAAAAGAATAAAATCCCTCCTGAAGGGGAGGATAGAGGAGATGGCCACAACCTGTATTCTTTTCCCCTGCAAACTGCTGGACCATGAAGATCTGATGATCTGCTTATTATCAAGGGTCTGGGCTGCACTAGCAGTTTGTCAGCCTAGTTAGTGGAGACTGACTGGTACCATATCAACTGCCAAGTACAAACTGGGAGCCCAGTTTGGGATGCAAACAATAAATTATGTCAGCTCTAGGGAAAAGGGAAGGATTTGTCCTAGACACATTCAGGACTCCCTGCATGCTTGGGGTCCAGTGTTTCTGAAAAAAATAAGGTAACAAAAAAACAAATTCAAGGAACTCCTTAACATTCCTTAACAGCTCGCAATTCAATAAGACTCAGAAAGACCTGTATCTTGTCCACACACTGGTTCTCAAACCATCTTTGTGGCCTATCCTTTAGAAACTTCTAGGAAAAGAGACTTAGTCACCTCCCTCGTCGTTTTTTACAGAAAGGAATTTGTTTCTAATGCCTAATCTAAATTTTCCCTAAAGTGTCTCCAGTTGTTGTTGTTCAGTCATTTTTAGTCATATCCAATTCTTTATTGAGAGAAATGATTATTAATAACCTATATCTTGGGGAGATTCAGAACTCTCCCCTTCTTCCAAAATACTGACTTTAAGGTCAGTTTCTTTAAGGGCATTACTAATAATGAAATTATATTAATTCTACTCATCTTGGTCAGACCCCACCCAACTTTACAAGGAATTCAATCTAAGTGGGGAAGCCCATTGTGTTCTACTCAAATTTGGGTGGAGACATCCTTTTGACTAAATTGTCCTAGGTTATGGGTGACCTGAGGAGAAATAAATTCTCTGTCCAAAGATTACATGATCTCTTTATTAGCTTCTCATTACTTTGAAGCATCAATAAAGCCTGCTGTCATGATTGTCTTTGGGCTAAGAGAGACAGCTAAATGATTATCCTTTCATTAATTATCTATTGATCTTATTAATAAAATTATTAAATTGCTCAGAAATTATGTCTCTTTTTAAACATTACACTATATGACTCCATTTGGGGTTTTCCTGGTAAAGCTACTAGAGTGGTTTGCCATTTCCTTCTCCAGTTCATTTTACAGATGAGGAAACTGAGGCAAACAGCATTAAGTGACTTGCTTGGAGTCACACAACTAGGAAATGTCTGAGGTCTGATTCTTAAGTCTTCCTGACTCCAAGACCAGTGCTCTATCCCCTCCATTGTACCATCTAGCTGCTTTAATGTGTTCTCAATGCAAATAGAAAATCACAACCCATTTATATCATAGTTCACAGCCAGGTGTAGTGGTGGAAGACCTCAGATTGAATTCCAGTGCTGCCAGACTGCCACTTAATTTCTTTGTGATGTTAGACAACTTATATCCCTGCTCTGAGCATGCCCTGATCTATGATTGAGGGAGCAGGGCCAGATAATGTCCTAAATCCCTTCTATCTTTAAAATACCATCATCCTGGGAGGACTGAGCAGCAGTGTTCACAATAGGACCACATCCACCTGAGTGGCCACAGGCCAGCTCTTCTGGTTATTACCTCCTTATCTGTGAAACACCCATCTGTATCTCTGGTTTTCTAAAACAAAAGGTGCTGCTGCTTCTGGGGTGACAGCCTGCCCCACTTCGGTTCCTGGGCCTCCTGACTCTTCCTCTCCCAGTGAGACTCAGCTGCCTAGTCCCAGAAATGTCCAGTTTACTGCTATCCTTTTCAACCACACCCTCCACTGGGATCCAGGCCAGAATCAGAATCTTGACCCTAACATCTCCTATGAAGTGCAATACATGAGGTAAGGCCTGAGAGTGGGAGTAATGGGATCATCTGGGCCCCTCTGGTCATAACATACTTCCAGGATATGTACTTTATTAAGTAGGACAAGGAGTCCAGAATGCACAGTGTCACTGAGAACAAAGAGCCCTGAACTGGACATGAGTCCTGGGTTTAAATTCTGCCTCAGCTATTTACTAGTCAGATGACTCTGAGCAAGCCAAGTAATTGTGCTGTGCCTCATTTTCCCTATCATGATAATTTAATTTAATTAATAGATATAATTAATATATCATATTAATATAGTATATCATATTAATTATAATATTACTTGCTTTAATTTATAGAGTTAGTGTGAGAAAGGGCTTTATAGAGAAACAACAATGCACAGGGATCAGGGTACCCACATTCAAATCAAAGGATCTGGGTTCTAAATCCTGGGACTAAGCCTCAATAGCTATACGACCTCTCTCAAGTCACTTAACCATCTAAGTCTCAGTTTCCTGAATTGTAAAATGGGATGTAGGGAAAGGAAAGGCATTTATGTTTTAAGCTTTATAAAAATGATCTCTGTTATCTTCACAGCAACCCATCCCCATTTTACAGCTGAGGAAACTAAGGCAAAGGTTTAGTAACTTGTCCAGGGAGTGAGTGTCTGAAAAATGGATTTGAATTCAGGTCCTTCCTGACTCCAGGTCCTGCACTTTATCCACTTGTTGAACTAGATGGTCTTCCAACTTTAATCTTGTAAGCCTATGACAGACTTTAAAGTGTGTCATAGAAATGCTTTTCATGGTACCATTTGAAGAGAAGCTCTTGGATCCACCAGTTGTCTAGCACTGTTATGGTGGTAGAAGAGCATTAAGATGAACCCCGTGCCATCAAGGTCTTTATGGAATCTTTGAAGGATCAAATCAAAAGTCTGTGACACAGTTTGAGGCAAGCACATGCTAAATGGTTGACAATAATTGCACAATGTTATTCAGGTAATAATTATGAGGAATTACCTTGATAGAGGTCCTTCAGTTCTTCCAAACCCATTGATTGGCACATAGTTTAATAAATATTTGTTTACTGATGGATCAATCTGCTGGTAGTCTCTTTGGTGTCTTGTAAGCTCCTTGAAGGCAAGAAGAAAATGACTTTTTCCTTCTTTTTTTATTTCCAGTGCTTAGTATTACAGTATTTAGCAGATAATAGGTTCTTAATAAATGTTTAGTAAATTGAATTGAGTTAGACAGATAGGACTTGCCTAGCTGATGAGCCACCCCAAGAGAGACACTGCAGATGGGGAACCCCAATCTGAAGGAAAATGTCCAGAGGTGGGGAGTGAACAAGGATGAGTCTTAGGGGAATCTCCTATTGGGAAGTGGCCTAGGTTTAGAAAGATTCCCCCTCCCCTCAGGGAGGAACAAAACTGAAGGAGCCAAGATTGGGGGGGGGGGAGTGGGTTTTGGAAGTCAGAAAAATTGGGAGAGATACCACAAGGGAAGATTCCATGGAAGGCGAACTTAGACTAATGAAGTATCCTTCTAGGAAGGAAAAGACCTGAGGGGCTAGTACTCAGATTGAGGAAGACATCTAATCCATATTAGGTTCCTCCTCTGGTTCCTTATCTCCTGCCAGCATCACACAGTCCCAAATCCATGCTTCCTCATGACAGTCCTTTAATATTTCCTCCCCAGGTATTCTCAAGGCTCCTGGTGTGTTGCCCCCAACTGCTTCAGAACTCCACGTCTCTTCTGTGATCTGACCCTGCCAACCTTGAACCTTTATAGTGAGACCTACTTTGCCCGTGTTCGGGCTGTTGCTGGTGACCAGAAGTCTAACTGGACCAGGACAGATACTCGACTCACGAAAGATGATGGTACTTTTATTTCCTTTGCCCTAAATACATTCCAACCTCAAGTCCAACTTGAAAGCTCTTCTTCTGTTCCATGTTTCCAAGTCTTTCCCAAACCCCAGTCAAGGAAAGTGTTAGATGGGAGGGTCTTAGAAAGCTGTCTTTCAGAAAAAGCTCATCAAAATTATGCCAAAATAATTCAAGGTTCAAAAAATGAATGAGGATTAGTTATTTCAAAAAAAAGAGAAAGGAGGGGAGATAAATTTTAAGTCAAGAGGCAGTATGATATAGTGGATAGTGAGCTGAGCACAAAGCCACAAGATTCAGGTTCAAGTCCCACACCTACTGATGATTCATTCAGCTTCTCAGGGACAAAGACAGTGCAAGCAGCACAAATACCTGGCAGTACTCTATGCCAATAAAATTACAGGGTCATCCCCCATCCCCAAGAGGTTAGGGTACAGGTGACGGGAGCATTTTTTTATGATCTTGACATATAAAAGAATGTTAAAGTATAACATGCCATTTGTTCCCTGGAAGATATTAAAGTATATCTTTCTGAAGATTCTTAAAATAAGGAATGGAATTCATTCATTTCTTTAACAAGCACATATCTAACAGTAGAATTTCAGAACCAACTAGAATTTAAGGAATCTACAATCTTTTATTAAGTTCAAGATACTGGGGTAGGTGATGTTGTTGTTTATTCATGTCTAACTCATCATGAACCTGTTTGGGATTTTCTTGGTAGAGGTACTGAACTGGTTTGTCATTTCCTTCTCCAGATCATTTTACAGACAAGGAAATGGAGGCAAGCAAGGTTAAGTGACTTGTCTAGGGTCACACAACTAAAAAATGTTTGAGACCAGATTTGAACCCAGATCCTCCTGACTCCAGGTCCAGAATTCTATGTATTACACAACCTTGTAGATGAGAGAAACATATAGATAACTCACTGTCCCAACCCTCAGTCAATCAACAACCTTTTATTAGAAAGTCAAGAAGACCTGAATTCAAATCCATCCTTGGATACTTAGTAAGTGTAGGACCCTGAACAAATCACTTAATTTCTTTTTGTCTCCGTTCCTTCATCTACAAAATTGGGATAATAATAGAATCTACCTCCCATGGTTGTTGTAAGAATCAAATGAGATGATGTTTGCCAAGCACCTTAAAAAATGCCTGCCACGTAGTAGGTGCTATGTAAATGTTAGTTTTATTATTATTATTATTATCACTATTAATTATTATCATTAGACATTGACAGTGTGCTTGACACTATACTGATAGTTTAGGTAAGTGCAATTTTAGAGATGGGGTAGATTCACTGAACTTTCTAGCCTAACAATGCCATGTCTACTTGTTTCTAGTCATTCTTTGGATAGACCAGGTGAAACTACAATTAATTGGCAACACTCTCCTGGTGGAAATCTTGCCGGCCAGACCCCCAAAAGTCAATGGGAATCTTTCCTATGAACATCTCTTCAAATACTTCCGGGAATATGAAATTAATGTCACCAAAACATTGGAAAATCAAAAAGTAAGAAGAATGGAGGTGGGATGGTACTCCTGAGGCATGGCTATAGCCTATGAATACTTAACCCTGTCTTTAAAACCTCATTGTGGGACAAAACACTAGCAGAACTAGAAAACAGATCATTTGTCCAGTGGCCTAGGGCCCCCCACTCCCCAATTGGAGGTAGGGAGGTCATCCCTGCCCATTTGTGAGATTTTATTTATGACCACAGGGTAGGGGAGAGGAAAATTCAGGGTCATGGAAGAAAGAGAGCAATAGTGGTCTGAACTCCTGGCCACTAGAGGCCTGACCTCATGGAGGGGTCTTTAGATCTGATTCTAGTGCCATCTTTCCTGTCATCATCCCAATGCTACAGATTAATAGTGGGAAGAGATCTTGGAGGTTGTCCAGTCCAGCTTCTTTATAAAAACTAAATTCCTTGCCTAATGATATAGAAAAGTAGGGCCAGAAATTGAACTCAGGTCCTGTAACACTTGCATTCATCTGTTCACGGCTTTTATTGATACATTGGAAACCAGTCTGAAATAAAAGATTGTCCCTAAACCTATTATTAACCAAAGTTTCTTTTAGATCATTCAAGAATCCCAGAAGGAAGACAAGGAAATATTTAACTTGGCAGTCTCAGAAGCAAGGCAGGTTTGCATCAGAGTGAAACCCATTATCAGGTCCCAGAATAACATGGGAAGATGGTCGGATAAGGAGTGCATCACCATAACTAAGCCATGTAAGTGAAGGTCGGGTCTCAGACTCTGGAGGGTGGAGAACATGCTGAAAAAGGACTCCAACTATACTGAATTGGGGGAGATCTAGGGCTCTTCCCTTTCCCTTGTCTTCCATTCAGGTCACAAAATGATATCAGAAGCCAGAGCCTGCCCCTTCACTTTCCTGTTCAATGAATTTCCTATTCCTTTTGAGGTCAAATTCAAGTTCTTCTATTTAGTTTTGAAACCCCAGTTCATTTGACAAATGAGGAACTGAAGCATACAAGGTAAAATGACTTGCCCAGGATCACACAGCTAGGAAGTGTCTGAGGTCTGATTTGAACTCAGGTCCGGCACTCTAACCATTACACCGGGAAGTTATCCTAAGGGGTCCCTAATGCAAATAGAAAAATTGTTTATACTACAGGAAATAACCTGGCTTGTATGAAGGACACTGGATTGGGAGTGTCATTTGACATCCCAGTACTACCACTCAGTTTCTCTGTGTTGTAAGCCAACTCACATTCCCTGCTCTGAACATTCCCTTCACAAGCTGGTCCAGAGTTGTTTGGGCCTCATTACACATGATTCCCTTTCACATACTCTCAGGTGAAGCCAGACAAATCTTCTTCCTATTCTTGCAAGTTTTCTATTCCATTCCCCCATATCAGGTTCCCTTTCTGCAGGCTCTATTCCATGCCTCAAATACACTTCTCTCTCCCCTATAATCCAGATTTTCCTTCAGGATTCAGTCCAAGTGCCATCCCCTACGCGAGGCTTCTAAGTGCAGACCTAAAATCAGAAAGATCCAACATCCTGAGTTCAAATTTGGCCTCAGACGCTTACTAGCCATGTGATACCCTGTTTCCCTCAGTTTCCTCATCAGTAAAATGATAACTGGAGGAGATGGCCAACCATTCCTCTATCTTTACCAAGAAAACCCCAAATGGGATTATAAAGAGTTGGACTTGAGAGAACAACAAAACCACATTTCTAGCCCTTCAATTCCTCCTACCTTCTTTGCCAAAAAACGAACAACAAAAAAAGTTACCTGATACTGTTTTGCATATATTTAGATGTCTTCATATTATTTCCCTCAGTAGACTGGAAGCTCCTGAGAGCAGGCATTTTTGCCTTTGTAGCTAACCCCAAAACCTCACCCTATGCCTGGATAAATGCTAATCAGTGCTTGTGGATTTGACCTCTAGTAGGCTCTCAGGAACAAAGTCACCTTTTTTTTAATCCATCATCCAGTTTCACCATATCCTTTACTAAGCCTTATTCTTCCTTGTCGTCCTTCCCTCCCTAGAATTACACTGTCTCCTTTATCAGGGCTATGACAAAGCCCCATTAAAATGATATCAGCCAAGGAACCAGTCACTATTTATTTAGTGTCTCCTGATCATGTGTCAGATTCTCTAGCATAGGAAAGTCTATCTGGGATAGCAAAGATATGCAGTCTATCCCTTGCCATCAATATGCTTGCACTCTATTGAGAGGAAAAGACATAGCCACAAGAGGAAATAAATGAGAGTACAAGATAAGTGTACAAGATAATGAGCAATGTGGTACAGATGCATGGGTCTCTGATTTCAGCAAATGATGATATAGTTAAAATGGACATGGTGCTTTAAGTTTTGCAAAATACTTTACAAATAGTATCTCATTTTTATCCTTACAACAACTCTGAGAAGTGTTATTATTATCCACATTTCACAAATGAAGAAACTGAGGCAGGTTGAGATTAAGTGACTTGCCCGGAAACAGACAACTAGAAAGAATTGAGGCTGTATTTGAACTCATGACTGACTGACTCCAAATCTAGCACTCTATCTTCTGGGCCATCTACTTGCACTCTGATGAAGTTGCTGATGGAGCCACCAGGATTCATTTCCCCTTGAACTAAATATTGGAAAGTGGGGGTGGGGGAGAAGAACATAAAAGACTTATTTCTCTAAGCACAGACCATTTATAATAATGCAGTTTTTGTGTTAAAGTGCTATAGCAGGAGCAGCTAGGTGATGCAGTGGACAGAGAACCAGCCCTGGAGTCAGGAGGGCATGAGTTCAAATCCAGCCTCAGACACTTAATAATTACCTAGCTGTGTGACCTTGGGCAAGTCACTTAACCTCAATGCCTTGCAAAAACCTAAATAAATAAATTAAATGTTATAGTGAAGTAAGAGAGTGATAAAAGTCTGGCTGAGTTATACAAGAAAAGATTATACAAGTACCAACTTTGGGAGAAAGAGGCTGTAGTAATCAGTAGATTTTAGAAAGTTTTCTAGAATCAGTAGACTCTAGGTTTCTAGCAGTTTTCTAGAATCAAAAGAATATAGTAGAATCAGTACTGGGTGATGTTTGCCTATAAAGCCTTGAAGTGCCAGTAGTTTACATGAAGTGTCCCGCCCTACAAGAAAATTAACCTATCTGGGTCTTGCTTTAGTTATCACAGTGACTACCATCTGTGTCTTCTTTGCCTCCCTTCTGATGGTCTTCCTTGTTGCTGTCTACCTGAGGATTCAGTTCTACATAAGAAAACCCAAGAAGCCACCTGAAGTCCTGGTAAGCCAGATTCTACTTCTGATGACTGTAGGAGGACTACACTGGCCTTCTCCTCCTGGTCATTCCAGAGCTGCCAGCAAACTTGGGAGGATTCAAGGTTATTTAAGCTGTTTAGTCTCTAGGACTTTCAATAGAGTTAGAGAACAGAAATCTTAAGAGACAAGTCTTTTTGTTTCAACAGAAGGTGGGAGTGAGTGGGAAATGAGGAAGAACCATGAGGAAGAGAGAAGGTTTACTAAATACCACTAAAAATTTCATCATATCCCCCAAATACTGAGAAGCTACTGAGATTATGCTTTGAATTGCATTTTTATTGAAGTTCAGCTTTTGAGAATTAAGCAACATCGTGTGAGGAAACCTGGCCACTTTCTGTGCCTTAATTAACAGTAAAAAATGGCTACTCCAACCCCCCCTTACCAAGTTCTACCCTGACTGTTGATTTTGGGGTTAGAATGTTTTTTGCGGGGAGGAACAGTTCATTCTTGTGCAATGGTTTGGAAACTCCTGATCCCTCTACTAAAGCAGGTCATCAGCTGTTCCACAATTTATTGTCTTTGGACAATTTTCACTATCCTAGGCAATTTTATAAGTCATAGCCAGTTTATATTAGAGACCCTATTAGAAAAAGGTCTTCCTTACTTCAAGGCCAACTCTCAATAAGTATTTATGAAATAACAATTATGCATCAGGTACTGCTGAAACTATTACAAAGAATGAAATAATCCCTATTCCCTAGAAACTCTCAGCTAGGTCACACAGTGATAGAGCACTGGTCCTAAAGTCAGGAGGGCCTGAGTTCAAATTCGGCCTCAGACTCTTAATAATTACCTGTGTGACCTTGGGCAAGCCCCTTTCTGCCTTGCAGAAAGCAAAACAAAAGTCATTGAGGGAAAAGGGTGCTTACTATGGAGCAGACGGGCTGGAGGAGGATCCTGTAGACTTAAACCTGGAGGGAATTGAAGAGATGCTGGGGGTTTGTCAAGTCTCTGACCAGAGGATGAAAAGGAGAAATTGAAAATGATTTGGGGAGAAAAGCTCATTTTCTCTCAACAAGGGAACTAAGAAGGAGGAAATGAGATAATGAACTTGGTGTGTCCCAGACTACTAGAGCTTCTTCCCCCTGAGTTTGGGCAGATTGAATTCCCTAAACTCAGTGGTAGAGATTAGTGAATAGCATTGGGGCAGCGTGATATGTAAAGCAAGAAGAAGAGACTTCAACTCCAAAGATCCCCAAGTTCAAATCTCAGCAATTCCACTAAGGTTCCTGCTTGGTCTGACATCAGAATAGACATTGTTAGAAGATTAGAAAAGTTCTTTCCTTGGTCTCATCTAATTGCCTCATGTTATAGTATAGATCCATTCTTTTTAACCCCTTTCATAGAATTTCAAACTGAAAGGACACTTAGAGATCATCTAGTCCTACTCCCTCATTTTTCAGTTGAGGGAACAGGGGGCCTAGAGAATTAAATGGTTTGGCCAAGACTTCACAATTATGAAATTTCAGGACAAGAATGCCAGCCAGGTTTTCCAACTCCAGATCCTGGGTTCTTTCTTCCTTGGTTAGAAAAATGAAAAACAGACTGAGGTTGTTCTTCATTAGGCCCAATACAGCCCACTTTTATATACAGCTATATAAAGGTTAGCTGACTCGTAGCCAACTGGAACAAAACTTCTCCTTTTTGTTTGACTTCTTCCTCATTCTTCACTGTCCCATTCCTCCCTAGGCCTCCCTTGCCAAACAAAAATACTCTGGCATCCTGAGCAAAGAATCCTTCAAAGTGAAGCATGACGTCATCCACCACCTTGATGAAGCAAGCTTCCCCAAGGTATCCCCAGAATTGAAGAACTCGGAGCTCCATAGCAGCACAGACAGCGGCTTCAGTAGCACCAAACAGTCCCTGCAGAGCGAGGATCCCCAATTCCTCCTCCCTGTCCTGGATTCCTCGGCAGGTGGGACCCCGGGGGAGAGTGGCCCCCAGCAGTCAAAGAACAACCTCAACACTGGCAGTGAGGACAGTGGAATTTACCTGCACACCTTGAATCCACAGTCAGGACAGGAGTGGAAGCAGCCAGGGAGGGGGAACCAGCACCAGGAAGACAGTGGCCTGTCCCAGAGTTCCACAGCAGCCTCCCTGGGCTCCTCTCAGGGTCTCCAATACAAGAGGGTCTCCACAGCTCTGGAAGGGAGCAGTTCCAACCCCAAGCTGTGTGAGGAAGAGGCTGGGGCCAGTGTGGTCTTCCAGGGCTACCTGCAGCAGTCCAGATGCCCAGAACAAAACCAAGAGGGGTCTGCTAGTCTCGGGGAGGCCTCTTCCCCCACAGACAGCCCAGGATACAAATGCAGGGCCCACAGGGATGTGGAATCAACTTGGCCCCCTGTGACCCAGACCAAGGGCTATCTAAAGCAGAGCTCACCAGGCCAGAGCCTTGGGGTCCCTGGGGCTTCCCCCAGGCAGTGGATCAAGCCAACAGAGGAGTGGAGCCTCCTGAGTTTGGTCAACTGCTCTAGTGATCTAACAAGTGAATGGAGCAATCCAATAGACCACCCTCTTCTGAACTTCCCCAAAGCTCCCACTCCCTCAGGGATCTTGCATACAGATCTGATAACCTTGCCTCTGATCTCCAGTGTACACACCAATGAGTGATTTGGGTTACTCCTGAGTAACAGGAGATTCTCACTCAACCTCAAACACTATCTTTGATGTTGGGCCAGAATGGAAGAGGCCCATGGACGTCATGCTGGGGGCAGCAGACAAACAGTAGTATAAGCTCACTCTTCTGCACAATCAGAATCTACCTCATCTGCCTTAGAGATCCCTAGTCCATGAGAAGCCCTGACAGATGGAGATGCTCTGGCGGGCATGGTTTGGGAGGGGGAGGAGAGTACAAAACACGTTAACTGACACGTCCCTGTGTCTACAGTCAAATTCGTGTGTCAGAACAGGGATCTTGGGGACTAGCAACTGAAGGGAGTGGAGCAAGGATGACTTTTTCTCCCATTAAACCCTCCCTTTAAAATACTTCTTGGTTGGGTAAAGCAAGGGGTTTGGGAACCTCTGAAGTAAAATGTCTTGGCTAAAGTTACCTCTGGCTTGTGCCAGAGGAGAAAGAGGAAGAAGAATGAGTAAGGACAGGGTTGCATTGGTGGGGAAGGGAGGCGGGGAAGGGGACTTTAGAGCAAAAGTTTCCATCCTCAGAGGTTTAGCTTGAGAAGAGAGAGACAGTTTCCACAAGGGACAAGCTAGGCTTTAAACTCAGACTGGAAGGAAAAGCCCAGTGGGCTTGGGGAAGGAGAGATGTGACCAAAAGGAAAAGCCAACATTGAACCAAAAAAAAACCCCATAAAAACTCTAAGGGAGTTTTTCACCTGATCCTTTCAAACCATTGCATCTCAGGGCAGTGAGACAACCAACCTGGTTCCTACTTAATTATCTCTGTTGGCTCACATAACACTTAACTTCTATTGGCCTTAATTTTCTCATCTGTAATATAGGAACAATCTCGCCTTCAGTACTTACTTCACAAGGTTGATGTGGGTTTGAAATGAGATAATGTATGCAATGCATTTTACAAATTTAAAAGTATTTCATAAATATCAGCTGTTATGTTATTAATAAGTATTTATGGTGTTCTCATTCCAATTCAATTTGAATATTTTTAAGTACCTACTATATAAACACTATGTTTTTGTATTAGGGAACTATAAAGTTTAGATAAGATACAGTCTCTATTCTCAATGATTTTACTCACTCTAGTAAGTAGATAAGACATATTCAGGACATCCCAAAATATAAGTGGAATTTAGTAAGTTTTTGAGACCCCCTTGCAAAACTGGGTAATGTGGAAGAACTGAGTTTCTCATTAGAAAACTGTAATAGGTTCAATAGATTGAGATCTCAGTTCCAATATTTATTAGACTGTGACCACCAGCAAGTCACTTCACCTATGTGAAATGGAATAATCATATTCACACTACTAATTTTATAATATTCTAGCAAGGAAAATGCTTTATAAACTTGGAAGAGGCTATACAAATGTTAGCTGTTGGTAGTGTTCTTTGCTCTTTTTAATCCAAGAGGACCAATAATATTAGGAGCATGATGTCTTGACTTGCAAGTGAATTGCAAGTGAAAAGGAGTCATCAGTCTCACTCTCTCCTCCAGAGTCATTGGGTCAGGAGGCCTGGAGATGATCCCAGATGTGGTAAACACTGGTCTTTTTAAACGAAAGTCTTTCCTAGATCTCAGTTTGTCTGAGGCAATACTATCCAGTAATTTAAGGCTAGACAAGAAATAATGGCCTAGTT
This sequence comes from Macrotis lagotis, assembly GCF_037893015.1. Lineage (NCBI taxonomy): Eukaryota > Metazoa > Chordata > Mammalia > Peramelemorphia > Peramelidae > Macrotis > Macrotis lagotis. The sequence continues at coordinate 641,685,494 of NC_133658.1, forward strand.
TGCCTACTCAAAAAAATAAAGCCATTAATGAAACAGGTGCTCAAAACCCTTAGCGTTCAGATACCCAGTAGAAGGGAATGAAAAGCAGAACTGATTTATAACTTACTAGTTGTATGTCCCAGGGCAAATCAAGTCACTTACCCCAAATGAGAGAGAGAGAGAGAGAGAGAGAGAGAGAGAGAGAGAGAGAGAGAGAGAGAAGTTCTAATTCTAACTTCACTACTGAGTAGCTATATAACTTTAGGCAGGCCAGTTTTCCCTCTGGGCTTCAATTTCACTATTTGAAGGATACCCTCCCTTGTGTAATTATCAAGTATCCATGGGATTGTAGGGTCTTAGATTAAGAGGTGAAAGATACTTTAGAGATCATATCTTCCAGCCTCTCCCCACCCCCACTTTACAAAGGAGGAAACAGAGACCCAGTTCACCTGCTGCAGATACTTGCTCAACTATGTGATCCTGAACAAATCATTAACCTTTTAGCCTCAGTTTCCTCATCTGTAAAATAGGAATAATAACCTCCCAAAGTTGATGTGATGATAAAAATGAGATATTTATAAAAGCAACAACACAGCATAATGCCCAGCACATAGAAGGTATTATATCAATGGCTATTCCCTCACAGCCCTTTAACTTTTTGTGCCCAAGGAAGCTAAGAAGGCACCTGGACAATCAGTCTCCCCATGTAGATCTAGATAGATAATCAACCTGAAACTTCAAGTCTTGTTGAAGTGATGTCTCCCATACTGTCTTGAGGATTGTGAAGATCTAATAGGATGACACTTTACAAACCTTAAAGCTCTATGTGGCTATAAAAGGACTTCTATAGAAATGGGAGAAAAATCTCAACTAGGGATGAAGCGATCTTTCAGATTGCTAAGAAAACTTGATGGAAGTTCCACAAAAGAATTTGGGGGTTTCCCACCCTCCACTTCCAAAATAATAAGCATTTTGAGAACTTAAAAAAAATTGCTCCACCCAGAAGGAGAATATTCCCAGTTATTATGCTTCTTGCATGTAGAAAGATGAGCTAAACTTCTGCTTGGGTCTGTTCTATTATCTGATTCATCTGCTATTATCAAATGAGATAATATTTATGAAAGAAAGGAAGGAAGAGAGAGAGAGAGGAATGAAGGAAGGAAGTGGAAAAGGAAGGAAAGAAAGAAAAAGGATGATAAAAAAGAAAAGACAAAAGAAAAGGAGGTACTTGACACAATGCAAGATGGAAAGATGAACTAAACCTCAGCTTGGGTCACTCTGGTTATTTGATTCAAATGCTGTTAGCTAATATTTGTTAAAAAGAAGTACTTGGTACAATACCTTGTATATAGTAGACATTCTACAAATGCTTACTCTCTTTCCTTCACCCCTGTTGAAAGGAACACTATGAGGATGTCTGTATTTGGAGCAGAAAGCCTACACTAAAATCCTGGTTATGTCATTTAGTTACTGATTAATGTTGAACCAGTTAATTCACTCCCAGGATCCTATTTTCCCTAGTTCTGGAAGAGGAAGTAATGGGGATGAATTGAAGAGGGTGCAATAGAGGATCTCTAGTGTTCATTCCAACTTTGGCATTCTTGAATTGTATTGGGTTGAGTTAGGTAATGTACTTTTCAAGGAGAAGCCAAGTAATACGAATCTCCAATTTGAAACCAGAAAAGTCATTTAGAGAAACACAAGTCCTCTTTGTGGGTTTGAATTTCTCATTAAACTGAACCCATTGTTATCAAGCAAAACCCAGGATCAGAAACATGAGTCACTTCAATCCATTTTATCATTCTCCAATACAGATAGGTCTTGGTGAAGTCTAATGGAGAGGGGTGATACATTGACAATCTACTTTCCTCTATGTACTCAAACCTTCATGCCTACTTTCCTTTATTAGACAATCTATGCCTGGACACCAAGAAAAAACTCATTTCTGGGGAAGTGCTGATAATAATCAGTCTTCAGAGAAGCTGATTAATTAACCCCGTTTTAGCCCTGCGTCAAACTTTCCTCCTGGTGCTGTCCATCATTGGTATTGAAATTGGGGTTTGTCACTTTCACCAGGAAATGAGGGTAGATCAAGGTTTTCTTCCTTCAAAAGGAACCCCATAAATCCCATCTCTTTGGAGCAGCCTCCTCACAAAGTCATTGGGAAATTGCTTTGGAGAGAAAAAAGAAGCAAGGAAAATAGAATTCAATGAACATTCACTAAACCAGTGCTATGTTTGGAGTATCGAGGATTTAGGGTTTACATCAGCCACAATTGCTACCTACAGCTTACAATGTAATAGAATAATGATATACTAGAAATAATTGTTATATATAATAAAACATAAATGCATTACAAAAACGGTATTGTCATATAGGGGAAAGACCCCTGGACTTGGAAGGAAATGAGAAGTGAGAGTGAATCCACATATATTTACTTGCATATGACCATGGGCAAATCCTACAAAGTGAGATTCAGTTTCCACATCTGTAAAAGGTTAACGAGAGGTGAACATCTAGATGACATAGTGGGTGGAACACCAGTCCTGGAGTCAGGAGAACCTGAAGTCAAATCTTGCCTCAGATACTCATTGTTTGATCATGGGCAAGTCACTTAATCCCAACTGTTTTCACACCCATTACCAAAAAAAAAAAAAAAAAAAAAAAAAAAAGAATAATGACTACCTACCACAAAAGGAGGTTGTGAGGAATGAAAAAAAATGTTTGCAAAACATTTTGAAAATCATAAAGTTCCATAAAATGTTATTATTATTATTATCATTTATTTTATTATTTAAGTGCAATAATGTAATCTATGAAGTAGCATTTGAGTTGGGCATTAAATGATATAAGTAGGAATTCAGTAGGAGGAAAAGGTTTTTGGACTAGGGGTTGGGACAGACAGGGAGATGTGCAATCAGGTAGGAGTGTAGAAAAATACCAAGGTGTAATTAATAAAGGACCTGCCTTGGAATTAAGAAGATCTAGGTGTAAGCCCTGCCTCTAACGATAGAAAGTAATGTCCTTGAGGGCAGGGGCTATTTCATTTATGTATTTATGACCACAGTGTTGAACTTAATTAATTGATAAATTGATAAATATTATCTCTGTGACTAAGGACTAGGGACTGAGCCTCTTGGGGCCTTCCAGGCAACTCTAAAAGTTGCACATGTTGTTTTCTGCATCATCAAAGAAGTTTCCACACTGGGAGTTTCATAAAATGATTAAATCATAGTTCCAGATTTCACCTCCCCCTTCAAAAAAGAAAAAGAAAAAAACTACTTGGAAGGGAATGGTATGAGAAAGGTAAGGTAGCAGATAGTGGAGGGTCTTGAATGTCAGGACAAGGAATTCAAACTTGACCCAGTAGGCAATAAAGCCACTGAAAGTTTGGAATAAAGGACTGACATGGAAAAATTCATTGAGGTAAAAGAATATGTAAGGGCAGTAGAGTGAAGGAGATTGTGGAAGAATTTGGAATTCTTTCTTTATTGGAATACGGAATTTTTTTTTTCAATAGTCCAGGTAAGAAGTAATAAGAGTCTTATTCACTGTTGGCAATATGGATTGACATAGAGGACAGATATAAAATATCTGTCAATGCTAATGAGAACAAGAGGTACAGGGTAAAGGTAGATTCACATATACCAGTTTCAAACTGGAGACTGGGTGTTAGCACTACAGAAAGAGTGAAGTCAAATGAAGGAGCAAGAGACTAAGAATGAAGTTCAAGGATTTGGAATGTCTTAATGTGGAGGAGAGAAAATTTGGGGACAACTCAATTACTCCAGATTTCTTTCTGGATAAAATGAGGGTGTCAAACTCCAGAGATAATACTAGCATGAAGTAAACTGGGTTTTGTCTTAAAATCCTGACAATGAGGAAGACAAGTTTCCTCTCCATGGTACTTCACCCTGTGGTCCTCTCTCTCTGCTGACTCCTGAGCACTCCCAATCAGAATCCCTAATCCAAGCCTGCCTCTCCCCTCCATTTCTTTGCAGGATCATATTATCTCCTTTTAGACTTTACCCATAATTAAACTATTTTCTGAGCTGCCCCCAACATTTTTGCTGCAGGTGAAAAAATTCTGAGTTGAGTATTTGGAAACCTTTCACCTAGGAGGCAATTTGAATAGCATGCTGGACCTGAAGCCAGGAAGACTTATCATCCTGAGTTCAAATCTTACCTAGATGTGTGACTGCAAGAAAAATCACTTGACCCTATTTGCCTCAGTTTCCTTATCTGTAAAATGAGCTGGAGAAGGAACTGGCAAATCCGCTTTAGTATGTTTGCTGAGAAAACCCCAAATGGGATATGAAAAATTGGATACTACTGCACAGAAGCAACAAAGAGGAATCTAATATTTTTTATTCCACAGTCCATCTATGAGTTACTGATCTACATATGCCATAGGTCATATGCAAGATCTAAGTAGAAAAGAAGCTTGTATCAAAAGACAGACCATTTCCCTATACTACTCCCAGAGGGCAGACAAGACAAAGGAAGGGGTTAAAGGAAATAGAACTAAGAGAAGCAGTATCCTCCAAAATGCTTTTAAGGCTCCACTTCTTCATCTGCCCAGGATGTCTTCATCTTGAATTAGTTGGGCTTTCTCAGGCTGAGAAATTGATGATCCTGTGATGATTCTGTTAGTGAAGGGAACTTCCTTTGCGTAAGGAGAGAAGGGAACTGAACCAACCTCAGCCAAAGAGGAAATTCTTCAGAACACTAGTTTCCCAATTAAGCAATAACTGGATTCAACCAAGATGGTGTTAACCTCAGTACATTATGTGTTGAGGTGAAGGCTGCTTAAGAGAAGCATGTGATTTATGCCTATACATTATAAGTGTTATGATTCATCACACCCTTCCCAAGAAGGATTGGGTTGGACATGCCCTGAGCTTTTTTTTCTAGGAACAGATATGAATTTCTAGGTGTGAAAAAATACTTTATTCACTAAACTTCTAAGCAGAGGGGAGTTTCATGCTGGTCCAAGATTCCTGGGGATTGCTGTTTTGAACATCATGATAGTTATGTGAAGTACATCAGGTGGTTAGTATTGATATTATCAAGCTTCAACCTACAACATAAGCTGCTGCTCTGGGAGGCCTATGTTTCCTGTAGTGTTGATGGGTTTTAGGGTTTCTTTTTAATCAAAACCACATTTTAAAACAGGCATGCATTTATATCATTTCCCCTGCTCTCATCTATATGTCCTCCCTACAATTCCTTCTCCTTCCCTCTCCACACTCCACCCTCCAAAAAAAAGGTACTAAGGAGCCATTGAAGATTTCTGAGTGGAGGAGTGATATGATCGGGGTGTGCTTTAGAAAGACCAGTAGCAGTGTGGCCGGAGATAGAATAGATTAGTGAAAGTAAAATGTCAGAGGTGGAGAAAAGGGTCTAGAGGATTCTCAAGGCCCTACCAGGAATGTACTAGGGTGGTGATTGTGGAAATGCAGAGGAAGGGATGATTTTAGGAGGCATTTTGAAAGAAGACTAGGACTAATCAGATTTAGGGGGTGAAGGAGAGGGAAGAGGCAATAAGTCAGAGAAAAGGGAGGCAGAATGGTACAGTAGAAACTGGGTTGACAGAATATGCAAGAGACCTCTCATCCTAGTCCTAACTGTGCCATTGATTAATTGTGTCTGACCAGGTTAGATTTCCTTCATTCAATCCACTCCAGTGACTCCCCTATTAACTCCAGGATCTAATATAAAAATCCTTTTCTTGGTTCAAAACCTGGCCCCTACCATTGCATTCTTCTTACACCTTGCTCATCCTGAGATACTCTAAGATCTAGTGATGGTGGCTTCCTAACTGTTCCTTGCACAAAGCATTCCATCTTCTCACTGTACATTTCCTTTGGGAATCCCCCATGCCTGAAGTGTTCCCCTTCCCACCTCCTGACTGCCCAAAACAGCTAAAATTCTACCTTGTTCCACAAGAAGACTTTCCTAATCCTGAATCCCCTTTTAATGCTATTCCTTTCCTCTGAGATCTCCAATTTACCTTGTTGGTTATACATGGGTGTCTGCATATTGTCCCCTCCATTAGATTGCTAGTTCCTCGAAGGCAGAGACTGTTTTTACCTTTCTTTATATTACTAGAACTTAGCATAGTGGCTAGCACATAATAAAGGCTTGTTGACTTGTCTGTGTGAACTTTTATTTCATTTCTCTGGGCCTCAATGTCCACAACTATAAAAAATGAGGGAGATGGAGTTGGAGCAGATTATAGCAAAAGGTTCTTCTGATTCTAATGTTTTTATCCATGACACTGCAATGTTTTCATGCCTATGAAATGTGGGCAATGAGATTGCTATTTTACCACAGAACCAGGAGATGGGGAATGGAATTGGTTTAAGGTATAATAGACTTAATTTGGTGTTGGATATTCTAAAATTAAGATAATGCCAAAATATCCAAGTGAAAATGTCCCAAGGAAATACGAATAATAATATTAATTTAGTATATACATAGCACCAGCAATATGTCGATCATTATACAAAATGTTCTATAAATATTAGCTTATTTCATCCTCATAACCTTAAGGAGAGGTGCTATTATTGTCCAGGTTATACAGTTGAAAAAACTGAGGCTAACAGAGGTTAAGGGACAACTAGTAAGTATCCAAGGTTGGATGCTATTCAGGTTTTCCTGACTCTAGACCCATCCAACACTTTATCAACTGTGTCTTTAGCTTGGTCTATAATGTATTTTGTCAGTTCCTATAACCTCGAGCATGGGGAAGAGCAACAGGTTCAAAAGACTCAAGCCACCTGCCAGAGATCACGCAAACAATGTTAGAATACCTCACCCTGGAGTTTCCCTTCAGTGGCTCTAGACTCAAAGGGAAATCAGAAGGATCTGTATAGATGATTTCAAGAACCATGTCTGTGGGTAGAAGCATGTCATCCAGAACCCAGCCTGGCCAGGCAGGTTCTCCTCAGTAGGTCCTCGGGTCACCCTGCACACAGGTATTGCTGAATCTGTGGTTTTTCCTTGAAGAAAAAAGACTTCACATCCTGCTGTAGGGCCCCAGAGTCCTCCTGGTCCTTTTCAAGTGATTGAGATGGCAAGGAGAGAAGATAGTTTGTGTTTTGCCTGACTCTGAGCCCACTACCCATGCTAGAGTCCTTTTGAGGTCTTGGCATAACTTAGAAAGCATAGATCATACAACATATCTCTCCTCAAGGCCCCTTAGGTCTCCTCTCTATTCTTCACATCCTTGGAAGGATTTAAGATTATGCTTGGTTTGTCAAATATGATCTGCCTCCCATGCCCTCTTCAGCCCTTCCCATGACCTTCAAGGGAGACTTTAGTTTATCATTCCTGCTTTTATTTTCCAGTCAAATAGGCCTATTTGCTATTCTTTAAACAAATGCTATCCACTACAAGAAACTCCTCTTGTCTCCTTGGTTACAATGCTATCTCGCTTGTTAAATAAAAATTATTCTTTTGAATTCTATTATTCTATTGAATGAGAGCATTAATAATACCTAACTTACCTGATAGAATGGTTGAGAACATCAAAGGAGATAAAGTATTAAGAAGAGTACTGAAAAACTGTAAAGCTTCCTATATACACTGAAATATTCATAATAGTACTTTTTGTGGCAGTAAAGAATTGGAAATAAAGTAGATGTCTATTGATTGAGAAATGGATAAACAAATTGTAGTATAATTATGTAATGGAATCTTACTATGCTATAAGAAACAATGAATATGATGCATTTAGAGAAACATGAAAACTTGTATGAGCTGATGCAAAATGAAGTGAGCAGCACCCAGAAAAAAATACACAATAACTACAACAATCAAAATTTCAAAAACAATAAAACAATCGAAAAAGAATGTTGCAAAATGACAAAAAACAAACTTGGTGCCCCAGACATACACACACACACACACATACACACACACACACACACACACACACACACACACACACCTCCTTTGGAGAAGTGGAAGGACCATGAGTAAGAAGCACTGTATATATTTTCAGATTTCATCATGCTTGGTTTCGTTTTCTTATATTAGATGGTTCTTTTAGAGAAGGAAGAAATAGGGATACTGGGGGTAGAGGGAGATTAAACATTATAAAGCAAAAGATAACAATAAAATTTATTTTAAGAAAAGAAAAATAAAAAACTATTGATATTGAATATTATAAGTGGATATATTTATATAAGTAAGGTAGAAGAAGACTGTCATTCACTGAATCCTTTTCTCTGTCCTGGAGAGGCACTTAATAAATTATTATTGATTAATTGATTGATATTAATTGGCTCTACATGTAATTGCATCAAGAGCAATAACTCACCAGAAAGTAATGATAACACAACCCTAAGTGGCCCACCACTTTAGGTGTTGTATAGTTTTACACTGATTTAGGAAAAAGAAAAAAATTGGCTGTCTATGCTCAAAGAAGACCAAAATGGCATCACTATGTCAAAGTCAAAGTACAGTGCATCCAACTGTGACTGAGCAGACCAATATGAGCTCAGAAGGCTCTACCGCTGTTTGGGCACAAATAGTCTATATGAACATTTGGTGGAGAAGTGGCTTTAAATTTACTCATCTCACTTTTCCTTCTAGCTACTGAAATTCTACTTTTCTTATAAACCACAGCATCCTCTTTGATATAGGTCTGCCTTGCTAGTTGGTTCTGTGACAGTGTCTTCCCGGTCTCAAAATCAATTCCAAAATTCTTCAAATAGACCTTGAATGTGTCCTCATATCATTTTTTCTGGCTCCATGTAAATGCTTGCCTAGTGTGAGTTCTCCATAAAATAGTCTTTTAAACAAAGCTACATTTGACATTGAAACAACATGGCCCAGGCCATTGGACTGCTTGGCAGTTTAGCTCAAAAAAGGACCTCAGTATCTAATATCTTATCTTTCCAGGTGAATTTTTCTAAGACAATTCATATGGAAGCACTGGTATACTGTCTAAGTCTCACAAGTATATAACAATCTAGTCAGCACAACAGCTCTATAAGTCTTCAATTTGATAGTCAGTCAAAGAACTCTGTTTTCCTGCACTTTCCCTTAGAGACTCCCAAATATTGAGTTAGCTCCGGCAATGCATATGTCAACCTCATTATCAATTTGTACTTCCCTAGAAAGTACAATGCCATTTATCCACAGTATTCAAAACTTCTCCATTTGCTGTATCCAATGGTTCCATGTATAAATAGCGTGTTGCTGGCTGGTGGAGAGCCTCTGTTTCCTTAATATTAATTGTCAGGCTAAAATGAGTAGAAGCAACAGAGAATCAACCATCCTCTGCTACATCCCAGCCTCAGAGATTTCATTTAGTATACAATCATCTGCAAGCAAAAAGTTGTCACCCACCAACTTTTTCTGCAATTTGACTTGCAACCTTTTAAGTGACACTTCTTAGAAATGTACCAATCTTAGTTTATTAGATAAAATTAAACACTTGGGTTGGTCTTAAAGTTGTACTTATATTCATTATTTCACTTTTCATTTTTTCTATCTATTTCTCTTCTGATTGAAGAGTGACTAGTCTGAATCAATTGTGTTAGAGGGAATCACTCTCTAACCTGCCCCTTTTGTTATTATCTTCAGCCTCATAGCTTAGTTGTACAGTCCCTTTCTAAACCAAATAGCACTCAAAACCAGGCAGGAGAGGAAATTGAAGTATTTAATCCTTCATTTTATCTTTTCCCCTGTGTGCTACCTCCTGATTTCCTCACCATTTACAGTTCTTCATGCACATAAGGATGCCCGTCCCCTTGTCCTCTGATACTTCAGAACTGAGACCACATGAGGTCCATAAAGACCCTAAGAACTCAACAATCATGAAAATAACTAAGGCCTCACTGATAATGGAATCCAACATTCCTCCCTCTCTATTTTACAAAAGGGGAAACTGAAGCTCAGTTAATGGAGGTGAAATCATAACAAAAAGCTAAGATTTCTAGAAATTTTCTGCATAGCTCTTTTCATAGATTGGAATGCATCTTATTCTGGGGAGAGAGAGAGAGAGAGAGAGAGAGAGAGAGAGAGAGAGAGAGAGAGAGAGAGAGAGTTGTGGGAGAGGGATACAAAGGCAGAATTTAGTTCAGTGTTTGAACCTTGATAAATGAGAAACTGATCAGAGCTCTCCAGATGCTTCACCTGACATTCTGAGGGGAAAAAAAGAGAACAATATTTTCATTTCTGGGCCCTAAGGTGTGAAAACCCAATAGACCACCAGCTTCCTGTTTTGTAAGACATTGGTTCCTAGAACAGAAGTTTAGGGTGGTTTTTTTTTTGAAGCATATTTACAATTTATTTTCAAATGCCTGGGGTATCTACTCTTTCTCTCCCCAATGTTTGGTTTTATATCTTCAACTCCTCAGGCAGAAGAGGGCATAGGTTAGCCCCTAGAACCTACTCCCTTCCCATATGACCGCTCTGATATTTGACCTTGAAGAGGCTTCTCAGCTTAGCAGTAAAGTGCTAAGAAAATCCTCTTTCCTTCCCCAATGTCTACATGCTAACCCTTTGACAGTAGATAGGAATCATTATCTACTGCAAACACACAAATGCAAATATGTGAGTATGAATATATATATATTTATATATGTATACATATATTTTGTGGCAACAAAGTGCTGAAAACAAAGCATATATTTATCAGTTGGGGAACAGTTAAGCAAATAAGGTCATGAAATATCAAAAACATGAAATATCAAAAAACAATTAATATGAAGAATTCAGAGAAAATGGAAAGACTTATTTATTTTCTACTTTTCCTAGGTGTAGCTTATTTGCAAATATTTCTCTGCTTGTTATCTCTCCATTTTCATGACTTAAAATATGTTCACTTGTTCCTTGTCCCATAGAATTGCAGATGAAGTGGCTGCAGAGCACTGATCAATTTTTCCTTTTCTAAAGTTCGGACACCAAACTAGATGTCACATTCTCATCCCTCTCTCACAATTCCCTCTCTGATACCAAGAATAGGACATATGTGTGAAAGCACATAAATATGTTTGCATATATTGTGTATGCATATGTGGGTATGTATGCATGACAAGAGGGACCTGGGAAGGTTTATCCTACAAGCTTCTGCCCATTTGGCACTCCCCACTTCACTATGACTAGTATACCCCCGACCACTTGCTTCTTTATCGTTGAAAATCACTGGTTTGACTAATTGAGACTCTATCCTGCTACTTCTCCTCATCCTCTCATTCCTATCCATATCAACACTTCCTCCTGGGCTTCATCTTCTGCCCATCTTTTTCACCATCACCTTTGAATTCCCTTCTTGTTAATCAGACCTCCTTTGTCTTCCATCTCTTCCTCTGAAACCCTGTCCCCATATATACCACCTCTCATTCCATCCTCTTTAAACCTGACCACTTCTTGACTTATAGGAAGAGATGATCTGTATTCTACTTGCCCCCCACTGCCATTTTCAGATGCATGCTGACACTACCATCACTATAAAACACCCTCTTCTTTTTACAGGTTTACTTGGGCAGATTGTGTCATTATGTCGCAAACCTTGCAGTTAGTTGTCATTTACTAGCCCTTGAAACATCCATTTAGCTCAAGTCAAATTCATTAGCATTTATTTAGTACTTCCATCCGACTTTTTGACCACTTGAATACCAGGGTCCTCTCCTCTATACTTTCCTGGCCATCTTACTTGGAATCAGCAATGTTTATGCACATGACCCTCCAAACCACATGTACATTTTAATTTTTTTATTTTTTGTGTGTTTATTTACTTTGCTTTCATTTTCAAATATATGCTGTCCTCCCTCTCACCGAGGTGAGCCAAACCTTGTAACAAAGAATTTTTTAAAAGAGCACATTTTCAAAAAGCAGTTCAGCAAAAACTAATCAACTTATCAGTAGAATCTGATCACTTATGCAATTCTAGTCAATCTCCACCTCTACAAAGAAGGAAAACAAGTGCATTTCTTATCTCAAGCTTGGCAATTTTAATCATATAGTCAGAGTGCTCAGTTTGTTGTTGTTATTTTTTTGTTTCCATTTATGCCATTCAGGTTGGTATACATATATATATATATATATATATATATATATATATATATATATATATATATAATTTGCTTTGTTCTATTTACTTCACTCTGTATTTGCATCAGATGGTCAACAAACATTTATTATATACTGGACCTTATTTTCAGTGTTGGGATTACAAAGACTCATAACACAATCTCAGCCCTCAAGGAGCTCATAATCTAAGGAGAAGGGGAAGACAACAAGCAAACAAATATTTACAAACAAGCTTCATCAAAGTTAAACAGGAAATATATAAGCCTTCCCATGTTTCTCTGAATTCTTTTTATTTATTGCTTTTTATGATATAGTAGTAATATTCCATGACATAGTCTGCTAACTATCCCCCAGTTGATGGATACTCTTTGCTCCAGTTCTTTGCTACCACAGAAAGTTGTGTTATGAGTATTTGGGTGTACATTTAGCCTTCTTTCTGACTTTGATCTTCCTGGGCTACAGCTGGTGTCACATCCAACTTCCTCTACCATAACACTATTACCTCCTTGACATTCAACTTCAGTCAGCTCCTGCACTGATCACAGCATAAAGCTCACCATCACTGGTAACTGCTCTATCTTAAAAATCCAAAACTCTAAAACTCTATTCTCTGATGACAAGTTCCATCCCACTTTTTGTGAATGTGCTCTTCACTCTCATAGGAACCTTTAGTCCTTGGAATATTTCTTATTCTCCAAGTCATTTGCTAGTATTCTTTATTTCATTTCTCTCTTATCACTGTCATTTTTAAGTTTATCCTCTATCCTTGAGACTTTTACTCTTTATCTCATTATCCTTATTTCTTAACTTGTTATGGGAATTGTGCTAATTCCCAACCCTATCTACCTTCAATACTCCTACATCAGCACTGCTGAGCTTTTCTATGAGGCAAACAGTGGGGAATCAAGAAATCATGCTAATGTGATTCACTGTAAATTTATTCTATCTCATTTCAGTTTGGGTCCCTTGGATATATGGGAAACTGTTGGGTCATTTTTGAGTAATTCCCTAGCATATTCCTCAAAACAGATGACCCAATGTTTTTTCTTTACCCTCTTATAACTCTACACCAAATTTTATTAATTTTAACAAATGATCATGCCTTCTGACTAAGAGACTATCCTAGGGAGCTCCTCCTTTTATTTCTTCCATGCTTCCAAACTTAGCTCCTTAGGCATCTTCTTCTGTCCTCTGGTCTCAAAGAATAAGTTGGTCTTTTTGCCTGGTTAGATCTAATAATAAATAAATAAATAATATCCATGGTATTATTTAAAACTTCAAGGTTTGCAAAATATCATGTATTCATTAGGCTAATCTCTTCATTTGTACCCTTGGTCCATGATCCTTATTTAACAGATTAAAAACCCAGAGGCCCATAGTTTATATAATTAATAAATGGCAAAACCAGAATTCACAACCACTTCTGATTTCACTCCCTTCTCTTTTTTTTAGGCTTTTGCAAGGCAAATGGGATTAAGTGGCTTGCCCAAGGCCACACAGTTAGGAAATTATTAAGTGTCTGAGACCGGATTTCAACCCAGGTACTCCTGACTCCAAGGCTGGTGCTCTATCCACTGCACCACCTAGCCACCCCATACTCCCTTTTCTTATAATCTCCAGGACCCTCCTCTCTTTTTCTTTCTCTCATTTCTCCCTCCCTCTTCCTCTTCTCTCTCTCTTCTTTCCCCATTTTTTGCTCTTTCTTTCTTCCTTTGTTTTTCTTTCCCTCTCCCCTTCTCTCTCTCTTCCCTTCCCTTTTCTCTCTCTCTCTCTCTCTCTCTCTCTCTCTCTCTCTCTCTCTCTCTCTCTCTCTCTCTCTCTCTCTCTTTCTCTGTTGGCTATTTCTCTATCTACTTGCAAATATGATCATTTCTTCCCTATCCTAAACAAACCAATATAAACCTTACCTGGAGGGTATATAAACTATTTCTATCTATTGTCCTATCTCTTTTTTCCCCTTCCTTGGTAAACTATGATTAGTTAACATTCCAAACTCTCCTTCCTCATCACCATCTCATTCCTCAACCTCCTTCAATCTGGCTTCTGACCTCACCATTGACTGTCAAATCCAATGAACTCTTTGACTTCTCTGTAACTCTGCACACTGCTGTACACCAGTTCCTTTTAGATACTTCCTCTTCCTATTGATGCTATAAAGTTCTCTTTACTTTTCTCCTGACTATCTGACAGCTCCTTCTCAGTCTCCTTTGCAGGTTTGCCTTCTTCCTCTGAATCCTCAAAGCACTATCCTCAGTCCATTCTCTTCTCAATCAGTCAAGAAGTATTTCTTAAGGACCTTCCATAATCCAGGCCCTGCACTAGGTGCTGGGGAGATAAGCACAAAGAATGAAAAAATCCTTATTTTCAAGAAACTTGCAATACATATAGCATGAATACAAAGTTAATAAAGGCAAATATATACAAAGAAGTTGAATGCAAGGTAGTTTAGGAGGGTGGCCCTTAGCTATTTAGAAGACTTAGAAAAGACTTTGTGAGATTCTTGAATTGCATCTTAAAGGAAAAAAGGGACTCTGTAAAAGTCAGAGCTAAAGAGGAAATGGATTCCAGGAATGGAAGATGGATGGTGTAAAGGCAGAAGGATAGGAAAGGGAGGCTACTATGTGAGGAACAGATAGAAGAACAGTTTGCCTAGACTGTAGAGCATGGGAGAGGGAATAATGACCCACAGGATTAAGGTCAATTTATAATAGGACTTTAAAAGATAAGCAGATTTCAGAACATGATTAATATGTATTTATGTTTATCATATTTATGCATGGTTATATATTAGATTGCTTTCTGTCAGAGGCAGAGAGAGGGAAGAGAGGGATAAAAATGTAAAACTCAAGACCTTGCAAGAAAATGATTGCTGAAAGCTACTATTACATGTAGTTGGAAAAATAAATTTAAAAATATTTAATAATAATAAAAAAGATAAACAGAGCTAAACCAGCAAGGTTAGTGGAGTAGGAAGACATATAGCCCAGTTCTTTCCCACTATTACTCTAATGAAGACCAAGGCAGCATCAGACCAATTGGTGATTGGGAAATTCAAGGAGAAAACAAAATGAGTTCGCAACCCAGGTCAGCACAGAGAAACAGTCTGTAGGTTGGAAATGAGCAGCTACAGATAGATGGCCCAAAATCCAATCCTAGAAGAAAAGAATGACTCCAATACTTCCAGAGAAAAATCTTCAAATAAGAGTACAACAAAGTCAACTGTAATTCCTGGAAGAAATAAAGCAAATGTTTTTAAATGATTTTATAAATGAGGGCATAATAGGTCAATAAAGTGAGAAACTCCAATGCGGGAACTGATTTGGGATGTTCAACTGTATTTTGGAATGAAAAGCATCATGAATGTCAGGATAAGCCTGGAACTGTGTAGGAATTAGAAATAAGAGCCAACTGGTAGTTCTTTTGCTTTGACATAAGAGCTAGGTCATAGACACAGTATTGACTGAGGAAGGATCTGCACTGAGAAGTGGCTGACCAGAACTCAAATAACCTGAAGAGAAACAGGAACAGAAAGAAGCAGCAGCTGTGTGACTCTGTTGGCAGAACAGGGTCTCAGATTCAGGCCACAGCCTAGTATAAAGCATGCAAACTGAGTGACCAAGGCAGAAAGTTCAGACTAAGAGTAAGCCTGAAGTTACTGAATTTCCTGAACCCACAGAGTCTTCCAACTAACAAGCATTAGACCCAAACTGGATCAAGAGTTTGCAAAGTTTAGATGAGAAAAATAGCAATCAGATTTTACTCTAGATCAAATCATTTTGTGTGGGTATACTGAAGATGCCTGAGATCTTTGAAGGATTCAGAACTCAATATCCCCAAAAAAGCATCAACAAGATCTCAGAGAATACAAAGGACCAAAAAAGGTCCAAAAATACCTCCAGAAGTACACATAATCTTTCACAAAGGCTCAATGTGAGGAGGAAAAAAATGACAATAAAAGCAACAAAAAGATTCCCAACATAAAGAGCAATTATGAAGAAAGAGATGCTCAAGATACAAAATCAAAAGAAGAGAATGACTCCAAAACTTCTACAAGTAAAACTTCAAACAATAACACAACCTAAACACAAAATCTACTAGAATTCCTAGAAGAAGTGAAACAAATGTTTTTAAATGATTGTATAAATAAAACCAGAATACCAAAAGAGAAAAAAAAAGATATGAGTGCTCTGCAGGAAAGACTTGGACAGAGAGTCAACAGTTTAGTACTAGAGGGACAAAACCTTAGCCAAGTAATAGATTCCTTAAAAGCAGGAATGGGTCAGACAGAAGTTAATGTCTAGATGAAAAAAAGAAATAGTAATATTGAGTCATAAGACTAAAAAATTAAAAGAAAATATAAGTTTTCTCATTTCAAAAAACAATTACACTGGAAAATAGATCAAGGAGAGATCATGGAACTATTGATGAATTCTCTGGACCAGAAAAATAATCTAGATATATTTCAAGAAGTCATGAAAGAAAATTGCCCAGATCTATTATAACCAGTCAAAATGAAAATTCAAATATACATATATATTTATATATATGTATATTTTATACAAATATATATATATACATATATATATATGTATATATATATATATTTCAGAAAACTCCTGAAAGAAATACCAAAATTTAAGGGCAATTTGGTGGTACAGTGGACAAAGCACTGGCCCTGGAGTCAGGAGGAAATGAGTTAAATTCAACCTCAGACACTTAATGCCCATTGCCTCTCCCCCAAAAAAGAACTCAAAAAAAAAATACTAAAATGAAAACTCCTAAGAATATCATAGCCAAAATTCAGACCTTCTGGGTCAAAGGAAAAAATATTGCAAGTAGAGAGAGGTCAAATATTGAAAAGCCAGTAAAGATCAAACAAGATTTATCAGCTATTAGATAGAAGAGTGAAGAATTTGAAATATGGAATTCTGAAAGGTTAAAAGAAGTAGCTTTATAATTATGAATAACTCACCCAGCATAACTTATATTGTTAAACTTAACTTAAAAACTTAAAAATCCTGCAAGATAAAGAAAAATGAACCACTAATGTAATAAGGATTTTCAATCTTTAAATTACTAAAATTAAAATACGAGATTAAGTGATTAAAATACTAGAATTTAGTAGAAAAATTGAAGTACAAGCACAAGAATTAAAAGAAACATGAAATGGCAAATACAGATGAGAACTGGCATGGATTAAACACATATAGTCTTTATATTCTAAAAAGGAAGTAAGTGTTTCTTCATTACCATAATGTCAGCAGTGATCAGTTAGGACTTAAATAAAACAGAGGACCTAGGAGCGATTGTATAATATTCTGATTATCTTACAAGAAGAAAGAAAAAGGAAGGGAAAAGGCAGAAAATATGGGGGAAGAGAATATGGATTCACCTAACATAACTGGGACCCACAAGTAGAAGCTACACAAAGAAGAGGTGGGAAAAGTGGGTGCCACTTGAACCTCACTTTCATCTGATTTGATCAAATGAAGTTAGAATTGCATCGAATGGAGACAGAGGAGAGAGGAAAATAAAAGAAAGGGCAAATTCCTGCATATTCAGGAAGACATTTTAAAGTTAAACAAGGGGACATATATATATATATATATATATGTATATATATACATATATACATACATATATACACATATACATATGCATATGCATGTATATTTTTTTTTCTAGAGATGATAGGAAACCACCAGACTTGGTCAAGTAAGAGAGTCACAGAGTTAGAGTTACACTTAAGGAAAGTTACTTTGGCAGCAGTGTGTAGAATGGACTAGAATGAAGATTTGAATGAATCCAAAGGGTTAGTTACCTGGATGTGTGAGATGTTATGAAGGGAAAAGTTACAAGATACAGAAAATGGTTGAATATGTGGAATGATTAAGATCAAGAAGTCCAGGATAATGCCAGGCATTACAAACATTTTCTATAATTTTTCTTTCAGTAATATCATGTATTTTCATGATTTCAATTATTTATAACTGTGGAAATTATTCCCAATTCTATAAATTTACCCTGAATTCCCAAACCAATGCTCTAATCTCACAGTTCCAATTGTCTGATAAATCCTGTTTGTATTTCAAATTCAACTTGTCCAAAACTGCATTTGTCAGCTTCCCCAAAACCTTCACTCCCCAAACTTCCCCTTTCCTAATTTTGTTGATGGCATCAACCTTGTCTCCGTCATTCAAGCTTGAAACCTCAAAGCCATCTTTGACTCTTCTCTGTCTCACATCCCTTATTGAGGAGGTTACCCTACTCCTAACAATTCTTCCTCTGCCATAATTCTCATGTATCTCTACTCTCACTACAACCACCATAGTAGTTACTAACTCTGGCTTTGACATTTTTTTAACCTTTTCTAAAAAAAATTACCTTGGTGTTTAGTATTTTATTTTTCTTTACTTTTATGTAGAAGCAATTTTAATATTTGTTTTTGAGTCTGAGTTCTGAATTCTTTACCTTTCTCCCTCTTCACCCCTACAGCTTGAGAAAGCAAGCAATTTGATATAGATTATCCAAGTATAGTCATGGCTTTGGCATTTCTAACAACCTTTCTAATAGACTTTCTGCCTATTTTCTTCTCCTTACCAATCCATGGTGGCCAAATGGTTGCCAAAATAATCTTCCTAACACAGGTCTGACCATGTCACTCCCTTTTGCTAAACTTTTCAGTTTAGCCTTGAGGATCCTTATTACCTTGAGGATAAAGTAAAATTTTCTTCACCTGGTTTTCAAGATCATTCACAATCTATCTCCAAACATTCTTTATAGTCTTACTTCATTTCACTTCCCTTCATACACTCTCATACTTCATATCCTGCCTTCTCCCAACTGTACATTTGCACAAACAGGCTTCCATTCCACATGACCACCAATAAAATCCTCTTCCTTTTAGACTTTTCTCTATTGCACTTCTTTCATGAAACTTTACCTGATTCAGCTAAGGGAATCTGTCCAAATATTATTTTCTCAGTTTTTTGCTTTCTTTCTTTCTTAATCTTGGATACCTCTATTTTATTTGTGTAAAATCTTTTTAATTTAATGTAATATAATTACATTATCTATTTTATACCTCATACTGCTCTCTATCTCTTGTTTATTCATAAATTACTCTCCTAATGTCTTACAGTTAATAGTAACAGTTTACTAACTCTTTGATTCCAGATTGCTCTCATCCAAATCAAATTTAGCATTTTTCTAGACTGAGAAGTAAGCAACAGTGACCAGAAACTCTTACCTCCTAAGAATACATTCAATCTGTGACACTATATTAACCTAATCAGTTTCTGAGGCATTTCTACTCACCTCTCAGCTCTCAGCTCTCCTCCTCCTTCTTCCTCAGGTCTCTTACACCTGTCTAAAAAGAAGAACAATGTAGTTTCACATAGCAAGGATACTACTTTCACTTGATGTAGCAAGTATTTATTGAACAGGTACCAATTTGGTATCTGGGAGATACAAAAGAAGTTTAACACAAGTTGTCCATCTGCAGGTACCCTCCAGTTTATTTGGGAAGATAGGATACCCTTTCAGGAAAAATAGCAAATTGATCTCATAGGTCCCTGTGTGCTCTGAAATTTTACAGTTTCATAAGCCAAAAATGAGCTATATAGACATTAAGAGAAATAGAAGATCAAGGGAAGAAGGAAAGATCCTTAAGGGTCTTTGGTGAATGAATGAGGTTTTGGGAAGGAGATGAGACTGGACCTTGACCTTAAAATACCTTTAAGAAGAATAAGATAAAAGAAAAGGAGAGATCATATTTCAGGTTGGTGTAAGGAGAAAGTGGGTGGGGAGGGAAAGGAGACAACAGGACAAAGGAATGGAGAAATGAGGATATTTTGTTTGAGGAACAATGAGAAGATGGTCCTGGATCAATTGTAAAGTCTCCCTTGGATAATTAATAACTTTGGGCAAGTTCTAAGAGCAATGATTTGTCTGAATGCAAAAGAGTAGATAGATGAGTGAAGCTCACCTGGGCTCAATAGCTCCTCCTGATATCAGCCAGGTATTTTTCCAGAAAGGTCCAACCAAGGACAATCAATCACCCTAACCAAGAACAATCTCCCTCCTTCTCCTGTTCTTCTATGGCTCTTAAGGTTTATATAACTTATTTTTGGTCCTTATAGAAGCTTAAAATTTCAGAGGTAGAAGGGACCTATGAGACCACCTGGCAGTCTTAATATGTGCCCTATCTCCCCAAATAAACAGGAACCATTGAGGGTAGGGAGGAGTTAGGGCCTGGATTCCAAAAAATGAACCAGAGAAGGTAATAGATTGTATGTTTGACTCTAGACAAATCTTTTTGCCAACTGAATGGAGTTCATAGCAAAGGTCATGGGGTGGGCACCACTCAGCCACAGTTTTCATGAGCATAAAGGAAATGGTTCTCTGACATGCTAAGCCAAAGGTATAGGGAAGAAGTAGCTATTTCTGGGGGGAAGGGGAAAGGAAGACACATGGAGAGACATGGGGAGGGATCACCAACACCTTAAGAAGAGGAAGTGATCCTGGTTCTAGTTCCTCCCCCAAATTAATGGGAAACATTTTTCCTGGGGGGGGGGGGAGCCCAAATGACATTGTGCAATGTTCCCCACCCTTTCTAAGTAGTCTGAGGACCTGTGAGCCAGAATAGGCCCTGCCTTGATGGTGGACTATAGCATCTAAACCAAACTCAGGAAAAGCCAGACCACTTCAGAGAGTTTCACTAGAGTCAAAAATTCAAAGGAAAGAGAAATCAACCCTAATGTACTGAAAATAAAGGTACAAATGTCATTCACCCCACCTTCTTCAACTGATTCAATTTCCCCAGTGGAAGGGAGGAAACAAGAAGCTTCTGTCATCCAACTCTTTATCCATTGCCCAGGGAGATAAGTCTTTAAAGGAGAATCCAGAATCCAGAGGTTCAGTTCAATATAAAATACTCTGAAGAAAATTCTGCACCCACTGCCCTTCCACCCCTCAAGGTCTACCTAAGTCTTCTTGATTCAGATCATTTTATCAGGACAAATGGACCTATTAAGAAAAATGCTATTCACACCCCAAAATATTAAAGAAATTGGGAAAGCAAGAGTGTTATTAATAATAACAATAACATATTCTCATTTTTATTAATTTTTTTCAATTATATCTAAAGGTAGTTTTCAACATTCATTTTTGTAAAGTTTTCTTCCTCCCATACTTTCTCCACCCTAGGATAGCAAGCAATCTGATACAGGTTATATATGTACAATCATGTTACACATATTTTCATACTAGTCATGTTGTAAAAGAAGAATCAGAATAAAGGGGAAAAAACTATGAGAAGAAAAAAGGCAAAAAAGAAATTTTAAAATGTAAAAAAAATATGTTTTCAGATTTCATAGTTCTTTCTCTGGATGTGGATGACATTTTCCACAGCAGGTCTTTTAGAATTGTATTTGATGCTGTACTGCTGGGAAGAGACAAGTCTATCATAGCTGATTATCACACAATGTTGCTGTTAAAGTGTATAATGTTTTCCTGGTTCTGCTCATTCCAAATAGCATCAGTACATGTAAAACTTTCCAGGTTTTTCTGAAATCTGCCTTCTCATTATTTCTTATAGAGCAATAATAATCCATTATATTCATATACCACAGCTTGTTCAGCCCTTCCCCTGACCCACACCACACTCCCTATTACTTTCAGTGGCTCCTTATTACTCTCAGGATCACAAAAGGTATAGTTCCTGGTCTCAAGGAGTTCACATTCTAATGGGGGAGGCAACATGAAAATTATATATACATATATATGTATGTATGTATAACTTAAATAAAAGGCAATCTCAATGAAAGTTCTCCTGCAAAAGAAATCAGGGAAGCCAAGAAATGGAAATAAGGTAAGGGGAACAGTCATGGAGACAGGAGATGGAGCATTATTTGGAAGGAACAAGAAGGCAGCCAGTGTGACTCTGATATGTAAAGTGCTTGGAGAGTAAGACTAGAAAGGAAGACATGACCAAAAGCCAACAAGAGAATTTTGTATTTGATCCTGAGAGTAATAAGGAGCCACTGAAAGTAATAGGGAGTGTGGTGTGGGTCAGGGGAAGGTAAGATCTGCACTGCAAGAAAACCACTTTTTCAGCACTGTTTCAGATAACTAAAAAGGTAACAGGAATCTATCTTCTTCTCCTAGTGGCCCTTCATCTGCCCTCATGAGAACAGAAGATGGTTTAAAGGACAAAGACAAGGAGCACCCACAAAATAAGCTTTCATATTGCTTATTAATCTCTTTTTAAAAATATTTATATTTTATTTCTTCCAATTACAGATAAAAACATTTTTAACATTCACTTTTTAAATTTCTGAGTTGGAAATTCTGTCCCTCCCTCTTACCCTTCCCCCATCCTTGAGAAAGCAAGCAATTTGATATAACTTATTTATCCATGTGAAGTAATGCAAAACAGATTTCCATATTAGTCAAGTTGAAAAATAAAATACAGATAAAAAAACACAAGGAAAATAAATTTTTAAAAAGTCGGCTTCCATCTTTATCCAGGCTCCATCAGTTCTTTCTCTGAAAGTGAAAAGTATTTTTCATAAGTCCTTTAGAATTGACTTGGATCAGCACATTGCAGGGAATAGTTATATCATTCACAATTTATCATCATCCAATATTTCTGTAACTATGTACACTCCTGGATTTGGTCATTTTACTTTGCCTTAGTTCATGGAAGTCTTTACAGTTTT
This sequence comes from Macrotis lagotis, assembly GCF_037893015.1. Lineage (NCBI taxonomy): Eukaryota > Metazoa > Chordata > Mammalia > Peramelemorphia > Peramelidae > Macrotis > Macrotis lagotis. The sequence continues at coordinate 641,708,242 of NC_133658.1, forward strand.
TTTCCTGAAATCATCCTTGTCATTTCCTATAACCCAATAATATTCCATCATATACATAACCATAGTTTGTTCAGTCATTTGCCAAATTATGAACATCCCCCTCAATTTTCAATTCTTTTCCATCACAAAAAAGTTCCCATAAATATTTTGAACAAATAGTTGGCCTATATTCACTTATGGATAATCCGTGTGTAAATCTATTACACTTTGTGGAATATATATTCCCTTTTTACCACCCAGCTTCATTATCAGAGACCCTAGAGGCCATTTAATGCAGCAACCCCATTTTAGAGATGAGGCCCAGAGAGGATAAATTACTTGCCTAGAGTCCCATAATTAATAAGCATCTGGGGCAGGATTGGAACTCCAAGCCCAGTGTTCTCTCCACTGTGTCATCATAAGTGAGTACCTAGGAAATATAAATATCCTTAGAAAAATGCCATCTGTAACTCCTCAAAATCAAAGAAAAGATTCTTTTAAACTAGCTTTTGTTATGTGCTATCTACTTCACTACAGATGATTAAGAGTTGGATTTGGAGGGAGACATCAGCAATGTCATTGACATCTGATACATCCTTGTTGTACAGCAGGGACCTTAGATCCTAGAGGACTTTCAGGTAATAATGCTCCTCTCAGGTTGAAAGGGACAGCTATGTGACACAGTGGATGCACATTCACCTCCCTGATGTCATGGTTCTTCAAGAACAAAGGACAAATGTCATCATCATCATCATCATCTTCAGGTAGAAAGGCTTGGAGTTGGGCTTGGTGATGGAGGACCAGCCTCACTGGGGTTGGGGAGTCTCATCACCAGAAGCCTGGTTACCACAAGATGAATTCTCCTTTTTTTTAATCACAGAAGCTCATAAACCCACCTCTTAATTAATAAGTAACATGGTTTCCCTGTGGTAACCAGTCTTCAATCCAGAGAACAGTCCTCCCAGCTGCCAAGTGGAATGGAATGCATTAAATATTTACCAAACATCTACTACTTGTCAAACACTAGGTTAAGAATTTACTCATATTACCTTATCTTATTTGATCCTTACAATCACCCAGGAGATAAGGGTGATTATTTTATAGTTGAGATTGAGGCAGACTAAGCCTAAATTACCTGAGGCCATATTTGAATTTAGGTCTTCCCAAATCTATCCACTGAATCAACCAAACTACACTCTGTCCACTGAACCACCAAGCTGAGTTGAAAAAGATAGGCAGAATGAATGAAAAATTCAGTGGAATCATAAAAGGTTCATCAGTATAGAGATGGAAGGCACTTTAAACATCATCTTGGGGGGGGGCAGCTAGGTGGTGCAGTGGATAAAGCACCAGCCCTGGAGTCAGGAGTACCTGGGTTCAAATCCGGTCTCAAACACTTAATAATTACCTAGCTGTGTGGCCTTGGGCAAGCCACTTAACCCCATTTGCCTTGAAAAAAAATTTAAAAAAAAGATCATCTAGCCTAACTCTTTCATTTGAGAAAATTGAGACCCAAAGGCACTAAATTACTTGTCAAAGGTTACACAAGTCATAATTAGCAGGATTTGAGCTGAGGTACCCTAACTCCAAATCCAGGACTACATTGTCTCCTAACAGAAAGGCCAAGGAATTGGAGGCAATGTTCATTTCAAGTAAGTTGAATGATGCCCTGAATGGAACTCTTATCTCTTTATTCTTCTCTAGCTGGGTGTCTCCTTCCCTTCTTATAAGAGGAAAAAAGGTCAGGATTCCAAGTAAAAAACAAAAAAGTCTATCTAATGGCTAATGTCCCATGTCAGGCTTGAGTTTGTTGGCTCAAAGGTGAGTTGTATTCACCAAAAGAAGCTCTGCAGGTACTCGGTTCTTCTGTAGGGTATCCATTCTTCTCTCCAGGGTAGCTGTCTTCTCTTTAGCTCTAGCAATATCACATTGTCAGAAGACCCAACTCCTCCTTCAAGTTAATTCAGGTAAGACTTGACTCCTTGTGTTCCCCAGTAAGAGGTACCAGGAAATTCCAGGGAGTTGGAAGGTTGAAGAGAGAGGAGAACCCCAGGTAAGGACAGTAGCAGAGGTATGAACTGCTTCCTAGAGGATCAAGATGGAAGAGATATGTTGGAAGTCAGACTTTGGAAAGGCAAAGCTCTGTTCTCCCTGTTCTCTGTGTATTCTTTTCAAGTTGACTCTCCCTTTTCTTCTTCCCTCCCTATGAAAGAGAAAAGAAAAGCATCCAATACAACAAGAGTAAATTGAGAGAGGTACTGAAAAAGGAGATGGAGAAAATCTAGGCAGAGTGGGGAGGTGTAGGTGGAAAAGATATTGGGAATTATTGGGGAAAGAAGATAGAGAGAGAGACTGGGAAGGAGAAAATGAAAAGAAGTTGAAAAAATTAGCAAAGAGCAGATGAAGAGAAGCTGGGGGAATTGAAGAGTAGTGGATGGAAAGGAAGACTGGAAGAACCATGCAAAGGTAAACAAAGGGAGAACAAAGAACATCTGATAAATAAAGTGAACACTTGGAAAAAATATGAAGCTAAAGTGTTTTTATTACTGAATAAATAAAAGCAGGAGGCTTGAGCAGAATGCAATGGGTCAAAAAATGTCACTTGATTTATCAAGTCTGGGAACTGACATCCTAAAATAATGCCCCTTGGAGGAAATAGTGAAAAGCAGGCAAAAACTCTGCTCTAATCTTCTTTTTGAGTAGAATTAGGGATCTATCTCTCCAAGGATAAAAGGAGGAGGTATGAGCCCACTAGAGACCAGACAGAACAAAAAGATATAATAATCCCCCCACAACAAACACACACACACACACACACACACACACACGCATGCACACACGCATGCACACACCCCTGCACACTTAGCTTGCAAGTTAAATGCATTGCTACCAGAAGATGAATCCACTTACCTCTCACAGGTCCCTGAACTGGAGGGATTCCCCCTGCCTCAGACTTGCCTCTCATAGAACTGCTTATAACCACTTTCTGAGTTGCTGAGGCGACCACTGATGGTGAAGGGAGGACCCAGCTCCAACTCCCCAGATTTCAGGTTGCTGAAGAACAAGAAACACAAACTGTCATAAATTCATAGGTTCATAAAACCTAGAATTAAATGGTAGCTTAGAGATTGTCTAATACAAACATCTCATTTTTAAAGACAAGGAAAATAAGTTCCATAGAGGGTGATTTTTTTCAGTCACATAACCTAGTATTTCAGCACGGTGGGGGGGGGGGGGGGTGAAAACCAGGTCCTTTGACCCTAAATCCAACAAAGATCCTGCTAATAGGGGTAGGAGCAGAACTTAGGTAGGAAAAAGGCTTCCACAGGAGCCAGACACAATTGGAAGGAAAGTAAGAATCTTCTCTCACTGGATTGGAGGCAAACACAGGGTATGCAAAAGTAGAGAGTAGTTCTTCCCTGAAGATTTCATGCTAGAGGTCATGCATCCCCAGGGGACTTGCTTAAATAATACTGATACAGATCTTCTTTCAAGATAGTAACTTCAAACAATCTGCCAAAGGGAAAGAAGGCAAGAGGATGGAACTTAGGGTCATAGATTTATACTAGAAGAACCTTAATCAGGATATTCTATCCCACCCTACCCCCCCTTTTACAGATGGAGAGTAATGGCTCAGAAAAGCTAATGACCTCAGGAGAGTCCTAACAGAAGAATTATTATTTCTGATTATCTGAGATCCAAGGCAGCCAGGTATCAGAACCTATCATAGGTATGTTTGTATTCTAGTTTTTATTAATGGGATACTTTTAAGTGTTGAGCTAAAATGATTGCTAAAGTAAGATCCTTTCAAATTTTAACATCCTTCTATAACTATCTAGCTCTCCTTTGGAATACAAAAAAATGACCCCTTAAAGTTGGAAAGAATCAAGAAAAGGAGAGAATAATTAGGGAAGAGAAAAACATGTGCACTTTCTTTCCCCTTGGCAGGAAAGAATGATGCCAGCCAGTGTAGTCCACAAAGTGGATTTGCAATCAAAGAACTTGGATTCGAATCTTAGGACAAGTCACCCAGACTCTCGAGGCCCATTTCTTCATTCCTCATAGAAGATTCCTTCTATTATCAACCCTGTGATCCTGGCTAGCACTGGCCTGGCTGACAATGTCCCTACCAGTTGATTTTGTTCAGAGATGAAGTTTTCATGTAATCCTAGTGCTACTTACCGGATCTGGTACAAGTTAAACACAAAGTTGGGCCCTAGAAAGACAGACAGGAGAGAGTGAGTGCCTTCCATAAGGAAGCATGTACCTACTAGAATATTTTTATTTCACGGGTGGAATCTTGAGGGGAAAAAAGGAGGACCTGACAAGAACTCATTTCTTGCTGTGTTGTCCCAGATATATCCCAGACTCTTTGGATCTCATTTGTATCCAGTGGGATATTTCTCATTGTCCTAGAACCATCTTCCCAGGGACAGAGTCACCCAGAAAGCAAAAGGTTTACTTGGTAAATCACTGAAACTCTTAAAATGGGGAGGACTTAAGCTTATCAGTTAAATACATTACAATCCTGAGAAACTAGGGATGGGAGGCAGTTAATGGAAGGATTTATATTGCTTCTTTGGTCCTCAATATATATTACAAAAGCATTCAACTAACTGCTTCAGATCTCAAACTACCCATAAATGAATATATACATGAAAAATGGAAACCCCAGGAGAACCTGTAAGAGTTGACTTGTGAAGGAGAGGACCTAGAGACAAATTTCTGGCAAAGTACAACCCCACTTAGGAGGATAGGGTGATAGAGTTTGCCGTTTGCCTTAGAGCATACAAAAGGTTCCACGGGTCATCTGTTTTCACCCCTACAGATTGGCAGGAACAACAGGAGTTTATATGTTTCTAAGGCACAGCAAGAACCTTAGGCTCATTCTCTCATCACCTTAACCTATTGTATATGCACTCATGAACATAAACACACACACACACACACACACACACACACACACACACACACACACATTTCAAAGAGCCAGATGCCTGATAAAGTCTCCAACCACGTCAACCACAGGAAATATTTTTATGTTCCACTCAGGTAAGAACACAGCTCATGTTGCTTTAACCAGTTCACACCCTTATTACACCCCAGCTGTGATGTCTGAGCACCCCAAGAAACTGGGCAGAGATCCCAGGGCACTGGCATATACTCACCCTCCCAGCAGTATCCGTGTTGGTACCACTTGGCCAGACTGTAGCCAAGGATGGACACTACTAGTAGTGACAGTCCCACTCCTAAGATAAGACCTAAAGTACTGATGGACTCCTCACCTGCAGGGAGAAGAAGAGTAGAAGATACTGTTAGCCTCTTTAGAAAGGCCTTGGCAATGCCCTAGGCTAGCCAGAGATAGGACCAGCCTTGAAGAGTCAACCTTAGGCCCAGGTTATGACCTTAGGCTATTGAGGAGTCCAGTTTAGAAAGAAACCAGAATGCAGAGTAACCAGTTTCCTTCAAGCTCACATCCTTCTCCTCCATAAATTGTAACTTCAGATTACCTTTATTTGATGTAGCATAATTAGATCCTTAAACCTAGATATAATATGAAAAATGGGAAGGGAGGAGAAAAGGGGAGAATTTACATCCTCTGGAATAATAATGGAGGTTTCTCTGAGGTGTCCATTGTGGTTACAAAGTAGGAGAGCTTCCCCCACTTGAATTTCTTATGCAAGATGATGCAGTGAAAATAGTATCTGACACTTTTGTTGTTCTGTCATCTCAGTCAGGTCTAACTCTTTATGATCCCATTTGGAATTTTCTTGGCTAAGGTTGGAGTGGTTTGCCATTTTCTTCTTTCGCTTATTTTACTGATATAGAAACTGAGGCAAACATGGTTAGGTGACTTTCCCAGGGTCACACAGTTAGTAAATATTAAGGCTGAATTTAAACTAAGAAAGATGAATCTTCCTGACTTTAGGCTAAGCATTCTATCCACCGAGCCACCTAGCTGCCTCTGCTTTAAGGTTTACAGAAGCACTTTAAATGATCACATTTGGTCTTCGCAACAATCCTCAGGGAAAGGAACTTTAGGCTCATTTTACAGATGAGGAAAATGAGAAAATTAGCAACTGACCCATGGTCACAAAGCTGGTGACAGTCAAATCCCTTCCTGATTCTGAGTCTAGAGATTTTTTACATCATACCATGCTATTGGAAGGAGCACTGGATGATAGTCAAAGGGATTTGGATTCTAATCCATAGTGTTAGAGCAGCAATAGTAGCCCTGGAGAAAGTTCCCTGCCTTTCTTTGGTCACACTTTTTTGTACAAGGAGGGGGTTGGATTCAATGGTCTCTACTAGTCCTTCCAGCTCTCATGATCGTTATCCCTGCCTCATGATCCATGAGTCTATACTCCAAATTTCTAATAATAATAATAATAACAACATTTATATTATATATCCTACTAACCAAATATTGTACTGAGTGCTTTATAATTATTATGTCTTTTGATCCTCATAGTCACCCTGAGATGAAGGTGTTATTATGATTCCCATTTCACTGATGAGAAAACTGAGGCATACAAAGATTAAGTGACTTACCCGGGGTTATATACCTCTTAAGTGTCTGAGGCCAGGCTTGAACTCAGGTCTTCTTGAATCTCAACCCATTCCAGTACAAATTGTTCCCATTCCAGTTATTGCTGTAAGATTCAGGTTGACTTGATTTTTGTTTTTCTTTGTTTTGTTTTGTTTTTCATCATAGACATTCAGATTCAGGAAGAGGGAGGCATACATATAGTACACTCTCAGATTTTTACCATTTAGGCTGAGTTATGATTCCCCAAGGGACTTGTTGAAAAGAAAGGTCCTGGGGCAGTTAGAAAATAGCACAGATCAGGATCTAAGTGGTGTAGTTGATAGAGCCATTGACCCAGGAGTCAGGAGGACCTGAGTTCAAATTTGACTTCAGACAACTAACAGCTCCTCACTTGAGTCTGGGCAAGTTACTTAACCTTAATTATCTCCAAAAAAGACAGAAAATTATAAAAAAAAAACAACTGAATCCCAGACCTATTTTCTTTTATTTAATTAAATTTTATTTAATTTTATTTTCAAAGATTCATTTTCTTTCCCTTTCATGTTTGCCCCTCTACTTGAGAAAGCAAAATAAAACAAACAAAAAATCCAGACATGTACAAATACAAATAGTCAAGAAAAACATTAGACTTGTCTGAAAATATAAGACTCAATCTGCACTGAGTAGACAGTCTATTCCATCATGAGTCTTCTGAAATTGTGATTAATCTTTATACTGATCATGAGCCAGGTGGCACAGTGGATAGACTACCAGACCTAGAGGCAGGAAGACTCCTCTTCATCAGATCAAGTCTGGCCTCAGACACATTCCAGCTGGGTGACCCTGGGCAAGTCACATAACCCTGCTTGACTCAGTTTCCTCATCTGCAAAACTGAGCTGGAGAAGGAAATGGCAAACCACTCTAGTATCTTTACCAAGAAAACCCCAGATGGGATCACAAGGAGTCTGATATGACTGAAAAATGACTAAGCAATATTTACATTGATCAGACTTCCTAAGTCTTCAAAGTTATTTTTCTTTGCAATATTTTTGTATTGTATGAATTGTTCTCCTGGTTCTGCTCACCTTGCTCTGTATCAGTTCATACAAAACAGAATTTTCTGATAATGTCCCTTCATTATTTCCAATAACACAATAGTACTCTATTTTATCCTATATAGTTTGTTTGACCATTGCCCAATTGATGGGCATCCCCATGGTTTCCAATTCCTTGCTGTCACAAAAGAGGGGTTTTTTTTAAGAATTTCTACACAAAAAAAGGCCATATTCACTTTCTAAGAACTTCTAAAAATTCTTAGAAGCCACCTCACCAACCCACCTCCAAACTAAGTAGACTCAAGTTCAATTAGAGCACTTCTCTGGCACTACTGGGAAACCCAGAATTTCCCCAACTCTTTTAGCCTCCCAAGAAATGAGTGCACCCTTCTTTTCTTAATAGCACCAAAGTGGGGATAAAAATCAAAACAAACAAAATCCCCAAAACTTGATAAGATCGATTAAAAAAATTAAAGAAAATACAAGATAACTGGGGTAAGGATTGGGGGGGCGGGGAGTGTTAGCAAAACTAGCACTACTTTAGGCCCTCAGGGGAGCATGAGAGTACACAGATAAAAATGATACAGTCCCTGCTCTAAAGTAGTTTACAGTCCAGTAGGGGAACTAAGACATATCCAAATAGCTATAACACAAGACCACATGCAATAAGTGCAAAAGAGAAGAGAGTTTAGAAAAATTGAGAAGGAAGAGATTCCCTCCCAGTTGTTGGTTGGGGAGTAGTGAGAGTTGAAAGAGTAAGGGAAAGCTTCTTGGAGAGTGGCATCACATCACATGAATTTCAACAGGCAGAAAACTCCACTAGCTTCCTCTTTCTTCAAACTTCACCATCAGCACAGTATTTGCCTATTCTTCCCTTTCTTCAATCACACCTCTTAACCCATAAGACCACAAGAGCAGCCACCCTAGATCAACCTCAATCTCTATTTAGGCCTGGGTTTCTGTCCCTAACAGAGAGGACCTCAGTTCTAAGTAGCCCTTGAAAACAAGAGATGGCTCACTGGGTATAGGTCCTGGAGTGGAAAGTGTTCAGAAATAAATGTTATATAAAACAAAAGATGCCAATAAATTTTTTGAGCATACATTATTTGAATTTGCAGTGTCTTATCAAGTTTCTGATCTAGAATGTCACTATTTCCTCCACATCCTTTAAGGCAATCATTTTCACAGTGGTATTTTTATAAATGCTTTTAAAAAATTTTCACTTGGGGTGACCAAATGTCTTATGAAATTATTTTTCCTGTTGCCTTTGAATGAATGACAAAACCAAGTTGACTAACTCTATTACCTTGACACTGACTAATGACATTGGCTAATATGGCATTGTTTAGCCAGATGATACTGTCTTCAATAGGTTGGGTCCCATCTTTACTCTTTAACTGTTAAATCAACTGTTAAGATCGTTTCAGGGTAAAGTTGTGTTTGAATAATTTCAGACAATTAAAAATCACAGAAACTATCCAATCCGATGTCTTCATTTCATAAATAGAGAAACTGGGACCTAGAAAAGTCAAGTGATTTTTCCCAAGTTCACACAACTAATTCATACCATGTCTTCTGTCCCTAGATTCAATGTTCATCTCATTATACCACTGTGTGAAAGGTAAATAAGAGATCAGACCCAATCCTTCTATCTCAACAATCTCCCTCTTCAAGTTTTTTTGGCAATGGTGAATTCATGAGTCTATGAAGTATAGTGCAGTTACCACTCTTAAAAAACTGAAAAACAGGGAAAGACAAGCTTAATTGTAATGAGTCCTTCATCTTCTTTACCACCCAGGAAAGGATAAGATGCAATCATTCCTGGAAAGCACATACCCCCTTGTGGCAGATCCATTCACTTACACTAGGCTTAGAATGTTTCAGTTCTCATATTTCATAATGAGGAACTGAGGCTCAGAGGGATTTGGCCAAATGTCACTCAGCTATGATGTGTCAGAGTTTACACTAGAGCCAGATCCCCAGCTTCCCAGTCTAGTGCCCTCTTCATTATGTCATGCCATAAGAATAAAGGAAAGACAGGTTGAGTTAGACTCTTCCAGAATTAAGTAAGAAATCTCCATAGGGGTTTTTGAAATCTATCTTCTGTACTCTTCTTCCATCAAGAATTTAAGGTAGAGAACAGCAAGGGCTCACCCCCTGAGATTAGTTCAAGAAATGCTGAACTCTCATAAGAAAAACTTATTATTACCTTCACCCACTGAATAATGCACTCATGCTGTTGCGTTACATATGGGGAAGATGACAATAAAAACAGATATTAGCCATTGCAACCCTTTAAGGGCACAAAGTACATGATAACATTATGAGATGAACAAACTTGATGGAGGCAGCTCCTCTCAGCAGTTCAGAGAGCCAGGACAACTGCATTTGACTGGCTATGGACTATATTATTCCCCATATGGACTATATTATCCCCAGAGGAAGAAAAACAAAAACAAAACAAAAGAAAGCAAAACACACACACACACACACACACACACACACACACACACACACCCCTTCAGAATCTGATGAACACTTTATAAAAATTATCTCTTATGTATCTCTTTCCCTTAATCCTAATTCCTCATACCAAAAATTACTAATTTGTAAACATGTTTATCAAAATATGTATGTCCAGTGTTGATCTGACTGTTCACCACTGAGGGGAGGGGGGAGGAAAGGTAAGACAGAAGGAAATTTTGTAACTTAAAGATATACAAGTGCATATGGATGAAATTTTTTTTTAAAATATCTAAATTCCACTTGTGGTCTACAATTTTAAAAAATCAGGAAACTAAAAAAAAAGTACATGACAAACTTTGCACTTTGCAAAGCACAAAGTCACTTCCCTGCAACAAACCTGAGATGAACCAGGCTAATATTGTTACTGTGATCTTCATTTTGTATAGTCAACTCAGCAAGTATTTATTAAATGTCTATAGTGTGCTGGGGACACCAAGATGAATATGAAGCCGGTGCTGCCCTTGGAGACCTTACATTCTACTGTAGAATACCACACGTACACAGATAAGTAAATAATAGCAACTCACATTTTTATAGGATCTGCAATTTCCATAAAATATACAAGCACAGAAGTCACCCTTAACATATCTCATTTCAAAGGTCATCCATGCCAATGAAGTCCAAGCTTTGGCAAGTCTTTGAATATAGTCCGGACAAACACACACAGAGCTTGTATCCTGAGGACCAGCCTGGCTAGGTACAGATAATAAGCTCATCATAAACAGGCTAGCAACTAGACAATGTTTTCTCCAGTCTTAGTAAGTCAGGAAATAGAACCAAATAGAAAATGGTCCCCTGTTCCTATGCAGCCCTCTTTCTCTTCTGCAGAGGCATAGTAGAGTTGTAGAGAAAGAGACAAAAAAGTATGAAACATCATTTTTATGTCACCTATAAATATTAACTTACTAAGATACTTGTCAGGGACCACATTACTACTAGATGAACTAAATCATATCAATATTTATAGTTTTGCTGTAGATGGAAAACAAAAGAAAAAGAGGAAATTGAAGCTAAATGTGAATGTTTACAGGGACCTCAGACGTCACTCATTTTATAGGCGAGGAAAATGAGGTCCAGAAAGGTCAAGTCCTTAGCCCAAGGTAATAGAGTTGGCCAGATTGGTTTTGTCACTTATCCAAGGACAAGAGGAAAAAACATTTCATAAGACATTTGGTCAAATTGAATGAAAATATTTGTTAAGAGTACTTATAAAAATGCCAGCTTGAAAATAATTACTTCAAAGGAAGAGGAGATAGTGAAATACTAAATCAGAAACTTGATAAGACACACCAAATTTAATTAATGTATACTCACAAATTTTATTTACATCTTTTGTTTTTACATAACCTATATTTCTGAGCACATTCCTTTCCAGTACCTATATCCATTGAGCCATCCCTAAAGAATATTAAAGAAAGAAAAACAAATTCAGTAAAACAAATCAACACATCACCCAAGCTTGACTATATATAAAATCTCATGCTGTTCAGTTTGAATTTTTTGTTCTTTCCATTTACAATGCATCTGTTGTTTTTATGAGTCTTCTTAAAATCAACATATCTTTTGAAATCCAGTGACATTAATGCACAAGTGAGTCTAGGGGAGACTTGAAAAATATATTAGAAAATGTGACTCAAGAATAAGAAAGAAAGAATTTAGACACTACACAGCAGCTCATGGCTATATATTATGGATGCTCACTTCAAGAAGAAAATCAGAAGGTAATAAACATGATCAAACATTAAACATTTCTTAAGTGCCTACTAAGTGTCAGCACTATACTAAGTGCTAGGGATACAAAAAGAGACAAAAGATAGTCCATGTCCTTAAGGAGTTCTCAATCTAATGAATAATAAGCATCAAATTATATTATTAAAAAGTTAAACCAATGATATCTTAACAGACAGAACTAGTCACCTATGAGTCTAATTTTTTCCTTGCCTCATTAATTACCTAGACTTAATCTCTGAATAGACATTGCCTCAGTCAAACTGAGATCTGTTAAAGACCTCAAATTAAAAAGGTCAAGATCTCCCACTGCATCCAGGGCCATCTTCAGTTGTCCTGATCTATATCTGGCCACTGGACCCAGATAGTTCTGGAAGAGAAAGTGAGGCTGGTGACTTTACACAACCTTCCCTCACTTAAATCCAATTAATTTGCATGTCATGGCATCACCTCCCTGATGTCATAATCCTCTTTGAGAATGAAATATAAACAACTGTAGCAACAGCTATCCCAGGTCATCTACTTATAACAAAATTCAAACTCTATAACAAACTAGAAGAAAGCATAAAAAGAAGAAGCTATCAATATTTCCAAAACAACTGCAACCTAATGTATTAAACCAAAAACCATTGATAATCCCAAAATGGGAAATAGATTTTTTTTAAAAACACTTTGAGATTCTTCCGACCAATATGGCAGAGAGAAGACAAGGCACAGTTCTAAAGTCTCCTGATCTCTTCCCCATCTATCACATGAAACATACCTCTTAAAAGAAATCCGACCCACAAAACTCAGAAAGAAAAGCCAGGAAAAAGAACATCTACCTGAGTATTTGTCTCTGGCAGCAGCTTTGGCCGAATTCGGGCGGGTGAGTCTGGGCTCAGAGGGAGGATCAGCCCCAGATCAGCCAGATCAACAGCTGAATTGGAACCAGGAGTCTAAGGGCCCAAGAGCTGGACCTGCTGGATCAGAGGTGGGGCTGGACCAAGGGGGCATGAGTCTGCGGGGAGCGGAGGTGCTGATGTTGGAGCTGTCCCCTGGGAGATCCTGGACAGGGCTGTGGGGAGAGTTCTGGAGCAGGAAGGCTTCGGGCACCATCCCTGGGCTCCTCAGGTCTGAGTCCCATTACAACTCAGACTTCTTCCCTAAGAAACAAATGCAAACTACTTCTGCCTCAGGTCCAAGTGTGTGAGCAGAAGAACCAGCCCAGCTGAGGAATGACCTCAAGGGTAAAGCCCACCATTGATTGAAGGCAAAAGAATTCAATAGCTCCAACTCCTCCCTTCAAGGAAAGGGAGAAGGCCTCAGCCAAGGTCACAGACACTCCAGAGAAAGCAACCAGCACCTCCTACTGGCCAGCCAGAGAAACTGCACTCAGGGAGTAAAACCTTAAGCGGTCCCAAGCCCCTCTGAAACAGCTCCTCCCCAACTCAGGTCTTAACAAAATGAAGAAGGGTCAGTGGAAAGGTGGATCCATAGAAAAATTCTTGGAAGGGAAAGACCCTAACTCAGAGAGACCTGGAACCTCTGAGGAGAATACAATCTGGTCTTCAGCAAAGAAAGACTTCCTTGAAGAAATAAGGAAGGAGCTTAAAAATTTGGGAGAGACAATTAATACCTTGCAACAAGAAAACAAAACCTTAGAAAGTACAATTGGACAAATACAAAATGAGAATAAATCTCTCAGATCTTCAAATGGGCAAATGCAAAAAGAAATTAATTCTCTCAAAACCTCAATTGGTCAAATGGAAAGTTCTTTCAAAAGTAGAATTGACCAATTGGAAAAGGAGTTGCAAAAGGTTAATGAAGAAAACTCCTCCCCCAAAAAAAAGAACAGAGTCTACAGAAACTAATGACTCCATGAGACAGCAAGAGTCAGTTAAACAAAATCAAAAAATAGAAAAAATAGAAGCAAATGTAAAATACCTCATCAACAAAACTACTGACCTCGAGAATAGATTGAGGAGGGGCAACCTGAAAATTATAGGACTTCCTGAAAACATTGAAGAGAAAAAAAGCCTGGACTTAATATTACAGGATCTAGTGATGGAAAACTGCCCTGATATCATGGAATCAAAGGGCAAAGTAGTTATTGAAAGAGTACATCGATCCCCACCAGAAAAAGATCCTAAAATGAAAACACCAAGGAATGTTTTGGCCAAACTGCAGAACTATCAGATAAAAGAGAAAATCCTGCAAGCAGCCAGAAAGAAGCAATTTAAATATCAAGGAGCCACAGTAAGGATCATGCAGGACCTGGCTGCATCAATTTTAAGGGATCGAAGGGCCTGAAACGAGATATTTTGAAGAGCACGGGAGCTTGGAATGCAGCCAAGAATCTACTTTCCTGCGAAGCTGAGCCTTCTCTTCCAGGGAAAAAGATGGACATTTAATGAAATGGAAGAGTTCCAAAAATTTCTGATGAAAAGACCAGAGCTAAAAAGAAAATTTGGATATCAAACAGGAGGTTCAAGAGACACATGAAAAGGTAAAAAAAAAGGGGGGGGAGGTAAAAGGAAAAAAATGCAATCCAGTAAGTTGAAACTTGCTATATCCCAGCATGGGGTGGGGGGGAAGATTCTCATAAATCTTGAAAATTGTAACTCTAACAGAGAGAATATACCTAGCCAAAAATGATGGACATTCATGACCTATCCATGAGACTGCTATCTTAAGAGATGTAACTGGCTTTAACCCCACTTGGGAGAAAGACCCTAATAACTCTCAGGAATTTTGACTCTATTCGATAGAATATACTGAATTAGAAGAGACAGACACTCAGAATTTTCTATGACTTAGATAGAATGATCTAAAAAACACTACCGCCATAAAGAGGGGGACAGGAAAGAGACTGGAGGAGGGAGGGGAGTGAATAGGGTAAATCTCATTACACTAAGAGGTACCAAAAAAACCCTATGGTAATAGAGGGGAAGAAGGGAGCAGATGAGAAACTCTGGAATCTTCTTCTCATCAGACTTGGCTTAAAGTCAACCTGCACATACTCAGTTAACTTATAAAACATCTAACTTTTCAAGTATTAAAATGGGAAAAGGGGAGGGGGGATGGAGAAAGGGAAGGGGAGTGAGGGAAAAAAGGGGAAATAACAAAAGGAAGGGAAGGGAAAAGGGAAAAAGGGAAAGGGGGAAAGAAAGGGGAGGGTGTGATATAGGAGGGCAAACACACTGAAGGGATGGTATTCAGAAACAAAATACTGGGGAATATGGAGAAAGGGGGAGAAAGGGGGAAAAATACAAATGGAGGGAAGATAGCATGGAGGGCAATAAAGAATTAGTAATCATAACCTTGAATGTGAATGGGATGAACTCTCCCTTAAAACATAAGCGAATAGCAGTGTGGATTAAAAACCAGAATCCTACAATATGCTGCTTACAAGAAACTCATTTGAAGCAAAGAGATACATATATAGTAAAGGTAAAAGATTGGAGCAAAATATATTTTGCTTCAGCTGAAGTAAAAAAAAGCAGGGGTAGCCATCCTTATCTCAGACAAAGCAGCAGCAAAAATAGATAGCGTTAAAAGAGATAAGGAAGGAAACTTTATCCTCCTAAAAGGTACCATAGACAATAAAGTCATTTCAATGTTGAATATATATGCACCCAATGGGACAGCACCCAAATTCTTAGAGGAGAAGCTGACAGAACTACAGGAAGACATAGACAGCAAAACTCTACTAGTGGGAGACCTCAACCTCCCGCTATCAGATCTAGATAAATTGAACCATAAAATAAACAAGAAAGAAGTTAAGGAGATAAATAGATTGTTAGAAAAATTATATATGGTAGACTTATGGAGGAAACTGAATGGGGATAGAAAGGAATATACCTTTTTCTCTGCAGTACATGTAACTTATACAAAAACTGACCATGTACTAGGACATAAAAACCTAATGATCAACTGCAGAAAGGCAGAAATAGTGAATACATCTTTCTCAGATCACAATGCAATAAAAGTCATATGCAATACTGGGCCAAGGAGATATAGACCCAGAACAAATTGGAAACTGAATAACCTCATTTTAAAAAATGGGTGGACCAAAAAACAAATTATAGAAAGAATTAACCATTTTATCCTAGAGAATGATAATAGTGAAACAACATACCAAAACCTATGGGATTCATTCAAAGCAACTCTCAGGGGATATATTATAGCTCTAAATGCTTACATGAATAAATTGGAGAAAGAGGAAATCAATGAACTAAACATGCAACTAAAAAAATTAGAGAAAGAACAAATCAAAAATCTCCAATTAAATACTAAATTAGAAATTCTAAAAATTAAAGGAAAAATTAATAAAATCGAAAGCAAAAATACTATTGAATTAATAAATAAAACCAAAAGTTGGTATTATGAAAAACCAATAAAATTGATAAACCTCTGGTCAATTTGATTAAAAAAAAGAAGGAAGAAAACCAAATTGCTAGTATCATAAATGAAAAAGGTGAACTCACCACCAATGAGGAGGAAATTAAAGTAATAATTCAAAATTATTTTGCCCAACTCTATGCCAATAAATTTGATAATCTAAGTGAAATGGATGAATATTTACAAAAATATAATTTGCCCAGGTGAAAATGAAGAAGAGATTAAATACCTAAACAACCCTATCTCAGAGAAAGAAATTCAACAAGCCATTATTGAACTCCCTAAAAAAAAATCCAGGGCCTGATGGATTCACAAGTGAATTCTACCAAACATTTAAGGAACAATTGGTTCCAATTCTATATAAACTCTTTGGAAAAATAGGGAAAGATGGAATTCTGCCTAACTCTTTCTATGAAACCAATATGGTGCTGTTACCTAAACCAGGAAGAGTTAAAACAGAGAAAGAAAATTTCCTATTTCCCTGATGAATATAGATGCAAAACTCGTAAATAAAATCTTAGCAAAATGATTGCAACAAGTTATCACTAGGATAATACATTATGATCAAGTAGGATTTATTCAAGGAATGCAGGGTTGGTTCAATATTAGGAAAACTGTTAGTATACTCAATTATATCAACAACAAACCCATCAGAAAGCATATGATCATATCAATAGATGCTGAAAAAGCTTTTGACAAAATACAGAATCCATTCCTATTAAAAACACTAGAGAGTGTAGGAATAAATGGACTATTCCTTAAAATAATTAGCAGTATCTATCTGAAACCATCAACAAGCATTATATTCAATGGGGAAAGGCTAGAGGCATTCCCAGTAAGATCAGGGGTGAAACAAGGGTGCCCATTATCACTACTACTATTCAATATTGTATTAGAAATGTTAGCATCAGCAATTAGAGAAGAAAAAGAAATTGAAGGAATTAGAATTGGGAAGGAAGAGACAAAACTCTCACTCTATGCAGATGACATGATGGTCTACCTAGAGAATCCCAAGAAATCATCCAAAAAACTACTAGAAACAATATAATAAATAAATAAAATAGCAATATAATAAAAATGACAATTCTACCAAAACTAAACTATCTGTTTAGTGCCCTACCAATCAAAATTCCAAAAAAATACTTTAATGAGTTAGAAAACATTGTAAGTAAATTCATATGGAGAAATAAAAAGTCAAGAATTGCCAGGAGCTTAATAAAAAAAAAGTGTAAAAGAAGGTGGCTTAGCCCTACCTGATCTAAAATTATATTATAAATCATCAGTCATCAAAACTGTTTGGTATTGGCTAAGAAATAGAGTGGTGGACCAGTGGAACAGACTAGGTGTAAAAGCAGGAGATGATTACAGTAATCTGCTGTTTGATAAACCCAAAGAGTCCAGCCATTGGGATAAAAACTCCCTCTTTGATAAAAACTGCTGGGATAATTGGAAGTTAGTATGGAAGAAACTTAGATTAGACCATCACATCACACCCTTTACCAAGATAAGATCCAAATGGCTATAGGACTTAGACATAGAAAACAATACTATAAGCATATTAGAAGATCAAGGATTAGTTTACCTGTCAGATCTATGGAAAGGGGAGCAGTTTATGACTAAGGAAGAGTTGGAGAACATCACCAAAAACCAATTAGATGATTTCAATTACATTAAATTAAAAAGCTTTTGCACAGATAAAACTAATGTAACCAAGATCAAAAGAAATGTAGTAAATTGGGAAACAATCTTTACAACTAATGATTCTGACAAAGGACTCATTTCTAAAATATACAGAGAACTGAGTCATATTTTTAAAACAAAAAGCCATTCCCCAATTGACAAATGGTCAAAGGATATGCAAATGGATATACACATGAGGAGATCAAAGCAATCCATAGTCATATGAAAAAATGCTCTAAATCATTAATTATTACAGAAATACAAATTAAAGCTTCTCTGAGGTACCACCTCACACCTCTCAGATTGGCCAATATGACCAGAAAGGATAATGATCATTGTTGGAAGGGTTGTGGGAAATCTGGGACACTATTACACTGTTGGTGGAGCTGTGAACTCATCCAACCCTTCTGGAGAGCTATTTAGAACTATGCCCAAAGGGCAACAAAAATGTGCATACCCTTTGACCCAGCAATAACACTACTGGGTCTATACCCTGAAGAGATGCTGAAAAAGAGTAAACACATTACTTGTACAAAAATATTTATAGCAGCCCTGTTTGTGGTGGCAAAGAATTGGAAATCAAGTAAATGTCCTTCAATTGGGGAATGGCTTAGCAAACTGTGGTATATGTATGTCATGGTACACTATTGTTCTATTAGAAACCAGGAGGGAATGGGATTTCAGGGAAGCCTGGAGGGATTTGCATAAACTGACGCTGAGTGAGATGAGCAGAACCAGAAAAACACTGTACACCTTAACAGCAACATGGGAGTGATGTTCAACCTTGAAGGACTTGCTCATTCCATCAGTGCAACAATCAGGAACAATTTTGGGCTGTCTGCAAAGGAGAGTGCCATCTGTATCCAGATAAGGAGCTGTGGAGATTGAACAAAGTTCAGGGACTATTCCCTTTAATTTAGAAAAAACAGATATCTTATTGTCTGATCTTGTCACCTCTTAGACTTTTCTTCTCTTCTTTAGGGAAATGATTTCTCTCTCATCACACCCAGTTTGGATCAAGGTACATCGAAACAACATAAAGACTGACAGAGTGCTTTCTATGGGGTGGGGGGGAAGCAAGGGGGGGGAAATTGTAAAGTTCAAATAATATCTTTAATAAAATTAATTTTAAAAATTAATAAAAAATTAATTTAAAAATTAAAAAAATTAATTTAAAAAAGCACTTTGATATAGACTTCTATAATTTCCTAAGGAAGTTTAACTGATGCAAATCATTTGCCACAAATAAACCAAAAAGAGAAGGAAACCAACCACTAGAGTCAGCAACCATTTGATCACCCAGTCAAACAGAGAGATATGAGGCAGTCAAGTAAGGCTACACCCAATTAAAATGTAAGCTAGTTTGTACTGATTTTCAGTAGAGAATGGTGAAAGTTGTTGAGCTTCATCACTTAATAAAACAGTGAAAAAGAACAGGATCAAAACACATTTTCAAAGGGCTTGATAAGAGACTCACCCAAAGGAGAAAATCCCACCAGCATTTAAGGGTGAAATTGGCAGCAAAACAAATATATGAAAAAAATCAAGATGAGTATAACAAGACTATTCTTTATATCTTTAAGACCACAATACAGTAATAAGAGAAATGGCCTTGGAGCCAGGAAGTCTTGTGTTCAAGTCCTGTTTCTGACAGACTAGTTGTGTGACCCTGAGCAAACCATTTAATTTCTGTATGCTCAAGGTAGTTCTTGAAAGAAGGTGCCAACTCCACCAATGCTGGTAGCTCCCTCAGGAGTTCCCTATAGCAATGAAATCCCTAATGATAACAGAGCTACCATAATTGGATTCTCACATTATAGTTCCCAATTTACTATATGAGAATATAGAAATTATGTCAAAGAAAACAAACAGAATACATGACTTTACCTAAGGGACACAAAAGAGACCTTCAAGGGATAGATCTTAAGATATTTGAAGGGGGGCCAGAGCCAAGATGGCAACATGAAGACAGCATTTTCCGGGAACTCCTTCCCGCCCCCCCAACTCAAAAAAAAAAAAAATGATGGCTCTAGCCAAAATTTAGAGGGGCAGAAACCACAGAAAGATTGAGTGATACATTTTCCCAGTTCAAGACAACTTAGAAGTTCCACAGGAAAGGTGTGTTTCACCAGGACCAGGGATTGGGGAAAAAAGCCAAAGCTGCAGGGCAGTGCAGCCTGGCCTAGTCCAGCCCAGCCCAGAGATCACTGGCAACAGCTTGAAAGGGTGGTGAGAGAACTCTGCTCCACCAGAATGAGTGTGGAGTGAGGAGCACTGGCTGTAGAATCTTCAGCAAGAATTGAGGAAAAGCAGCCTGTACCCCCAGAGCTAGTAAGGAAAGTCTGAAGAGATTTCTCTGCTCTCCCTGGGGTAGAACTCTGCTGTTTGCCTACACTCAGATATTGGAGTTTGAGCTTCCATATTAAGATAGCAGGATCCTTCCTTATAGCCCCCCAGGTCAGAGGGAAGTAGGGGGGGACATCTAAATATCAAAGCACAGACAAGAGAGCATAAGACCTTGGAGGAATAAAGGTCCCAGTGGAGTGTCTCCCCCCCAAAAAAAATCCCAAAGCCTTGGAAGTGCTGTCTTGGGCTGAGGAAATGAGTAAACAACAGAAAAAGAAGAATCTGACCATAGAGAATTACTTTAGTCCCATGGAAGATCAAAACACACACTCAGATGATGACAGAATTGAAGCTTCTGTATCCAAAACCTCCAAGAGAAATAGAAAATGGGCTCAGACTATGGATGAGCTCAAAAAAAGACTTTGAAAAGCAATTAAAGGAGATGGAGGAAAAACTTGGAGGAAAAATGAGAGCGATGTAGAAAAATCATGAGAATCAAATCAAAAGCTTGGTGAAAGATATACAAAAAAACACTGAAGAAAATAATATGTTAAAAACCAGCTTAGGCCTAATGGAAAAAAACAAAACAAAAGACAAATGAGGAGAAGAATGACTTAAAAAGCAGAAGTGGCCAGCTGGAAAAGGAAATAAGAAAGCTCTCCAAAGAAAATTCCTTCAAATGCAGAGTGGAACTAAAGGAAGCTGATGACTTTGCAAGAAATCAGGAAGAAATAAAACTCTTCCAAAAAAGCCAGAAATTAGAAGAAAATATGACATATCTCATTGGAAAAACAACCGACCTTGAAAACAGATCCAGAAGAAATAATTTAAAAATTATTGAGCTATCTGAAAGTCACGACCAGGAGAAGAGCCTAGACTTCATTTTTCAAGAAATAATACAGAAAAATTGCCTTGAGATCCTAGAAGCAGAGGGTAAAATAGAAATAGAGAGAATTCACTGGTCACCTCCTGAAAGAGATTTCCCCCCCCAAAAAAAAAACTTCCAGGAATATTATAGCCAAATTCCAAAACTCCCAAATCAAAGAGAAAATTCTAAAAGTTGCCAGAACAAACAATTCAACTACTGAGGATCCAAAGTCAGGATTACACAGGATCTGGTAGCATCTACATTAAGGGTTTGTAGGGATTGGAATATGATATTCCAGAAGGCAAAAGATCTTGGTTTACAACCAAGAGTCAACTACCCAGCAAAACTGAACATCCTCTTTAAGGGGAAAAGATGGAGTTTCAATGAAACAGGCAACTTTCAAACTTTCCTATTGAAACAACCAGCATTGATCAGAAAGTGATCTGCAAGTACAGGACTCTGGTGAACCATAGAGGGAGTGGAAGAGAAGGACTGGATGATATTGAACTGTTTGTATTCCTACATGGGAAGAAGATATTGCTAACTCATATGAACTTTCTCATTTATAAGAGCTGTTAGAAGGAGTATATATAGACAGGACATAGGAAGGAGCAGAATATAATGGTATAGGGGGCGGCTAGGTGGTGCAGTGGATAAAGCACCGGTCCTGGAGTCAGGAGTACCTGGGTTCAAATCCGGTCTCAAACACTTAATAATTACCTAGCTGTGTGGCCTTGGGCAAGCCACCTAACCCCATTTGCCTTGCAAAAACCTAAAAAAAGAATATAATGGTATAATATAGTAAAAAGATGGAGTCAGTGGATGATAAAGGAAAGTACTGGGAGGAAGGAAAAGGGGATGAAGAAGAAGATAAGAAATTTCACATAAGAGTCAAGAAAAAGCATTTTTCAATGGAGTGGAAAGAGGGTAGGCAAGGGGGATGAGTGAGCCTTCATTCTCATCAGAAATGATTCAGAGAGAAAATAACATACACACTTAATAGGGTGATGAAATCTATCTTACCCTAGAGAAAAAGAAGAAGAAAGGGATGGGATAAGGGAGAATGGGGGGAGGAAAGGGGGGAATAGGTGATAGAAGAGAGGGATGATCAGGGAAGAGGGTACTCAGATTCAACATACTTTTGGACAGGGCCAGGATGAAAGGAGAGAGAGAGGGAATAGAATAAATGAGAGTAGGGAGAAATAGAATGGAGGTACAGCTAGTAATAGCAACTGTGGGAAAAATATTGAAGCAACTTCTCTATTGGACTTATGATAAAGAAAGCAACTCACCCCAGAGACAGAGACATTGGAATCTGAACACAGACTGAAGTACAATTCTCTCTCTCTCTCTCTCTCTCTCTCTCTCTCTCTCTCTCTCTCTCTCTCTCTCCTTGAAGTTTTTCATCTTCTTGGGGGGAGGGGGTTTATGTGTACTCTTATGTTTACTCTTATAACACATTCACTTTACATCAATTTATGGCATGGAAACAATGTAGAGACTATCAGACAGCCTTCTGTGGGGGGGGGGAAGGGGGGATTGTAGAATTCAGAGCCTTGTAAAAAATGATGAATACATATTACTATTGTATATAATTGGAAAACAAATAAAATGTTAAAATTAAATTAAAAAAAGATATTTGAAGGAGAACACACAAAACATATAAATCACAGACATCAGTGAAATGCAGTGTAGAAAGGGTTGGATGGGGAGTAAGAGGACCTTTTCAATTGCAACTCACTATTTCTTTGTTCCTTCTCAGACTCTGGTTAGGCTCTCTTCCTTTTCCCATCTTGACCCTTTTGTGAACCTGTTTAACCCTACAAGTCCCTGTTGAAGACCTTAACCTGCCAGCTTAGCATTGCATTATTACCACCATATGCCTTCATTCTTTTCATATGCTGCCAAACAAAGCAAAAGAAAATCATGAAACCATATTAACTGAATCCACTATAAATTTATGATACATAATCTCAACTGGGTCCTGACTATGGCAAGGCAATCCTTTTATACCTCCCTAATAAATTCATTGTCCTACTCACCACAGCAGCTTTTCTGAACTTATTCATCCCTCCTCAAACTTCTCATGGTTCTTCCTCACTACCCCCCTCAGCTGAGAATCTTCCCTATATTACCGAAAAAATTGAAATCATTCTCCAAAAGCTCCCCATTTTCCCTTTCTCCTCATCTCACATCACTCAGTGCCTTCTACTATTCACTCATATCTCCTAGGAAGAGATGAACCTTCTTGCCAAGGTAGACTCCTTAAAATGCTCAAATGATCCCACTCTATTCCATTTTTTTACAGCAAATTGCCCTATCACCCCCACTCTCTCACTAATCTCTCTGTCTGCTAGCTGTTCATCTTCTGCCTCTAAATATACTCATGTCTTCCCCACCCTCAAAAAACACTTACTTGATCCATCCATTCCCACTAGCTATCATATTATATCTATCTATTTTCCCTTTCATGGCTAAATTTGAGAAGCCCATCTACAAAAAATGACATCATTTCCTTTTCTCTCACTCTTCTTATCTCTTTATAGTCTGACTTGTGACCTTATCATTCATATGAAATCAATATCTCTTAACAGATGACTTTAAAGGGTTTTTTCCCTAAGTCTTCAGCCTTCTTGACTTTCCTGCAACCTCTAACACTGTTGATTACCCTCTTCTCCTTGTTTCTCTCTTTTTCTTTTAGATTTTTGGGATTTTAGTCTCTACTGATTCTCTTCCTATCTGTCAGATTATTCCTCAGTTTCCTTTTTTAGACATTCTTGCAAGTCACTCCTGCCAACCATGAGTGTTCCCCCAAGGCTTTGTCCTGGACCCTCCTTTCTTCCTTTATTCTATTTCACTAGGTGATTTCATCAGGTCCCATGGATTTAATTATCATCTGTAGAAGATGATAGATCAAATCTATTAGTCCAGCCTTAATCTCACTTCTGTCCTTAAGACTCATATTCCCAGCTGCCTATTGGCTATAGGAAAGCAATTGAATATTACAATTCTATAAAAAATTATGAATATGGAAAAGCATGAAAGATATGTGAACTGATGCAAAGTGAAGTAAATAGAACCAGGAAAATATACTACATAATAATTAATAATTAAAATAAAATAGATGGAAAGAACAATAAAGCAATTAGAACTAAATCCTGTGAAATTATAATGACCAGACTTGAAACCTAAGAAGAGATGTAAAAAAGACACTTCCCTCTTCTTTGCAGAGGTGGGGAGTATGAAATATTTTCCATGTGCTGGTTATTCTCGTTAAAAAATAACTATTTCTTCTTCTTCCTTTTTTAAAAACTTTAATATAAGGGAGGCCCTTTGGGATGGAGAGAGAATAAAGAAGAATACAGTAGAAAATTAAGGAAATAGAAAGATAACAGATATTAATAAAATTTATTTTTAAATATCATTAAATAGTGAAACATTCAACCACATTGTTCCCACTAAAAGAAACAGATTCCCACTAACAATAGTTGAATTTACATTAAAAAGGGTTTTGTATCAATGCTAAATAAAATTTTAAAAATTATTTTTTATCTTAGCCTATTTTTATTTCTATTTTTGACATATGTCTAGAGATGACAATCAAAGCTATGAGAGTTCTCTATGAAGCAACTCTATAAAAAAACATTTCAGCCAGTATGGTCTGTCCCCCATGATGCAGGTTTGCTAAAGTTGAACTTGACCTGGAGGACAGATGTGTCTCCCCTCTCCTGTATTTGTTTTTTGCTATATAGTTAGAATGAGGTTTCCTACATCTCTTCCACCGTCTCCTTGTGCCTTCAATTTAGAAAATACCCTAATTTCAGTTATCTTTAGTACCCTATTGCTTTCTCCCATGGATGATTCCTCCTATTAGAAATGCAGTGTTATAAAGCTCAAATCTGGCTTCAAATACTTCCTTACTGTGTGATCCTGGACAACTCACTTAGTGCCGGTTTGCCTCAGTTTCTACAACTGTATAATGGAAATATTAATAGTACTTCCAGAATTATCATGAAGGCCAAATGAGACATTTGTTAAAAGAAAAAAAAAAGCACTTAGTACAGTGACTTGGACATAGTAGGCAGCAATTAAATGTTTATTCATTCTTAGTGTCATGCCAGTCCTTTCTCTAAATCTCTGAGCCCTGAGTGTCTTGGAATAGGGCTTTGGATTGTAGTATGCAGCTTATTGAGTATTCTGCCTTTACTGCTTGCCCATAGAATGAGAAACAGTGTCGTTCCCCCTTTGCTGCTCCTTATTGGCCTGTCTCCCTCCCATGGCTGTCATTTCTTTGTGTCCCCTTTTACCCTATGTAGTCACCTCAGATTTAAAGTACTTCCCTTTTCCTAATGCGATTACTAAATGAGTAGATCAAGGGACTATCACATATATATTTTTTCTTTATTTATATAGACATATATTCATGCACATTTATATCTGTATATGTACATTCATGTGTGTTTATATGTATGTATTTATATGTGTGTATGTATATATTTTTATATAAATATATACACACATATATGTAAAACTTGATTTAAGCAAGACTAAGTCTCTCACCATATCCTGTGTCAGGAGTTGAGGATGCTTTGGGGCAAAAAAAAGGAAAGGCAAAAAATTGGAGGTCTGCAACTTGAGGGGAAGGCTGGGAAAAACCCCTACTACTCAAGTCTTTTCAAAACATCAGAAAATAAACTTAAAGTAAGCTGTCACCATGGAGAAACCATTGAAGTTGGTATCTGGGAAGGACTTGCAGGTCAGCTAGGTGGTTCAGTGGATAAGAGCACTGGACCTGGAGTTGGTAAGACTCACCTTGTTTCCTAGTTGTGTGACTCTGGGGAATTTGCTTAACCCTGTCTGCCTCAGATTCCTCATCTATAAAATGAGCTGGAAAAGGAAATGGGAAACACCGCAGAATCTTTGCCCCCAAAAAAATCCTAAATGGAGTCTCAAAGGAGTCACAGACACAACTGAAAAAACTCAACAAAAACAAGGAATTGGAGGCAGTAGGTATGGACTATCCTTTCCTGAATTTTGGCAGTGAAGGAAGGAAGGAAATAAGCATTTATATGGCTCCGAGTCTTGCCCAACATAGTGCTGACTGTTCAGAAAATTCAACAATACTACAAGGTAGATGCTGTTATATCCCCATTTTACAAATGAGGAAACTGAAGCAAAAAGAAGTTACAAGTGACTTACCCAGGTTCACAAAACTATGTCTGAGGTAGAATCTGAACTCAGGTCTTCCTGCCTAGGGCTCCCTCCCCTGCAATAGGGGTGGAAGGGGCTTTACAGAGAAGCCAATAAATAAGGAAGGTTTTTGGGACTTTTTGGTTTGGTGTATTAGGTTTTATTTTATTTGTTTTTCAATGACAGGGAAGATCTGCATATGTACCTAAGAATCAGGAAAAGCTTCCATTGAAAGGGAAATCATAGCATGATAACTAAACTTTCCATCCAGATTTCTAGTACAAACTCATCATTTTTCAGGTGAAGAAACTCAGATCCAGAGAAGAAAGCTGCCCGTGGTTACAAAGAGGACGTGTAGCCAAGCTGACCCTGAACCCAGGTCTTCTGATTCTGTCCTCACAATAGGCAAGAGTCTTTTCTATTAGTATTCCCCTTCATGATACTAATTTGTGTTTTCCCCACCTACAAAACAGAATCAACAAGATTTAGTAGAAAGAATATTGGCAGGGGCTCAGAGGATCTGGGATCAAACCCTACCTCTAATGCCTTTGCTTTATTGAAATGCTCTGATTTATTGAAGCTGGCCCAGGTAGAACAAGTAGAACAGGTAGCCTAATAAATGTTTGTTGAAAGATTGTACCTATTTCACTGCCAGGAGATATTGGCTCAAGCCTTAAGTAAGGGACATTAAAAGGAAAGAGCAGGAGGTGGCTAGGTGGAACAGTGGATAGAGCACTGGCCCTGGAGTCAGGAGTACCTGGGTTCAAATCCGGTCTCTGACACTTAATAATTACCGAGCTGTGTGGCCTTGGGCAAGCCACTTAACCCCATTGCCTTGCAAAAAAAAAAAAAAAAAAAAAAGGAAAGAGCATCATATCATGAGTCAGAAATCCCAGGATGAGATTCTAGTCACATCATGTGACTTTGGGCAGTCATTTCTCTGAATCTCCTTTTTATTCTGTTAGATGGGTATAATTTTGACTACTTCACAAAGTTATTAGCTAAGAAATTAAAATGGATAAAGTAGCTGCTTTGTAAAAGCGATGTTCCATAGAAATGTCAGCAACTGCAATGCATTTACAGCAAGACCAGGATGTTTCTTAGGATGTTCAACCTCACCCCAAGGAGGAAGGACAGTGGGGCATGAGTCCTGTGGTTTAAAGGGAGTCTGCAATATGAGTACTTTTCCAAGGGAAGAAAGAACAACATTGGCCTGGAGCCCCAGGCACCCTGCCTAATGGCCTGGCCACTTGGAGATGTGCCCTATACGCTTTGGACTTGATGTCCTCCCTCTCCATCACCATCCCATCTACCCTCGGGGAGCCAGGAAACCTAACAGCTCTATTCAGTCAATGTCTTCTGAGAAGTGAGGACTGTAGCGCATTTCATCCTCCCCTTGACCTCCTTTTCCTTCAAAGGCTAACTCAAGCATCATCATCTTTATTAGGGATTCTTAATCTGGAATTCATGAACTTGAAGATCTTTGAATTTAAAACAAAATGGATAGGATGCTGGGCTTGGAGTCAGGAAGCCCTGGGTCCAAATCTCACCTCAAACTCTAGTTCTGTGACCTAACAGTTAGTTACTCAACAGCTGCTTCAGTTTCTTCAACTCTAAAATGGGGATATGGACATCTGGATAGAGTGCTGGACCAGAGTAAGGAAGATCTGAGTTCTAATGTGACCTCAGACACTTACTAGTTGTAGTAACCCTTTTACCTCAGTTTCCTCAGCTGTAAAGTAAATTGGAGAAATATAAATGGCTAACCATTCCATTATCTTTGACAAGAAAAGACTAAATGTGTTCACAAAGACATGACTGAAAAAGACTCAACAACAAATGAGGATAATAAGAGTAGCTACTCTGCAGGATTGTTGTGAGAATCAAATGAGACAATATTTTTTTTTAGTCTTTTCAAGGCAATGGGATTAAGTGGCTTGCCTAGTGCCACACAGCTAGGTGTCTGAGGTCAGATTTGAGCTCAGGTACTCCTGACTCCAGGGCTGGTGCTCTATCCACTGCACCACCTAGCCTCCCCCAATGAGACAAAATTTATCAAAGTCCTAAGCACTGGTTGGCAAATTATAAGTATTAAAATAAATGAATATTCTTTTGCTCTTCCCTTTAAATAAAGGGAAGAGGTTTTATGTCTTCATTTTCACTAACTTTTAGCCGTAAATTATGATCCAGCAACTAGATATATCATTCAGTGGATAGAGTACTAGGCCTAGAGTCAGGAAGATCCAGGTTCAAATCTAGTCTCAGACCCTGAACAAGTCACTTAACCTCTCTTTGCCTTAATCTACTGGAGAAGGAAATAGCAAACCACTCCAGTTATCTTTGCCAAGAAAACCCCACAGACACAGCTAAACAACAATAAGAAATTTTAAAAAAAAAATTTATTCTGAAAAGGGATGCATAGGCCTCATTAGACTATCTAAGAGATCTAAGACAAAAAAAAAGGTGGAGAAGATGGGGTTAAGAACTCTGGTCTACATGAAACTTTTTCTAATAATCCCAGCTCTTTACTACCTCCATCACAAAATTATCTCATATATTATTTATTTTGTAAATAAAGTATCTAGGTGACAAAGTAAAGTCTTGGACACGGAGACAGGAAGACCTGAGTTCAAATCACATGTTTGACACCTACTTCCTGTTTGGCCTTTGGCAATAATCCTGGGAGGTAGGTACTACCTAGGAAAATAATAGTACCTACC
Source organism: Macrotis lagotis (assembly GCF_037893015.1). NCBI lineage: Eukaryota > Metazoa > Chordata > Mammalia > Peramelemorphia > Peramelidae > Macrotis > Macrotis lagotis. Next base: position 641,737,247 of record NC_133658.1, read on the forward strand.
TCCCAGGATTATTGTGAAAATTAAACGAGGTCATGAAGATTAAGCACTTTGCAAAACCTTAAAGGATTATATAAGTATTATTATTTTAATAATTTATTGTCTTCATATCCTGAATAACAACCCTCCCCTAAAGGCCTTCAGAACTGTATTTCTTCTTACCAGCTTCAGAAAATAAGTTATCACAAGATTTCAACAGGAGGACAGGATATTTCTTTGATACAGGGAGTTTTTGTATGTAGGGAGAGCTCATGGCGGGGGGGGGGGGGCAGCACCATGACTGCAGCATCATCTACAGTTCCTTTCTTCAAACACATGTGCCTATGAAAGGTGACCACCAAATGGATAAGCCAAAAGCAAAAAGATCTATCTATGACTCTATTATAGAGATGGTTTAGAGTGCGGTATGTTGTTGTGTAGTTGTAGGCACTCACTGAACTGGAGTGTTGAGGGGAAAAAATAGCTGTCCTATACTTTATTTTGTTTTGTTTTTTCTTTTAGCAGATGCAACCTGCATTGGTTTCCAATTGTGTCCTTTTGTTAAACATTTATTAAACATTGCATTTAATAAATCTATAAATCTTACTTCTCATAAGCTCCTGTGTACCTGGACTTACTTTAATGGTATCTCTGATTTCTGAAAGAAACAGAAAATTCAAGTATCCACACAAGAGGTGGCCTTTCCTAGTGCAGCACTGAGATCTCAAGCCTATTGTTAAAGCCCCACTCTGTAATGCATCATATTAAGCCACTCATTAAGTTTCATAACTCAACTTCATAGAACAAAACTACTTTGAATTTGGAGCCTTTAAAATCTGTCTCATCAGAAATGAGCCTAACATAGTGACTCTTTAGGATTACATTTGTATATAAGCCCCAAAGAGCAGACTTGTTTCATTTTTCTTTTGATCTTCCGTTCTTAACACAGTGTCTGGTACATAGAAGGCACTTTAAAAATATTCGTTGATTGAGTGAATGCCTTGTTATTCACATCCTCCAAGTCTGGGGTGGATAAGTGGACAATCACAGCCCCAAGTTCAAGGTAACCACTCAGAAAACTATGGGCAGTTGGAGGTAACAGAGATGGGAGAGAAGTTGGGAGAAAGTCCAGAGGAGAATCAGTTGGGCAGGTGATGCCAGTGACTATTTTTTCTCTCTTCCTCTCACTTCCCCAAGAATTCTTTCCTCCTTTCCCCAGAAGAAGGGGATATGAGTAGGGCAGAAGGCAGGTTGTGGACCACAGGTGCTTCCAGTAATGTGACCCAGTTTTGAACGGAATACCCACACATACTCGCTGATTGTCTTTTGGCTGGGAAACAGTATCCATTTGGCAAAGCAGAGACCCTGAGCTGAGTGGAATCCTGCCTCCCCTTATCCCTGTGTCAGCATTCCTCGCATTGTCCTGGCTCCTGAGTGACTGCCAGAAGCCCAGGACTTAACTGCCAGAGAAGAGCCTGAAGCACTCAGCCCTCCAAAAGACTCTGGGGAGGCAGAAAGGGGAGAGGAAAAGAATCAATAAATCATTAGCCACTGCACTTGTAAGACTAGGATGCAAATGATTTAAAAGCATCTTCTCCTCCAATTTGGGACCAAAGTACTGAACTCAATAGTCATCAGAAAATGATCCTATCTGAACTTTCTATTGCTATACAGCCATCTCTCTTAGTTATCCACATAGTGCTCATCTAATAGGTGGAACAATATATAGAGCACTAGACCTGGAGTCAGGAAGACTCACCTTCATGAAGTTAAATCTGACCTTACTAGCTTTGCCTCATCTGTAAAGTGAACTAGAGAAGAAAATAGCAAACCATTCCAGTATCTTTACCAAGAAACCCCCAAAAAGAGGTCATGAAGAGTTGGACACACCTGAAATGACTGAACAACAGAGCTGATCCAATAAACAATATATCTAGGACAAGCTTCCTTCCCTCTCGGGGTGCTATCCAAAGACACCAAGTGAGATCAGGAAGGAGCCCTGGGTTCTAATCCTAGAACTGCCACTACTCCCTATCTCTGCAGCTCAGGTCTTAACTCTGGGCTTCAATGTCTTGGTCTGTCAAATGAAGGAGACCAGAAAAGATGATCTGTAAGGTACCTTCTAGCTTTAAAATTCTATGCTTTCTATCTGACCCTGACTCATTGAGTCAACATGTCAGACTGGCTAGAGTGCTGGTTCAGGTCAAGAAGACCTGCTTCTGATTCTTATCTGCTGTGTCCCTGGACAACTCCTTTATCCTCTCTATACCTCAATATTCTCATCTGTAAAATGGGGATATCATGGGTATCAGGTACCTGTTGGTACTGCCTCATTTCACAAAGCTGTCTTGAAGCTCTAATGAAAATGAGGTGTGCAAGGGTGGCTAGGTGGTGTAGTGGATAAAGCACTGGCCTTGGAGTCAGGAGTACCTGGGTTCAAATCTGGTCTCAGACAATTAATAATTACCCAGCTGTGTGGCCTTGGGCAAGCCACTTAATCCCATTTGCCTTGCAAAAAAAAAAACCTAAAAAAAATTGAGGTGTGCGGGTTACTTTGCTTAAAAGCACTTCATGACCATCAGTTACATTACTCTCTAGTATTGGGAAACTGTGAGCACTTGGCCAATAATTGAATGCCAAACTCAGGACTTGAGATGCAGAGATAAAAGAAAAGAAAAAAAAAAGAACAAGTGACCATTTGTCCTCTGGTTTGGAAGATTCTGCCCTAAAGAAACTTCCCCTTAAGTCTCTAACCCCCAAGAAAAGGAAGATCTCTGCCCCTCTTCAAAATATTAAATAATAGCTTGAGGTCCTCTTTCTTCTCTTTGTAGGCAACCCTATATTGAGCCTGACTCAGTCAGAAATTTATCATTTCCTGGAAAATGATTCTTGTTAGTTTTTGTTTCCAGTGCTGGGTGTGTGCTGGGTCTGTTCCATATAAGAACTAGACTGGAGGATAGATTTAGGGGTCTTTAACTGATTGGCTGGATTACAGTGGAACATCTAGAGGGTCCATGTCACTAGCTCTCATCCCAGATCCACCACATACTAGCTATATAACTGTGCACAAATCTCTAAATGTCCCTTAGCCTCAGTTTCTTCACCTGTAAAACAAGGATAATAACTACACTGTCTACCTCAAAGTATTGATATGAGGACTGAATAGGATAATGAATGTGAAAGCACTTTATACAAAAGACAAGTCACTTTAAAAAATGATTATTATTGTTGATATTGTTACGTGCATTTACTGACATCATCTGTCCACAATGTTCCTCACGCTCCCTGTGATGGTTATAATTCTAGAGAAAGAGGGTGCTGCATGATAACCAAAAAGGAGGATGGTAGAACCAAATCTCTTTGTTTATGTGTTTATGTCAAAGGGGAAAAAATCTTTCCTAAGGGACTGCTTTGAGGTGGGGATGGGGGAGGACATAGAACCTGAGACACTTGGAAAGCGCAGAATGTATTTAAAAAGAAAGGAAAAAAAGAACTCAATAAATCCCGTATCTATCCACCAAGACATCCCAACAAATGCGTGTCTCTGCTCTTTCAAACTTGGAACTGCACCAAAGGACCAAAGTCCAAAGGTCTAACTCTCTTATCATCTAACTCCATCCTGGGAATGAACTTGATTGGCAAGAGAGTGAGAACAACTTAACTGGATACATCTAAGTGACTCCAGACCATATTTCATATCTATTCATAATGCCAATTGAATATACTTCACTTTCCACCTCTTGCTCTAGGAAGAATGGTCAATCACATAAATCTATTTTTTGTTTCATTTAAATCAAACTCTTTATGACCCCATTTGGGTTTTTTGGCAAAGATACTGGAGTGGTTTAACATTTTCTTCTGCTCATTCTACAGATAAGGAAGGTGAGGTGAACAGGGTGTATTATGAGGTCACATTTGAATTCAGGTCTTCTTGACTTCAGGCCCAATGCTCTATCAATTTAACCATCCAGCTAACTAAATCCAAAGGAAGCAACAATCAACTATGATGGATTCCAATAGTCATCTCTGTAACTTCTCAGACAAAACTTCTTCCTTAACCACCATTCCCTATTTTGGACAGTCTCTTTCATTACAAGTTAAATTCCTTGAAAACAGGGACTTTCTCACTTTTTTATTTCCCCAGGATCTAGAACACTTTTTAGCACAGAGTAGACCTTAATAAAATCTCTTTAATTCACATATAACTTTCAAAACTATACTGAACATTACAATCATATGACTGTATTCATATTTCTATGATACTTTTAAGATTAATAAAGTGCTTCCTTCTCAGCAGGGTCAGCAAGACAAGCATCATGGTCCCAGCATTAAAGAGGAAACACACTTGCATTGATTTCCAATTGGATCTTTTTGTTGTATTAAACATTGCATTTAATAAATCTATAAATCTTACTTTCTAGGTGATACAAAGTCACTTTTTTGGAGTAGGGATTTGACTCAAAGCTCTCAACTCTAAGTCAGTATTTTTCTGCTTTTTATATCTAACACCCACTTCATTTAGCTTGGTATTTCCAAATTCCTAGTTCCCTACACATAGCATGAGTTCAGTAACTATTTGTTGAGTTGAAGACTAGAGATGCAGATGACAGAGTCCTGAAAAAATGAACAAGAATGGGAAAGGAAATGAAAAATCTGAGTTTATTGTATTTATGGGAAACTAGGATGTGTTTGAATATGGAAATTTCTTTCCATTTGTTTAGTGGTTGGAAGAAACTGCAAATATGCAAGACATTGATCCTATGGGTGTTGTTTAGAGGCAGTCAGTCCCAATGAACAGAGGGCCAACCTCAAGGACAAAAGTCCTGCTCTGACCCATAGACCGTGTGATCCTAGGCAAATCACTTAACCTCTCAGTGATCCAGATAAACTCTCTAAAATGGATTCTTAACCTGAGGTCTACAGACTTTAAAAATTTTTGATTTCAATATAATTGGTCTGTGAAATTCTAGATATTTTAGTCACTTAAAAATATTATTCTGAGAAAGGGTCCACAGGTTTCACAGTACTGCTATAGGTCATGACACAAAAAGGTTTATTAATCCTTAACTCAGGACTATGGGTCACATGTTTCCCTGGACAGAATGTAAGCTATTTGAGGACAAAACCTCTCAGATTTTTTTCATCTTGTATCCTTTGCACCTAGAACAAATTTGTTCATTTATCCTTCATTTTCCAATGACATAACAGGTGATATTTTGACTTGTTCATGAATTGGATTTAAGTGAAGCAGAGCCTCACCCTTTCTTCCAGAGACATGGAAGTCCAGTGGCAAAACAAAAGTCAAGACAACAGGCAATGGCCCAGGATGCAGTGGATGACCTTGGTGTCTTCAATGCCTGACCAAACTCTTAAACCTCCACTATGCATGCTTTAGCTGTCACCTTCGTCATTGAACAAATTGTTCTCATTCACTCATTCTACCATAGTAGTTCACTTAATAAATGTTTGCTGATTTATTGGGATGAATTGTCTAAGGAGTAGTGGTGTTATCCTTCCTTGATGGTTTTCAAACAAAGAATGGTTGACTACTTATTTGATATGGTGTAGATGTGAGATTTGTCAGGTATAACCTCAGAGATATCATGGATCTAAAATAATCTCTCAGGTCCCTTCCAGGTTTAATATTCTTTTATTCAAATTGTAATATGCAGGTACATTGAAAATGGCATTGATTTATGAGTCAAAAGACTTGGTTTTAAACTAAAGAGTACCATTCATTAGTTATATGATCCTAAGTGAATTATTCAATCTCAGTTTCTTCATCTGTTAAAATGAAGATAAAAGTTCTTGTGCTATCTTCCTCATAAAACTGGTAAAATGAAAATGCTCTTGTAAATGAGTTGGTTTATGTTTCTTTAATTTATTCTACAATGTTACCCAAGATGTATAATAAGTTCCTAATGATATATAGAAGAAAATGAAGCCCCTTCAGCAAGGTAGACCAACCACAGCTCTATCATTCCAGACCACTGGACCATGTAGCTACTCCCTCCTTCAATAGGAAAAGCACCAAAGCATGATTATTTGCATTATAGAGAATCTTCAAATTTACCAAGCACTTTACATATATTATTTCCTTGACTCCCTGAAGTAATCCAGTGAGATCAAGTAGTGCAAGCATACTGTATATTGGTACTTGGGAGTTACTTGAGGATGATCCTGATGGATCGTCTCAACATAGAGCTCTGAACACAGCAGGAACATAGTGTTTGTGAAGTAAATTCTGTAGATAAAAGAAACTGAGACTGGAGGGAAATAACTTGTCCCAGATCTAGTCCTCTGACTCATGTCCACTGCTCTTTCTAGCATGTCAAGCTTAATCCCCTCCCCTCCTGCATTCTAAACATCTGGCATTAATTTCATACCATCTATGTGCCAGACACTATGTGAACTGTTGATAAAATCACAAAAAACAAAAAACAGTTCCTTCTAAAAAGTGCTGATATGGGACAGTGGGGAAGGGGAAGGGAGGGGCACACAAACACACACACACAGATATATACATTTATTTATATATATGTGTGTGTGTGTGTGTGTGTGTGTGTGGATATATATATATATATATGTATCTATACATATCCATTTATATAATTTTTATATAGACACATATACAGAGAAGTAAATATGTCCATTGCCATTACAATGTAAATGAACAATCAGATCAAAAATAGAAAGCATGTCCCAGGACAGAGGCAGGAAACAGAAGGCTGCCAAATGAAAGGAGCAAATTGGAGAAACATCTGGTCATTGGGTTCTTCTTTCTTCCTCTTTTCTTCTTTTTCCTCCTCCTCCTCCTCCTCCTCCTCCTCCTCCTCCCTCCTCTCCTCCTCCTCCTCCCTCTCCTCCTCCTCCTCCCTCTCCTCCCCCTCCTCCTCCTCCTTCTTCATCAGCCAGGGTTTCCCCCATCACAATTGTTTTCTGAGTGTCTTGCTTAAATAAACAAAAGAATTCTCACCCATGGAGATTGTTTCTTCCCAGTCAACCCCAAACACATAAGAAAGGAACCCAGCTTCCCATTTAGACCTATTTCTAAATTCACTGAGTCACAGAACAATAGAGCAGAAGAAACTGCTTAGAGATCACTTAACCACCCTAAGCCATAGTTTTCAAATTTATAAAATGGGGATAATAGCTATCTCACAGAATTGATGTGAGGCTCAAATGAAAGGACATATGTTAAGGGCTTGGCAAATTTAAAGTGCTATATAAAAGTCAGCTTTTATTTTCATTGTCATCTCATCAAACTCTTTGACAGACTTTTTTAAAAAAGAACAACATAGGCTCAGAGAATTAATGTCACTTGCCCAAAATCACACAGCTAATGACAATGCCAGATTTAGAATCAAGCTCTTCTGACTTTGTACTTTATTATTTACATTATTTACATTGTTTCCCTTCTCAGATGACATTTATCCAATTTGCCTTTGAAGTCAGAAAACTAGAAAGACAGCTGTCATTAACTTTAGTGCTCATAGCCAGGAAGGTATGCTGGTAGAAACACATATAGAGAATATTCAGTATAGGACTTTGATGAGCTGAGGGAAATGATAGCCCTTTGAAGGGCTTATATATATGTGTATATATATATATATATATATATATATATATATATATATATATATGGAAGAAGAATTTGCTTTTATTGGCCTCAGACTACCAGTGGTTGTCAGATTAGGGCTCTGTGTTTTCTTCTTTATTATTTTTTTATTATCCCCCCCCAATTAAATGCAAAAAAACAAGTTTCAATACCACTCCCAAAAATTTGAGTTCCAAATTCTTTCCTTTCCTCCCACCCCACTCCCCTTCATCAAGAAAGTGAGCTGCTTGTTATGGGTTAAAAATGCGTAGTCATGAAAAACATTAACACAATAGTCATATGGTAAAAGTAAATATAACTGGCCTCCAAAAAAGAGAAACCTCAAGAAAAATAAAGTGAAAAAAAAGCATACTTCAATCTGTTCTATCTTTGGATAGTATTCTTTATCAAAAGTCCTCCAGAAGGGCAGCGAGGTGGTGCAGTGGATAGAGCATTGACCCTTGAGTCAGGAGGACACAAGTTCAAATCTGACCTCAGACACTTAATAGTTGCCTAGCTGTGTGAACTTGGCAAATCACTTAACTCCAATGCCTTAAATAAATAAATAAAATTTTAAAAAGTCCTTTAGAGTTCTTTGGGGTCACAGTATTGCTGAGAAAAGGTAAGTCATTCAGAGTTGATCATCCTGCAATATTGCTATTACTTTGTATACAGTATATTTCCCATTGCATCTGCTCATGTATGTTTTTTACTGAGGAATTCTGTATTTTCTTTTTTTTGGTTTGCTTTTTTTGGTTTTTTTGGTTTTTAAAGGGCAATGGGATTGAGTGACTTGCCCAAAGACACACAGTGAGGTAATTATTAAGTGTCTGAGGCTGAATTTGAACTCAAGTCCTCCTGACTCCAGGATCAGTGCTCTATCCACTGTTCCACCTAGCTGCCCCAGGAGTTCTATATAATTAGCGTTATCCATAAGTAGAGTGGATTGCCTAGGAAGATAGGATTTTACTCTAAGAACTTGACTCATTCTCTCTCTCTCTCTCTCTCTCTCTCTCTCTCTCTCTCTCTCTTCCCCCCCCCCTCCAATTTCCCTCTTACTCTACTTATTTATATGTATTGTGGTAGTCCTACAAAGACATCAGAAAACTCCTTAAGGGTAGAGTCTCTTTCATTTTTCCCTTTGTATTTCCAAACTCCAGTCTAGTACCTGATACATAACAAAGCTGTCATAAGCATTTGTTTGTATTGGCTAATATAGGGGGAATTCCTGTTCAGGGGGAATTCCTGTTCAGATTGAACTTAAACTAAATTACTTTTGCAAAACAACTATGAGTTTATGATTCTACAATGTTATTCCACAAAATGTCCTCTATCTCTTACATTCCTGGTCACAGAGCCTGCACAAACCACCTTGAGACTGATTCCATATCCTAACCACCAACATGTTAATATTCTGACCTTCAGCTCCAATCCAAATGCAAACCAATCCTGAGTAAATAGCCATGGTCTTGATTCTGAGTTGGACCTTAGCACTCCCTTGGAGAGAAGGTGGGTTCATTCACAGTTTTAAGTAAGGCCAGTATTCATTTAATATGGGTCAGAGGAAATGGAAGTTCATTTGAGTAAGAGCCTGTGTCAAACAGCAACAGAATAATAAAACTATTGGTATCAACCCTAGGGAACTTGCCTACACTTCTAGCTGGTCAGTTTGGGAGGCAAAGTGGTCAAGTTCTAACTTCTGTTAGAACTAAATCTTGCTGCTGTACCCTAACAAGGGAAACCAGTAGAGCAAGTGAATCATATTGCCAATAACTGCTCGTATGTGCATTGTTGAGGAGAATCAATCAATCAATAGACACTTAATAAGCACTCACTAGATGCCAGACCCTTTACTACATAAGCACTGGCAATACACATGCAGCCCCTCTTTGTGGAACCATGGATTTATGAGGCTCATGGTCAAGTCTAAAGCATTTTGACCTTCCCTCCTTTGTATAGTTCACTCCCTGGTTAAAAAAAAAATGTCACTGAAAAGGTAACAAAAATCAGCTTCTCTTTATCTGGAGGCAAAACCCTTTATACAAAGCACAGATAGTAAATAAATAAATAGAGTCAGTCAGTTCAAGAGTCACTGAACATTTTTGAACTGCCCCAGGGAACCCCAGGGCCCCCAGGGCTGAGCACAATCTCCCAACAACTGCAGCCCCTTCTAGACACACAAAGGTAGTTTTATGTAATGTGAAGAGGGCTGGAAAGTCAGAGCAGGCAGCTGTGGGCAGAGATTTCCATCTCAAGTTGGCTATAGTCCAGCTCCCGTTTCATAAACACTTGCCTTTGGTCATTTGTTAGGGTTTCTGCAGCCCTGGCTTCCCCAGGGAAACAATCCTGGAGGACAACTCAGGAGCCCATTAACCAAGACACATTAGGTACCACCAGCCACGGTATTGATAGTGCTAGGTGTGCTGCTCAAGGTCCTGGTTGTCTACTGCATAATACCAAGACCTGCCAGTTTGTTCCTCTTTAAAAGAACATACTGTAATAACTATAGCATTATTCCATGCTGAAACACCAGCAATAAGCAACCAAGGATGAATCAGATGGGAAAGAATCAAACAAGATTCTTCATTTCTTTAAAAAAAAAAAAAGACAATGTGAAGATGTGCTGGACTTCAGTTTAATTGTTTCTTTACCTGAAATAAGAAAACTTTTGGTACGTTTGATTATCTAATGTGTCTTCATATAATATGGATGTGTCTATGGTATCAGAAGAAAAGCCACCAAATGTTAATGATACCCCCCAGTATCATGAACACATTGATATGTACTTCAGAAAAATAGAGACTAAGGGTAAACCTAAAGCAGGTTACATGAAGAAATAGACATGAATAATCAAAAGTTTGATAGACTGACTAGTAGAGGTGGCAGAGGAATATACAGCCATGTATATGATGGTAAATATTTAACAACTAACTTTAAAAATATACAAATGGCCTTTTTTTTTTTCCTTTGGATCTGTATCTTCTTTCACAACATCACTGATAGGGAAATGTTTCACAGATTTCCACATGTATAATATCAAATTGTTTTACCACCACAGAGAAAAGGAGAAGTAAGAAAATTTAGGGATTCAAAAAATTTAAAAATGTTAATAAATGCCTTCACATGTAAGTGGGGGGAATAAACCATTTTTAAAAGCCATTAAAGAAAACTGAAAATGTTAATAATGATAACAATAAAGTTCAATTGCTAAACATTGAAAAAATGTACACTAACACACTTTAAAGTTTAATCTTCATTGTTAACATTTCCCCATCAGTTTCTTAAATCTAAATAATTAACAAAACAACAAATCAAGTCTTGATTTGTAGAGTTTGCCCATTTCCAAGATATAAATGCTCACATTGAAAATTTAATATTTTTAGCTCTTACTGGCTCCAACATACCACTGAATGTATTTTTAGAATAATTTCCTACATTTGGTAGTGAACTGATAGATTCCTCTCATTTATGGCAGTACTGGGGAGGAAGAAATTGGGAATCTTCATCAGCTTATTGGGACCAGTGGTATGCTCCTGGCCTAGAAATTTGAAGAAATCTAACAATCAAAAGGAACAGCCTCCAGATAAAGAGAAGCTGATTTTTGTTACCTTCTCATGCTAAGAAGAGTTTTGAGAATAGAGCAGTTCATGCTGAAAAGATTTGATTTTGATCTAGTACTTTCTATACTTTTGGAGTAGGCAAATACAAAAGTTGACAATTTAGCAATGTCTCTAGGGATGGCAAGTTTGATTGCTGTTGATCCACACCAAAAATATTTACAAGCCATTATTGAAGAAGTGATCTTTTCATAAAAAACTCTCATAATATACTCATAATATTCTTAGCACTCATAATACACAATCATTGGGAAAGGCTGACCTGAGTCATTAATTCAAAAAACCATCTATTCCTTGGAATTTCTTAAGTCATTTGTCATGGTCCTCCACTAGGATCCAACTCAGAAAATTACTACATGAGCAACAATCTATGAGAAGAATATAAAGCTATCAAGTATCAGGATTTATCTTCCATCAGAGCTAAACATATCATAGAGATCAAGAAACTGGTTCTTTAAAAGTTCTAATGTTTGTCCTTCATTTTCAAAGAAGACCATGACATCAGGGAGGTGATGCTATGTCAAGCACATGAATTGGATTTGAGTGAGGAGATGATGTGCTAAGTCACCAGTCTCACTTTTTCCTCCAGAGTCATCTAGGTCCAGTGGCCAGATATGAATCAAGATGACTGGAGATGGCTCTGAATGTGAAGCTTAAGTGACTTGCCCAAGGTCATCTAGTAAGTGTCGAGTATCTAAGGCTGGATTCAAACTCCTGTCCTCCTGACTCCAAGGCCAGTGCTCTATCCACTCCACCACCCAGCTGCCCTTTAAAAGTTTTACATTAAATGGGACACAATACATGCTATATATTTTTCATCTTAAACCAAATTTAATTACTTCAGATGGCACAGTTATTATCAATTACAGAGTATGAAAAACTTTGTTTTAATTTAATGATTTTAAGTCTTTCTGTATATACAGTTGTTCTAGATTTAGTCAAAAACTTAAGTAGTTTTACTAAGCATACTACAAACCAGGTAAACACCTTAAGATAAGAATGAATAAAAGTAATTTGATAAAAATTGAAAGACAAAATTTAAAAAGCAGAAAATAGCCAAGATAAACTGCCAATTGCCCAGACAGCAATAGGCTAGAAGAGAATGAGTAGGGAGTGTTCTCATGTGTTTCTGAAAGTGGTAATAAGGATATTGAAATGCAAGATAAATAAGAAAGTACACTAGATCCAAATTGAACATGTTCCAAGATATAGAAAGAACATGCAGATATGATTGCTGATGAAATTCCAGCAAATGGGAGAAATACCCCCAGGATTGGGGGGAGGCTAATGTTATCCTGGTTTTTAAAGGAGGGAAGGGATGTTTTCTTAAATTCATATATCTGAGATATAAAAATAAATGGGGGGACAGGATGAGGAAGAGAAAGGAGTAGCAAAGAATAGGAGAATACTCTTCATCTGACGGGATTGTAGGAATATTGAACAGAGAAGAAAGGATGTACCCCTCAAATTTGACTTTAACCCAGGCAAGGACATACCCCCCCCCACTCTATCCCTCAAAAATCTGTCTTCCACCTTTACCCAAGCCCTTCAAATGACTATTTATATTCTTGAAACCTATTTTAAACCCTACTCCACCGCTCTCCTCCTTTAGTGGGAATTAAGAATTGATTCTAGACCTAAAACAATATATGGGCAAATCCAAACTTACCCAGGAGAGCCTTTCTTTCTTAGATCTGAGTTGCAGGGGTTAAACCCTCCAAACCCCTATGGACACAACTCTTTAGAAAGATAGATTGTACAATTACAAGGTATGCTTTGGGAACTGACCCAGGAAGAGACCCCCAGTTGGGTAAGCTCATTAAGCTGCTGGCTGTTATGACCGAGCATTTCTCTTTCAGAACCCAATATGTGTGGCTTCATTCCCAAGACATGCACCTGGAGCTGTTAAATGATCCCCAGAGATGTGTGAAAGCAATGTGTTTAGGGAACAGCTTGTGCTGGACAGATCATCTAATGTCCCTGAGATATTCTGATAGTCCCAAATGCTGTTGGGAAATCCTAGGCACATGAACAAGCCTTCATTTCTTCTGCCTTGGAAGAGGATGCTCATGCCTTCTAAAGGGGGCTTGAATAGATGACACCTAGAGTTTTTTCCAGCTCTCAGATTTTATCACTTATTCCTTATATCCACTTATTCCAAAATAGCACATCCTCAAGGATTTCTCTGTGATAGCCATGTATAGCTGGCTGCAAATCCACCTCATATCTGAGATTTTGAAATCTTGTGAAGTCACAGGACCTTTCGAGATTTAGAAAAAACAAAAAACAACTATAATAAAACAATAAAATTTTATAAAAATATTACTCCAGACACTATATTCAAGAAGAGTGTGAGGAAAAGAAAATCAATTCCTGGCTTAATTCTCTCATCAAAGATTAAGCAAATTAGTCAAAATCAAATAATAAAACATGTAATTGAACCATATTAACAAAACCAATAGGAAGATCTTTGCCCATCATAAACTCATGGGAAACACAATCTTTCCTTACACTCTCTTCCCCTATGGAGTTGGATGTCAATGGGGGAAAGGAACAAAATTATGGAGTGGAAAGTACTGGAATGGAGGAAAGAGAAAGAACAGAAGAAAATTATGATTTGAAGACTCTAAAGAAAGGGTTACACTGAGTTGCTGAAACAGGCCTCTGGGTGACCCTTAATCTCCTCATTTGTCATTAATACACACTTCATCTCTGCTGCTATTAGTCATAGCCAACTCTGCCTCCTTAGCCATCAGTCTTCTGGGCAGACACCACCAATATTCATTATCCTTGTTCATTTCTACAGAAGGTCTTTCTGCCACTTATGCTTTGGTTAAGTATTCTTTTAACTTCAGACTTAACTATTTCTAAAGTGCAAGGCTCACAATAAAAATTTAATAAACAGTTATCAAAAACCCAAAGGACAGCACACACCTGAATACAAGAATAATTAAGAACTATTTCCTGATCTCAAAGAATATATAGCAAATAGGATATGACACACAACCAAATGTTCAATGCTATGAAATAAATATTTAATTACTATAGTACCAAAAGAGAGAAAAGCCTAAGATAACTGAGTTTTGTGTTTATATAAAACAAAGTATAATTGAAGTGGGCAGAAAGAAGGAATTTCTGCCTACAGGGAATCAAGGAAGACTTCCTGAAAGAGGCAGCATTTGAGCTGAGTCAAGAAGGATTAACAGAACTTCAAAAGGCAAAGACAAGGACGAGAAAAAAACATTCTCAGCACTGGATATATGACAACAATGGCAAACAGTCCAGTTTGGCTAATGTGGAAAAGAATATGAGAAAAAGGTGGATACAGATTGTGGTAGACTTTAATTCCAAGTTAAGAATATTGAAAGATCCAATAAACAATGAGTTTTGAGAAGAAAAGTAACATGACCAGATCACTATAAATGCAAGATTCATCTGACATCATGTGAAGCATTGTAAGGTATCATCTGGATTAATACTCCTGAGTTTTGGGTTCTAATTCTGAAACTACCTATGTACCTTTAGTCAAGTAATTAAACTCTCTGGACCTCAGTTTTCCCAGTTGTAAAATGGGGTGGTTGACCTAGATGAAAGTTCCCTTCTGATTCTAAATTTATATTGCTGCTGCTGGAGGGGAGACAGTAGAGGCAACAGAAGCTGTTGGGCTATTGTAGTGACACAAGATGAATGAGGGACTATTCTAAGGCAGAAGAGAGTCAAAAGGATGGGTGCAGTCTTTGACAACAGGTTGTATGGGGATGGGTTTAAATCATATTAACACATACAACATAACCAGTTATCCAGGTTTGAATGGTAAACAATGTGTCCAGAATAAAAAATTTTAAAAGTTAATATTAAGATAATAAAGTTGAGAGCAGATATTGTGGTCAAAATTTCTCTTTTGATGCCTATAAGATGCCTATAGGTGGTTCAGTGGTTAGAGCTCTGACCCTAGAACTGGGACAATATGAGTCCAAATGCAGCCTAGATAATGACTGGATGTGAGACCTTGGCCAAGGCACTTAACCTCTTTCTGCCTTAGTTTCTTCAATTGTAAAATGGGAATAATAGAAACTCCTGCCACTGAGAGGATTGAATTAAATAATATTTGTAAAGCTCTTAGCATATAGCCTGGCATAGAATAGATTAATGCTTATTTGTGTCCTTTCCTTACTTCTTTCCTTTCTACTTTCCCTCCTTCCTTCTTTCCTTCCTCCCATGCTCCCTTCCTTCCTTCCTTCCTACCTTCCCTCCTTCCTTCTTTACTTTTTCCATCCTCTCTTCCTTCCCTCCTCCCTTTCTTCCTCTCTCCCTTCTTTCTTTTTCTTCCTCCCTCCCTCCCATCCTCCCTTCCTTCCCTCCTTTTCTCCTTCCTTCCCTTTACCTTTCTTCCTCCCTTCCTTCTTCTCTCCCTTCCTCCTTCCTTCTTTACTCTCTCCCTTCCTTCTTCCTTCACTACCTTCTTCCTTCCTTCCATAACTGATCCTAGAGTGAAGCAGAAGCAATACAATGTTGGTCACTAGGTGGCAATACTGGTATTCTTCTGGGACAGTAGGAAGATGTCATGGAGTGATGAGAAAAGGGTGTTGTCCTTGGCGGGCTGGTGTAGCAGATGCACAGGATTAACAAGAGAAAGGCATTTGGAGACAGAAGCAAAGAAAGAAATTGGATTCAGCAATAATGGTTCCCATGCACTTAAAACCTTTCAGTGATTTCACAAAAATACCTCAGACTCTAGGGAGCCTGAGTCCTTAACTTCTGAGAAACATTTTCTGCAACTCAGATGACTTTGGCAAGGTCCTTTCTTGCTTGAAGCAAATAAATGTATACTTTTAAATTTTTGATTTCAATATTATTGCCTTTTGTTGATCTCTTGTTAATTGATCTTTGTATATATAAGAATCTCAAATACTGGTTCCATTTTTCATTATAAAATATATCACTTAACGCTGATTAAGATACTTTTAAATGTATTTAAAATAAAAATTAAATGCTTCAAAGAGGGGAAGAAGCATCTTGGTTTCCTCCAGTACTCATGTATGTAACTCTGTTCAAATCACTTAACCTCTCCTTTGAATCACCTAACCCCTTCCCACTGAAGAAGCTGAGGCCCTCTACAGTTGAGTGGCCTTGTTAAGGACACCCAGAAAAGAATGTAAATTCAGGACTAGAATCCAGAATTTAAGATACAATACTCCTTCCACTATCCTACATTGACTCTTTCTGTTCACAATACAGGAAGGTAAAACCACTATCAAGTCATCTTCACACACATAGGAACAGTTCTAAATTATCCAGGGTTTGGAACTATCTAACTCTTGGCCTCATTTTATTCAGACCATTGATGAAAAAATAGCTTCTCTGCCTCCTTTTTCTTCTTTTTGCCATCATGCTCACAGAACAGTCAGAGGACAGCAGCATGGGAATATTCCTTCTTTTACTCACAGGCAAAGGAAAGATATCTAAACTACCCACTGTTCTCTCTCAAGACATAGCTGCAACTATGTCATAACTGCCTTCCTCTCCAGGTCAACAATGTTCAGGGAAGCATTTATTTGAAGCCTTCAAACAGGATTAAAGGGAAGAACATTCCCCCCACCCGCACTAGAACATAACTATTTTAAGCTTTGTTTTCAGTGTATATGATTTCATTGGTCTAAGGAAGTTCCAGGAAAGTTCTCTTACCAATGCAGACTCTATTCTGCAGTTTCCAGTTCCTTAGGAGGAATTATCTGACTTGTTCAGGGCATCAAAGCCAGTCTGTCAACACTGAGGCTTGCCCCCAGGTTTTCCTAATTCTCCCTTGGTGAACTCTTCCCAAGGTAAACTACCAAGGAGAGACCACCTCTGCCATTAGACTTTTTTCTTACTGTGTTTTATTCTCTGTTAATTCTGCATTAGTTTACTAATTTCAGTAATTCTTAGTCAAACATTTTTAGTAGTTGTCTTGTGGCAACTAAAATAAGGGAGGAAGGGTTTGCTGAAACACCTACCAGGGAGACCAGTCAGAATTCTTGACTATTTAGGGGTACACCAGTAACTTAGGGAGAGAGCTAGACAAAGATACCCTCTGGGGCATATCCCTAGGAAAAGTTATAAAATTAGAGTTATTTTGAGTTCCCCAAAGCCATTTCTTCCCACATTCTTTATAATTCTTTATAATCAGGAAAGAAATGAACATTTTTAAGGACCTACTACATGTTAGGCACCATGTCAAGCATTTTACAATTCTCACAACAGCCGTGGGAAGCATTTTGCAGTTGAAGAAACTAAGACAGAAGTTAAGTGACTTGCTCAGCATCACAAAACTGGTAAGGGTTTGTGGTTCAATTTGATATCAGGTTTTCCTGACTCCAGGCTCAGAGTTCTATCCATGGTGCTGTTCAGCACCCGAAAGGACTCTAGGAAATTTACATCTCAGGGAAAAAAATAGCAGGTAAACAGTGGAAGCAATAAGTGGAGGGAGGGAGGACAGTGAAACCTTTCACAATAATAGAAAAGTGAGGAAGAAGGGGGAAAGACAATGTTGAGTTTAAAATGTTTACTGAATATTCAGTTTATATATATACATATATATATATGTACAATAGATAGTTGGAGATGCAAAAATGGAGATCAACAGAGATAGTAATTAAATTTAAGAATAGCAACAATGAAAACTATCCCTCTTGCTGTCACACTCCCTTGTCTAGTGCCCACTACCATTCAGAACCCCCTTTCCTAGGAATGAGAAGATTGAAGGAAGCTTAGCTGGAAATTCAGAGAGATAGCTGTTTCCCACAATTCTAGTGTACCCCAGGTAGACCCTGGAGCAGCCCAAGCCAGGACTCTAGACTGATACCCACAGACACCCCGGATATCCCCCCCACATCACAATGACCACACCAGGGCAGCACTCGTGGACCAGATACTGCAGTTCTTGCCTGCCCCACCTGACTCCAACTGGCCTTTCTGTTTTCCTCACACCTCTCCAAGCATCCTAATATAGCCTAGTGAAAGTACCAATGCAGTTAGATACCCCAGGAATCTCTCATGAACTGTTGTGAGAATCTACTTATGCCCTCTTCGCCTCCTCTCTGCAGAGCCTCCCTGAACTTTCTATTCCATTCTCTGGAGCATATTGACACTAGCCTCAGTTAGAGATGGGCTCCCTCCCGTGTAGGTCTTTGCTCCCCAAATCCCCAAGTCAAGGAAGGACATGCTTCATGGACCCTGTCTTCAAACAACTACAGCACTCTCCCTACCTGCTTTATATACTGCTTTTCCTTGGTTCCCAGGCAGTGAAAGAAAGATTTTTCTGTCTTGAATTAAACTGGTATCATCAGAGAGAATCATAGGATCTGATGAAAGGCATTCCAATGGATCACCTAATACATATCTCTTATTTCTATTGCAGAACAATCATCTTCAACCCACCTGAGAATGAAAGCTATCTTGGATGGGGAGAGGTAGACAAAGAGAAATGAACAGACAGCCTCTTAAACCAGAGCAACTTGAAGGAAACAGAAAAGACACAAGTAGACAGTAATATGCTATAATACTAGCTGTGGAAGGCAACATGGAATAACAGATAGAGAGCTAGCCTCAGGATACAGGTTCCTGGCTTCAACCCCCTCCCCCCGACAAATACTGATCATATGATCCAGGAAAATCTCTAGGACTATAAGTTTCCAATAGTTAAGTCAAGCATTTGTGGAAGAAATTTCCTCACCAAGAACTCCCACAGATTCAGACCTCACCGCCTCCCTAAAAATCCTAGCTGTAAATATTGTCCATACTGGAAGGTGTTGTTACAAAAGGAGAATAGAAAAATGGAAAAGGAGGAGGGAAAGGAGAAAGAGAAAGGGGGAAGGAGGAGAGGAAATTAAAGAGGAAAGGAAAGAGGTTTTATGGCATAAGAAGACTGGTGAAAGGAGGAAAAAAAGTTAGGGAAAAGGTTATGAAAGGTCTTGAATGCCAGAGGATTTTATATTTGATCTTAGAAGCAATAGGGAGCCACTGGAATTTACTGATATGCTAAGAGGCTTGGTCAAACCTGAATCTGACCAGATCTGTAAAACACTTTGGTGACTGAATAGAGGATGAACTGAAGTGGAGAGATACTTGTGATAGTGAAACCAATCAGCAGGCTATTACAATAGTCCAGGTGTGAAGTAATGAGAGTTTGCACCAGGTTGATATGAGAGAGATGTTATGAGAGTAAAATCAACAGATCTCAGAAATAGGTGGAGGAGGCAGGGCATAAAGAGGGAGGAATAAAAAATGTCACTTACATTGGGAGCCTGGGTGGCTGGGAGGATGATGAAGCCGTTTACAATAATAGAAAAATGGTGAGAAAGAAGGATGGATTTGAGGAGAAAGATAATGAGTTCAGAATTTGACATGTTGAGTTTATGATGTCCATCCAGTTTCATATGTCCAATAGATAGCTGGAGATGCAGGAATGGAGATCAAGAGCGACATTAAATAAATTTGAGAATAATCAGCATAAAAATGATAATTAAATTCTTGAGAGCTGATAAAATAGGCAAGTGAAGTAGTATAGAAGGAGAAGGAAAAGGTCCCAGGACAGAACCCTTGTAGAATAGTCTCAATAGCACAAATGACTTGGATGAAGATCCAAAAAAGAAGACTGAGTAGTCAAAAAGCTAGGAAGATAGACATGAGAAAGTACTGTCCCCAAAAAATTAGAGAGTAGGGAATATCAAGGAGAGGCATCTACATAAGGGTCAAGAAGAATGAGGACTGAGAAAAAGCCATTGAATTTACATTTATTAGGAATTATTTATTAGGAATTGCAAAGAGAGCAGTTTTGGTTGAATGATGAAGTCAAAAGCCAAACTATAGAGACTGAGAAGCAAGAAAATTGAGTTACCTGTTGTAGAAGATATTTTAAGGACTTTAATCACAACAGGGAGGGGAGATATGGGTTGATAGAAAGGGAAGATGGAACAAGTGAACGTTTTTGAGGATGAGGGAGACACTTAGGGGCAATAGGGGAGTATCTAGAAGATGGAGAAATGTGAGAGAGTGTTGAAGATAGAGAGGGAACAATCTAAGAAATGATGGAATAGGATTACTTGAGCATGCAGTTTGTTAGTTGGCAAAGTAGTGCAATGGATAGAGCACCAGGCTTTGTCAGGGAGATCTAAGTTCAAATCCATCCTCGGAACCTTTACTAGTCATGTGATCCTGAGCAAGTTACTTAACCTCTTCTTTAGTTTCTTCAACTATAAAACATGGATAATAATACCATCTGCCCCCAGGATTGTTGGGAGAATCAAATGAGATAATATTTGTGAAGTACTTAGTAGGAGTTATTTGCTAGGTAGTGGCAGTAGCAATAATATTTTGGCAGGAAGAAGGGCCTCCTCTTCATGAAAAGAATGATGAAAACAGAGATAGTAATAAAAGGTTCTTAGGAAGTGTGAACTGAGGAGGAGGAGAGAGGAGGAGAAAATGAGAGTCATTTTTCAGTAAAATACAAGGCAAGGTTCTCAGCTAAAAGGGGAACTATGGGAGGTTTTTAAGGAGGGATGAAAAGGTTTGGAAGATTAATTTTTTGTCATTGTTCAGTCATTTCAGTTGTATCTGACTCTTTGTCACCATTTTCTCAGCAAAGTTATTGGAGAGGCTTGCCATTTCCTTCTCCAGTTCATTTTTTACAAATGAAGAAACTGAGATAAATAGTGTTAATTGATTTGCCTGAGGTCACATAGTTGGTAAGTATGCAATTTGAACTCATGACAATGAGTGTTCCTGACTCCAGACCCGGTACACTATTCACTTGTCCAGGAGTTAATTAAAGAGCCATGATAGGATTATCTTTCAACCATGAGAACCCAGTTGAGGTTATGTAGTATAGATGTGTAGTGAATCCAGTCAATACAGCATCATGATTTTTCTCCAATTTCTTCAAGGAAGCATGTGTATAAAAGTGAAGGCAGTAGGAATGATCCTACAGAAGAGAACAGTATGGAGTTGAACCAGTTCACCAAGGAGTCAAGATGGAAAAGGGAGGAGAACGTAGTTAGTGAAGGGAAAAAACTAAGAGGTTGAGGGACCCAATGTAGGTCATGGCATGGATGAAGAATGAGGTTTGGAATGCAAGGCAGAGGGAAGGATGGAACAATAAATTATACACAAATAAAGGAATTACATAGTTCCCAAACCTGGAAATAGTGAAATATGGATAATGGCAAGATCAAGAGTATGACATATGGGAAGGAGAAATGGGCCATAAGAATTTAATAAGTTGAGTAACTGAAGGGTTAGAGTATTTGAAGGATTATCATTATTTTTATTATCACCATGTATGTTTGACATTTCCTACTATGAGACCAAGAATTGAGAGAGGGAAAAAATACTGTGATTCCAAAGTCCTATTAGGTGAAATTGTGTCAAGGTTTTCCATAACACATTTTTTTCTGAACATGGCCATAAACTTTCCATGCCTATTTTACTGAGGAATAAACTGAAGCATTGAGTAAGGGGGGAGAGCCAAGCTAAGTCTTAAATGCCTTCTCTCAACCACTCCCACCTTTGACATGTGGGCACAGATCTTCCAAAATGAAGTCAAAACTTAGAAAAAAAATTTTTTGAAAAACCCCAAAATGTTATCAAAGGCCTTAAAACTTGTGGGGGAGGATCTTACAGATTATCTAGTCTAATCTTATTTTATAGCTGAGAAAACCAAGGCCCAAAAAAAAGACCAGATAATTTACAGGACACCTACAAAGTCTTTTGATGCATAACCCAATGCTTTTTTCCACTGTAACCCTTTGTCTCTTTTAAGATTCTTCCCCTAAGACAAAGGAACAATACAAGTATCACCCTACAAAAGAAAAGAGCAAAAGAGATTCAGAGAGTGAAAATACCTTAACATCCTTCCTCCCTATTCACCTTCTCTACACTCAGGAAACACCCAAAGGGGAGAAAGCATTCAGGCAGGAAGATCTTTGCGACATCACAGGCAAGTCACCCTCTCCATACTTGTGGGACCCAAGGTTGACTCTGAGAGCTGTTCCACCCCCCAAAATAGGTATCAGGTTACAAATTATGTGAGCATTCCTGTTAGGCAACTTTACCTGTGATTTTTTTTTTTAAATAGACTATCCCCTCTCTGCCAAAGTCCCTCCTGAAATACAAGAGCAGCAGTGCTGGCTGAAGGGAGGAGAGATGTTAAACTGGACAAGAGGCCTGTCACAAAGATAAATCTCCTCTGGAACATGCCTCAAGGGAATTTCTGATCAGCTTCTATTTAGGAAAGGCCTTCATCACCCACCTTCGATCTCCAAGAGGTCAGCAGCTAGGACCAGGCAGCCAGAATTTCACAGTACCAATACGGTGAGTAAGATTACTTAGCACTCCTAGAATTAGATGAAAATGGTTGCCTCTCCACATTGAGCCCCCCAAAAAAATATTTAATGCAATACACTAAAGCCAAAAGGCACCCTAGAACTAACGTGGAAAAAATTCCTATTTGAGAATTCTGTAACTTTATAGATACTAAGTAATAACCCTTAGGGAGAATAGAGGTCTGTGGTCAGTGAATAACTTGCCTGTCTCACAATCCACAATCATACAACCCCCCCAGGCCCTTGGAACAGTGCTTGGAGGGATCAGAACTTCAGACATCACTACTAACAATAGACAATCCTTATAGGTCAAGTGCCTTCATTTCTCAGCCACTGACAGTACGATGAGCAGAACCCTAAACTTGGAATTAGGAGAACAAGGTCTGTCTTGAACAAGTCACATCTCCTCTCTCCTATAAAAAAAAAAAAAGAGGTTGATCAAGATAAGTTCTATGATTACTTCCACCTCACATTCTACAATTCATCTCCATTTCCTTTTCCCCTTTCCTTGGGCTCTTTTGGTAAAGGAGTCTCTGGGAGAAGGCAGTGGGGTGGAGTAATCCCCAGGGTTAGAAAGTTTCTGTAACTGCATTAATCTTTGCAGTCTCCCTTGGGGTTCCCACTTGTTATTCTCCTCCAAAAATACAAAATGCTCCACCTAAATACCAAATCATGCTTAGTGGTAAGGAAAGCTGACCAGTTGAGTATGGTAGAAATAGATCACTCTAGCAGGCCTCGATGATTTATTCTCTTCATATCATCTCTAGGACTTTTGCGGAAGCTTGGGGGCCCAGGTGACCACATAATGAGGCCAGAGAGAGGATAAGGACTGGCTAACATGGTAGAGCAGCACCATGACTGGATTAGATTACAACCAAGAAGTTTCCTCATCTGTGAAACAAAGGGATTAGACCAGAGGACCTCAAAGGTCCCTTCCAATTGGGCATCCCATGAGCTAATTGCTTCCCTCCAGCATTGCTTTGAGGAAGGGGAAAAAATGCAGCTATTTAATGAAATTTAATAAAGAGAAAGGAAGACCTGAAGGGGACACTCAAGGGGTAGCATAGCCTACAGGACCCTAGGTCATAGGAGCATAGCTAGAAGGGGAAGGGAAGGAGAAAGGAAAGAGGGTGTGGGTGGAAATGAAGGGTCAAGGGAAGTGAAGGAAGAGAAGGAAGGAGGAAGGGAAGAAAAGAAAGGGGAAGTGAAGGAGGAAGGAAGGAGGAAGGGAAATGAAGGGGAAGAAAGGAGGAAGGGAAGAAAAGGAAGGGGGAAGTGGAAAAGCAATGGAAAGGAGAGAATCTGAAGTCCTTTAAGGTCACAGGCTACCAGAAAGAGAGGTTAGGGACAACATTTATATGTGTTTAGAAATCTCCAGTCTCTAGAATTATTCTGGAGACATCTAGAACAAAGACCTCTCACTATCACTTATAAAGAATCAGGATTTGGGTTCAATTAAAAGAAGAAACTTCCAACAATTTTATTAGCCCTGGAAAATCATTCAGTTTATTGCATTAAGTACCTATTATGTGGCAAGTTTTGTGCTAAGATCTGGGGATACAGATAAATACAAAGAAAAAGAAAAACTGCTTCCTCTTAAAGAGTTTATATTATGATGGAGGAGATAACAAGTCTATACAGAATAAAAATAAAGAGAACAGATAGGAATAGGTATAAAGTCACTATAAAGTGAAGAAGTGAATTCCAGGTCTAAGGGACAATTAGTCCAAAGGCACAGAGACTGGAGATGGAGCACCATATGCAAAGAAGAAAGAGAAGCCATCTTAGCTATTCAGTATCTCAGAATATGGGAGGGAGAGTAATATCAAGGAACTGAAAAAATAAGTTAAAGCCAGATTGTGAAGGACTCCAAAAGTTAAACATACAAGTTTATATTTTGTCCTGCAGACAAAAGGAGTTGATTGAGTAGGGAGTGACATGGTCAAATTTGTGCCTATAGAAAATCAGTTTGACAATTATATAAAATGGACTGAAGTGGATAGGGACAGTAAAGGGGGGGTAGAGAATAGAGGCAAGGAAAGCAATTCAGTACTTATGCAACAGTCTAGGAGACAGGTAAGGAGAGCTTCAATTGGTAACTGTGATTAGAGAAAAGGGAATAGAAATGAGGATAATGGTGGATAGAAACAGCAAGCTTAGGCAGCTGACAAGGACTAGATGAGGAGGAACAAGAAGTGAAGGATAATTCCAAAGTTAATTAATTGACTGAGAGGATGGTATCCTTGACACAAAAAGGGAAAAGGTAGGTTAGGGGAAAATATGAGTTCAGTTTTGGACAAGTTGAGTTTGAAATCTCTATGGAACATCTAGTTCAAATCATCCAATAGGCAGTTGGAAATGAGAAACCAAAAAATTCATGGGAAGCTGACTTTACAAACCTGACAGGCATGTGCTAAGCAATCCTAAATCAATCCATGGAATAAACTGCTTTACCTGGTAGTGAATTCCCTGACACTAGAAATGTCCAAACAGTGATTGAATAATAACTTCCAGTGAGGTTGGTTTTTATGATTCTCTCTAACTCCAATATTAGATTTACCTAGGGGGCGGCTAGGTGGCACAATGGACAGAGCACTGGCCCTGGAGTCAGGAGTACCTGAGTTCAAGTCTGGCCTCAGACACTTCATAATTACCTAGCTGTGTGGCCTTGGACAAGCCACTTAACCCCATTGCCTTGCAAAAAAAAAAAAAAACTAGATTTACCTAATACCCAGAAAAGTTCAGATGGTTTGCTTCAGTTTCCTTTAGTAACTATTGGCTGAACTAGAACAAGGACCTAAGGCTTCTGACTCCAGGGTCAGGGGTGTTTTTCCTACTTCTATACACTGCATTGTTTTGAGAAAAATGAACGAGAAGAAGGAATGAGTTGTGGGTATCTTTGACAGAAACAGGTTCCCTAAATCCTTACATCTTCCAAACTTCTCCAAAGAAAGACTGGAGGATTCTAAAGAACAAGACCATGATAGAGGTAAGTCATCTGACTCAAAGACAAATCAAGAGTACACTCACAGCCTAAGCCTCCTTCATTCAGGAAGGAGTCTAGGCTGAAACTGTCCAACCTCTGGGAGAACTACTAAAGACAAAGGAAAGAAATGCTAAGTTCATTGATGGCAACCTGCTTCTTTGGGGTGCTGGGACCCACTGGGGGGTCTGCTTTTGCAAGGAAGGTGGTTTATAGAAAAAGTCCCAAAGATTCATGTGCTCTAGAAGAATACAGAAGGGTGGAAAGAGACCCCTCATTCTAAAACAGGGAGGAATGAAGAATTGATGCTCTAAGAAGGACAATGACTGACTCCAAATAGCACAATAAATGAGTTGGCAGACTAAAAGCAGTTAATGCTTCCACATTCTCTGAAAAGAGTTCAGTATTATAAGCAACAATCTGTAAATGGAAAAACCAAGTTACAAAACTATTACAAAAGCCCAGAATCTCCAAAGAAAGGATAGTGCCACAACTATCAGGACAACCTGGATTAATGCCTCATGAGTCAACCACCAAATCACACTCTTTTAATAAGCCTGTTATTATCTATTAATGACTGCCAGAGTAAATGGTATTCATTCCCTGCTGGGAGCAAGTCCCTCCCTATACACAGAGCTCTACAGGCTGCTGCCCATTAACAATAGGTTATTCATTGAATATTGGCTAAGTGCCCATTCTGTGTCCAATTCCAGGTTAGACTCTCCAGGTACTCAGAAATATAAGGAGGTAACCCTCTCCTTTGAGAGGGGGTCACACACTGTCCATCAAGTAAAGTAGGACTTAAACTTCAGAGACAGACCCAGAGAGAGAGACTGAACCCTTCTACTGGGTGATTCTAAACTTCATTTACTGGTTATTTAGAGGACCCCATTTAATGGGAGACCTAAACCCCAAATTCATCCAGAATCTTTGTATAAGGACCTCCCAGGCTGCTTGGTATTTCTGGAAATGATAGGAAAAAATCAAATTCCTCCTTCCCACTCTTTTTATACTTCACATCATAAGGGAGTCACCAGTTCAGATCAGTATAGACCCAAAGCATTTGGCCAGATTTGGCCGGGTCTCAGGAATGTGACAAATCAGAAAACCATTCAGTTTGTCACACTGGCCTCTCAAGTAGTCATCCTAGAAAGGGTATAGTCCCTGCAAATATCTGGAAGTGAAATGGGAAACTCTAGAGCTTAACCAAGTAATCTCTTCCTATACAATCTTGGGTTGGGTGAGAGTTCTTTTGAGAGAATTCTTCCAGTGAAATGAAAGGTCATACTAAAATAGATTATAGAGAAGAAACTGAACACCAAGTTCCTCACCTAACTGGAGGAGAGGATCCTGATGTTATTCTGAACCTTGAAGTAAACAAGTGGACATTAAACCCACTTAAACCCATTAAATTCACTTAAACCCTGAGCAAGGCAGGACCAGTCATCATCACAGCATCAGACAGAGTTATCTCAAAAGTGTCCAGACCTATACCAAAATCAACCATCCTGGGCAGAAACCTGGCTTAAAGTCACTTAGACCATAGGCTGCTAAAGCTGCAAGGAGGCTCCTCCCCACCTAAATCATAAGCCTAGGCATAGAAAGGACCTCAGAAGCCATCTAATACAACTTCTCTATTTTGCAAATTAGACAACTATGTCCCAGAATGGTTATGTAACACTGCAAGTCACACTGCTGGTAAGCAGCAAAGCTTGGATTTCAACCCATTTCCTGGCTTTCAAGTTGGTACCCATTGTTCTGTATTACACTGTCTCCTTTTTCAGACTGAGCTAGGGTTAGGGGTGAATATGAATAGCTGACCTGGGGAGCAACCTACTTTGAAACTCAAAGTAGTATTGTTTTCAGTATCACTTTTTACACCTGTGTATGTTTAATATTAGAAAATTCTTTCTAGCCAAGATGGTGGAATAAAAGCAAGGACTCCCAGGAGCTCCCCCCAAACCATTCCAAATACCTTTAATTGATGACTCTAACCAAATTCTAGAGTGGCAGAACCCACAAAAAGACTGAATGAAACAATTTTACAGCCTGAGACAACTTAGGTGTTCCTTAGGAAGGATCTGTTACACTGGGATGAGAAAGGGTTCTCAGCAGAGCCCAGGCCTCCCCTTAGCAAACTGACTCTGGCCATCCAGGAACAGGCCACAGCTAAGAAACCTGGAAACCACCATCACTGTGGCAGTGATGGTGGTTTCCAGGTTTCTTAGCCCAGAGATCACCAAGGACAATTGGGAAGCTCAGCAGGGAAACACTGTTGCACCAGAGTAAGAGAGAAGTCCAGTCCAGCACAGGACTCAGTGCAAACCCAGCTCCTACTTGGGAGCCACTTGGGCAGCTGCTTCTATAGCCCTCAACCCACAGACAGTAAGGAGGTCAGGGAAGATAGCAGAGGTCTTTGCTATCCCTGAGACAGGACTCTGTTACTTCACCCATATTCAGATCAGGTCACAGTCAGGGACCCCAGTCTCAGGAAAAGGAGCAAAAGCACCACAGAGCTTATGACCTGCAGCAAAGCAGGGACCCTCCTCATAGTTCCAGGGTAGAGAGGAGTGCTTGTGGTCATCCACTGCCAAAGCACAGTCCAAAAGAGCAGTCAAAGCCTCTCATAAAACCTTGAAGAAATTGTGGTCCCCAGGGGGGGTATCCCTGAAAACAGCTGAAAAATTCTCAAAAGCCTGAGACAGTGTGTCCTTCACCCTGGAAGCAGAGCCCCACCTTAACAAAGAGCTAAAATCAAGTCACAGACTGGGGAAATGAGCAAACAACAGAAAAAAAATCCAACCATAGACAATTATGTCAGTCCTATGGAGGATAAAACTGCACACTCAAAATATAACAAAGTCAAAACTCCTGAATACAAAACCTCCAAGAAAAATATCAATTGGTCTCAGGTTATGGAAGAGCTCAAAAAAGACTTTGAAAATCAAGTAAGGGACATAGAGGAAAAATTGTAAAGAGAAATGAGAGCAATGCAAGAAAATCATGAAAACCAAGTCAGCAGCTTGGTGAAGGAGATACAAAAAATAGTGAAGAAAAGGACAGTTTAAAAACAAGTTTGGGTCAAATGAAAAAAGCACTCCAAAAGACCAATGAGGAGAAGAATGCCTTGAAAAAGCAGAATTGACCAAATGGAAAAGGAAATACAAAAACTCTCTGAAGAAAATAATTTCTTAAAATGGAGGTAAGGGAAGCTGATTACTTTGTGAGAAATCATGAAATAATAAAACAAAAATCAAAAGAATGAAAACTGGAAGAAAATGTGAGATATCTCACTAGAAAAAACAACTAACCTAGAAAACAGATTCAGAAGAGATAATTTTAAAATTATTGAACCACTTGAAAGTCATGAGCAAAAACACACCCCCTAGACTTCATTTTTCAAGACATTCTCTAGGAAAACTACCCTGATATCCTAGAAGCAGAAGGTAAAATAGAAATTGAAAGCATTCATCAATCAACTTCTGAAAGAGATCATAAAATGAAAACTATAGGAATATCATAGCCAAATTACAGAACTCCTAAGACAAGAAGAAAATATTACCGGCAATCATAAAGAAACAATTCAAATATCATGGAGCCACAGTCAGGCCACAAGATTTAGCAGCTTCTACATTAAGGTCTCATAGGGCTTGGAATATGATATTCTGGAAGGCAAAAGAGCTTGGATTACAACCGAGAATCAACCACCCAGCAAAACTGAACATACTTTTTCAGGGGAAAAGATGGACATTCAATGAAAAAGGGAACTTTCAAACTTTCCCAATGAAATGACCACAGCTGAACAGAAAGTTTGATCTTCAAGTAAAGGTCTCAGGTAAAGCAGAGAGAAGATGGATGGGAAGGGCAAATCATGAGGGACTTAATGATGTTGAACTGCTTGTATTCCTACATGGGATGATACTCATAACTCATATGAACCTTCTCATTAACTAGGGAAGTTAGAAGGAGCATAGATAGACAAGGAATGGGAGGGAGTTGAATTTGAAGGTATAAGATATTAAAAAGATGGAGTTAATGGTGGAGAAAGGAATGAACTGGGAGAAAGGGAAAGGAAAGGTAGAATGGGGTAAGTTATTTTACATAAAAGAGGCAAGAAAAAGCTTATGCAGTGGAGTGGGAGAGAGGGAATGTGAGTAGTTGAGCCTTACTCTCATTGGAAGTGACCCAGAGAGGGAATAACATGCACACTCAATTGGGAATAAAAATCTATCTTACCCTAGAGGAAAATAGGAGAGGAAAAGGACTGGAGAAAAGGGACAGGGGGAGGGGAGAGGGTGTAGGTGATGGCAAAGGGAAGGCAGATACAATACACATTTGAGGATGGTCAGGGTGAAGGGAGAGAGAGAATAGATTAAATGGGAGTGGGAGGGAATAGGATTGAGGGAAATATAGCTAGCAATAGCAACTGTGTTGAAAAAATGTTAAAGCAATATGATAAAGTATGCTATCCAGCCCAAGACAGAGCTGATAGTATCAGAATACAGACTAAAGAAGTTATTTTTTCTCACTTTATATTTGAGACTCTCTTTCTTTGTGGGGAGGGTTTATATTTACTTTTACAACATCACTATTGTATGGCTACACATTTTAAACCTATACCAAGTAACTTACTTTCTCGATGTGAGGAGTAGAGTTGGAGAAAGGGAGAGAATTTGGAATTCAAAGTTTTGGAAGTAAATGTTGAGATTTGCTTTTTGCATGTAGCGGGGAGAAAAAAAATTTAAATATTTTTTTATAAAAAAGACAGTACCCTGACCTGAACACATTATTGAGTTTATATAGTGAACTAAATTAAAGTGGTCTGATTAGTGAAGAATAGAATGCGACAATAGCCTTCCTTGTTTAGGACACCGTCATCAAGAATATATATGAAAAGAGGGACAGCTAGGTGGTGCAGTGGATAGAGCACCGGCCCTGGAGTCAAGAGTACCTGAGTTTAAATCTGGCCTCAATTACCTAGCTGTGTGGCCTTGGGCAAGCCACTTAACCCCATTGCCTTGCAAAAACCTAAAAAAAAAAGGAGGGGAAAGAATCTATATGAAAAGAAAAGAAAAAAGGAGTCACATTTATGAAGAATGAAAGGCTACAAACATATAGCTTGAGGGCTACAATGGACCTTCCAATACAAGATAGCCCCTCCAAAAAAGAAAAAGAAAATTCTACCCTTGAGACATATAAGGATCTATTTTGTGGTATGTCAACCTATATTTTAAGTGAAGACTCAAAGTAGCTAATAGGCAGAAACACATAATCTACATACTTTTAACTCAAGGGGGCTGTTTTTGTTCAATCTTTGCAGGTGTGTCCAACTTTTTGTGACTGAATTTGGGGTTTTCTTGACAAAGATACTGGAGGGGTTAGCCATTTCCTTCTCCAAATCATTTTATAAATGAGGGAAATGAAGCAAATAGGGTTAAGTGACTTGACCAGAGTCACACAGTAAGTTTCTGAGGTCAGATTTGAACTCACAAAGAAGAGTCTTCTTAACTCCAGGCTCAACTCTCTATCCATGGCATCACCTAGCTGCTCAGCTCTCTATCCATGGCATCACCTAGCTGCTCAACTCAAGGAAAAAGAAATGGTACATATTTCTAACACTACTTAGGGTTTAGGCTCAGGCTGTCCACCTGAGCAACTTGTGAAGCCTTGCCTTCTTCATCCTACTGAAAAGAGGACTGTGAGTAAAAAAGGAAGAACAGGAACTGGTGTTCTGGTCTTCTGGTGAAGGGACAGTTTAATCTTTCCCAGAACCCCTGTCTAGCCTCTCTTTCTGCTTCCTTAAAAATACGATTTTAAAACCACCTTCCCTTATGGTCTAGCCCTCTCAAGGTATCAGCAGGATCAGTTTCATAATCTGCCTTTTTATAACAGTACCTATTTATCAAATTCCCTTGACCCTCTGTCACAGGGGGCATATGAGGGAACAAAGAAGGGGTTAAAAGCATTGCCAAGGATGCAACCATCACTGACATTATGACACAATCATCATGCCAAACCCTTTGTTCTCTAGGACTAAAACATCAAACAACCCACAGTCCACTCCTGGCCTTATCCAAGGACATACAGAATGCAGAAGAATATAGGGATACAAAGGATAAAAAAAGCCATCCAAGTCTAATAGATACCCCCTCGCCAGCAGCCAAACCACTTCACCCTAAGGCATTCTCACCTCTCTCTCTCCTTCCCTTTTTCCACAGCATCAGTAGAAAAAGGCTACCAGTTCAGAACTTCTAACTTTCCCTGCTTTTAGGCAGTCTCAGTTTGAGGGAAAGACTAAAGTAGTTCTCAAGGATGGTGGCCACATCTACTTCTTCCTGACCCCGCAGTATAACTCATCCTGCCTTTCTTAGTATAGCACATCTGGATGGAAAAGTTCTATGGGGCTGGACCTGGGTGAGTCCACAGAATCACAGAATTGTAAAAGACCTCTGATGCCATCCAGTCTGACATAGACTAGAATGAGAACCCCTTCTATGACATATTCGACAAGCAGTCATTCAACCTTTGACCAAAGACCTCCCGGGAGGGAAGAAGACCATTGCTTCCAAAGTTAGTTGCCCCATTCCACTTTGGGATTGCTGTTTCCCCACATATCAAGACAAAAATCTGTCTGTTCTGGTTCTACCCTCTGGAACCAAAGCAGAACAAGTCTACTCTCTAATCTTCATGACTGTCCTTCAAATATGTCAATATATGATCATGTGGTTTCCTCAACACCCTAGTCTTCTCTCCTCCTGGTCAGACATTACCAATTCTTTCACTATATCCTCACCTGGAATGATCTTAAAGCTCATCCAGCAACAGCAAGAACATTGAAATATGCTTTCCTTTTGCTTACAGAATGGGTTGGATTCATAACACAGCAATCTTCTGATAGCCACAGTCTAGCTAGAGGTTATAGGCAAAGCTTCAGAAGACACAGCCTCTTTCTTTGGTCTTAACCTTACTCAGCCTATGGTCAAGGCTGACTTTGGCACCTCTTATTCTAATTAGTGTCTGTGTTTTACTTCCCCTTGTGATAGTTGTCATGATTATGTAGGTATGTAACTCATAGAAGTATGTGGGG
Organism: Macrotis lagotis; assembly: GCF_037893015.1. Taxonomy (NCBI): domain Eukaryota; kingdom Metazoa; phylum Chordata; class Mammalia; order Peramelemorphia; family Peramelidae; genus Macrotis; species Macrotis lagotis. The sequence continues at coordinate 641,769,864 of NC_133658.1, forward strand.
AGGGACCCTAAAGAATAAAGATAGGAAAGGGAGGCAACATTTATTCAATCTCTTTGGTCCTTCACTTGGCATTCCCAGATGGTCCAACCCATGGTCTGGGGACCATATGTGGTCTTCAAAGCACATTCACAGCCACATCATGTAACTGGAAAATGAAGGAATTGGAGTGTATATGTGCCAACATTACAACATCACAGACCAGCTTAACCCTTGACTAACACAGCTCTTAACAAGATGTTGTTGGGCAATGCAGCCCAAAAGAGCTAAAAGGTTACTCTAAACCTTGCTCTAGACCCACGATCTGATTTTCTTTAGACTCTACCACCATATTTCTTTTACGACTTAGTTACATGAAGGCATGGTTGGTCAATTCTATTTAAATGGTAGGACAGATTCAATATTAGATGTCATCAAAAATGTTTGTAATTGACAAAGTAGATAAGGATAGTTGGAAAAGCAGAGATGTGTCTGAGCTTGAGGAAGAATAGGGTAAGGATAAGGGAGAAACAAAGATAGCCCCCAACAGTAGCTCTCAGTCTTAACTGATTTGCTGTAAAACAGATCTTACCAACAGTCACCCCTACCTCCACCCACTAAAATTTCATGCTAAGCCAACAAAGCCCACAAAAACCATAGAAGTACATCTCCCACCCCCTAGACCTCATTCCAATTTCCCAGAATTTTCCAAATTCTCAACATATTACATAACACCATTATGGTAGAAGAGATGGGAATATGACAATGTAAGCCCCAAATAGCAAAAGTTCAGGAAAGATGAATAAAAAAACTTATTCCACAACACGTATTATACATCTGTTTCATTGAATTTCCCTCAATGGGAAGAGGCAAGCTAGCCAGTTTCTCAAGACTTTTCCCCAATTATATTGTCTTCTAATAGTGCCTAATTGGATGGGATACTGGATCTGAAAACTGGAAGAGTGATTAAAAGCATGCGAGCTATGGACTTCAGAGCACTAGACTAATAATTTGCAGACATGGATGAGAATAAACAAATCCTAGAATTGAAAGGAACCTTAAAGTTAATCTACCCAAATTGTGAACCCTATCTACAACATTCTTGAGGACTAGTCATCTGACCCATACTTAAAACACAACCAATCAGCAAACTGTCTTTTGGGGTTAAGTTGCAGTTCTGACATTTACTAGCTGTATGTTCTTGAGAAAATCATAACCTCTTTGAGCCTTAGTGTTCTATCTATAATATAGAATTAATAATACTTACCCTTACCTTAATAATAATTACCCTTATAGGGTAATTGTGAGCAAAATATAAAACAAATTATAAAGCACTATATCTAGGGTTAATTTTTGTGTGTGTGTTAGCTGCTTAGTGGATAATCCTGAGTTCAAATCCAGACTCAGTCACATATTAGCTATGTGACTCTAGTCAAAGTTACTTAACCTCAGTCTACCTCAACTGTAAAATGGAAATGTGGGCAACTAGGTGGCAGGATGGATAGCACCCTGGGCTTGGAAACAGGAAGACTCATCTTTATGAATTCAAATTTTACCTCAGACACTTATTAGCTGTGTGACCCTGGACAAGTCACTTAATCCTATTTGCTTTAGTAAATAAACTGGAGAAGAAAATGGCAAACCACTCTAATATCATTGCCAAGAATATCCCAAATGTGGTTACAAAGAATAGAACACAACTGAAATGAGTCAACAGCATTAAAAATGGGGATAATAATATCTCTCCAGGCTTATCGTTTGAATATTACATGAGATTTTGTTGTTGTTGTTTGAAGATTACACAAAAATAAATGTATAGCACATAATAAGCACATACTGCTGTTTCCATTTTCCTTTCATGGAAAGGATTAGTGTTGTTAAATACATAAAATAATGAATTAGTGATGTTAAATACACAAAATAAAATGCATAGGACTACAGGAAAAGCAGATATATTGCATTTCAAGATATTTTTATGTTCATGGACTTCAAATTATGAACTTTTGGACTACCAAATCACAGTCACAATGTCTTAGAGTTGGAAGAGACTCCACCTAAAAACCACTACCATCTGACACAGCCCCTTTCAATTTCAGGATACTTCTAACTGTAAAAAAAGGAACGTACTGCCCTCAGTGTTCCTAATTCCATTCTTTGAGCCCAAATCTAATCCCTCTGCCACAAGGTGATTGAGAAGTAGAAGTGATCATGTCCTCCCAGGTCCCCTCTTATCCAGATTAAATGCTTCCAGCTCCTATAATTGATGCTGACATAGCTTCTTGGACACCCCTCATTGTCACTGTCAACAGCCTCCAGCTTCTTCATGTACTGCCTAAAATATGGCATTGAATCCTCCTGGAAGTGAAAGACCAATCTCATAGAGAGGACCAAGAGGAAGGTGTGACATTTCAGAAATAAGTCATGGGAGTCTTAAACGAAGCAAGCATGGGGAAGATAATATGCTATGGCAGAAAATATACTCATTAGCTGTGCACTGAAGACCTGGGTTCAAGTCTTGAATTAGCTACTTACCACCTGTATAGCCTTTATCTCTCTGAACTACAATTTCCTCATCTTTGAAGGGATTAGATTAAATTATCTCTAAAATCTGGCACTCTTTGGGGCTGCAAGTATTATTTTTCTCTAATAGAGAAACAAATTAGGAAAAAAAGAAAGAAAAACTTAAAATAATTACAGAAAAAAAAATTTTCAGGGTCCATGTACAAAGTCAGCAAATTCTAAGCTATCAGTTACAGACCAGGAAAGCAATTGGTCTTGCAGTCATTGTAGATTGCCCCTCCTTAAAACACCACTGGTTTGACGTCAAATGGCTCTGCTTCAACAAGGGAATAGAAACAAAACAGATTATGTACCCTGGCACCACACGTAGCCTGGATTAGCCACAGCTAGAACACTTATGTCCTTCCACTCACCACACCCCAGCACACAATAGAGTTGGAGAAATTCCAGAAGACTGCAACAAGAATGATCCCAGGGTGGATACACATACACACAATTACACACAGTCACATATACAATCTCTCTCTCTCTCTCTCTCTCTCACACACACACACACACACACACACACACACACACACACACACACACTTTCATCAGGTGGATATGCTCTCTATTGGAATCAGGACCCAGGGTTTGATTTTAATCAGTTAAGGAAACTCATTTTTCCAGCTTCTGAAGATTCAGGTCCAAGTCCCTATTCTAAGGCCACCTTAGCCTCATCTCTCTTAGATCCAGTCATTCTTCCTCACCCTCTAGCACTGAATCAATCCCAGTAAGGGGAATTCAGGGAAATGTTTAACTATAGGCTGGGAGGAAGGAGGGAATGTACCTATGACACTTTAAATTTAACCTGATTTATTATATTTTTTTAGATTTTTGCAAGGCAAATGGGGCTAAGTAGCTTGCCCAAGACCATACAGCTAGGCAATTATTACGTGCCTGAGACCACATTTGAACTCAGGTACTCCTGACTCCAGGGCTGGTGCTCTATCCACTGTGCCACTTAGCCACTCCAATTTGATATTATTAACATTTTTTTCAGCACTTAAGTCTATACAGTTAGAAAAATAATAATATTTTAATAATTTATCATATAATATAAATATATTAAATTATAATAATTTATTATATAACATATTAATAATATACTATATGAAATAATAAAATCAATTCCTGATTTGTATCACTTGTCAGTTTTTGAAGTACTTGCTCAAACAGAAAATTTAACTATCATCTCTTCAAATATTGAACAAACTGGCTCTAGCCTATTCCTTATCTTGACCTCTATTAATGTTAGTATCTTCCCTCAGTTAATTATCTCCAGTCTATAGTGTGTATGTGAGGGGAGGGGAGGGAGTGGGGGAGAGAGATAGAGAGAGAGAGAAACAGAGAGACAGAGAGACAGAGAGACAGAGAGAGACAGAGAGACAGAGAGACAGAGACAGAGACAGGCAGAGACAGAGAGACAGAGACAAAGAGAGAGACAGAGACATAGTTCTGGAAGAGGGGAGAAGGAGAGAGGAGGGAAGGAAGGAGAGAGGTAAAGGGAGTGGGGGGAGGAGGGAGAAAGAGAGGGAGAGAGGGAAAGGGAGAGAAAGGGAAAGAGAGAGGGGGAGGGAGGAAGAGAGGGAGAAAGAGGCACAGAGGAATGAGTACCAGATCAGAAGCTAGAAAGACCTGAGTTCAAATCCAACCTCAGATACTTTCTAGCTGTGAGACCTTGGGCAATTCACTTAATTTTATTTTTCTCAGCTGCTCATCTATAAAATGAACTGGAGAAAAAAAAATGACAAACCACTCCAGTATCTTTGCCAAGTCACAAGATTCAACTGAACAACTATTGATGTGTTGCATGTGTGTCTTATTTGTATATATGTGTTTTTATGATGTTTCCTCCTTTAGACTGTGAGCTCCTTGAGGGAGGGCCTACCCTTCTTGGAATCCTCAGTGCTATAGTAGGAGCTTAATAAATGCTTGCTGACTAAGTGGCTGGAGACCATCTCTGCATTTGCAGGTTCTCATCTACTTAGCCCTCCCATGCCACCTGCATTTCCTTACATTTCTCCTTCACACAAGACCAGCTTCTACTTCACTAATTCAGCAACTGCTCTAAAGTCTGTCATTATCAGCCACAGAAGCCAGATCTCACCTCATCAAACCACACTGACCACCAGTAACAAGGAAGATTAATCCTCTCTTCTAGATCTGAGTGCTACTCTTCCTTACCCTAAACCTTATCCTCAAGTAGTCTGATTATCAGGTGGCCCACTATATAAAGCCCTGGACCTGGAGTAAGCTAGATCTGAGTTCAGATCTTACTAGCTCTGTGACTCTGGAAAAGTCACTTTAAGGTCTAATTGCCTCTGTTTCCTCAGTTATAAAATAAGGACAAGATTAATTAATACCTGCCTGCCAGGTTGTTGTGAAGATTAAATAAGATTAATATTTTAGTGTAAAGTTTTTGGCACTAGATAATAAGCACTAGATAAATGCTTATTCCCTTCCTCCATTAATTTTATAGATGACATAAAAATAAGATTCAAAGGCATTATTTGAACTTGTCCAAAGTCACAAAGCCTGAGTTTAAACACAAAATCCCATACTCTCATCACTGTTATCACTCTGTCTCTTTCATTAAAAATCTATATAATCCTAAAGAGGATAATTAGAGAAAAAGACCTATTAAAGGAAAAGATGGATTAATTATTAATCAATATTATTTCTGTTCATTCCTAGGATTGGGGTACTGCAAAATAATAAGTTTTTTTTTCATTTTCAGAGAAGACATCATTTCTTTGGGAGGCATTTGTGTCACAATTCATCAGTAGGAGAAAAGAAATAGAGTTCTAAGTCAGACCAAGAAAGGTGGAAAATATTATTTGGATCCAGCAGGTCTAAGTCATTCCATATGTAGGAAGGGAATGATGGCTAGACCTTAACCCAAAGCACCTTTGGACCAGAAGCTAGAATTCAGTGAAAGGTACACCTGGGCCACCTGTGCTTCAACATCAGAAAACCAACCAATTTTATTTGCCACAAGATAGTCCCCTAAGGACCATAAAGCTAGCCACGGGGGAAACCAAGCATAGACACTAATTAGGACAAAACCAGAGGCAGAGTAGGGTTAACACCAAAAAGAGAGCTCTGTCTTCTGAAGCTTTGCCTACCACCGCCAGTTTGATGGTGGCTATCAGAAGACTTCCTTGCCCTCTAAACTGGTCCATTCTATACTTTGAATTATATTGATTCTCATATCTTTTCCATTTAATAACTATTAATCCTCCTTTTTAAATCCAATTCAATTCATTAACATTTATCAATAAGCATTTATCAAGAACCAAGTATGATCCCATTACTATGCTAGGATTTCAGAATAAAAATACAAAAAGGGTAATAATTCTTACTCATAATAACTTGTAATGGGGGAGGAGGAACCTAGTACATATATGTGTGTGTATGTATATATATATAGATATTATATACCTATATATTATAAAGATATATATGTATATATACATAGAGAGAGAAATATTTGTTGCTATTGTTTGATCTTGTCTGAATCTTCATAACCCCATTTGGGGTTTTCTTGGAAAAAATAATGGAGTGGTTTTGCCATTTCCTTCTCCAGCTAATTTTACAAATGAAGAACTGAAGTCAACAGTGTTAAGTGACTCATCCAAGGTCACACAACTAGTTAGTGTCTGACATCAGATTTGAACTTAGGAGATAAGTCTTCCTGACTCCAGACCCAGTGCTCTATGCACTATGGCATCACCTAGCTGCCCTAGTGAGTTAATTAGGAAGGTATAAAAGTGAGGACCAGGTGAGGTCATGGCAGCTTTGTGGAGGATGAGTTGGAGAGGAGAAAGACTAGATGCATTGAGACCAGCCAGATGAAAGGTAGTGAAGGCCTGAAATAGCTAAGGAACCTTATGAGTGAAGACAAGTGATCAGATGGTCTTGGTAAATTAGGTGAATAAGTCTTTATTTCTCTGAGTCTGTTTCCTCATCTATAAAATGAAAGAATTGTAATGATCTCTGAAACCCCCTTCCTGCTTTAAATCTAAAATTCTAACATTAAAAAAAATTCTCAAATGGGAAATAGAATATTGTGATCTTATCTTTTTGTCAGTCAATAAGCAATAAGTGTCTACTGCATACAAGGCACTGTGCCAACCACTAGGGATACAAAGAATGCCCTTAAGGAGTTCACAGTCTAATGGGGAAGGCAACATACAAACAACTAAGTACAAACAAGTTATATAGAGGATAGAATAGAAATAATAAACAGAGAGCATGCTAGAATTAAGAGAAAATAGGAAAGAATTCCCGTAAAAGAGGAGATTTTAGCTGAGACTTAAAAAAAGAGGGAAAGCTAGTTGGTGGAGATGAGGAGGGAAAGCATTTCAGGTATGAACCAGACAAAGTGCTAGGAACCAAGAGAATACAGTATCTTGTTTGAGAAATAGCCAGGAGGCCAGTGTCAATGGATCAAAAACTATGTGATGGGTGATGAAAGTATAAGAATAGAAAAGTGAGGGGAATAAGGAAAAGGGGGTCTGGGGGAAGAGATTGTTTAGGAAGGGCCTTGAATGTCAGACAGAGGATTTTGTATTTGATTCTGGAGGTCACAGGAAGTCAATGAAGTTTAATGAATAGAAATGTGACATGATTAGATCTATATTTTACAAAAAAAAAAACTCTTGTGGCTAAAAGGAGGCTGGATTGGAATGGAGAAAGACTTGAGGCAAGCCAACCCACCAGTAGACTACTGCAATAGTCCAAGAATAAGGAAGTAAGGGCCTGCACCATGGTGGCAATAGTATCAGAAGAGAGAAGAAGTGCTTGAGAACATTTGAGATGCTGAAAAGGTGAAGTTAGCAGACTAGATATGTAGGGAATGGAAGATACTGAAGTCAAGGGTTAAGACCTAGGTTGTGGACTAGAAGGATTGGTGGTGCCCTTGAGAATGATAGGTAAGTTAGAAGGGGGAAGATTTGGGAGGCAAGGGAGATAATAAATTCATTTTTGGACTCAGTGAGTTTGAGATGTCAAGTTCCATCTTGTACAACATGTTTTTGAAGATGGAAGGCTATAATTTTGAGAATCAGCAGCAGGGAGATGATTATTAAATCCATGGAAGTTGTTGGTGAGATCATCAAGTGAAATAGTATAGAGAAGAGGACCAAGGATAGAGTCCTGTAGGACATCCACAACTACTGGGCATGACCAAGACAAAGATCCAGGGAAGGAAAATGAGGAGAGATCAGATAGGTAGGAAGAGAACCAGGAGACATAGTGTCCTAAAAACTAGACAGAAGAGAGCTTCAAGGAGAAGAGGGCTTTTCCAAGTGTAAAAGTCTACAGGGAATTCAAGAAGAATGAGGATTGAAAAAATGCCGTTGGATTTGAAAATTAAGATATTACTGGTAACTTTGGAGAGAACAGTTTCATTGAATGATGAGATCAGAAGCCACTTTGTAGAAAATTAAGAAGAAAGTAAAGGGCAGCTAAGTGACACTATAGCTAGAGCACCCAGCCTAGAAGACTCATCCTTGTGAGTTTAAATCTGACCTCAGATTCTTCCTAGCTGTGTGACCCTGGGAAAATCACTTAATTCTGTTTGCTTCAATTTCCTGATCTTTAAAATGAGCTGGGAGGGAAATGGCAAACCTTTCCAAGTATCTTTGCAAAAGAAAACTCCAAATGGGGTCATGAAGAGTTATCCATGACTGAAATGACACAACAACTAAGAGGAGAGGAAGTAGAGGTGCTTGCTTTAGAGAGCTTCTCAAGGAGTTTAGCCACAAAGAACAGAAGAGATGTGGGATGATAGCTAACAAAGATGAACGAGTCAAAATGTTTTTTTGAGGATGAGGGAGGCATGGGTATGTTTATAGTGAGCAGAGAAGCCACTAAAAGACAGGAAGAGACTAAAGATAAATGAAAGAAGGGGGGAGTTAATCTGATAAAGATGGGATAAAATCAATCACCTGTATAGGTAAAAGTTTTGCCTTGGCAAGGAGTAGGACCACATCTTCCTGTAAGACATGGATGAAGGAGGAGATAGAGTCAAAAGTGATCTAAGTGCCATTACCTCACTCCCTGAGATTCATTTGACCCTGGACAAATCACCTAAATACTCAGTTTCCTTATCTTTTCATGAAAAACCCCCATTCTCAGTCTCTCCTCTTGCTTCCCAGAGAGAAAATTCTATAGCTGAAAATAAAAGCTAATTCTTAAATGATGGCAGCTGAACAGTAGACATTCAACAAGAAAATTGAAGGATACCCGATATATCATGTACACCCCAATCCTTGCCCTCTAGCTATTGTCTGCATAGAATGGGGTCCAAAGCCTGTACTACTTAAGTTGCTAGGAAGTTATCACTTTCTTGGCATGGATATCAAGACAAAATAAGTCTTTTGTGTAGCAAGAGATATTGAAGTTAAACCTAAGGAAAAACTTCCTGATTCGAAGAACTTTGTACTCTAAACTGGCTTTTCTAGTAAGGTTTGTGAACTTTCTTCACTACACAGTTTGGAAATATGTCTCTATTTACCCAACCTGGCTTAAGTTCTGTTCAAAATTAAGGGGACAGACAAGATGGTCTCAGAATTGGGTGATTCACCTTCAGATTCATTGAGCAGTGCCATCATGCCTATTGCTGAGAAAGCACACCAAATGCTATCTATTCCCCTCCTACCACCAATGTTGCCATTTTCAAGCTTAACATCTTACTCCCACCTTACCTGTCATGGCTAGGTCTTGTGAAAGAGAATATCTTGGATCCAGAGAAGCAGGAGGACATAGAATTGACTGCCCCCACTCAGGGGGACAATGAGGAAGGTACTGCCCCTTATATAGCAGAGGCCACAGGATAGTGTAGACAAGGCAAGACACAGAGCAATACCACCCACTTTCTTTAGTTCCTCTGCTTAACTGCTCTCATTAGCTGAAGACTTACTCTGGGCTGAGTCCCAGAAACACCTCTCAGGAGAATCCCAAAGGGTTTACTCCTGATCCTTTTGTTCTCGGCTCAGCATCCTGATTAACACCAGCAAAGAGCTGTTTATCCCACTACCTAGCAACAGCAGCAGCTCTCCCTGGTTCCCATTCCTCATAGACCACAACCCAATGCCCTGGATCCCTAGGGAAAGCACAATGGTAACAACAACTTGTCAAGATCAGAGGCCAAAAAGTATCTTTTTAATCTCCATTTGCCTTCAGTTTTCCATTCTGTAGAAATTGAAAAGGGAGAAATCAATCATGATTCTTGGGAAAGTGGGAAGAAGAAAGGAGGGAAGAGAGTATCCAAAGGCAAACAGATTGGAAAGAAAAAAGGATAAAAAGGAAAGAAAAGAGCCAGTTGATCATATATATATATATATATATATATATATATATATATATATATATATATATGTGTGTGTGTGTGTGTGTGTGTGTGTACATATATACATATATATATGTATATATATATATATATATATATATTTGACTTCTGTCAGATACTGCCTCATCTCTGACACTCATTAATAGGAAGTAAAAAGTGTACCTCACCCAAATACCATCTGTCTGCATTCATAGAGCAGTTCTCTGCTTCTAAGACAGATTTGCAATCTCTTTTCTGCTTCACTAAGCCTCAAAATGACATAATCAGCCTAAAACATACAAGGATACTAGAGTTACTCAAGTTAATAACTTGCCCAAGACTACAACAGATGAGCTGTCCTAAACTCCTTATCCTACCTCCAGAATACTCACAATCTATGTCCTCATCTCACAGACAAGCTAATGTGTTACTTAATGGCAATCAATCCATACTTCTTTAGTGTCCTGGGGTTTACAAAGCATTTTCCTCTTTGGGAGGTAGTACAAATTTAATTTACCCCATTTTATAGATGAGAAAATTGAGGTTCAGATCCATATATATAAATATATATATATAGAGAGAGAGAGAGAGAGGTCAAGGCAACAAAGAACTAGTTGAATGCTAGCTACCTCTATCAGGTTTCTGTAGGTCACAGACTAACCAGGACAACCCAACAACCATCCTTAGACTGATGGTATGAAGGGAAAAGACTTTTATGGGAAGTAGGGATGCTCAGGCACCCAGGACATCATGGCTGTCTCCCTTTTACCATGTTAACAGTAAGAATTCATTAAGTTCCCACTAGACAGTAGCCTGGTCTAGTAAAAGTCCTGGGTTGAAATCCTACCCTTTGGAGCAGATTGCCTAGGAGACCCTGCCTCACTTGAACCCAGCCAGCTTTCTTGGGCTACAAGTTGCTGATCAGGAGTTCCTGATCCTACAAAAATGAAAGTATAAACCTAATGCCACCAAAAAGTATGAAGAGACTCCAAATAGACTGGCCTTGGGCAGTATCATACCCTAAGGCCCATGAAGTTCAGATCTTGAGTCCAAATGTACACCCTAGTCTGCCAAGCTCCAGGAGAGCTCCCTTCTGCCTCAGACTCTCCTGACGTGGTCATTTCAGGGAAACATCATTCAGGGATGCTGAGTCAGGGAATTTGTTCCAGTCTAAGTGAGTCCCTAGAGAAAGTTTGGAGGCTATCATCTAGGCTCTCTTACCACAGTCAGTTGAAATGATTCCAGGTGTTCTGTGCCCCAAAATCATTTGGGGAATGATTCTTACAGAGGGTGCTTGAGAGCATCCTAACCTGGAGCTGTGGAGTCTTGTCCCTATGAAGCATTGAGAGGGCAGGGGGGAAGGAGAGAACTTGTAAGTACATCCTGATATGGTAAGATAGGTGTGCATGCATGTGAATATAAGGATGTGGAGTTAAGTGTGGATTTGTGTGTGTGTGTGTGTGTGTGTGTGTGTGTGTGTGTGCAGAGTGTAAGTGGAAATCCTTTTTCTTGTTCAGTTGTTTTTCAATCATGGTTGACTCTTCATTTGTGTTTGGGGTTTGTTTGGTTTTTTTTGGACAGAGATATTAGATGGTTTGCAATTTCTTTCTCCAGTTCATTTAATAGATGAGGAGAGGACTTCCTGGGCAGATCCAAGATGGCAGCATGAAGCTTTTCCTTATCTCTTTGTTTAGTCATTTCACTCACATCCAACTCTTCATGACCCCATTTGGGATTTTCTTGGTAAAGTAGAGAGGGTTAAGTGACTTGCCTAAGTTCACTCAACTAGTAAGTATCTGAAACCAGATTGTCACTTAGCTGCCCTAGGAAGAAAGACTGAGATTCAAATCTTGTCTCAGACATTTAGTAACAGTGTAATGTTGGACCAATCACTTAAACCCTTTAAACTTCTACTTCCTCAATCATAAACAGAACCACTTATGTCTCTCTTCTATTTCCATCACTAATTCTCTCTCTCTCAATCTCTCTCTCTCTCTCTCTCTCTCTCTCTCTCTCTCTCTCTCTCTCTCTCTCTCTCTCTCCCACCTCCCTCTCCCCTTTCTTTCTCCCCCACATCTCTGTCTTTATCTTTCTTTCTCTGGGATTGTTTCTGTCTTTCTCTTTATTCTCTGTCTTCCTTATTTCTATATCATGATCTCACTCCCTCTTGTTTTTCTTGGATCTCTCTCCCCTTCCTCCATGGCTACCCTCAAGTAATCTCTCTCTCTCTCTCTCTCCTTTCTTCTCTACACAGACATTAAGGTTGATAAATTATCAAAACAAGTTTTCAGCTGTAAACATCATGGAGGATTGTCTGTGTAGATGAGGAAATTGAGGCAAGCAAGATTAACTGACCTGCCCAGGTTCACACAGCTAATAGGTGTCTGATGGCCCTGGAGGAGTAAGTGAGGTTGATGTCTTAGCACAGCACCCCCTTACTCAAATCCAATGTCATGGCATTGTCTCCCTGATGTCATGGTCTTTTTCGAAAATGAAGGACAGGGGCAGCTAGGTGGATGGAGCACCCACCCCGAAGTCAGGAGGACCTGAGTTCACATCTTAATAATTACTTAGCTGTATGACCTTGGGCAAGTCACTTAACCCCATTGCCTTGCAAACCCCCTCCCCAAAAAAAGAAACAAAAAGGAAATGAAGGACAAACACTATTAAGTATCTGATGCTAAATTTGAATTCAGGTCTTCTTAAGCACTGAATCACCTAGCTGCCCCAAGAGGAAATCTTAGTGCCTGAAATATTTTGTAATAAAATAGCAGATGGTCATGTGCAAGGAGATGACAGAGGACTGTTTAGTAAAAACCTCCTCTGAGGTCTCATCATAGCATGGCATGGTGGTGAGCTTGAGTTCTAGAAGCCAGCAGATCCTAAGCCTGGTCAGTACTTTCACTCTATAAAGGCTTTGAGCATGGATGCTAACAAATCAGGGGGTTCCAGAAAAGAGAATGAATAAGATAGAAAGAAAACTGTAATGGGGGGGAGAGGGAGCTAGGGAGGCTTAACTTGAGGAAAAAGAGACTAGGTCTTTGAGTACACAGAATTCCTGTCCTCAGCCAATGAGCTATTGTTAAGTATCAGCTTGTTCAGCTTGCCCTCAATGGGTAATAACAAAGAACCATTATCTAGGAAGCACTTTCATACTAACATTCATTAGGTTCCAAAATCATTCAGATGAAGTTATGACTATTATCATCCTCAGTTTACATTGAGGAAGGGGAAGTTCACAGAGGTTTAAGTGGCTGGTCCAACATCACCCTGTTACTCAATGTCTGAGACGAGATTTGAACCTCAGTCTTTCTTCCTAGGACAACTAGATGACAGTTCAAATCTTGTCTTAGACACTCACTAGCTGTGTGACCTTAGTCAAGCCACTTAAACCTATTTACTTCAGTTCCCTTATCTGTAAAATAAGCTTAGGAAGGAAATGACAAACCTCTTCTTTGGCAAGTAAATCCAAAAAGGTATCATGAAGAGTTAGATGTGAGTTAAATGACTAAACAATCACAAACAGAAGCATGGAGAACAATGAAAGTAAGAGAGAGGTAGGAGGAAGAGAATGAAAGGAGAAAGGAGAGAGAGAGAGATTAATTGAGGGCAGCCGTGGAGGAAGGGGAGAGAGATCCTAGAAAAACAAGGAGAGAGATAATGATAGAGTTAGAAATAAGGAAGACAGAGAATAGAAAGACAGAAACAGAGAAAGAAAAAGAGATGTGAGAAAGAAAGAGAAAGGGGAGGAAGGGGGAAAGAGAGAATTAGATAGTAATAGAAATAGAAGAGAGACACAAGAGGCAAGAGGGAAAAGGAGGAACAAAAGGAAGACAGACAGAACAAGATTAGGATGGATATCCTGACTGAGAGTAAAGCCCTATACTGCCTTTGTTAGTTCACTCCTTCTGGTATAGATTTCTCAATATTTTCCTTTGCTTTACAGGACCTGAGGGGATGAGACACCTCTGAACAAATTTGGTATGGTCAAACTTGACTTTTCTCAGTCCACCTCAGTCTAGCTGCCAATTAGTATGACCAGAAGTAAGCACCTCCTCACACTTTGCTCAACCCTGTGCTGATCACTAGGAATTTACAAGTTCTCTGGGGAGCCATGGAGAACAACAAAATGTTAAACTGTGTTTTGGCTGTAGAAGCAAAAGTGCTCAGAGAAGTGTGTCATCAAGCAGGATTGCAGGATGAGCTCAGGCTAAGATAATTAATATGATGTACTAAGCCCCAAAACTCAAGAAAAGACCAACCAGGTACCCCTAGAATGTATTGGCTTTTAGTGGAGGACAAGGGGATCCTCTCTTAAAACATTTCAGACTGGGCAGGGGGCAAAGGATTCTTGATGAGCAGAAATAAATTCACATCACTAGTAGAGAGGTGCCACATAGCAACTTATCCTCTGAATGAACCACCAGTTTCAGGTAGGGAAGAAGAAGTGCTGAGGAAGAATTCCCACCATGACTGTACAAGAAGGATTGGGTCCAGGATATTCAAACTCACTAAGGCATTGCCCCTGGTTCTTCAGCACACAAGGCTCTGATGTGGAGTCAGGGATTTCCCCACTTCTGGAACCTTCTTAGAGGTGGTACAGGAAATATGACACCTCTTAAATGCCTCTGACTTTCCTTTATACCACAATTCACAATAGAGGGTGATGGGGAGAAAGCTAAATCATATGATAGTGTAATGGGTCCTTGATTCTGACCAGTTAGGACAGAACTGAGACAGAAAAGAACAAATAGTCAAAGTGGAGTGAGAGGATAGAATTTGGAGTTGAGTTTTATCCAACTTTTTCAGGATGAACAGATGAAATATTCCAGGGGTGACAGTCACAAGTTAATTTAGAAGGGGATCATATCCATTTTACTACAGTGCTGCCCTCTATCTCCTTATCTGCTCAAAACCAAATGAAAATAGAATGCTACTATCCAGAGATGCTGGTCTCCTTGACATTCATTGAGTGGTGCACGCTATCTCTTCACCCTGTGTCTTTTCACTGGATGTCTCCCATGCCTGGAATGCTTTCTTTTCTGGCTTGCTTCAAGATTCAGCTCTCACATTTCCCCTGCTGGAAGGGACCTTTCCTGCTCCCCTCTACTGCTTAGTCTTTCCCTCTGAGATCATCTCCCATTTTATACTCTTTACATATTCTCTCCCCTATTAGAAATGTGAGCTACTTGAAAGGCTATTTTTGTCTTTCTTTTTTTTTCTTTTTGTTGTTGAGTTGTTTCAGTATCCAACTTTCCATGACCCCATTCGGCAAAGATACTGGAATGGATTTGCCATTTTTATCATTAATACTTAACAAATTCATGAGAATGATGATCTTGGCGGTAGTGGTGATAATGATGATGATGAAGCAGGATCTGGACTTTGGTTTTGATCCCAGTTCTATCATACACATACAGTTGGGCAAACCCTCTACCTTCTTTGGGTCTTAGTTTCCTCATCTGTAAAATGAGGGGGTTGAAATAGATGATCTCCAAAATTCCTTCCAGTTCTAGGGTCATGATGCTATGACCTGGGTCCAAATCCCAGTTTTGCTACTCAGGACCTGTGTGACCTTGAGCAGCTCTGTTACTGGATCTATTTCTTCTCTATAGAACAAGGAAGTTGGACCAGAGGATTTCTAAATTGGAAGGTCTCTTCCAACTCTAAATCTATGACCTTATGATCAGAGGTCTCCTTGAAATAAGAGTTGATACACCCAGGTACAATGATTTCCCAACCTACCAAAATTATATTTCAGCCTTGGCACCAATGCAAGTCCCACTGAGGAAGGGATCGGAGATGGCTGGAAGAAGTGAAATCTGCATATTCCAGACTAGGTCCAGAGGCCCTGAAAGGGACCTGGGTGGGTGGAGAGGTGAAGGGTCCCCTACCTCCCACATGTTCGGTTCTTCTTATAGATGTCTCACTGGTGCATAAACTCCAAGTCCGAATGGCATCCTTCAAAGATCTGTTGATGACACTCTTCAGTATTTTGATGGCTCTTTTGACCTTCTGTGTCCTGATCTTCCTGAGTGAGTGTCAGTTCCCCTCCCTCCCCAAATCCTTCCTTCCCATTCTCCCACTTTCATGTAAACCTCATACTCCCACTAGCTTGTAGGACTGGAAGGAGGGTGAAGGGAGACTGTGGGGGGGATGTTAAGGGGGTTAAGGATTCAAATAACACAGAAGAATTTCATAGATACATAATCTCTGATCCTCCTCCAGATTATGAGTTCAGACTTCTTTGGGGAAAGGGTGGGGAGGCACCTTGGTCAAACTGCTTATTGATATGCATAAAGATTTGCATAAGTCTGCATTTATCTATCACTTTGAGGGCCACAAAGATAACTCTCCTCAGTGAAGAAGTCCATTATAGTTCTGTTTGACCCTCAGAATCTTTAAAAAAGAGAAAAACTAATTATACAAACCTTTGCCAATCAATTGGAAAGAGGTTCCTGGAGTCCCTGTAATCAGATCTGTCCACCCCTGACTGGGTGAGCTTCTAGAGCTCAAGCAAAACAGACTTTCCTCTCCACTTTCATCCAAAGCTGAGGAACAGGACTGTTCTGGGTGACATTATCTCTACCTCTCTTCTACTTCCACTCTTTCTCTTGGCCTTAGATGTAACTCCAAGCATCTTTCTCAGTTACATTTCATTCAGTTCTTCTTTTGCCTCACTTATCTTCAATATACAATAATATTAATAAGTTTCAACCTTTCCCCCTTATTTTTAATATTCAATAATATTAATAATAACTTCTACCATTTCTAGAGTGTTCTGTAGATCCAAAGCACTTTTTCCAACCTTAATGTCATTTGAATATAAGACAATAAGTGCAAATAAATAAGTTCTATTTTTTCATACAAAGAAATGAGACCCAGAAACATCACAATTAGTCAATCAATAAACATTTCTTTAAATGCACTAGACTTTGGAGAAATAAAGAAAGGCCAAAGACAGCCCCTACTCTCAAGGCATTCATGGTCTAAGGGGGATATTAAAGAAATGGCACAACCATGTAGTCCAACTCAAACTACAATATCATACCTGCTGCACAGTTCCCAGCTAAAGTGTCTTACTTAACCAGAGGACAAAGTGGTAGGGAAAGCCTGTATCTTCTAACTTCCAGGCCAGAATTTACTATCTTTGCCTCTTGACTGTCACATGATGGGGACTACAGATTTAGAAATGGAAAATCTAAAGTTTAGAGATCATCTAACCCCCTCCTTTTTACATTTTGAGAAACTGAGATCCATAAAGGACAAATGACTCACTCAATGACATAAAGGTAATAAGGGGCTCAACCAGAATTTCCACCCTGGTGGTATCCTCTGATTCCCAATCCATTGTCCTATCTACTATGCCAACCTCTAGGGATGTTGAGAATCTAATAATAATAATAATAATTAGAAAGCATTTTGTAGGCTTAACAGTTTGTGTAGTTTGGGATATTATTATTATTACCTATCTCTTATCTAAACTCCTTCAGCACTTACACATTTTCCCACACACAATTCCCAAATCTACCTTTTATTGGTGTCTACTTTTTATGACTATTATTCTTTGGTCTCTAATTAGATTATAAACCTCTTGAGGACAGGAACCATTTCTTATAATTCTTTATATTCTCCAAAACCCTTAGTGCAGTCCTAGACATAATTCAATACTGCATAGTTAATAAACTTTAAATAATATTGGACTAGAAAGAGAATATTCAATCCCACCTAGATCTCTATTCCATTTATTTCAGTTCCATGACATCAAACAATGGTTGTGAATGAGGATAGTAGAGACTGTTCAAATCATCATAACTCTCCTGGTTTAAATCTTATCCCTCTTTAGGTAATTCAACATAGGAAAATTTGGGATACTTTATAGATCATCCAACCAAAACTATTTCATTTGAAAGCAAGATGTATTGAACCCAGAACAAAGAACCCCACATGAGGACCTCCTGGACCATGGGACTTTAAGGCTTGGGAAATCATATTACCCTTAGCTTTTATGTGACCCTGACTTTGAAAGACCTCATAGACTTTGTGATCAATACCATGAAAGGTCAGAAATTCTTTCCACTACTCCCTTGAGGAAAGGCATCCTAGAACAGTGGGGAAAGTATGGATTATGTCTCAGAAATCTCTTCTCCTAAGCATGGTTACTTGAGTTTTGATGTATCTCTAACACTCAATGCCATCAGTTTCCTCATCTGAAGAATGGAAGAATTGAATGAGGAAGATGTTGAGGCAGTTAAATGGTACAAAAGACAGAACACTTATCTTGAATCAGGACAAGACTTGAGTTCAAATCCTGCCTCAGATATTTACAAGTGTAATAAGTCACACCTCTGTTCCAATTTCCTCATCAGTAAAAATGGGGAAAATAATGCACTACCTCTTAGTTGTTATGAGGATCAAATAAGATAATATTTGTTAAGTACTACATAAATTTTAGCTATTATTATGGAGATACAGTAGAACAAGTGTGAGTCACCACCAGAAGAATTTGAAAATGATTAAAGCCCTGATCTTTGATTTGACATCACAGTTAGATTTGCTATTGTTATTCAGCTGTTTAGACACCTCATTTGGGGGTTTTCTTGGCTAACCAACTATCAATTAAGACTTTTCATACCAGATTTCAATAATACCTAGGCAGGAATGTCTCTGAAGAAGAGAGTGAGGCTGATGACTTTGCTCATCTCTACCTGACTTAAGTCCAATTCAAGACAAATCAAGACATCAGTTTCATGATGTCTCTGGGTCCTCTTCAAGAACAAAAGACAAACAGCAATGCCTAAGAGGCTGAATGTAACTCTTTTCACTAGTATCATTCATTCTTGTGCTTATTACCCATCCTTTGTATTTTTGTACATAAATGCCTGAAGCCATGGATCTTATTGCTGAATCTTTATTAGAATTTCTGCTAGGCTACTCCTATTCTTCCTACATTGTTGCTGCTCTTGATGCAGAGAATTATGAATATTGGAAATTTATAATAAGAAACAAATTCTGTAATCTTTTATGTTGTTAAATTTTGTTAATTGTAGAAGGTTGTTTGCTCCTGAGATGTAAACTGACCTCTATTGTTTCATTGTTAAATGTAAAATTTGTACTGTCTACTCATTCTTCCTTCACCCAGCTTTGGATTTAACTTAGAGGTCATGCACCTTGGGACAGGAAGGACCAGTATGTAGCTTGCCATTGAAAAATAACTGATCCAGATGCTGGACCCACTACAGAAGTGCATATAAGAAGAAGCACCAGCCCTTCTGGGCTCTCTGATTCTCTTGGACCCTATCTGCAAGGATGGCTTTCTCTCTTTCCTTCCTAGGCCATGTGCTCCCAAACTAAACTAGGCACTGGTGATTCACCATGGACCTCTATGCTGAGTGGCCAGGGCTGTCCCTTCTCTGTGTCTCTGTCTCTGTCTCTGTCTCTGTCTCTCTCTCTCTCTCTCTCTCTCTCTCTCTCTCTCTCTCTCTCTCTCTCTCTTTCTCTGTCTCTTAAACTTCAAACTTCACCTAGCATCTGTTCTCTGGTCCAGTTAGATCTGTCTGATTTTTATCTCTTTCTGTCTTGTCTCCCAAGCAACCTTGCCTAGCCTTTTGTTATTTACTCCTATCCTAAAGTTGTTTCTCCAAGGAGGAGAAAGTTTAAACCTTCAGGAAGCACTTGAATTCCTTCCTTTATCAATAATACTAGATCTTCTAACTTTAGACCCTCAAATCTCATGGGCAACATTCTCTTTGAAATCTTGTTTAGTGGATATGCCCGCACAATCGTCTTCTTCCTTTTTACTTTGCAATGCAAAAATTTTTATTAAAATTGCAAAACTACAGGAAAAGTACATTCTTACCAGTCCTTGTTAAGCAGATTCTGTCACCATGTAGGAATCTATCATTCCCACTTTTTAAGACATAATCTAGAATAATCTGTGCACTCTGGCTTGCCCAAACGCTATGAATCAAATGTTTCATTGCACTGGACCATGGTAATTGTATTGGGTCAGTGCACCACATTTTAGGAACAGAAAGAGGCTAAAGAAAGAGAGCCTCTGCTAGCCACTGACCAATTCTTCCTGAAACCTATCCTGTATTTGCAGTCATACTAATCTTGCATCAGTATTATTTCTTCTGTGAAAAACCCTACAAATTCATCCCAAGATGGAAGGTGTGTGATACACATAAGGACTGTGCCTCAGGGCAGGATGAGCAGCACTGTGTTGAAAGTATTCCCACTGAAGATTTGCCCCTGATAAGAGGTAAGTACCCAGGAAATAGCCAGAATAAGAATTGGCTACTGATCTTAGAATAGGGAAAACCAGAGTTCAAATCTTGTCTTAGACACTTATTACTAGTGTGACCCTGGACGAGTCACTTAATTCTGTTTACCTCAGTTTCCACATCTATAAAATGAGTTGGAGAAGGAAATGGCAAACCACTCCAGTCTCTTTCCCAAGAAAAACCTAAATAGGGTCATGAAGAGTTGGACACAACAAAAAATTTGGAGCCTAAGATACTAAGGAATGAGAAAAACAGATGTAATGGAAAGTTGGCTTAAGGCAGCAAAAGTATTTTAGTGACCACTGGGCTTAGTCCTAATGGATCCTGCCCTCCATTTGTTTAGACATTAAGGAAGTGTGGGCATTGTGATATTTGGGCAATAGGATACTGAATCCAAGAGACCTGGGTTCAAATTTTGGTTTTAGCACAATTTCTAGCTTTCATAGAGCCTGCATCATTGTCTACAATATGAAAATAATAATACTTTTACAAGGTTGTTATGAGAAAAGCACTTTTTGAACCTTAAAAGCACAATCAAAATATGAGTACTTAGTATTGTTTTTGTTGCTTAACCTTTAAAAGCTCCCCATTTGCACTAAAGGTCTAACATTTTAAGAAGACTAGGTCAAGGATTTGCCTAGAGGCAAAGTTAGCGGCTGGAACAAAGTCATAGATTTATAAATGGAAGGGATTTTAAAAGATATTTAGTACAACTCCCCACTATTTCATTTTACAGTTAAGGAAATTGAGGCCCACAGAGGTTAAATGACTGGCCCAAGGTCACACTGGTAATAAATGTCTAAGTCAACATTTGAACTCAGATCTTCCTGACCTAGTGCTCTACCTACCATACCATGCTGCTCTTCTAATGATCTAGGCTGTAGATGGACCTGAGAAAGACTAGAGAAAAATAGCTTCCATGTTTATTCGGATGTTAAGTGAATTAAGTGAGAAGTCCAAGGCTATTCATGGTACAGTAGAAAGAACACCAACCCTGAAGTCAGAGGATACTGGGTTTAAATTTTATGTAAAACTTGAGACCTTGGGCAAGTCACCTACCTTACTTGGGTTTCATATGTAAAATGAGAGGCTACACTAGGTGGCCTGTGAGGTTCTTCTAGCTCTTTACCTTCCAAAAGACAAAACTTAAAGTGCTCTATAAATGCCAGTTAATTAAGAAACATTTGAGGGCAAGAAATAAAAAGAAAAGGGGAAACAAGCAAGTACATCCGAACCACACAGAGGAGACAGAAGTTAATCGCAAAAGAAAGGTAGGGAGGCAGGGGAGAAGGGTGTGAACTAGGAAAGACCTCCCGGTAGATGGTAGAATTTGAGCCCCCTAGAAGTAACTGGAATTTTGAAGATTCCTTAAACCCAACTAGTTAAAACAGATTGACTTGATGTAGGTGAAATTACAGTATCCATTCCTTCACAGATTCTCTCCTCAACTTACTTTCCCTCCCACATTCCTAGGCTACTCTATCTTTAGTTCCTTCCTGGAAGGATAAGAGATAAGGTAAAGTTAAAGTCAAAGGATCTCGAGAGATGAGGAGGTGGGGAGATGCCTCTAAGCCCAGGAGGGTGACAGACTGCTCACAGGCTGACCCAACTCTCTCTCTTCTAGTTCGACTCTCCAAGGACAGATCCACTCTACAGGTGATAGACAGAAAGAGTGAACTCTGGTCCTCTGTCTGTTTTGACAACTTCACAGAAGTGTGGGCTAAGATCGCCTGTACCCAGATGGGATATAACAGGTACCTTTGTCTTCCTTCAAGACCTTTCTTCCTCCTGTCCTCATCCTCCCTCTTTTGCTCTTTATCATACTTCTATTTTTTTCTTCCATCTCCCTTATTTGTGTTTTTTCTCCTTTTCTGACAGTTAAAACCCTTTTGAGTAAAATTACACTTTAAATGGGGTTAAATTTCACTGGGATGTTTTCATCCTATGGTCTCAGATACCTATTAACTATATGACCCTGAGCAAGTCCCTTAACCCTGTTTGCCTCAGCTACTTCATCTGTAAAATAAACTGGGGAAGGAAATGGCAAAACATTTAAGTATCTTTGCCAGGAAAACTCCAAATGGGTGTTCATGAAGAGTCTGAAATAGTTGAAAAATAACTGAACAACAACTCCCAGGTGTGTGCCTGGTATTCAAAACCAAACCCCAAAGCCCTGAGTTTACAATGTGGTGGATCAAACAGTAGCCTACTTACCTGGAGTCTTGAGACCTGAGAGACTCTCAGTTCTAGCACTAACTAGCTATGTGATCTTGACAAAAACCATTTTAACTATATAGGCATTGGTGTCTTCAACTGTAAAATGAGGAGATTTGGACTGAATGACCTTTTAAACCCCTTCAATTTGAAATCTATCGCCCTATTATCCCTCTCTCTGGGTACACTATAAAATGAAAGGAGACTAGAATCAATGTCCAAAAGGTCCCTTCTACCTCTAATATTATATCATTCTAAAATTCTAATGCAATGCACCTAATTGGAACAGACAGACATGGGGACCTGTGCTCATTTCTAAAATGGGATCTTCCCAGTTTTTCCACAATGTTAGATGCCTGGCAAAATAGAACTCTAATCACTCCTGGTTCTTCCCCTTTAAGACAAAATTCAAAAAATTGTTTTTTCCCTGAAACTTTTCAAGCACATGCTCCAGGAGCTCTGAAGGGGAAAGAGTTTCCTGCTTTTCCCTGCATTTACAGAATCATAGGATTTAGAACTGGAAGTCATCTCTTTCAACACTTTCATTTTACAAATGAAAAAATGAAGTCCAGGAGGGTTAATTGACCTAGCCAAAGTCACACTTATAATAAAGATTTGAAGCCAGATTCTCTGATTCCAAATCTCATATACTTCCTACCAAATTTTACTAGATTCATCCAGAGCCCTTAATTTGTAATAAATTCCACAACAATGATGGAGAATTTTCCCAGCCCCCTCAAACCTATCCCCTTCTTCCACCACCACATCCTTCTCCTAGCTTACCTTTATCACCTCCATGTCCATCTTTCCACCCTGGGGAGAGTGAGCTTCTGCTCTACCACCCTGACTCTGAGTTAGATACCAACATCCACCCCCATGTAAAGCAATCAGCCTGGGCACACTTGCTTAATACAGAATCATCTTGTCCTCTCCAAGTGGGGAGACTATAGAACCTCTTCCTTTTCTGAGTTCTCAGAAGCCTCTTGCATATTTGGTTCTGAGGTACTATAGACCATAGCCAAATGACTGATCTTTTCTATTCTCTATCTTCTATTACTTCATTTTATTTTATTTTTTTTTTTTTTTTGGCTTTTGTACTGCACCACCTAGCCACCCCTAATCTTCTATTTCCTTAGACTTCTTCTGTCTCATTTCTTGGTTTCCTAGTCTTTTCTTCTTACCTAAGCTGGCACCCCTTCTTGAGCTGCCAGGTGGAATGGTTACAGAACCCATTCCAACAGCAGCACATTTAGTTAGTTCCACAGATGGAGATTTGCAAACCTCTCAGTTAGTAGCATGGTTGAAATCTATTCCTTAATTTAAAAAAAGTCTTTTCTGGGCAAAGCAGAGACAAAAAAGAAAGAAAAAGAAATAAAGAAACCAGAGTTCACTAGAATAAATCAGGGATGACAATTGGAGAAGAATTTTGATTCAGGATTAAAGGGAGGAGACTGTTTTGACTAAAAGAAGAAGGGAATCTGCTGAAGGAAATCTCAGTCTCTGACTATTTAGTAATAGGGTATGATCCTCTCCACCTCCACAGATAGCATCGTCAAAGAGCAAGGATGTAGTAAGCATTATGTGCAAAACACATAAATTCTGAGAGTACAAAGATAGTTCTGGCCCTCAAGGATCTTATATCCTAATAAAAGAAACCTTCCCCAAACCTCCTTCCATCCAAATCAGCATCCGCAACCCAGATGAGCTTCCTCACCACCCAGGTCTCCTTGCTGCTTTGTTCTCTAGTGTACCAAAAGCACTGCTGGGGAATGAGATGAGAGAGGGGACTTGGATCCAATGGAGCCTGGAATTAGGGAAAGGCATTGCAAAGGTAAATAAACTCCAAGAATGCAAGAAGAAGATTAGGATGCTCTTTGAGAAAGAATGTCCTAGTGTTTCAGGATTGAATAAATATTTATTGAATACCTGCTATGTGCTTGTTACTGCCCAAGGTACAAAACATTAGGAATTCTCTGAATTAATGTCTTTGATCTGTAACTTACATTCCTTCACTCTACTCTCAACAGTGGGAGGTCGTTAACCTCCATCACCCCAGTCCAAAGAACAGAAGCAATGCAAGAATGTGACTATACCAAACCACACCCAGGATCCATAAACAGTGGCAATGCCCTCCACCCTCACCCAAACTACCACCCCTTTCTCTTCCACATCCATATCATCCAGGGCTCACATAAACCAGTTTGGGCAGGGAGGACTAGGTCTCCATAGGACTGAAGCTCCTACTCCAGATAACACATCTGACCTCTTCCAGTTTGAGCATGGAGCCAGTTTTCCGAGCTGTGAAGATTGGCCCAGAACAGAAGCTGCCTGTCAGCAAGATCATAGTCAAAGACCAGGAATTGCAAGTGCAGAATTTCTCAGAGTAAGTGAGAAGCATCTTTAAACCTTCAAAAAGTTAGTCAGCAGACATTGATGGCAGAGCTATTGTGCAGCTAAATTAAGAAAACCTCAATCTAGATATCAGGAAGAACTCCTGACCAACCAGATTATTCATACTTGGGATGTTGGGATGGTGTGGAATGTTAGGATGTTGGGATGATGGGAATCAAATTGCAAGGATTTTTTTTAAATTATGACATGCAATCATATGACATATAGTCACCTAAACTTGAAGTGTTATCTTGCCTGAAGGGAACTGACCTCTACATGAACCAGAATGGTAGAAACATACATTTTCTAACTGCCTAGGTTCCTTACTAAACCCTATAAATTTTCCATTTTCTTTATACAGTTCTAGAGATTGATTATCTTAGGTATTCCTTGACCTGACACCCAGATCCATAGAGGTCCCTTCAGCATTCTATTTTCACAAAGGAAAAAAGATTCTGAAATTTAATAGGCATCAATTACCAGAATCACAGAATCTCAGTTCAGGAAAGGATGTCAGAGGCTTTTTAATATACCCATACCTGACCAAGACTCCCCATGCTACCCCTCCCCAACAAGGGATATTCAGCTTTTTCTTGAGGATATCTAATGATCTAATGAGAGGCAGTCCATATTTGGATAGCTCTAATTGTTAGAAAGAATTTCCATCAGCAGAGCTCAGATATATATATATATATGTATATATATATATATACATATATATATATACACACACATATATATAACTCAACTGTGAACGTAACACATGAATGTGCATCCATGTTGCTTGAGTCTTTGTCTCTTCATGTCTCCCTCCCAGTCCTGTCTCTGTCTTTGTCTTTCTGTCTCTTTCTTCTCTTCCCTCTCCGTAGATCTCTTTCTCCCTCCTTTTTTTCTGTCTCTCTCTCTTTTCCCTAACTCTCTCTCCTCCTTTCTTCTGCCTTCTCTCCCTCTATCTGCCTCTGCTTTTCTGTTTCTCTCTCTTCCCCTTCTTCCCTCCCTCTCTGTCTTTCTCTGTGTATGACTCTATCTCTCTCTTCCCTATCTCTGTCTTTCCCTGTTTCTTCCTCTTTTCTCTTTGTCTATTCCTCTCTTTCCTTCTCTCACTGTCTCTCCCTGACTCATTGTTTCTCTCTCTCTCTCTCTCTCTCTCTCTCTCTCTCTCTCTCTCTCTCTCTCTCTCTCTCTCTCTCTCTCTCTCTCTCACACACACACACACACACACACACACACACACCACACAGACTATGCTTAACTAGTAGAGAGTTCTTGCCACCTTTGTCTTTTAATCAGTGATGTATAGATTGCACGTATGTCCCTTCCCTCCCCAAGGATCAAATTTTAAAGAAGGAAAGGGTAGTGGTAGACCACTCATTTACATTAAATAACATTTTTTAAAAATCCTGTTCACCTTCCTGTTGGAACCTAGGAAATATCCTCTGTATATTTCTCCATGTTCTGCCTTCCTCTTTGCTGTCAAGAGTTTAGTTGGCATATTATGAAGGCGATTTCTTGTAGGATTGGGCTGACAAGAACTGGATGTTTAAAGTATCATTTAGAGTTGATAAGAACTTTAGAAGACATCTTCTTCAGATTAAGTGGAATTCTCCTATACTCACTCTATATTGTTTTGCAGCTTGATGCAATGGAAAGGATGCTGAATTTGGATTTAGAACACCTAGGCTTCAATTCCAGCACTTTCATTTATTAACTTGTGCGAACCTAGTCAAGTTATTTAACCTCTAGGAAGATCATCTTTAAAATGAGGAGTCCCCCCAAGTTTTACATCTATGCTCCCAGGCCCAGAGGGCAAAGGAGGTAAAAGTTACAAAAAGACAGATTTGGGCTCATGCTATGGAAACAGTTTGCAACAGCTATCCAAAAGCAAAATAGGCTCCCTTGGAAAGTAAAAGTGGAAGGTTTTAGGTAAAATTTGAATTACTCCTCACTAAAGATGATATAATCAGATATGAGTTGACTTTCAACTCTTAAGATTCCCTCAAGCTTTGGAAGGATTTAAATCAGAGAATGAAAGCCTAGACCTCTGGACCTAGCCTGGCTAGATGCAAAAGCCAAGCTCTCCTGTGTATTTGCATTTTCCAGGCCCTGTCTCTCCATGTCCTTGGTTTCACTTCACTGTGCTGGTGAGTATAAAAACCTTTTTCTGAAGAGTCAGAACTAGACTCAGATCAAAGTTGACTAAAGAAAAAGCGAGAAAAGTGTGTTGTTTTGTTCTTCACTCCTGGTTCACCCACTTCTAACTTTGTATCTTTGGGATTTGGGATTTGCGAGGGAAAGTATTCTGCATGCTTAAAATCACTCCATTCCCACTCCTGCTCGCCACCCCAAATTCAGGAAAGGCTCTTAGAGAATTTGAGAGGTAAAGGAGGAGAGAGGGAGGCTGGAAGACTGCGGCCAGACACATCTAATTTGCTACTGTCTGTTATCCAGAGACAGATTCAAATTCAACAAAGCATTTGCTTAACTGCCTACTGTGTATAAAGTGGTAGGGATAGATACAAGGTCAAAAAACAGTCTTCTCTGCCCTTAAAAAATTACATTCCACTGAATTATCCACATTCAATTTATTGTCTTATTTTTAATACTATATGTATCACCTGAGAAAATATTTTGTAAAATGTTTAGCATGGTAACTGGGACATGGTAAGTAGTATATAGATGTTAGTGATGATGATAATAATGAGAGTGATGATGATGATGGTGATAGTTAGACACCACAAGCAGAATGTAAACTATATATCCCTGCCCTCCAGGGACTTACAAGGTATCTGAGGAAATAAGATAGATAAAGATGCATTTTTTTAAAATACAAAGTAGCATATGCCAAGTGACGGCTGAGTAGTTCAGGGATAGGAAGAAGGAAAGGTAACTCTTTGTTGGAGAGGTAGGAAAAGACCTCATGGAGGAATTGAAACTTGAATTAGTTCTTAAAGGATGAGCAGAACTTGGATAAGTAGCACAAAGTTAGGAGGCCATGATGAGCAGAGCTCAGCGGAGCTGAGGAAAATGATAACTAGATCGGTTTGGTCAAAGAAAAGAATTTGCTTAGGAGAATAGTAAAACTTTGAATCCCAAGTTAAAGTTTTTGGAATTTAATTCATAAATAGTATGGAGCTATTGAAGCTTTTTGATGATGATGTTTGACCTTCATTCTCCAAGAAGACCAAGACATCATAGCAAGCAAGTGAATTTGATTTGAGTGTGGGGGTACATCTGAGTTCAGCGACCAGAAATGAATTAGGATGACTGGAGATAGCCCTGGAAGCAAGGCAATCAGGGTTAGATGACTTGTCCAAGTCACACAGCTAGAAAGTGGAAAGTGTCTGTACTCACATTTGAACTCAGGTCCTTCTGACTTCAGGGCTGGTGCTCTAATCACTGCACCACCTAGTCTTTTAATGCAGTATCGAATAGCTGTGGACCAATCTGTGTTTTAAGACACTGAATCTGGCAAGAGAATTAGGATGTGTTGGAGAAAAAAGATATGTGAGAGAACAGTTAAGTGGTTAGTGAAATAACTCAGATGTGCTATAATGAGCTCCTTAACTTGGAACTAGGGTGGTAGTAGGAATAGAAGGCCAAATGGGAGGCTCATAATAAAGGACAACACTAGAGGAGCTAGTGATGGATAAATATTGGAGAGAAGAAAGACTGACTATGGCTATGAGTTAGGAACTAAGATCACTCCATAACAAGGAACAGGCATAGCATATACTGTATTTGTATACTATATTTGGAGTTTGAGACATGGGTTCAATCCAAACTTTGATCTGTGTGGTCTTGGGAAAGTCACTTCATCTTTGTAGGCCTCAGCTGTAAGGGGGATTGGGTGTAGATTCGTTGAGGTGAGCTACAGGATCCTTCTCAGCTCCAGATTTATGATATCAAGGTCTTTCTTCTCACCTTCTCCTCTGGACCTTCACCGGTGGACACAGTCTGTGGCGAGAACCTGCCAGGTGCCCGAGTGGTGGGCGGACAGGAAGGATCCGTGGAGACTTGGCCCTGGCAAGTCAGCATTCGGCATCACAGAGTTCATTTCTGTGGTGGCTCCATACTGGACCACTACTGGATCCTCACTGCTTCCCACTGCTTCAGGTAAGGCCCCATCCACTTCTCACAGGGCTTGGGCTCCTTGCTCTTGAATTAAGGGTCTGCCTTCCTTCTCTGTCCGTCTTTATTTGGAAGTCTTATTTGCTGGGAGGAGTAATTAGATAGAGATAGAACACAAAGGTCTAGAGTCAGTAAGACTAGAGTTCAAATCCAATTTCAGATATTTCCTACCTGTGAGACCATGGGTAAGTCATTTAACCCTGTTTACCTCAGTTTCTTCATCTATAACATGATCTGGAGAAGGAAATGGGAAATCACTCCAATATCTTTGTTATGAAAAGCTAGTCACCCCTGAAATGACCAACCAGCAAACTGTCAGGGAAGTTTCTGCTCCTCAGAATAACAAGCCAACTCAGTTCTACTAGATTTAACTCAACATTTCTGAAGTACTCACTGTGTGTGTGTGTGTGTGTGTGTGTGTGTAGGTGGGGGTGAGGAAACCATTCTAAACACTGGGGGGAAATGAAAGCTTAGATAAGACATGGTCCTTGGCTATCTAGACTTCCAATCTAGCAGGAAATATGACACATACACAAATAATCATGACGTGAAATAATATCCCCCTGCTCAGAAAGTTTCCTGAACATTCTACTCCAGAGGCCTGTGAAGAAGAAAGTTTCCTTGGAGGCCAGGTCTTCAGGTTCCATTTCCACTCAATGTTTCTGGTTTCCTTTCACTATAATGGTGATGAACCTTCTGGAGAATCTAAAAACATGTGCAGGGATTCTGGAGACTGATGATTTCCCATTAAGGCAATGGTCAATGTCTATAGTTCCAGACTATCCTCAGGAGAATAACTCTAACTATAATGCATGTATCCCTCAGAAAGTCTTTCCTGACTTCCTATTACCTATAGAATGTAATACAAACTGCTTAGGTTGGCATTTAAAGTCTTCCTCTCTTTCTACACACACACACACACACACACACACACACACACACACACACACATACGTATGTATGTATGTATGTATGTATGTATGTATATTGGTTTTTGCAAGGCAGTGGGGTTAAGTGACTTACCCAAGTTCACACAGCTAGGTAATTATTAAGTGTCTGAGGCTGGATTTGAACTCAGGTTCTCCTGACTCTAAGACCAGTGCTCTATCCACTGTACCACTTAGCTGTTCCTCCTTCTATAATTTTCACTCAACTATGTGTTTTACATTAAAGCCAAACAGGGCTCCTTAAAGTTGCCTAGTCTTATCTTGCAAATCTAGAGTTTCCCTTCATTTGCAAAAGTCACCCCCTTGTGTCAAAAACATACTTTCTATTGAAATCACAGCCTATGATTTGGCCTTGGGTGCCACCTCCTCCAAGAAGCCTTCCTTGGTGTCCTCTCTCCACCTCTGAAAATGATCTCTCCTCCAAATTATCTTAGAATACTTCATCTAGTTTTCACTTTTGCTCTCTCATTCTACTGCAACAAAAGATATTTCTTTGTAAATGTGTGGTACTATCATCATTAGAGTGGTCAGCAGAGGGCAGATGCTTGAGATTGATAATTGACCTCTTTATATAGTGCTTTAAAGTATGTAAAGACTTGACCTACATTCACTCGATCCTCAGAGCAAACTTGTGAGATGGTTAGAATACCACAGGTATTATTGTTCCTATTTTGCAGTTATGGAAACTAAGGCCCAAAGTTACCTAAAGTCACACAGAGAGCAAGTGCTATATATGCATGTGTGTTTGTGCAGTGGATAGAACGTTGACCTTGGAGTCAGAGGATGGGAGTTTGAATCCAGCCTCAGATACTTGATACTTACTAGTTGTGTGACCTTGAGCAAGTCACTTAACCTTGATTGTCTCTCATCCAGGGCCATCTCCAGTTGTCCTGATTCATATCTGGCCACTGGACTCAGATGACTCTAGAGGAGGAAGTGAGGCTGGTGACTGAACACAGCACCCCCTCACTCAAATTCAAATCATGTGCTTGTCACAGCATCACTTCCCTGATGTCATGGTCTTCTTCAATAACAAAGGACAAACAATAGCAGCATGTATGTGCATGTGTTTTGTAATGTGTGTGCTTAAATGAATAAGTGTATACATATGTTTATGTGTGAATACATGCTTTGTCTATATACATATATGTGTTCTATGAATAAACAAAGGTTAATTGTGGGGAGACAGGGAAAAGACAATAGCTGTTGAAGGAAGCAACAATTCTGAGAGGCTTTGATAAAGAGGAAAGACACCCCAAACTCGAGGACAATTTCCTTAGGTTCTGAGGGGACCTCTCCCATGTCATTAATCTCCTCTAGTTCTTTTGTGTTTATTCGAGCATGTTTTATCCTACACATGCGTGCACACACATGCACACACACACAATTAGCTCCTTTCAGATAGGCTCTGAGTCTAATTAGCATTTCCTACATCCCCAAACCCAGGACAACTGCCCACAGAAGGTGCCCAACAAATGTACAATGGATAGAACAGGTTTCAAATCTAACACCAGCAACATTCATAAGCTCATTTTATCTTGTCTGAGGGAAGTGGCAAGAAGGCACCCTCTGAAGCTGCTGGGAAAGCTGCCCGGGGGAGATGGAGAGTGAGCCAAGGAGAGTTGAGCTGCAATACAGCCACCACTTTGCCATCTGGGGGTTTCCTATGTTAAGGCCAGTTTACTAGTTGTTAGGAACCCATTGTTTCAATACTGCTGTTGGATGGGTTGCCAGTAGGACCGTTAGTACTCTGTGAGTTCCAGTTTGGGGGTGGGGGGCAAAGTTCTGGTCATTTTGCTGCTCCTACCCTGGCTATTCACCACTCACCCCCTCCTCCCAGGAACCAGCCTGGGGCAAAGTCAGAACCATCCTGACCCCTGCTCTTCTCTGTCTTCAGGACCTACCCTGAGGTGAGCCACTGGAAAGTGAAGGTGGGCACCAACCATCTCAACTCCAGAGAGCCATTCTTGGACCTAGACAAGATCTTTGTCTTCCACTTCAACAGTATATATCCCAAAGAGAATGACGTGGCCCTGATCAAGCTGAAAAAGCCCCTTGTTATGTCAGGTAAGTGCCAACACCTGAGAAAAGGCCTCTGCGAGCAGATTCAGAAGCTATCAGGTAGAGCCCGCCTGGTCCAAACGCAGCTCTGCCCAGACCCCTGAAGCCACAAGCTTGGAGCTTGAAGTCACCTCTGGAAACCACCTGCCTTCAGGTCACTCAAGTATTATCCCTGTTTAACAAATGAAGCAGCCCCTCGAGGCTTGAAGTGTTTGAGTGACTTTCACAAAGTCTATCAAAGGTGGAACTGCTCCCATGAGCAGAAGCAGTACAAGCAATTGTGAAAAATTCACAGCCTTGAAGATCCCAAGAGATGATCTTGCTCATTCTGTGGTCCAGAACTCCTCCCTCAGTCAGCATCCTTAGATTGTCTCTGGTCCCAACTAACTCTGATTTGTTTCTCAGTTGATGAAGAGGGAAAAAACTCAATTTATTTCCCAAGAACAGGAAAAAAGTTGCACAAAAGGGATGACAAATGTGGATTTTTTTTTAACCAGACAAGTTCCTCTGTAGGGTGTCAATGACCTTGGGTGACTCGTAAAAGAGAAAAGGCAGAAACTGTACCTTTATCTTTAACCAAAGAAAAAAGAAGATTTAATCCTTCATTGGGTGCAAGGACTGGCAATGATCCCAACAAAACAACAATAATAGCTAAAATTCATATGGTGCTATAAGGTTTACTGTGTGACCCTGGGCAAGTCATTTTATCTGTTTGCCTCAGTTTCCTCTTCCATAAAATGAGCTGGAAAAGAAAATGTATCTTTGGAATTGTATCACTCCAGTATTTTTACCAAGAAAACCCCAAATGAGGGCACAAAATGTCAGACAAGACTGAAATAGCAACATAAGGTTTACAAAACACTTTACAAATATTAGTACATTTAATCTTCTCAACAGTCTGGGAATGGGGCATAATTATTCCCATTTTTAAAGAGAAAGAAATTGAAGCAGATAGAGGTTGAGTCATTTGTCCAGGAACACACTGCTAAGTATCTGAAAGTGGATTTGAACTCCCGACTCCAAGGTTAGTGTTCTAACCACTACCTCTCCCCTCCAGCTTCTGATCTATTGATCCTTTGACCCTCAACTCTCAATTTATGTGTCAAATAGAGATCATTAGTTGCCCTTCCCTGAGCCCAGTGAAGGATTGAACTTGCCCAGGGTATGGGCATCCCTTGCCCATCCCTCTGATTGTTTTTTGAAGACCATGGTTCACATGGAGACACTTTACTTCCCCCACTGTCACCATGGTCTAAGTGTATTTTATTATTTTATTAAGGGACCTCTTCTAGTTGAGTCTGACAACAAAAAACAAAAATGTTTTAAAAAATAAAAAAAATACAATAAAACACAGAACACATAAATACATGGTTTTCTAAGCCAATATGTGACCCACAGAGCCTAATGGATGATTTAGAAGCTCCTGCTTCTATTTGAGTCTGACACCATCATCCCAAACAGAAGAAAAAGGCTAAATCAAACAAGTTTGTAACTGAGCACCTTCTGGGCTGGGCAGTAGGTGGCACCATAGTGTATAGAGTGCCAGGTCTGGAGTCAAGACTCACCATTCAAATGTCATCTCAGCCACCTTGGACCTTGGACAAGTCACTTAACCACCTACCTCAGTTTCCTCATCTGTCAAATAAATTGGAAAAGGAAATGGCAAACCATTTCAGTATCTTTGCTTAGAAAACCCCAAATGGATTCATGAAGACCAAATATAACTGAATAGCAACTTTCTGAGTACAGAGGCATGTGTTGGACACTCTTGGTCAAAGTGATGTATATGTCTTAGTTCTTCCTTCAAAGAGCTTACCATCTTATGTATATTCAAGTGTTTAGATGATTGGAACTAGAAAGCCCAGGGTCCCCCCCCCCCTTTTCTTCACTAATTTCAACAGAGGCTGTGGTAGGTAACAAAATAATTGAATTTGGATTTTGGCTGTTGACTCTGTTTCTTACCATCTGTGTACCTATATATAACTATGGGCAATCACACTGACTAAGCCTAGAGTTCTTCCTAGTCCACCTAGATGATCTCTGAGTTCCTTATTGACTCTAGACCCCATGATTTCCTCTTGGCCCTTTGCTGAGAACTTATCTCCAGGTCTTCCCTAATAACCTTCCCAACTCCTGTCACCCAGTAGCATGTCATACTGCTTGCATGTTTTTGTATTTAATACTTTGGGATGATGGCTCCCCCATCACACCCTGTAGGGTAAATATAAATGAGGCATCTAATTGGAGAGCTATCATGAACTCTAGTTCTACTACTATTCAACAACACTGGGCCCAGAGGCTCCAAACACTTTACAAATATTAGTACATTTAATCTTCTCAACAGTCTGGGAATGGGGTGTAATTATTCTTTGGAATCTCAGCCAACTCTCTTTTGCTGTCTCCCTATGTCTCTTTCTGACTCTTTGTCTCTCTTCATGTCTAACTCCCTCTCTAATCTTTCTCTAACTCCTTCCCAACCAACTTTCATCCTTTTTGTCTTTTTCACGCTCTTGATTTCTCCCTCCTCTGTTTTCTCTCTCTCTCTGTCTCCATTTCTGTCTCTCCCTCTCTCTCTTTCTCTGTTCTTTATTCCCATATTCCTTTCACTGTCTGTCTCACTCTCTCAATCTCCCCCCCTTTTGCTTTCTATTTCTATCGTCCCTACTTTGTCCTCCTTCCCTCAACTTTCTACTGCAGTCTATCCTTCTCTACTTTTCTCCTCTCCTTTCTTTCTCCTTCCTCCCTCCTTATTTCTCTTTTTTTTCTTTCCCCCTTACTTTTTCTCTGTATCTCACCATCACTCACCACCACTGCCTCTATATCTCTTCTCATCCCTCTGCTTTGTTTATGTCTTTTCCTGCCCCCTAGGTCTTTCTCTTATCTGTCTTCTCTTTGAATCTTTCTCCTTCCTCCAATTTCTCTTTGCCTGACTCTTTGTTTCACTCTTTCCTTCTCTCCCTCACTCCCTCCTCTGCTTCTTGTCTCTCCCCCTACAGATAGAGTCAGGCCCATCTGCCTGCCATTCTTTGATGAGGAGCTGGCTCCAAACACCTTGCTCTGGATTACAGGTTGGGGTGCCACAAAAGAATCAGAAGGTAATTTCTTGGGCTCTACCATTAGCAGGACTCTTACAAAATCATCTCCACAAACTGCTTTTATGGATATCTTGGGGGAGGGGGAGGGGGAGGGGAGGCAAGGATTCTCAGTCCTAGAGAGGTTTTCAAACCTTTGTGAACAGAACTTCTCAAGGGTGTATGGCCTTATAAATACTAAGAAGGATAAAGGCAGCAGGGAGAATTTCTCATTAGGAAGGAATGTAAAACTGCAGTGGGTGACTAAAAGAAGTCATGACTCCTTCTTCTAAAAAGGCTTCCCTGGAAAAATTCAGACAACCCTGCCTAAAAGGCAAGAGCATGAGTAAGGTGACTTCACAGTGTCTCTTCTAGCCCAAGAAATTTGGTCTGAAAGAGAGAAAGAAGCCTCCCCATATTCTGAAGATAATGGATGGTCAGTGGGTGGAAATTTAAAGATGGATATGTATGTGTTTGCTTCCTTCCAGAGAAGTTTTCCAAAACCCTGCAACAGGCAGAAGTCCAATTCATTGATAGCTATCAATGCAACCATTCGTATGCATATTTTGGGAACATCGCCAAGAGCATGCTCTGTGCTGGTGTCCCTGGTGGCAACGTTGACTCATGCCAGGTGGGTGCTTAAGGAGATGCTATGTTTCCTGAAAAATACCATTGTCACCTTGAGCACAGAATAAGGAAGATACAGTTTTAAATTCTTGACTCCAATACTTATGACCTGTACAACCCTGGGTAAGTCCCAGATCAGGACTAATGTCTTGGATTGTGGCATATTACAACAGAAAGAATACCAGTTTTGGAGTCAAAGGCACTGGCCACACTATCTATGTGACCTTGGGTAACTCACTGCAATTCTCTGAGCCTCAATTTTCCAACATGTAAAATGAGTAGATTTAACTCAGTTAAACAGACCTCAAAAGACATTTAAGACTTGTTCAATCTTAATACTAAGATTAAAAAAACCACAAAGGACAAAGAGACTGAAAGACACAATGAGAGTGAAGAAAGGTAAAGGAGGATTGGGGCGGCAGAAGATGTTGAAGGAAATTGTAGTCAGAGAAAGCAATTACAGAATTCAGATTCTTAGAAATTGAGTAGTTTTTAAGAGGTACCTAAGTCTTTTATGTAACCATCCTGGTGAGTGGCACTTCAGGGCATCATGGAGATCAATGAATGAATAAATAAATGAACAAATGACTTTTACCAAGCACTTATTAAGTCCTGAGCATTGGAGAGATGAAGAGAAGAGCAAGGAACTCAACTCATTATAATGGAAAACATTACTTATAGATTTTAGCTACAAATCAAATGGAATGGTCCCATGGTCCCGAGCTGTAAAGTAGATGGTAATGCATCTTCTTTACTGTCATCTCTATTGATGAAACCATATCTGTTTCTGATACTGAACCATTTGACAGTGTTAAGGACTTTGGTGGCAAAAGACATCATAGTAATTGAGAAGGCTGATAGGGTATTAAAAGTGTCAAACAGATATGAGTTACTATCAGTGACATAATTATTATTAGAATGGTTAACAAAGTAGACAAAGAAAAGGATATTGGGACTTGGGATAGAAAGAAAAATTGTGAACCAAGCACCAAAACCATTGAGGAAGGTGGGAAAGGGTCCTAGAAGTTGGCCATCAATAAGGATGGGGACAAAGCAGTATAATTGGATGGTCATGTTCTTCAGATGAGTGGGGTTTGATGAGTGATGATGGTCAAGCAGGAGTCCGGAGGACACAGTACGGAACAAGGGAAATGCTAATATCTCATGTCTCTGAGAGTCATGAGAAAACTAGTGACCAATTTTGATGATAATACATTATTTCATGAAGGTAATTGGGGGGTTGAGATTGTTTGGGGGTGACTTTCACTAGTCCAAGATGCTCACAAATGGTATCTCACAATTGGTATCTCACAAGTGCCTTCAACAATACCTAGAGCAGTAATTTTCATACATTGGAGGTTTAATCTTTAGATGTCAAATTGACATTGTGTGCTCTAAATGAGTAGTACAAATCAAATTTTGGGAAAATTCAGAGGACAGGATGAATAGCATTTAGCATAATGCTAAAGTTGGAAGAGATTTTGCAAATTATTTGCTCTAATCTCATTTGATAAATGAGACATCAGAGGTCCAGAGAAATGACTTGCCCAACATCACACAAATTAATAAATGGGAGAACCAAGATTCAAACCTTGATCTTCTGAATTCCAAGTCTAGTCAATGCTTTGTCCATACACACAATTTCCCCTTCCTTCTTCCTTACAATTCACGGAAAGCTTCATGAGGTGGGGAGGGGAGGGAGGAGGGGGAAGGGGGAATGGCAGGGTTGATCTGAAAAGGATGAAGAGGATTAGGATAAGCAGAGAATAGGATAGGGCATCCTATATTAGAAAAGGATCAGGTTTAAAAACACTGCTGTAGGGGCAGCAGTGGATAGAGCACTGACCCTGGAGTCAGGAGGACCTGAGTTCAAATCCGGCCTCAGACATTCAATAATTACCTAGCTGTATGACTTTGGGCAAGTCACTTAAACCTATTGCCTTGCAAAAGAAAAAAAAAACACTGCTGTAATTATGACTCAGGGAACATAGCTTTGACGTGAATGGCCAGAGTCAGAATATAATATGTGAATAGGTAACAACTGAACTAACTGTCCCATATAGAAATCTAGCCTCTAACCTTAGGATCCATCCTGACCCATAGAGTGATTCAGCCTACATCCCTAAGATACAGTCTGGCCCAGAGAGATCAAGGATATATCCCTAGGCTCCAGTCTGGCCCGTAGAGACATCCAGCCTTTCACTCTAGGATCCAGCCTGACCCATAGAGACATCACCCTATATCCCTATGCTCCAGCCTGGTTCAGAGAGATCCAGCATTTAATCCGATCCAACCTTGGCCTTGGGTGGTTAATAAAGAAAGCGTATGCTTTTAATGAAACCTCAAGTGAATACATCATACCTTAGTTATGGGGACACATTAATATAATCCATCTTTTGTCCTCCTGGAGTTGAGAAATCATCTTCCAAAAAGATGTTTGCCTAACCTCAAGGCAAAAAGAGAAACATCCATTTAAAGAACTAAGACATAAACCAAAAGAGTAGAGACTTTCCAAGTTCACTCTTTGTTTTGAGATCCTGAGTGGTCCCTGGGGTTAACATTGGTGCAAGTGTCACTTATCCCATAGATTCTCCAGTTCCCACAGAGGATCCTCTGAATGCCTCATATCAGTCATCTGGTGGGGAGGGTAAGGAGGAAATTAGGGATTAAAAGGATCTCTCCATGAAAGCTTCTCAACAATAAAGAGACTGGGTTAGAGAATGGGGAGACAGTCATAATGCCTTTCCTTCCTGAAAGGTCACCCCATTCTGGTCTCTCCCAGGGTGACAGTGGTGGGCCCTTGATGTACTTCAAGGAAAGGTGGCAGATAGTGGGCATCGTAAGCTGGGGTTATGGCTGCGGGCAGCGCCACGTCCCAGGTGTGTACACACGAGTCAATTTCTTTCTCAACTGGATCTATAACATCCGAAAGGTAGGTATACCTGACTTCACAATTCACTACCCCCTAAACCCCTTCTGTGATTACTGTGAAACAAAGGCAGCCTTTTGACAGCTGACCATATGAGTTTAAAAGGTTCCCGGAAACTTTCCATACAAAAAGCACCTAGAACATGTCAAAATTTCCACCTCTGCCTCAATAAGAAGTGACATAATCCTTTATTCTCCAACCTGAGAATAGGTTTTGCTTGAGGGAAAAATGGCAGAGAACAGTATAGACTAGGGATGGATTGGGGGGAGGGGGTGGAGAATCTAAAAAGGAGAGGCCTGAAAGAGAGACCTTACATTCTAATAACTAAGTGGAAAGCATCCAGGGTCTGGTGTCAGGAAGACTCCTCTTCCCAAGTTCAAATATGGCCTCAAATACTGACTAGCTCCATGACCCTGAACAAGTCACTTAAATTTTTTTGCCTCAGTTTCCTCAACAGTAAAAGTGAGCTGGAGAAGGAAGTAGCAAATCACTCCAGTATGTTTCCTAAGAAAACCTTAAATGGAGGGGCAGCTAGGGGATAGAGCACCAGCCTTGGAGTCAGGAGTACCTGGGTTCAAATCCAGCCTCAGACATTTAATAATTACCTAGCTGTGTGGCCTTGGGCAAACCACTTAACCCCATTGCCTTGCAAAAAAAAAAAACTAAAAAGAGAAAGGAAAGAAAACCCCAAATGAAGTTATTGAATAACAACAAAGGTGTTTATTAAGCCCTTGATATGTGCCAGACATGGTTCTAAGTGCTAGGGATGCAATTAATAAAAAAAATAGTTCCCTGCCCTAAAGGAGCTTACAAATTTAATGGGAAGGGTTGTTTTCCATCATGTTCAACTCTTTCATGATTTCATTTGGGGTTCTCATTTGGGGTTTTCTTGGCAAAGATCCTAGAGTGGTTTGCCACTTGCTTCTCTAGGTGATTTTGCAAATGAGGAAAACTGAGGCAAACAAAGTTAAGTGACTTGCCCAAGGTCACACAGTAAGTAAAGTGTCTGAAGGCAGATTTGAACTCAGGATGATGAATCTTTCCAACCCCAGACCTAGTATTCCACAATATGGCACCCCCAGCTTCCTTGAATGAAAAGAGACAATACACAAAAGGAGACAGGAAGGAGATGGGGGGAGAACTGGGGTATCTTGTTCTCTGGATTTGAAACCAAGCAGAGAAGCAGATACAGAACAGAATGAGCCAAAATGTGTAACTTCTCTCTTCTGGGGAGGAATTTACCCTTCAGCCCTCCAGTCAGAGGGGAGAGGAGGCTTAGGGAGGTGGGATCTATCAAGGCTTGAGTTAACAGCAGGGTGGATGGGACTACAGATGAGCTTCACTTGGGAAGAGCATCTTCTTTTCTGATGTTGAAACTGCCTTGATCAGCAAATACAAAAGAGTTTTTCCCTCGAGTCTGGGCTAGATCCCATAATGTCTATTCCAGAATGAGTTTTCTTGAGCATTAGTGACTTCCTTATCACTCAGGTCCTTGAACAAAGACTGGGATGACCACTTACTGTATACTCAAAAGAGAGAATTTATATTTAGAAAGGATAGTACTAGATACTTCTTAAATGCTCTTCTACCATGAGAACTTGTATCTCTTTGAAACTTCACAAGAGGGCAAAACACTGCATAAAACACTAACCCTGGAGTCAGGGGGACCTGAGTTCAAATATGACATCAATTGCTAAATGTGTGAGCCTAAGCAGGTCACTTTACACTGATTGTCTTCAAAACAGTATCTTCATTGAAAGAAATAAAGAAATTTCACAAGATTTCCTAGGAAGGCTCTGATATCTTCTATACTTATCTTTCTCTCTCTCCCTTTCTCCTCCCCAGAAATGAATCTTCTGCTATTGGGAAGATTCCTCTGTGAGCTGTTTTGCCCATCCTTCTTCCCTAAACCCCTCCTCATCTCAAGCAGGAGTTTCTACCCTGAGCAGGATCTCATTTCTCAAAGAAGACCACTTCCTTCAGACATTTCAAGGCATCCCTAAAGCAGCTGAGGGGTCTGGGTTCAAATGTCATGCCCTACAGAAGGAACTCCACAGCCACCATTTCAACCCTCAACTCCTAGCACTTTCTCCCTAAAGAGAGCTCTCCCTCTGATCTTAGAAGCCTTTTTGGGTCTCAGATTTCCTGAGTCCTTCTCAGTGTGGGAAAAGTGTTGAACAGCTGTTCCCTCTTGTGGGCTCCCATTTCCCCTGATAAAGGTGGGTGAGGAGAAAAGAGGGACTTCCTCAGAACCTTGCCTCAGAGGCAGGAGACCAGTTAAGACATCTCAGGACAGATGAGGACAAGGGTGTTCCTTTACTTCTGTGGGGTTTATGAATATTGCTGCCATCTTCATTGCTTTCACAAGAAAATACAATGCCTTTGAGATGCATGGTTGTGTCCTAGTGGTCTATACTCTTCTAATAGACCTGGGAAAGACCTTAGCTTAAAAAAGTCAAGGTCTGGGGGCAGCTAGGTGGCACAGTGGATAGAGCACCAGCCCTGGAGTCAGGAGGACCTGAGTTCAAATCTGGTCTCAGATACTTAATACTTACCTAGCTGTGTGACCTTTGGTAAGTAACTTAACTCCACTGCTTTGCAAAAAAAGTCATTGCCTTCCCCCAAAAAAATACAGTCACATCTCCAGGTGTCCTGATCCACATCTGGCCACTGGACATAGCTGGCTCTGGAGGAGAAAGTGAAGCTGGTAATACAGCATCCCTTCACTCAAATCCAATTCACGTTCTTGCCGTGATATCACATTCCTGATTGCTATAGTCACATTGAGCACTCAGTCTAAGGCTGACCTTGGTAGGAATTTGAGAACCTAAGAAAGCATTCTAACTCATTTAACTTTTTCTCATGTGTCACAAGAAGTTACAAGGGCCACAAATGTGATCATAGGTTTAAGGAGAGGATTTGGTCCAGAACTGTAGTTTCAGCAGGATTGGGAACTATGGTATAGAAAGCCCCTCCACTAGTGCAGCTGGGCAGAGGGACAGTATCAATTAATCAGCAGTATGTCATAGGTAGGTCTCAATCTGAGATCTTGCCTCTGAGGCCAGTTCTTTATGCACTACTACTTGCTAACTGTCTAAGTTAAGGAATCTGGGGGGGGGACAAGTTTCTTACCCATTGAGGGCCTCTCCTGTCATCATGCCTTCCCCTCTGTCCTTCTCCAGGTAGCCTTTAGTAATGAAGTCTAACAATGGGAGTCAAGAGACCTGGATTGTAGTCCTGTTTTTGCACTCAATCCATCTATTGGGGTCTATTTCTTTACCTATTAAATGAAGGAAATGGATCTAGAAGATCCTCAGCTCTAAACATGTACTAGGTTGGCTGATGAGAGATGAACTATGAGTTTTAGATTTTCCTTATATGGATAGAATTATTTGGACCAGTGAGAGCCATTGAGTTGTAATATGTCATGGAACCCCAAGGATTCCTCAGAGATGATCAGGTCCAAGTCTGTGCATGTGTGTGTGTGTGTGTGTGTGTGTGTGTGTGTGTGTGTGTGTTTCTCTGTCTCTCTTTCCCCATTTCTTCCCCTTTCTCCCCCCATCCCTCCCTCTTTCTCTCACACTCTCTATTCTCCCCCTTTCTCTCCCCTATTTTTCTCCCTTTCTCCCCTCTCTCTCCCTCTATCTCACACTCTTTCCCTTCCTCTGCCTCATACTCTCTCACACACTTTCTCCCCTTCCCTCCCTTCTCTGCTCTCTATCGCCTTCAACTCTCTCCCTCCCCCCTCTATTCTCTGTCCCACTCTGTCTCATTCTTTTCACACACACACACACACACACACACACACACACATCACCTTCCCCTTTCAGATAGAATCAGACCTATCTATCTAGCCTTCTTTGTCTCAACAAGTTGGTTTCAAGCACTCCATTTACATCTTGCATGTTAGAAAACAGTGCAGAAAAGATATAAGACTTTCCAATGCTCAAACAGCTAATTTTCAATAGTGCCAGTCTAAATCTAGGCTTTCCCATCAATCAATCAAGGACTTCCCACTACACCACATTATGATTCCAGCTGGTTTCTATAAGAAGTCAACGAAGCCCTTAATCTAAGTATAAATTAATTTTATTTCATTAAACCTGACAATAACTAGTGCAGTGGGAATGCCCACTCCAATAATATTGGAAGAGCTACTTAGCTTGACTGAGAGGAGGGACTGTTTGCCTCCTAGGGTCGATAGCCAATAAATATTTATTAAACACTTACCATGTGCCAGGCACCATAATAAGCACTGAGGATGTTTATTATATATAAAATATATAGTCCCTGCCCTCAAAGAACTTAAAATCTGACTGGGGAAGAAAACACACACACACCAAAAAAACTCCTGAAAATAATGGAAGAAAATAAGGGGGAAGGAGCAGGAATAATGTGGAAAAGTCAGAGAAGTCCCCAGGTAGTGTGTAGGAAGGTGAGAGAGTTGAGCTCTCTCCTTAAAGAGGTTTGGAGTTCTTGGCCTACTCTCCAACAAAAGGCTGAGGATACTGATAAAAGAGGGCTCCATGGCTGATGATGAGGTATCCCAGTTATAAGCCTCCTGGGACATGGGGTAAAATCAGCCGGAGAAACCCCAAAGAAGCATAGCCAGGAGAGAAATGAAGAGATGGTATTTGTAAGGATAAGATGGATACCATTTTGTTGTTATTGTACCTACCTGTTAAGTAAATTATAGATGTTGGTCCATGGGGTCACAAAGAGACAGACAAGACCAAACAATAAGCTGGTCCAAACCCTGGACATCTAGTTGCCTTCTTGCTGGTTCTCTGTCAGCTTTGGATGATAGTGATAGCCTGCGATTAATTCCTTCTTCCCAAAGCATTTTTTATAGAA
Source organism: Macrotis lagotis (assembly GCF_037893015.1). Classification (NCBI taxonomy): domain Eukaryota; kingdom Metazoa; phylum Chordata; class Mammalia; order Peramelemorphia; family Peramelidae; genus Macrotis; species Macrotis lagotis. Next base: position 641,813,243 of record NC_133658.1, read on the forward strand.
TTTCAGAAGCTTAGGAGGATCTATAGAGATCTTCTTGTCCAATGACCTACTTTTATAGAGAAGGAAACTGAAGTCTAGAAAAAGGAAGTGGTTTGTCAATTAGTGGTGAGAAGGAGACTGCCTCAGAACCAGAGCCATCTCCATTTGTCCTGATTCATACATGTCCACTGGATCCAGATGGCTCTGGAGGAGAAAATGGGGCACCCCTCACTTAAATCCAATTCAATTATGCCATGGCATCTCCTCCCTGATTTCATAATCTTCTTCAAGAATGAAGGACAAAGGGGGCAGTTAGGTGGTGCAGTGGATAGAGTACCTGCCCTGGAGTCAGGAGGAGTGAGTTCAAATTTGGTCTCAAACTTTTAACACTTAACCTTGGGCAAGTCACTTAATCCCATTGCCTTACCAAAAATAAAAGAAAGAAAAGAACTGAAGGACAAACATCATCACTAAAAGGCAGAGGAGGTATTTGAATATAGTTCTTACCATACCTTCTCTGATCTGTTCCTTTAATGGTCTATATCATCCCTAAAAGAGAGGAAGCAATTTTTCCCTACATTTTTGAGGGAAAAACTGAGATCCAGATTTTCTAGTCACACAGTGGGGCAAGGGCAAAGCTAATAGAATACAGATGTCTTGACTCTCAGCCCAAATATTTTACATGAAAACAATTTCCCAGCTGCTGATGGGAATGTGTCTAAAAGCTTATAATGACTACTGCTGCTTCTTCTCACTCCTCCAACTACTCGTATCCTCTCTCCTAAAAAAAAAAAAAAATGAAAGGCATTAACACTCAGACTCACTGCTAAGTATTTTGGATTTAACCTCAGGAGGGCAAGGGGAGTCACTAAAGATTTTTGACAATCCAAATTGTCAACTTTGGGCCTCTATCCTTGGCCACCAGTAGTACCTCCACAATAATTGTGGCACATAGACTTTTTCCAAGAACAGAAAACCAGAGGTACAAACTTGGCAGCAACTGAAATCTGACCAAATATAGATATTCACCCAGGTAACAGCAGTTATCTATATTTCTTGGCTGCTGGGTCCAAGATAGGAGATAATCCTGATCCGAGAATCAAAGAAATAACAAGGGCCTCTCCTAGCATTCAAATTCAACCTTCTGGGCAGGTTTCAACTCATGTGGAGTCTTGGATTACTGTATCTGCCATTGCAACAAAACGTGGAACAAGCTGCAAAGATTTCCCTCAAAATTAGGCAGGGGCAGGAGGAAGTCAGGATCCTTGGACCCCTGATAAATCACTTAACTACCCTGAACCTCAGTTTCCTTATCTATAAATGGGGATCACAATAATTGCACTGTCTGCTTCAAAGGAGTGTTATGAACAAAGTGCATGAGTAACCTTCAAAGCCAAATATCAATAGAGACTTGATTTTGAACTCAGAAATATGAGTCTTCTTGATTCTAGAGGCTGGGATGGTGAAAGCCTGAGAAGGAAAGAGAAATAGGATAGAATCTTCAGAGGGAAAAGTCTCCCCCTAAGGGGAGAAGGAATAAGACTCAGGGAATAAAGACTAAGGGGGTCTTGGGACAAAGTGAGTGGTGGAAAAAAATCCCATGTAAAGTAATTTTCTGATATAAAATCTGCTTCTTTGGAATCAAGGACCTGATCACACTGAGCCCCTCAGGACCCCACCCAAGTTCAGGTATTAGAGAGAAAAAAATAAAAGGCCTAGAGAGAAGTCAAGACCAAGACATTTTTTTTCTTTTTTAGGTTTTTGCAAGGCAAATGGGGTTAAGTGGCTTGCCCAAGGCCACACAGCTAGGTAATCATTAAGTGTCTGAGGCTGGATTTGAACTCAGGTAGTCCTGACTCCTGGGCCGATGCTCTATCTACTGTGCCACCTAGCCACCCCCCCAAGACATTTTTTTATTCCAAAATCAACATTTTTTGATAGATAGATGATAGATAGATAGATAGATAGATAGATAGATAGATAGATAGATAGATAGATAGATAGATAGATAGATAGATACCAAAGCAATTAAGGCTTAGAATGCAAGGAGGAAAATCTCATATTAATAATAATATCTAGTATTTATCTAGGAGGGGAAAGGAATGAGTGTTTATGAGCTTTCTAGGGTCCGTGCACTGGGCTAAGAGCTTTAAAAATATCTCATTTGATCCCCTTTAATAATCCCAACAAGTGAGGTTGGATTCAAGCTCAGGTCTTCCTGACTCCAGGACCAGTGCTCTGACCTTTGTGTCACTGAATCTTAAATGCTTTCGAGTTTCCAGGGGGTTCTATTTGTGTCTCCTTTTATCCTCACAATAATCCTGTTATTATAGTCCTCATACTACAGGTAGGTAAATTGTTTGGGTAGTTAGGCAGTACAGTAGATAGAGTTCTGGGACTGGAGTCAGGGAAACTCATCTTCCTCAGATACTTCCTAGCTCTGTGGACCCTGGGCAGGTCATTTAACCCACCCCAGTTTCCTCATCTATAAAAGGAACTGGAGAAGGAAATGACAAACCACTCTAGTTTCTTTTCCAAGGAAACCTCCAAGGAGGTTTGACCCCAAATGGGGTCACAAAGGCTCAGATACAGCAAAGAATGACTGAACAACTACAACAAAATTGTTTGTGGTACTCCCCTTAAAATGGTGCCCAGGTAGAAAGGGATTTGTGTGTGCATCCATTCACATTTGAATGAAATAACTATGCCCTAATGGAAAAATTTGGAGCTGAATTTGAAGCCACAAGCCCTGGGTTTCAGGACATAAAAATGCTGGTAACTCATAGGGTTGCTACGAGAATTAAATAAGATAAGGGATATGACGTCAATAAGCATTAGTCACCCACTATTTGGAATGCCTAGCTAATGAAAATGCAATGATAAGATACCAGATCTCAAGGAGTTTACAATATAGCAGCAAACATATGGTAGTTGCTGTTGCTTGGTCACTTTTCAGCCATGTCTGACTCTTCAAGACCCCATTTGGGATTTTCTTGGCCAAGATACTAGAGTGGTTTAACATTTCCTTCTCTGGTTCATTTTAAAGATGAAGAAAAGGGGTTGAGTGATTTTCCAGTGATCACACAGCTGCTAAGTATCTGAGGTCACCTTTGAACTCAGAAAGATGAGTCTTCTTGACTCTAGGCCCAGCGGTCTTTCCATTGAACCACCCACCTATTTTAATGAATTCTCTGCCTTTGAGAGCAAGTACAGTGTGTTGAGAACTGGGCAAGTCTACCGAGGGACCAAAGAAACCAGTACTATTGGCAACCAGATAATAAAAAAAGCTTGATTTTATGGGCCCCCCCAATGGTGGTCTTTTGTGTGCATTCTGACTAAGCAGTTAAAAAAAGTATACAATAAACAGCCTGGAAATACAGAATGCTTACACATGCTCCAAAGTCCATTCAGGGATCCCATCAGCCTAAGGACTCAGCTCTCCATGACCAGCTTCCTGTTACACAGACTCACATATATGTACATAGGCTCATATCTATCATGAGATAAGAGGAGTGTTTTTTTTAAATCTTAAAGCACTTATAAAATGCTAGCTATCATAAATATATAATATGCATGATTATGTTTGTGGACAGACAGATAGACAGAGATAGAGACTAGACCTATAGATCCAGGAAAAACTTCCTAATAATTCAGGTTGGCACCTTCTCTGCAACTGAGAGACTTAGATAGTTATAATTTAAATGTTCTTGTCACATAATCTGTATGCATCAGAGATGAGACAAATACAGGTTTTGAAATTCTAAGGCAAGATCTCTAGTTATCAAATGGATGAAAGAGAAGGGGTAGGGAATGTATTTATAAGATTTATTTATATGTCTATATGATATTTCAAACTGAATATAGTATATGATCCAGGATGCAATGTCATATACATAAATACATGCATACATCTTTCATATACATGCATACATACATCTGTGTCTATCTATAGTTAATATATGTAAACATATAACATTTCATACTGGATCATAGATTTAGGCCTGAAAGGGACATTGTTGTGGTTATTGTTGTTGTTTGTACTGATTTTGTTCTTTCAGTCCTATCTGACTCTCCATGACCCCATTTGGGATTTTCTTGGAAAAGATATTGGCATGGTTTGCCATTTCCTTTTACAGTTGAGGAAACAATCAAATAGGGGTTAAGCATATTTCCCAGGATCACACAGCTAATAAATGTGTGAGTTTGGATTTAAACTCAGGAAGATGAGTCTTCCTATCTCCAGACTGGCACGCTATTGGCTGCACCACTTAGCAGGCAAAATATTGAAGTGCATATACCAACACATGTGTCCAAACCCAGAGCACCATTGAGTAGGATAAGTGAGTCACTAACCCAACCATCTCATTTTACCAAGAAGATTGAGATCCAGGGAGGGAGTGTGTCATACTGGACTAGAAGTCATATCTTCTTGCTCTCACTCCCATACTCTTACCTTTCATGGACAAATCCTTCTATTTAGACCCAGAGACACACTCCAATGGGTCTGCAATCTCCTTAGTGTCACTCCCTGAAGGGACACACATATGAAATATATCCATACTTGCCCATCTTGTGTAAATTGAGTCCAAGTTTTCCCATCAATCTTCCACGGAGATCTGGCACTCAGGAAGCAGCCCTCAACATCATTTCACATTGTATAAGACACAAAGGTTGTCAATCAATTGTCCTTCACTTTTGATAAGCCATTAACTCAACTTCCCCCCCATTTTTGACAAATAACTTTTGTTGGTTTTTGCAAGTCAGTGGCATTAATGACTTGCCCGAGCTTACACAGCTAAATAAGTATTAAGTGTCTGAGGCCAGATTTGAACTCAGGTCCTCCTGACTCCAGGGCTAGTGTTCTATCCACTGTATCACCTAACTGCCTCTAACATATAACCTTCTAATGATATCAGGAGAGGGACATAATCATGTGATAGGAGGATCATAAACTGAGGGATTAAAGGAACCTAATAATCATCTAGCTTTTCACTTTACAGTTAAGGAAAAAGACCCAGAAATATGATTTCCTTAAGGTCATAACTGTAGTTAATGATAGACATGAGAGTCAAACCGGGTCTCTAATACCAAATTCAATTCTTTCTTCTATACTCTGCGACATAGAATGAGGTTCTTTTGTAATACAGAATGATATACTCAGATTCACAAGCCCTATCTACTTCCATCTCAGCCCCAAAATAACTGGGGGGTCTGTTTGATGGAATGAAAACATAAATAGAACCATCCCAAGGGTCAACACTGAACTCTGGCAGAAGGGGTAAGCAAAATTCAGGGAGCCTTCCCTAGGGAAGGAAGTAAGACTTTAAGAAAAGGAAATTAAATTACATTTGTGTGAGTGAGTATGTCTGTATTTTTGTGTGTTGTTCTTCTCCCCCTTTTCCCTTCAGGCTACCCTTGATATTCATTCCATCAAACACAGAACAACTTTGGAAAGTGGGGTAGGGACAGGGGGATACTGTCATGAACTGGAGACTCAGAGAGGCCCTATTTACTCAAAACTGAAGCAATAGACAATAGTCAAAAACAGTTCTATTAAATATATTTTTTATTTCATTCAAGCCAAAGCTAAATAAAACTCTACAGTGCAAAATGTATCATAAAGGCAAAGCATCCTGATTACACCCTTTCTTTCTGTGCTTGTTCACAAATATATATGTATATGTATGCATATATACATATATATATAAACATATAAATGCACATATACACACCTGTATTTCCCCAGAGGCCCCTGGGCCTGGAGACCTCCCAAGGTCTATATGTGTATCATATCAAGATATGGTTATATAGGTTACTTATATAACCACATGGTTATATAGGAAAACTGACTATAGAAATTGTTTTCCATTCAAGCCAAAGGAAAAAAATCATGCACAGTATAGTCAAAAGCACTGCATATCATGTAGGCAGTGGAAGTGTTGGGAATCTGGGTTGGAACAAAGAAAAGTAATGAGACCCAAGGGACTTCTCCGGAGAAAGACTCTCCATTGGCGTTCCCTCCCTGCCATGGCAGCTGGCATTCCTGAAATGATATGAGATGGGCTTCTACTCTGTGGAATCCTCTGTCAGTTTCTGGGACTTCCATCAACCACCGAGAAAACCTAGGAAGGTGACTTCTGGCACATCTGGCATGAATGTCCACCTCATTGCCAGGTGCCCTAATTATAAACTCTCATAAATTCATTTTCACAGGGAATATATAGGTCTTCTCATGACCTTCATCATGCATACTACATACATACAAACTATACAAAGAGGACCATCCATCTTCACAGCCACATGTGCATACCCCTTCTACACACTGAGCTACATTCATACTTCTTCCACTTCTGCTACACCCCTCACATACCCCAGAAATGCCCACCTATGTGTAAGCCCCCAATCATGCATCCCTCGATTCACATTTACATCCACATACTTCCCATACATATTCACAAATCCCATACACACACTTATGGTCCTCACTCATCCAGTCTCTTTCACATACACTTTATGCACATTTAAACTTTCTCACATTCAAATTCAACAAATTATTTGTGCAGCAATTATTCCAGTATTTCTCAGTGCTTTAGACTACAGGAAGCCAATCTGCCTTAGTAAAGAGAGTTTCCTTCTTCTTGTTCAGTTGTTTTTTCCCATTTGAGGTTTTCCTAACAAAAACAGTGGAGTGGTTTGCCACTTCCTTCTCCAATTCATTTTACAGAAGAAAAAATTGAGGCAAACAAGGTTAAGTGTCTTGCCCAGGGTCACATGGCTAGCAAGTGTCTAAGGTCAGAAATCAGTGAGCACCTTCTTCTTATATACTTGATATTGTCTGGTCATCAGCAAGGTATTTTGCACAGTTATTAATATCCTGTCTCTTCCTTTAGACTATGAGCTTTCTGAGGGCAAGGACCAAGCTATTGTCTTTTTTGTATCCCCAGTTGGCTGCATTGCAAATATAAGTTGGTCATGCCATCCTATGGATACTGAAGTGCACATGCATACACACACACACACACACACACACACACACACACACAGAGGCACATTTGTGGCACACGCATACACACAATGCTCACCATAAGCAATAGGTGCACCTAGACTATCGATAGACTTGGAAAATATCCCCCAGGGAATGTGAGTCCTTTCAGGCCCTACTTACAGAATTCTCTGACAGCAAGAATTCATAGCCAGGGTGATGAAAGCAGTGAAAAACCAAAGGCTAGTGCTCTGATCCTTCTTTCTGGTGTGAAAGGATGGGAGTGCAAAAGGGAGAGCTAGTCTCCGATTGATTTCTTTGGTCTTATCCATTCTTCTAAAGACTCATATAGAATATTAGAGTTAAAAGGGACCTCAAACTTCATTTAGTTTGGACATTTCTAAACCCTGAGGACCCCTTTTGACATCAAACCTTTTTCAGGACCCTTGTCTGATAGAATTATCAATCTATTATACTTTAAGCATCTGCAGATCCCACACACTCATAGACCCCATATAGGAACTCCAAACAACATCCCTATGAGGCCATGGCCTATGGAAACAGGCTACAATCTAGTTAAATTACCATGCTTTGCTGAGGAAGAGAATAAACCTCAAAAATATTCTGTCAATGATGAGTGAATTGAAGTTCTGGATGTTCAAGTACAATTTGGCAAAGCAGACTACCTTTGAGCCCAGAAACCACCTTCCTTTCCATGGAATTCCTCCAACATTGCAGAGGATACTTGGGTGGGGATTCTACATATACTTCCTGCTACAAAGTAAAAGCCATGGGAGAAGATCTTTAAGCAACAAAGGTCATGTTTCCAACATCCTAGAAGTGAAGAAAATTCCAAGGATGCATGTGCAGTGGTAGGGGAGAAATGAATGAAGAAAATGGACCCACCTACTGAACAATCTCTCTGATATTAATACTCTGCCTCCTGGGGCATTCCTAAGTCAAAACTTTTTTTTTTTACACTCAAGAAATGGTCAAGTCTCACAACACTTCAGTGAGGTAGGTAAGTATCATTATGTCCATTTTACAGATGGGGAAAACTGAGGTCCAGAGAAGGTAAGTGACTTGCCCAGAGTCACCCATCAAGTAAGGTAGAACTGGGAATGGAAAGATCTCAGTTGTCTTTTCCCCTCCTCACAAACTTCCCTAAACCAGACCCCAAGATCTTGCTACCCCTCCCCAATTTGTGCTTAATATGGAGGCTTAGAAAGGAAAAAGAAAATAGTTTTCCATGAAGGCAGCTACAAGAGGTATTTACTGGATGGTTGCAAGCCCTGATCTGTCCACTCCCATAGGGCTTCTCATCCACAGAAGTCTAAAACTTGTATATAAAATCTGGCCTAATCAAAGCAGGACAGACTGGGAGCAATTGTAGGAGCAGAAAGGGGAGAATGGAAATCCAGAAAGGGGTGCACAGCACCAAGCATGAGGCAAAAATGACACTAGGAAACAAGGAGCCAGGAATTTAGTGAGTGGAGCCAGGACAAAGGTCTCTGCCAAAAGTCGGACTAAGGGGTTCCTCCCAGATACTGCTTCTCAACTCTATGATTTTATTTTCTTTATCTTCTGTGGAATAGGAAATTCTGTCCCAGAGAATCTCCAGAGGCAGCCACAATGGGCACTTGGTTGACAAAAAGGAAATGAGAAACTCTGGTTCTTCCCAGGAAAACCACAGAAGTTGAGCCTAGAAAATCTAAATGAGGCAAATAAGTGCAGTCTCACCTTGAGGACAGAGCAGGACTAGTTGGCTGCTGTTGGTGCCATGACATAACATTGCCATCACCATCCCTACTATCCTGCCTTCATTGGGCCCCTTCTGTCTTCTGCTTTGAAATAGTCATTTGGATTCTCAGAGCTCAACCACCAGATCATCCAATTGCCCCAGTCATTCCCAGACCACATCCCTAAAACCCTTCTCACATGAGAAGCACCACAGGTCCACATTAAGTGGCAAGGAATCAAACTGAATCATCATCCTGATTACAAATTCCCATATCCTATTTAGTCCTCCTTTTCTGGTGAGTTAGAATGGCTTGAGAATTCTTTCCTTCCTCCCATGTCAGGTGAAACTTTCTACCTCTCAGCAAATACTGTTCTGAGAAGAAAGATGGGGCATATGCTAAACTACTAAGAGTCTAAGGCACAGACTGTCCCCACTCAAAGGGATGTGCATACCAGTTCTAAGAACAGCAAAATAATAATAATAATAATAATAAATAATAATCATGAGTGCCTATACCCCTAGTTCCATCCCAACCCTGGAGAGAGGGTAATGCAAGGTGAAGTTGAGCACCTAACACTGAAGCAGAGAGTGATAGCCAACAAATCCAAGGCCCTTCTCAATAGAAGGAAGGAAAATTGAAGTCTGCCACCAGAAATGGAGGATACTAGAGAGAGTTTCTAGCCCTTTACTTAGGAATCACACGTGGGCCATAAGCATGAGGGAGAGCTGTGAGGGAAAGAGATGACGTGGAAAGAAGGAAGAGTGTAAGTGAGATAAGGGGAGAAGACACTCAGAATCACCAAAATAATGGCAATCTTTCTCCAAAAAGGAAGATAAAGGGATACAGGGGTGTTGGGGAGAGGGGGGGACAGGATGTGGTTTCCCAATGAATTCTCCATAGTCCTGCCATGACCAAGAGACATGGGCTCCCAGGGATAGATGAGATGAATGGGCCTGGGGTACAGGCCATGGCCTTTCCCAATTGGGGAACTTAGGCACCAGGGAACTAAGGCTAGGTCAGAGTTCCAGTCCCCAAGGAAACTGGGACTCAGGAAAGTCGCTGACCTTGTCTAGGTTAGTTCTCTCTCAGTAACATAGGAACTTGAGGCCCTGAGCTACAGATCTAGAGAAAGGAGAAAGGATTTGATGATTGACATCACTCCAGGTTAAGGAGCCAGGATTCTCCCTTTTCCCCACCTCCTAAGGACCCAAAGTATAGGGTGACCCAGTTCAGAACTCCTTATTCAGGACTATTCTGGGAGAGAACTAGACCCAAAGCAATGAGAGAATGCCCCATGTACCTTTCCTTCCAACTCTGGATATGGGGATAAAGGCTGGAAGAGTTACTCTATGAAACAGGAGGTCACATCCTTAAGAGTCCAACACCTAAAATGATCATTCTTCTAATACTATGTACCCTCTACACACAACAATGTTGAATCCTGCTCAGACCTCCATCCCCAGAATTCAGTGTTCAGGGCTACAAATGCTTCCCCTCCCATGGCACCATAAGCACTCCTTCATGTCTCTCCCACCTCAGCTCTATAGAAAGGATCTTAGGGTACCCAGAGAATATGAGTCCTTTGCTTGGATGGGGGAGGGATAGGCAGGTAGGGGGTGAATGGAATGAGTGGGGGGGAAGCCATTGAAAGAGGTCTGAATGGAATAGGGGTCTTATGAGAGAGGGAAAGGAGACAAAAGAAAACAGGCACTCAGAACCCCAAGCAAGATGAGACCTCTTGCTGTGGAAAGAAAGGGAAGGAATCCTGATAGGAAGGAAACCCAGAATTAGAGCTCCCAATGAACTGGTCATGGTCCTGCCTTGACCAGGAAGACAGGTTTTGCAGATTCAGGCAAGGGATATGATGGAAGCAGAGAATGAGCTTTGCTCATTTCCAGTGTATCTGAAAGGGGTTTTCAGATATTAAGGGAGAAAATCAGGATAGAAAGGGGTGCCTGGAAAAGAAGATCCTCATCTGCACACGCCCAAGCCTCAGGGGGGGCCCATTGTCTAATGCTGTCCCAACTCTTATATTCCTTCTTCCTGCCCTCCATCACAACTTCAACCAATCCCTGGCCCCCTCTCTCCTTCTTTGTCTGACTTATCTATATCCCTGGAAGGAGGAGAAAAGAGAGAAAGGGGGTGAAAGGCTACAGCTAAAGGAGCCATCAGAGTAGGCCCCATTGCTCCCCACCCCAGGGGATTCCAGTCTGAGCTAAGCAGCGGGCATCACAGGCACGTGGGTTCTATAGACACGGCCCAAGCATCAGTTTTGTTAAAAATCGAGACTGTAGTTGTGGTGTTGACTACAGGATCCCCCTGGGCCTCAAGGCCAGAGGCTTACAACTTTGGTGTTGCTTTCTGTTCTGCTTTGGAGCCAGCCAGCCCATTCTCAGTGTTGTCATTCCCTGATGAATTCACAAGGCATTCTTTCCTGGAAAAGCAAAGAATAATAGATCTCAGAATCTAAAGGGACCTTCGAAGTCATCAAGACCAACCTTCAGTGGCACCCACTATGACCCTGGCTCCTCATTTTCCAACGTTCTTTGCCTCATGCTTGGTTCTGTGCACTCCTCTTTATAGAATTCTAGTAAAGGGGCAGCTAGGTGATACAATGGATAGAGCACAGGCCCTAGAGTCAGAAGGGACTAGAGTCAGAAGGGACTGAGTTTAAATCTGGTTTCAAATGATATGACCTAACTGCATGACCCTGGGCAAGTCATTTAACATTGATTGCCTCAAAAAAAAAAAAAAAAGAATTCAAGTGACAGGGAACTCATTGGTTCCTAAGGAAGTCTTTCCATTGTTGAACAACTATAACTGTTTTATGAAGATATTTTCTGTAATTGCCACCCATTAGTCCTAGTTTTGCCTAAATAAAGGCAATAATGATAACACCATTTCTCTAAGCTACTAGAGAATAATAAACCTTTAAACTAAGGTCTAGGGGCAGTGTGTATAATTAGTAATATTTTACAGATACGAAAACTAAGGCTCAGAGGGATTAACCAACTAGCTGAAATTGCATAGCTGCTAAGGTGTTTGGAGAAGGACTTCAAATAAATTGTTCTAATCATTTTTACAATGGAAAAGGTAAGAGACAAGCTCTGAGATCACCCTCCCCCCATACTTTAAAGTGGAATGGGACAGTGGTACTAATGAGCTATGCCCAGGAATGATACATATGGGGAACATGAGAAGGTGATATCAAGACTATGCCTCTCTCCCTTCTTCCCCTGCCTCAGAGGGAAAGAAAATATTGATGACAATAGAATTTTTCACTGATAATCTCCTTAGTTTTAGGAGAAGGGAAGAAGGGAAAGAAAAGTAGGGTGGGGAGAGACATAGAGAAGGAGACTAGATAATGGCAGAGAATTGTTGATTTAAGAAGAATAGTGTGACTGGAGAGAGTATTTACACAAGAGATGGTATGTGATAGGAAGAAGAAGATGCTTAGGCTGTGGAAGAGATAAAATGAAAGATAACAGTAGGACTAGAACAGTGGGATAAAATGGAGGTTAGTGGCATGTAAAAAGCAGCAAAATGAATAGAATGAGAATGTGATGAGAACAAAAGTGGTGGAATGGAGAGGACAGTGGAATGTGAAGGAAAAATAGGATAGGCATAAGGACAAAAAATAAAGGAAAAGAGGATAGGATAGAAAGAATGAGAAAGGACTGAGAAGTCTGCAATATGGGGAAGGTTAGTAAGTGATGGAGAAACATCTTGGAATGAAGGGAGGATGGGTGGAAGATCTAATGGGTCAAGGAGAAGGATGATCAGATCAGAAAAACAAAGTGGATAGGAGGACAGAGGTATGGGGAAGATGGTGGTAATAAAATAGGGAGGATGGTGGGATAAAGGAGGACAAAGGCACAAAGAACGTAAAAGTGGAATAAGGAGAAATTTAAATTTAGAAATGAATAATCAAAGATGAAGGAGGTTAGATAAGTAGAAGAAAAGTAGATTGAAAGGAATGGTCTGGTGGAGATGATAGTGAGAAGAGAAGAAAGGGACAATAGGGAGGGTGGTGGGGTTGAAAGGATGTGGCATGTGAAGAGGACAAGGGAAAAATGGTAAGATGTAGAAAAGACTATAAGGGAAAGATAGCATGACTACAGGCAAATCACTTAAATTATCAGACTTATTTTCTTCATTTGTAAGAATGAGAAAAATTACCTGTACTACCTACCTCAGAGCAATGTTGTAAAGATCAAATAAAATAATGCCTCTTTTCAAATCTTAAAATTTTACATATAAATGTTAGTATTGTTACTAGTTTGGAAGGAAGAAAGAATAAGGAAGAAAAGAATGATGATGGAAGACAACTATGAGCTATAGTAAGGATGATAAGATGGGAAGAATAGTGGAACAGAGAACAGTGAGAAAGGGAGAAAGGACAATTATGTTGATAACTCACTTCTTCTCTTGGGTCTTCTTAATGATGAAAGTAACAAACTTCTTAATCAACATGATGACAATAAGAAGTCCGATGAGACCTCCCACAACTGAGACGATGATGATTGTCAGGGTATTGTCTACTTTCACCACTGTGAGGACAGAAGAAGAGAGGAAGAAAGATCATTGAGGTGTACTAGAAAAAAGCTCTGACTTTAGAATGAAAATATCTAAATTCACCTCTTTGGTCCTCAGTTGCTTCATCTGCAAAAGGGGGCAAAGGGGTAGGATATAGTTTTATAGCTATAGCTTTATATGCTATTGTTATATGCTATGATCATAATGGGTCAGTCAACAAGTTTTTATAAAGAACCTATTCTGTGTGGGAAATACAAATATAAAAATTACATAATCCTTACTTTAACACAGTTTGCTTTCCATAAAGAAAGCATGTACACAGGTGGACAAAGAGCCAAGAGTGACCTTTCCCCCACAATCTTTTGGCCAATGATTACTCTTCCTTTCCTGCCTAAATGTAGAGTCCCTGTCCCCCCACAGAAGGGAAGCCAGAGACCCCTCTAGACACCAACCATTGGATCCACTTCTTCCTTCTCAAATGTGATGATCTCCTCTAACATCACCCTTTGCCAGGTGATCTCTCACAGGGAATTTTCAGCTATGGTGAAGGACTCCCAAGCATTAACATCTACCATGCTACTTTTCCCTGAAGACCCTCAAGCATTGCCATCTGCTCTGCCAATTCATCCTAAAGACACTCCCAGACCTCCAAGTTATCTGCAGCTGAATCCTACTCTCTATGTTGTCTCCCTTCATTAGAATCTGAGCTTCTGGAGAACAATACTGAACTCATTTTTCTATTTGAACCCCTTTGTTCACTTAGCACAGGATTTGGCAAATGTTGTTTTATTAAATGAGTTTTCATTCATTCATTCAAGTATATGCAAAAATCAATACAGGATAATGGAAGGGGGAGGGGAAAGGCACCAGCACCTGGGGAGGGTGAGGAGATCAACCAAAAGCTTCATCTAAGAGATATCACTTGAGTTAAGCTTTCAAAGATACTAGGTATTCAAAGAAGCAGAGATGAGGAGGAAGAATTTCCAAGAATTAGGAACAACCTGTGCAAAGGCATAAATGAGTGGCAAAGCTGGAGTCAGAATTCAAATCATTGGGTGCCAAATAGAGTGTCCTTTCCATTAGGACATATCAACTCCATTTACTTCACTTACACAGACACCCTCTGGTGGCATTCCTCCCCACCCTCATATCTTGTCCATGGGATTTTATTTCATTATAGTATTATATAACTCTTCCTCCCTTTGTCTGAGTTCTATAATTAGAATGGGGCTTTTGGGGAGTCTTTGTGGGGATCCACTTTGTCATTTGGCTGATGCCCTAGACTACCCCATGTAAGTAATCCAATTTGTTTATTAGACTCCTTATATAATCAGTTCTGAGCTCCTGACCTCTTTCTTTGGTATCAAGTTGAATTCCTGTTTGGGGGTCAGTCTAATTCTCCTAAATCCCCCTCCTGTAACTACCCCCACATTATGCACTCACTGACCTCTCTGTATACAATAAAATTATTTCTTTGCATCTTATTAATATTTCTGGGTGATGCTATTTAGTCTGTCTAAGCATTGTCTTAGATTATTATAGAAATTTCCAAAAGAAAAGAGACTGCATATGTCTGTATAAGTCAATTCAGTGCCTCATAAAGATAAGAACCTGATTAGAATTAATTCTCAGTTATCCATGCTAATTAATGGAATCTGTGGCACGAATTTGCCATAACAGTATCATCTAAAAATAATGCATTTGGACTTGTCATAGGTTGATTGCACAATTTTTTAAAATTCTTTTCTTCATAGTTATGTTTTATGTGTGTGAGTATATCTCTGTATTTGTGTGTGTGTGTGTGTGTGTGTGTGTGTGTGTGTGTGTGTGTGTGTTCAATCTGGTGTTAAAATGAGTTGAATTGCCTATGTTATTTCCTACTCCCTTATCTATACCCTCTTGCTCAACTTGAAGGTTCACAAGTTTCAGCTCCTCTAAGGAACTATTTTTTATCTATACCAGTCCACAGTGATCTATCTCTCCCTGCTCTAAACATCCACAATGCTGAGAACTAGAAATACATAGTCAGCACTTTATCATATACAGTGTGGTTCTCTAAGCCCCAGGAAAATCTAGATGACCATTTTGGGGGGACATGGTACAGAGCAAGGAGTAAGTTAGACTACAAAATCTCTAAAGTCCTTTCCAGTGCTAAAATGTAACACTGGTCACAGATTACATGACATTAGATGAGAACAGGGATGAAGATCATGGTAGAATTCCTCATCTGTGAAATATGGGGGTTGAAACTAATGGGAAAGATTCCTTTCTGTTCCAACACATCATGAAACATAGATGATCTATATCAGTATTTTCAAGTTCCTTCAATTCAATAGGGGAAAGAACCAGACAAATCTCTGAGGTCCCTTTCAGCGCCAGAGTGTCTTGGAGTAAGGCCCGGAGGGATAAGAGGCTTGCCCAGGGCGATATGACTAAATTGGGAAGAGAATTCAGGCCTAGGCCAATGCTCTTACTTACATCCAATATACCTCTATGCCACAGTGATACTGGAAGAATTGACATCATTATCTATTATTCTCCTACTGGTTCCTAGTTCAGTGAATTGGTGGGACCTCACCTCAATTTCTAATTATTTACTTATAATTGAGTGATTAGAAATACCAGCACAATACTATGACCATAGTAGGCATGGAGCCAAAAATGCCAAATGAATGAAAACAGCCACTAATTGTAGGCATCTGTTTTCTCCTCCATAAACTGAGAAGATGAGGTTGTACTAGATGAGCTCAAATATTCTACAATCCTAATATCCTACATATCATTTGTTCTTTTTTGATGTAAGGATGATGATAAGGTCAGAATAAGAATAAAATATAACACCCCTGTAATCAGTGTGCTGCAGCCAGGTCTTACTGGCTCCAGAGTAGCGGGTCTTAAATTTTCACTGGAAGCATTTACATCTCCAAAATCAACAAATACTACAAATCAGGGCTTTGCCTAAACCTAAGAAAGTGATGGAGAAATTTTTTTTTTAGATTTTTGCAAGACAAACGGGCTTAAGTGGCTTGCCCAAGGCCACACAGCTAGGTAATTATTAAGTGTCTGAGACCAGATTTGAACCCAGGTACTCCTGACTCCAGGACTGGTGCTTTATCCACTACACCACCTAGCCGCCCCATGGAGAAAGTTTTTAATGAAGCAGATTAAACTTTTTAAGTGTGTCATGCTTTTCAGAAAGCTGGTTATTAAATACCATTACATTCAGAAACAGAGCCTACTTTTCTAACATTTATAGAATACTTTAAGGTTTATGATGTGCTTTACAAATGTTATTTATTTTATACTCACAATAATCTTGGGAGGTAAGTGCTATGATTATCTCCATTTTACAGATGAGGAAGCTGAGGCTAAGGGAGATTGAGTGACTTGCTTAGGTTCACACAGTATTTGAGGCTGGATTTGAACTGAGATTCTCTTGACTTCAAATTCAGCAATTTATCCTAAATTTAATACTTGACTGCTCCATACACACCTGATAAGACCTTGATAAAATGATTTCCCTTCTTTGGACTTCAGTCTCCTCATCTTTAAAATAGAAACAATAATACTTGTTCTAATTACATAGGGTTGTTCCTGAAGAAAGAATTTTTTAAATGCCATATAAATGTGAGTTATCTTGCCCTGCCCTCTCCTCAATCCTCTCACCATCACCCCCCCAAATACTCCACTTCCCCCTTCCCATCACATACACTTATCAACAACAATGAGAGAAATAGTAGCTTCATGCTGAGCATTTTTCTCCTTGGGATTCTTCACACGGCAAGTGTACTTTCCCTTGTCAGAAAACTCTAGGTTAAGAATCAAAATCGAGATGTTGTTCTTTTTCTCCTTGACAGAACCGGCCATCTCAATGCGTGATGGGTCAATGTTTGACCTTATCTTTGGTTCAGACTTTTCATTCTTCACTGTCCCATCAAGAAGCTGTGGGGAGATATAGGAGAGAGAGAGAGAGAGAGAGAGAGAGAGAGAGAGAGAGAGAGAGAGAGAGAGAGAGAGAG
The DNA here is from genome assembly GCF_037893015.1 of Macrotis lagotis. NCBI lineage: Eukaryota > Metazoa > Chordata > Mammalia > Peramelemorphia > Peramelidae > Macrotis > Macrotis lagotis. The sequence continues at coordinate 641,830,501 of NC_133658.1, forward strand.
AGAGAGAGAGAATCAGAAAAGGCTATGTTTTGATGACCAACCTTCTGTTTCTGGGCAAATGACTCTGGAGATGGAAACTTCACTGTCTTATTTAGCTATAAAAATTATTCCATTTACCTGACTGCAACACAACACCAACTCCAGGGGTGTTATATTTTATTCTTATTCTGACCTTATCATCATCCTTACATCAAAAAAGAACAAATGATATGTAGGATATTAGGATTGTAGAATATTTGAGCTCATCTAGTACAACCTCATCTTCTCAGTTTATGGAGGAGAAAACAGATGCCTACAATTAGTGGCTGTTTTCATTCATTTGACATTTTTGGCTCCATGCCTACTATGGTCATAGTATTGTGCTGGTATTTCTAATCACTCAATTATAAGTAAATAATTAGAAATTTAGATGAGTTCCCACCAAAACCTAAAACTCTAACCTTTACCTCTTGTCTAGGATTCAGTTAGAAATTGAGCCAGGGGGCAGCTAGGTTGTGCAGTGGAGGGGCGGCTAGGTGGCACAGTGGATAGAGCACCAGCCCTGGAGTCAGGAGTACCTGACTTCAAATCTGGCCTCAGACACTTAATAATTACCTAGCTGTGTGGCCTTGGGCAAGTCACTTTAACCCCATTGCCTTGCAAAAAACAAAAAAAGAAAAAAGAAGAAATTGAACCAGAAGAATTCTAAGGTCAATGTAAAAACTAAGTTTCCAGGACTCTATCTTCTCAGACCCTTCTCCCAAACTCTGGGAAAATGTGGTGAAAGTACCTTATTTTTGCTATAACCAAGATGACAAATGCCAGTCTTACTCATTAGAATAAAATATATAAATAATAAATATAAATAAGGAAATATATAAAATTTTTAAAATAAATAAAAGGACTGATAAGAGGAATGAAAAATTCCAGTAGGTTCCCTGCCCAAACCTGGAAGGGCTTTGAGAAAAAGGGAAAAGGTAATACAGAACTGAAAGGAGCTTTGCTCCATCCTCTCCTTCCCACTCTCTACATCTGGTCACCACCAGAACATCCTCTCCTCTCTTTGCCCCAAGGATACTCACATTCTTGAATTCCTCTGAGTTATTGAATGTCCACCAGAATTGTAGATTTTCAAAGCCCATACAGGTAGAGAAGGTGCAAGGCAGCAGAACATTTGTTCCATTGACAGCTGTTATGGTGTTAGCCTTCCCCACAGATACTTCCAGTGTCAGGGAACAAGGGAACAGGAGGAAAGCAATTCCTAAAGAAATCAGAAAGGAAGGATCCCTATGGAGGCTCAACTCTACAAAAGGACAATCTAAGTTTACCTGATGATGCTGGAGAGTTAATTTGGGGGGTACTTTTCTTTTTCTGTGTAGGTATTTTTATGTGTGTGTATGTATGTAGATGTAGGTGTGGGTGAGTCTGTATATGATGGAAAGCACCATTAGCCTGAGGTGTCAGAAGTTTTGTCTACTGGCCTAACACCAAAGAATACTCCAAAAATCAGAGGTCTACACACACACACACACACACACACACACACACACACACACACACACAGTAGATAATAAACATGTGTTAAATAGGATGGCTTTGGGGGAGGATTTCTAGAAGTTTATCACTGGCAGTACCAGATCCAGGAAATACTAAGGATTCAATCATGTTGAGTCAAATCCACAAGCATTTATTAATCACTGTCTACGTATGAGACACTATGCTCCACTGAAGAGACCAGAACTAACTGGTGAAAAACTGCTGAGACAGGTTTTAGTTCAATGTAAGAAGCAACCTCCATCAAATCTTAGACTTGAGTGGGAATCCAGAAATCATCAAGACAAATGCTATTAAATGAGGAGCCTAAAACTCAGATGCTAAAATGGTTAGTTAGTGAGAGACAAAATTAGCATTTGAACCCATGTCCTCTGGCCCCCAAGGCCAAATCACAATGCCTCTGATATGTTGCTTTCTAATCATTTAGAATAAACTGTTTGCTTCTCACAAGATAATTGATTTTGTCTCATTAGATTTATTAAAACAGAAGCTGGGGGATTTGGTAGGATGTTACCCTGTGTGACCACTAAGGCCCTTTCCAAGTAAGCCATAACTCCTAAGCCCCAATGCAGAGCAATCAGTTGAAAGAATCTGAAGCTGAAGGAAGCCCCAGCCATAATCCAGGCTTGGGAGGAAGATTTTAGCAATTCCCTTTCAGAAATCTAGACAAATCTTCTCATTCCTCAGAGTTTGGGCAAAAGTCAAGGACTAGCTTCTCTACTTTAGGGGAATAAAAGGATACTGATTCCTAGAAAGGACCCTCACTCTGTTCAGCAATTCCACCATGTTGTTGAGGAAAGGACAACAAGGATAGCCCAGAAGACTTGACATCCAAGGAAAGGACTGAAGAATAAGTGTCCTACTAATACATTGTTGGTGGAACTGTGAACTCATCCAACCTTTCTGGAGAGCAATTTGGAATTACGCCCAAAGGGCAATAAAAATATGCATATCCTTTGATCCAGTAATACCACTACTGGGTCTATACCCTGAAGAGATCATGAAAAAGGGTAAAACATATCACTTGTACAAAACTATTCATAGCAGCCCTGTTTGTGGTAGCAAAGAATTGGAAAATGAGTGAATGTCCATCAATTGGGGAATGGCTGAACAAATTGTGGTATATGTACCTTATGGGACACTATTGTTCTATTAGAAAACAGGAGGGATGGGCAGTTAGGTGGCGCAGTGAATAGAGCAGTGGCCTTGGACTCAGGAGCACCTGAGTTCAAATCCAGCCTCAGACACTTAATAATTACCTAATTGTGTGGGCTTGGGCAAGCCACTTAACTCCATTTGCCTTGCAAAAATCTAAAAGAAAAAAAAAAGAAAAAAAACAGGAGGGATAGGAATTCAGAGAAGCTGGGGAGGATATTCATGAACTGATGCTGAGCGAAATGAGCAGAGCCAGAAGAACATTGTACACCATAACAGCAACATGGGGTTGATGATCAATTTTAATGGACTTGCTCATTCCATCAGTGCAACAATCAGGGACAATTTGGGGGTATCTGTTATGGAGAATACCATCTGTATCCAGAGAAAGAATTGTAGAGTTTGAACAAAGACTATTACCTTTAATTTTTTTAAAAAATGTTATATATTATTATGTAATTTTGCTATCCCTTCTATTATATGTTTTTTTTCTTAAGGATCTGATTTCTTTCTCAACACATTCAACTTAGATAAATGCAACAGCATAGAAACAATGGAAAGACTAACAGACTGCCTTCTGTGAGGGGTGGGGGAAGGAAGCGAAATTAAGGGGGAAATTGTTAAATTCAAAAATAAATAAAATCAAAAGTTAAAAAAGAAGAATTGTCCTAGGAATTAGGTCCTATTCTTCATTTGGATTTTAGGTACAATGGGCTGCCTTGATCTTCTGTATAGGCAGAAACCCCCGAACTTCTACGTAGCCACCAGGGGTCGCCCCAACCCCAAAAAACAAGGTGCTCAGTCAATCGTCCGGTGATTGGAATAGGGCTTCCAAAAGTGAGTGTTGGAGGCAAATAGGTTGATACTATCCAAGATACTACCCTCAAATTCAAACCCCAAATCTAAAAGTAGAGCAAAAGAAAAAAGTGAAAGCAAATGATTCTTCTCCTACATCACCTGATTGTTCCTTTCTAGCCTCTCAGCATTCCCTGATTCATCTTCCTCCCCCAACTCCCTAAATGTAGGAACTGTTAGCCATTTTCATGCCTACCTCTATAATCTTTTCCAGAGTGATCTCATGCACTGTCGTGACTTCAATCATCACCCCAATACAGATGACGCCCAAATCTATATCCACTTTAGTCCCTCCCTTTCACTCCAGATCCATGCCTCCAACAACCTACAAAGTATCTCAAACTCAACATCTCCAAAACTGAACTTCTCATCTTCCCTTCCTTCTTCCAATTATTCCTTTTGGTGGCACTACCATGGTCCCAGTCAGGCAGGTGAATAGAGTGCTGGAACAGGAGTCAGAAAGCCCTGAGTTCAAATGCCTCCTACACTTACTAGTATGACCCTGCACAAGTCACTTAAACTCTGACTCAAATTTCCTCAACTGTAAAAGGGGGGGGGGGGGTGATAAAAATAACATCTATTCCGTGGGAATTGAATGAGATAATAACTAGAGTATTTAGCACACTGTCTGGAATATAATAAGTGTTTTGTAAAGGTTATCATCATCATCATCATCATCATTCCTGGGAAGGCTTAGCTCAAATCCTGTCTTATATCCTGTCTCACCTCCCTCACAGAGTTGTTATGAGGATCAAATGATTTATTAATGCAAAGCACTTAGTATAGATATTACCTGTATGTTTCTCCTTCCTCCCCCATCTCTCTCACAATTTCTTTCTTCCTCTCTATCATATCTAATGAAATGTTCAGTTCTGTTAAGTCATTTTCAGTGATTTTGTCCTAGTTTAAAGGTTTCTAGCCTGGGATCACAGAATCCAAAGGATCCATGGATGAATTTCAATCTGTGAACTTGCACAGGAAAAAATTACATCTTTATTTTCACTAACCTTCTGTTTTCCTTTGGAATTTTATATATTTTTGTTTTCTGCATTTAGAAATGCTTTTTTTCTGAGAAGGGGGGTCCATAGGTTTCACAAGACTGCCAAAAGACCTCATAGCACACAAAAAAAAGGGTTAAGAACCCTGCCCTAGATGATGTGGGAATTTGAATATCTACACCTTTCTTTTACACTCAAACTGCTACCACCCTGGTTCAGGTCCTTTTACTGTAACTGGTCTACCTAATGAGAAAAGTACCTTGAATTTAGAGCCAGAAAACTTGGCTCAGCCTTAGTTCTTAAAACTTAGTTGAGTGACTGGTTAAGTCACTTTCCCTTATCTTAATATGTTGAATTTGACTAGATCAGAGGTTCTTTATCTGAGAACCAGGGACTCCTTTGGGAAGTTGTGAAGTTATTTCAGGGAGACTGTGAACCTGGATAGGGAAAAATTATACATTTATCTTGGTTTCCTTTGTAACTTCTACATTTTACTTTGTGCATTTAAAACCATTATTCTGAGAAGGGTCTATAGGCTTCACTAGGTTGACAAAGGGTCTTCGACACAAAAAAAATAGTTAAGAATCCCTAGACTATGTGCTACAAGAAATGATGAGCTCACTTATTTTGATGAAAGGACATGCATGGAATAATGAAGAGTGAAATGAACAGAGTCAAGAGAACATTGTATTCATTAACAGTTTTAAGAACAATTTTGAATAATAATCATTTTGAGTAGTATATTCAAATCAACTACAAAGGAACTATGAAAGAACATACTATCTACCTCCAAAGAAATACCTGATAAATAGAAGTATACAAAAGATAGTTTATATACTTACATGCATACAGCTATATGTATTCATATGTGTATATATATATATATACATATATATATATATATATATATATATATATATATATATGACTCAAAAACCTAGACTAGATTATCTCTCTGGTTCTTTCTGGCTCATAATCCCATGACCCAAGAGGAAATAGGCCTCTAGGTGGGGTTCCTAGGTGGGTAGTTGTTAGATGTCTAGCCATGCTCCCATGGGGCATGGAAGTCTTTAGAAAATAGCTTTAAAAAATAGTGGGGGGGGGGGGGGTCCAGAGACTAAGATCTCCAAGAAAGGGCAGGAAGCTAATGGATAGCCAAGAAAACCTGAGACCTGAAGCTTCACAGTTCCTTCTATATTAAGGAAGTTGTGTAATACTTCTCTTCCTTCCTTCAGCTCTTATACCACCCTCTTCTCAAAACCTCGTCTAAATCCCTCAGCTAACAGGGATCTCTGCATACACAAAATTTTCATAGCACTTGGGATTACCAGATGCATAAAGTCAGGAGCTGTGTTATTGTTATCTTTTTATCCATCCCTACCCCACACCTGCACAAGACATTGTACAAGGTAAATGCTTAGAACTTGGAGGCTCTATGACTGAAAATTAGGGTGACCAGTTCATAGCCAATCGCTGACTCTGAAAATCACTTAACTGCAGTTTGTGCATCTATAAAATGGGAATAATAATAGAACCTTACCTCCCAAGGTTGTTGGAGAAACAAAATGAATTAACATTTGTAAATTACTTTGCAAACTTTAAAAAATAATGCTCTCAGTGGGGAGGAGTGGAGAGAAAAAAGAGAGGGAGAAAAATGTGAAACTCAGAAGTTCCCCCAAAAATGAATGTTGAAAACTATCTTCACATGTGGTCATAAGAATAAATAAATTTGTATTATAGGGCAGTTATGTTGCACAATGGATAGAGCACTGGCCCTGGAGTCAGGGAGGATCAGAGTTCAATGTGTGATCCTGAGCAAGTTACATAACCCTCATTACCCCACATCCAGGGCCATCTCCAGTTGTCTTGATCCATATCTGGCCACTGGACCCAAATGACTCTGGAGAAGAAAGTGAGGCTGGTAACTTAGCACAATCCTCCTTCACTCAAATCAGATTCATGTGCTTGTCATGGAATAAACTCCCTGATATCATGGTCTTCAAGAATGAAGGACAGGGCACTGGCCCTGGAGTCAGGAGGACGTGAGTTCAAATCTGACCTAGCTGTGTGGCCTTGGGCAAGCCACTTAACCCCCTTTGCCTTGCAAAAACCTAAAAAAAAAAAAAAAAAAAAAAAGAAAGAAAACCCAAATAGGATCACAAAGAGTCAGATATGACTGAACAGAAACAACAAACCCTAAATAGTAGCTATTGTTGTTATCAGGATGTGGAGCACTGAACTAAAATCGAAGGACCTACATAGAATTTTTACCTACATAGAATAATTACATAGCTGTGTGACCTTGGGCAAATCACTTAACCCCTTGCCTTAAATAAATTTAAAAAAATGAAGGACAGGGGCAGCTAGGTTGCACAGTGGATAGAGCACTGGCCCTAGACTCAGGAGGACCTAAGTTCAGGTCTAGACTCAGACACTTAATAATTGCCTAGCTGTGTGACCTTGGCAAGTCATTTAACCCCATTGCCTTAAATAAATTTTTAAAAAGTTTTTTAAATGAAGGACAAACATTATTTTATATTAAAGCATGAGGGAGGGTGTTAGCTGAAATGGGCATTGTCAATAAAGATCATGGGGGAAACCCATACTAGTTATATTCCTAAAAGAATGAAAGGAAGAGGCACTAGAGGAAAAGTTATTGTCAATAATAATGTCTTGAAGGGTTTCAAAACCAGTTAGATACTTATTTCATCTTCAAAAATCCTTTGAAATAGGTAACTGCAGTTATTTATCTCCATGAGGAAATTTAGTCTCAGAGAAACTAAATGATATAACTTTGGCCATGTGGCCCCTAAGCATCCTGAAGGCAGAATGGAACTCAATCTCTTGACTCCAAGTTGAGGAAACACTGCTCCATGATGTTGAGTCCCAGAGGCTTGATGTCATGGGACAGTACTCTCAGAGTCAGTAGGGTTGGAGTGTTAGAAGGCAGTTTGGTGGCAAAGTGGATAGAGCACTGGACTTAGAATTCAGGGAGATCTAGGTTCAAATTCAACTTCAAATACTTAGCTGTGTGACCCTGGGCAAGTCAATTAAGCTCTATCTGCCTCAGTTTTCTCATCTATAAAAATGAGGGTAGGGGCAGATAGTTGTTACAGTGGCTAGACCACCAGACCTGGAATCAGGAGGAATCGAGTTCAAATCTGAACTTAGACACTTGATACTTACTTGTTGTGTGACCTTGGGCAAGTCACTTTACTCCAATGCTTCACCAAAAAAAAATTGAAGGTGATAATAATAGTATCCATCTGAGGGTAAAATGAGATGATAATTATCAAGTGCTTGTAAACCTAAGTGAGGGCAACTAGGTGGCTCAGTGAATAGAGTTCCAGGTCTGGAGTCTGAAAGATTCATCTTCCTGAGTTCAAATCTGACCTTAGATGGTTACAAGCTATGAACCCTGTTTGCCTCAGTTTCCTTATCTGTAAAATGAGTTGGAGAAGGAAATAGCAAACCACTCCAGTATGTGTCAAGAAAATCCAAATGGAGGGGCAGCTAGGTGGTGTAGTGGATAAAGCACCGACCCTGGAGTCAGTAGTACCTGGGTTCAAATCCAGCCTCAGACACTTAATAATTACCTAGCTGTGTGGCCTTGGGCAAGCCACTTAACCCCCTTTGCCTTGCAAAAACCTAAAAAAAACCCCAAATAGGATCACAAAGAGTCAGATATGACTGAACGGAAACAACAAACCCTAAATAGTAGCTATTGTTGTTATCAGGATGTGGAGCACTGAACTAAAATCGAAGGACCTACATAGAATATCAGTTTGATCATTGTGACCTGGGCTTCACAATCTCTCTGACCTTCAGTTTCCTTATCTGTTAAAAGAGAACAATACTTGTTCTATCTTTTTCACAGGGTTGTTTCAAAGAAAGTGATTTGTAAAGTGCTCTATAAATAGATATTAGCTATACTTTTCACCCTTGTTCCAAGGAAACCAAGAGCCTTTATGAGGCACTTTAAAGTTTGCAAATACTATCTCATTTGATCCTCAGCAACTATCCTGGGAGGTGTGCTATTAATATTCCCATTTTATAATGGAAAAACCAAGACCCCAAAGTGATAGAGGGTAAATGACTTGTTTGGGTCTCACAGCTAGGAAATATCTGAGGCAGGATTTGAACTCAGGTCTTCCTGACTCCAGGTCCAACATTCTATCTCCTGCATTACCAGGAAAATAGCTGAGAAGAGTAGATAATAATAGCTTAAGTTAGAACAAGGTTTAACACCTATTTTCTCATTTGTTTTAGAGAGGTAATGAAAGAATTATTATCTCCACTTTATAGATAAGAAAATTGAGGCCCCCAAAATGATCTCCCAAAGATAGCAAAGCTAATTAGTGAAAGCATTGAGACTCCAACCTAGACCCTCTAGCCCTTTTGTTATTTTTGATATTTAATTTTTTAATATTAATTTTTAATTTTTTCCAATTACTTGAAACAATTTTTAGCATCTGTGTATTTTCTCTTGATCTAGATTCCACAAGATCATTTTAAAAGGGTTCAGTCATCTGAAAGCATATGTCTTTCATTCCTATCTCATGGTTTCCTTTCTTTCTCCTTATTTCTAATTCCTCATAGGCAAAATGATTAAAATGTAAATGTATTAAATACAAATGGACATGTACAACTTTTACCAGACTGTTCTCCACCATGGGGGGGGGGGGAAGAGGAGGATAGAAAAATGTGTAACTCATAAATTTGCAAATGGAGGATGGTTGAAAGACTACCATAGCATGTCATTGGAAAAATAAAATAAAATTTCATTCTAAAGAGGAAGAAGGAGGAGGAGGAGGAGGAGGGAGGAGGAGGAAGGAGGAAGAAGAAAAAGCAAGGGGGAGAAGAAAAAGGAGGAGGAGGTGGAGGAGGAAGGAGGAAGAAGGAGGAAGAAGAAAAAGGAAGAAGGAGGAAGAGGAAGAAGAAGAAGAAGAAGAAGAAGAAGAAGAAGAAGAAGAAGAAGAAGAAGAAGAAGAAGCTCCCTTCGCTGAACAGATCAGAAGACAGAAATCCAGAAAAGGTAGGTAACTTAATCAATGTCACACAGGTAGTAAATTATCGGAGTTTTCGATCCTTTGAACTCAGGTCCTGAGATTTCAAGTTCTTTCCACAGGGAGGAAGGCAGGAGACTGAGAAAGCAGAAAAGGGGGAAGAGAGAGTTTCTTGTAGAGAGAGACAGAGAAGAAAAGAAGCAATGAAGAAAGAAATAGAAGAGAACATGAGCAAAAGAGAAAAAAAAAAAGGAGGGCTGGAGGGAAGAGAGGAGCATCCTCCGAGAATGGAAAGCAAGTCAGGAAGGCAACTTCGAACTGTTATGTCCACCAAGTCTCATAGACACAGCCCAAGCTGCACAGCCCCCAGGCCTTCGGGGAGGGGCAGCCGCGGGTGGGCCTGCAGCCCCCACCCCCAGCACCAGGGCCCCAGCACCAGGGCCCCAGCAGCAGGGCTCAGCACCAGGGCCCCAGCACCAGGGCCCCAGCAGCAGGGCCCCAGCAGCAGGGCTCAGCACCAGGGCCCCAGCACCAGGGCCCTAGCAGCAGGGCTCAGCACCAGGGCCCCAGCAGCAGGGCTCAGCACCAGGGCCCCAGCAGCAGGACCCCAGCACCAGGACCCCAGCAGCAGGGCCCCAGCACCAGGGCCCCAGCACCAGGGCCCCAGCACCAGGACCCCAGCAGCAGGGCCCCAGCAGCAGGGCCCCAGCAGCAGGGCTCAGCACCAGGACCCCAGCACCAGGGCCCCAGCAGCAGGGCTCAGCACCAGGGCCCCAGCACCAGGACCCCAGCAGCAGGGCCCCAGCAGCAGGGCCCCAGCACCAGGGCCCCAGCACCAGGGCCCCAGCAGCAGGGCCCCAGCACCAGGACCCCAGCAGCAGGGCCCCAGCAGCAGGGCCCCAGCACCAGGGCTCAGCACCAGGGCCCCAGCACCAGGGCCCCAGCAGCAGAGCCCCAGCACCAGGGCCCCAGCAGCAGGGCCCCAGCAGCAGGACTGCGCTCTCCCTCGCAGGTTTGCCCAGGAGTGCCGGGCGGCTGCCGGAGTGCCGCATTGAGCTCGGACAGACGCTGGCCGCCCGCCAGGCTCGGGAGGGATTGATCGAGTCATCGCCATCCCTCCCGCGCCGCTGCTGATTCAGTGAAAGCCCGCATCGGGCCGGGGAGGTGGAGGCGGCTGTCCTCGCCTGACTCCTGCAGCAGAGACTCCCCGCCGCCTCCCCCCGGCCCGGGCCGCGGGCCCTCCCGGTGACATTTAACTCGCCCTTCCCCTGGAATTCCTTTTCCGAAGCAGGACCGACTTGTTTTCCGTCCCTCCCTCAGATTAGCTGCTCCTGCCCCTCTTTATCGGATCCCAGGAGCTAAAACGGGAAGGACTCTCCTAAGGCTTCTGCTCCAACTCCCTCCCTCACTTTGCAGCTGAAGAAGAGGCCCAGAGAGGGCGAGTAACTCGTCCAAAGACCCACAGACGAAGAAGGAGCACAGCCGGCATTGAAACCCAGATGATATGATTTCGGCTGCCGGGCTCTGTTGTTGCCCCAAGTCGTTTTTCCCATCCTTCCCGGACTCTCTAAGACTGGGCTTCCTAGTTTCCCTCCCCACCCTCCCCCGAAACCCTTTGATTTATCTGCTCTGAATTTCGGAGCGGGCGACCCAGCTCTCTACCCCTGGTGCTGAGAACAGGGCCTGCTCAGAGGGGTCTGCCAACGTGGGTCCTTCAGTCAAACCCAACCCAACCCAACCATGGGCGTCTGCAAGCCGCTCCTGAAAAGATCGCCTTACGGGCTTTTAGGGGAGATTCGGAGAACTTTTACACCCACTTTACTAGTTTCCCGACGGTTGGGGCAGCACGGTTGTGAACACACAACTTCTCAGAAGGAAATTGGGGTGGGGGGAGAAGCTAGAATAATCTCCAGAAGTGCCCCCCCCCCCAAAAAAAAAAGATGCTTCAGCAGAAATACCCAGACTCCTCGGAGAGAGTTCTCCTGGCTATGGATTTATTGCAACTCGAGCCTCTGACACTCTCAAGAGAGATCCTCAGCCACCAACTTCCGACTTTCCCCCTTCCTCCCCCTGACATATTTGTATGTCTCCTTGTTTTGCTGTGTGTGTGTGTGTGTGTGTGTGTGTGTGTGTGTGTGTGTGTGTGTGTGTAAGTCCCTAAACATGGGAATCCCAAAATCTAACAATCCTCACTTTCCAGTTCCTGCTTATATCACATCAAAATCTACCCTGCTGTTTCCTCTTTTCATGTCCAAGAAGAAAAGGAAAAAGAGGAGGAAAAGAAGGAAGAGGAGGAGAAAGAAAGAGGGGGGGAGGAGGAGGAGGGAGGGGAAGAGGATGGAAGTCAAGAAGAATGTGGTACTGAATATCTATCTAATAGGTCATATGAGAAATAAAAGGTCATACAGGAAAAAGGAAACTAAGGTCCAAAAAAATTAAGTGACTTGCCCAAGATCACATAAAATATTCAATAAAAATGAATATCTAAGAGTGGAAGCCATAACAAGATTTGGAATATCGCAACTAATTTCCTTAGGAGCATAGATTTTAAAGCTGGAACCATCTTAGACTAATTTCACCTAGCTCCTTAACTAGAGACGAGGAAACCAATGTCTTTAGGGTCTACATAATTTACCCAAGTCACATAGATAGTAAATGTCAGAGGAGGTATATGAACACCCTAGTTCTTATACTCTATCAGCCCAGTTCTGTCACTTGTTCCTGTGTGCCCTTGGGCAAATCTCTTCTTTTCTCCGGTATACCTTTTTCAAACCCACTAGATTGGAAACTAGGTGACACAGTGGACAGAACACTAGGCCTAGAGACAGGAAGACATCTTCCTGAATTAAAATCTGTCCTTGAATACTTACTAATCTTTGTGACCCTGGGCAAGTCACTTACCCCTGTTTGCCTCAGTTTCCTCATCTGTAAAATGAACTGGAGAAGAAAATAGCACACCATTCTAGTTCCTCTGCCAAGAAAATCCCAAATGAGATTACAAAGAACTGGACACACCTGAAAAGGGACTTAACAACAAAGATAGAGACCTTAGATGTTACCTAAAGTATCTTCCAGTTTTAGCTCAATGCTCTTAAATACTCTTTGAACAAACAAGTGAACTGATGCAGGTGAGGAAGATAACCACTGCCCAGCAGAAATCTGCTTGACATCATGCTGGTTTTATGTTCCTTTACAGAAGGTTAGTGAGTGAGTCATCTTAGACATCATCTCTCCCCCCCCCACAGCCCTACACACATATACCCTCCAGAGAGGTGAAATGCCCAATATCACACAGCTTGTTGATGGTAGATTCAGTTTCCTAACTTCTAGACCAGTGTTCTTTCCAGGACACCTTTTTTTTTTGCCTAGTATTCCTTGTTTTTAGCTAAACACATCGAAATTTTTAAATCCCCTACATTCTGTCCAGGGCTTCCTTTCATCTCTGCTCCCAAAGAGACCTGGAAACAGTTTGCAAATCAGACAGATAATTGCTATTTGGGCAAAAATACAGTCCTTTCCTTCCCACAATTCCTGTTTCCAGAAGCAAGCCCCAAACTGTCTCAGGCAGATGACCTTCTAACAGTAGGTTTTACCTCTTCTCACCAGGGCCCTTCATTCTCTCCCACCATCCTTCTGACCCAGAGCCAGAGGAGCCGAGATGCTACAAAATCCATAATGGCTGCATCCCAGCTGGCTCAGGTGAACATCTAAGAGCTGTGGGTACCCCCCCCCCACTCCAGAAAAGAAGGAGTATTCATCTCTGAGGCCAGACTTTCCAGAATGTAGCCTTATATTCAAATGAAACCATCTCAATCCCCTTAAGTGCATTAAAAAGGAAAAAAAAGGGGGGGGATTGAGTGACTGACTGAAACAGAGTCTGCACTATCTCTTTAAAGATGAAGAAGCAATTTCTTTGAGTCTCAATGCAGAACAGTGAATATTGCTGCCTGGCTCCTGTGTGTTTAGGTGGATGACTTATCTGTAATACATTCAGGGTTTCCAGAGCCAATCATTTCTGTTTCCACCATGGCCTGCAGGAGGAGAGGGACAGGCTGAGAGATGTTTTCTAAATGACTGAGAAACTCCTTCTAAATGAAAAGTCAAGTTATAACCCGGAGTGGGGAGGTGGGAGAGGACAAAAGCAGGAACCTAGACTGCCCATTCCCCAAGCAGAATTATTTCTGAGGCCCAATAGATGAACCTTTTCAACAAATTCAACTTTGTTAAGAGTCTACTCTGGGTCATTATGTAGTTATTGAGGGTACAGAGGTAAATGTAGAACAGCCCCTACTGTGTAGGTGCTTATGGTCCAATTCTGGGAACTAGCACAGTTTAATGGAGAGATTTTATGGATTTAAGAATTAGAGGACCTGTTAGATTCTGGGATTCCCATGTTTAGGGCCCAGGCTCTTCTCCTTAAGAGCCAGGTGACCTTGAAAAAAGTCATTTCGTATGTCTGAGATGAAAATCCTTATCTGTATCTTACCTGTATAGATAAGGAGATATCCTTACCTATAACCTATATAGTCCCTTCCAAAACTACAATCCTAGGGGCACCTAGGTGGCGAAGTGGATAGAGTACCAGCCCTGGAGTCAGGAGGACCTGAGTTCAAATGTGGCCTCAGACACTTAATAATTACCTAGCTGCATGACCTTGGGCAAGTTACTTAACCCCACTGCCTAGCAAAAACAAAACAAAACTACAATCCTTTAGATGGTGAGTTCCTTGAAGATCAGAGACTATATTTTGCCTCCTTTTGTTTCCCAGCACTTAGCACAGTGCTTTGTACATTGTAGGTGCTTAATAAGTGTTTATTTATTGCTTATACTATGAAAAAAGAGGTATTCATATATTTAATAAAAGCAAGGGAAAGAGTGATTAAGTAAAAAGAAGAGGTCTAAGTGAGCATTCTGCAGAATCTGAGGGAGAAGAGAAAATTCTTCAGGGTTCTCCCTCACCATACACTATTTTGATAGTTCATTTTTGAGGTGGGGGTTGTAAAGCAATGGGTTAAGTGACTTGTCCAAGGTCACACAACTAGTAGGTATCAAGTATCTAAGGTCACATTTAAACTCAGGCCCTCCTGACTCCAGGGCTGGTGCTCTATCCACTTCATCACCTTGCTGCCCCTCAACCACTATTTCTCTTCAACTTATTAGGTACAACTAACCAACTAGACTGGTAAACATGAATTAAAATTTCACAATGTGGGGGGCTTAAGGAGTTGTGATCTAGCAGAAAGACCCCTGGGGTTGTACAAAAAAAAATACTGATTTTGCCATGGAAAGACCTGGGATCTACTTCTCATCCTATCAACATCTACTTACCTGGTTGACCTTAAATAAACCATAAAGTGTCCTGGTATGATTTTCCCATTCAAAACTGGGCATAATAACCACTCCTTCTGTTAATTTATGGGGTTACCCAGAGGCAAAAATATGAAAAAAGATCTTGAAAAAAAAGAAAAAGGATCTGCAACTTACTACAGAAACAACCTTTATCTCAGTTTCTCCATTTTCTTCATCAATAAAAGAAGACTGAACTAAATGGCCTTCCTTCTATCTTCAGTCTCTAGCCCTATGAATATGAAAGCATACTACATCAGACTTAGAGTCTATCCAAGCAAAGACCAGATACTCTTTCACAGTGAAAAGGAGCAACATTTCAATGAAGCTGCCATTTCATCTCCCATCTCCTTGTTGTTATATATGATGTCCTCCATTCCTGAAATACACTTGCTCATTATCTTTGATTCTTGGACCTTGTTTAAGATCAGAATCCTTAACTATGATCCCAGTTTCCCCTCAAAGCTCATTTCCCATGTGAGAAAGTTGATTTAATGAGTCAAGTCAAACTCTCCTCACATAAACATAAAAGATAGGTCACATTACTGATC
Organism: Macrotis lagotis; assembly: GCF_037893015.1. Classification (NCBI taxonomy): domain Eukaryota; kingdom Metazoa; phylum Chordata; class Mammalia; order Peramelemorphia; family Peramelidae; genus Macrotis; species Macrotis lagotis. Next base: position 641,845,945 of record NC_133658.1, read on the forward strand.
ATATTTTCTTGATGAAAAAATTGAAGTTTAACTGAAGTTAAATGAAACTTCATATAGCAGTGTCAGAGCTATTATTGGAACTCACATCACTCCTGCCTCCAGTCCAGTCTTCTCCAGTCCCTTTTGATAACCTTCTGGGCTAGACCTTAAGCCAGTCCCCAGATGGGAACAAAATGAATAGCAATAACAATAGCTCTATAAAATGTGTTGGAGACTATGTTAAGAGCTTTACAAATATTACCTCCTTTGATTGTCAGAGCAACCCTGAGAGGTAGGCACTATTATGACCCTCACTTTATAGTTGTGGAAACTGAGGCAGGCAGGTTAAATGATTTACTTAAGGTCACTCAACTAAGAAATGTATAAGATCACATTTGAACTCAGGTCTTTCTGACTCCAGGTCCAGTCACTGTGTCATGAGACACTAATAAGTCATTCACTGGTTAACAAAAAGAGAGTTACTTAACCATAGCTGAATAATGATTTACAGCAAGATAGGTGTCAAGGACACCTCTAGTTAATCCAAATGAGCAGTATCTTTGCTTAAATGACCCATCATAATGTAGGAGTCAAACATCAAAAGTCCTAGTAATTCCTCATGGTTACTTTGTATCAGCTGTCAAGGAATCAGCAACTGTCTAAGCCTGTGCCACCTCATCTAGTGGTCTCAATATCTTTTAAGAAAAAACTAATCTAACTTGCATGGGAGAAAGAGTTAAAGTATTGTTCCTATGATATCTATTATAACTATCATCCATGAAATTCTTCTAAACCTTCTAGAATTGCTGTAGATTTTAAGCCTGCACTACTTCTTAAAGGTTATGAGATCTATAAGCTTATTCTTCTGAAATAAAGTAGCACCTCCCTTTATTTGTCCTAAATTTGCCTCTCAAATTGTCATAAAAGAGACAAAATGGAGTTGGTATGCTTGAAGGAAGAGAGCTGATTTTTATTTCTGGCAAAATTCTAAAATGTATAATGTCTGATAAACATTTAGAAAAGGAAGCCATCATTGCAAAGAGCATGGCTTTCACAAAAAAACCTTAACTCTTTTTTTGATAGGACTAAAGCAAGAAAATGTTATAGATAGTTTAGGCAGCTATGTGGTGGATACAGTCAGGGTCTCAAGTCAGAAAGTCTCATCCTCAGACTCTTACTACGTTATTCTGGGCAAGTCACTTAATCGTTTGTCTCAGTTTCCTCATGAGTAAAATGAGTTAGAGAAGGAAATGACAAACTACTCTGGTATCTCTGCCAAGAAAACCCCAAATGGATACCTAAAGAGTTAGCCATTACTAAACAACAACAAAATAGATAGTTTTCCTAAATTTTAGCAACACCTTTGACAAAGTCTCTCATGTGAACAAAATGGAGATATGGTACCTTTCAATAGAATAGTTAAATGACTTCAGAATTGAATAAATGGCTGAATAATTGAATAAATTGTCTAGGAATGATAAGATAGGATGTGAACTTTAATAAATTAATGACAACAGTCACTAGTGTTGTCCTGTAGATCTGGAAGTAGGCTCTAGTAAAGTACCTGCAAGGACTAATAATTTTATCAAGATCTTGGATTGATTGCATATTTGCATTGATGACATATTTATCAAATTTTCAGCTGACCTAAAACTAAGAGGATAGTTAATTTATTATATGACCAAGTAAATATCCAAAAAAACTATTGACAGGTTAGAACACTGGGATCAAATCCAATATAGGAGAATTTAAAGGAATGGTTGTAGGCTACTCCTTTAAATAATTAAAATCGAACTATGTGGATTGGAATTTTTTTAATCTACAAGTATAAGATAAGGGATGTGTGTGTGGTTTTTTTTCTGATTTGGTTTGATTCTTCTTTATATGTATAGCCCATATTAGATTGTTTTCTTTCAGGGAGAGGCAGGGAGAGAAAGGAAGGAGGAAGAAAAATGTAAAACTCAAAAACCTTGCAAAAAATGATCTTTGAAAATTCCTGTTGCATGTATACAAAAAAATAAAAGAGCAAAATATTTTTAAAATATAATATTTTTTAAAAAAGACAGTAATTTGATTGAAAAAGATCTTTGATTTTAGTTAACTGGGACCTCCATTTGGGCAGCTGGGTAGCACAGAGAGAGATTGCCAAGTCTAGAATCAGGAGGACTCATCTTTCTGAGTTCAAATCTGTCTTCATATAGGGTGATCTTGGGCAAGTCACTTAGCCTTGCTTGCCTCAGTTTCCTCATCTGTAAAATGAACTGGAGAAAGAAATAACAAGTCACTCTAATACCATTGCCAGGAAATGACCAAATGGGGTCAAGAAGAGTCAAGACATAACTGAAAAACAATTGAACTACTCCTAGAGCCTTCTCAACCTGAAATATCACTCTTTATGGCTCATCCCTTTTCCCATTGGTGACTTCCCCTAAAGCCTCCATTTTGTGGGGAGCCCCAAATTGGCCTTAAGTCTCATTCTGGCTAGTAGACTTCAAAACTAGCCACCTTTTTTTCTTTTTCTGCCTTCCTTCTGTGGATTGTTCCTTCCCACACACACACACACACACACACACACACACACATACACACACAAAGTCTTTTTTTTTTGCATTTGTATTTCCAATGTTTAGTACAAAGCCAGGCACATAGTAATGATTTACTATATGCTTTTTTCCTTTCCCTTCTTCCTTCTTTCTTTAACTTCCTTCCCTTCATCCTTCCTTTCTCTTTTCCTTTCTTCTTTCTTTCCTTACTTCCCTCCCTTTTTCCTTGTCTGCTTATTTCCCTTACTTTCATTAATTCTTCCCTCTCTTCCTTATTTTTTCTTTTCCTTCCTTCTCTTTCTTTCCCTCCTTACTTTCTTTCTTCCCTCCTTCCTATTTTCTGCCCTCTTTCCTCCCTTCCTTTCTTCTTTGTTCTAATATGTTCTCCTTCTTCCCTTCCTGTCTTCCTTCCTTCTTAAGCCTAACTCTTATCTCTTAGAAAAGTATGTAAAAGGTCAAGATCAAAGTTAAGGCCCCTGATATTGAATTAACTTTGGTAACCAAATTTAGAACTTGAAATACATCCAGTCTATTTGAGGTCATTTGGCCTTTCCCCATCCCCCAAAGAGATTTGAATTATGATCTCTCTAAAACCAATACTCTTTTCCCATTTCCTGAAGGGATTAGGGTATTGAACCTTTGGAGGCAATCCTTTTGATTATTTCCAGTCATCTATCACCAGCTAGGGGAGATAAATCCTTGGGGAGAGTAGTCAAAAAGGAACTTGGTGGTTTTGGGAGCTTGATTCTCAAGGGTATTCTAAAAAAAAAAAAAGATTAAACAGGCTCATTGTCTAAGAATGATAAGATAGAATGTGAACTTTGAAACCTGACACTTTTCCTTGTTCAAGATTCCTATAAATGTGATTTCAAAATATCTTGTGTGGGAGACATGTATGAGGGCACAAGGAGACTGTCAGTTATTTAGAATAATGCTAAATTAATATAAATTGTTGCTGGCAATCTACTGAAAGGAACGGAAGAAAGTTAGGCTATTTATCCTGGACAAGAGAAAACTTGTCAGGTCTTGTGGCATAGTGAGTAGAGAGCAGTCCTGGCAGTCAGGAAAACCTGGATTTAGATGGACACTGACACTGAAACCCAGGGCTAGTTAGTTAACTTGTCAATGCCTCAGGAAACTTTCTAAGACAATAAATTGCAGAGCAATTTGAGGGGATTTCCTCAACTCCCAATGAGGAAACTCTCTTATCCTTTAGGAAGACCTGGGGACTGGGTAATAAGATACCCTTCTTCAAACAGTTGAAGACTTGTCTTTTTAAAGAGGCTTTAGATTAGTTCTGCTCAACCCAGAGGGAAAAAGTAGAAAATAGTCAATGAAAGTAAGGGGTTTTTGGTTGGTGTTTAGTTGTTGTCCAGTCCCACCACAGACTTGTACAATCCTACGGATTTTCTTGGCAAAGATGTTGGAGTGGTTTCCTTCTCTGGCTGATTGAAGCAAATAGAGGTTAATTGACTTGCACAGAGTCACACTACAAGTTAGTTGTCTGAAGTTAAATTTGAACTCGGATCTTGCTGATTCCCAACTCAACACTGCTACCAAGCCACTTTCAAAGATAGGTTTAGACATGAGGTACAGGAAAAAATCCTAAGAGTGAGTGTAGTCCAGGAGTCAAATTGAATGCTGCTTCCATAGGTAGTAAGCTCCTTCACACTGTTATAGAGGAATGGTGGGACTAGAGAGCTTCCAAAGTCCCTTTCAACTCTCAGATTCTGTGAGTCAAGTTTTCCAAGAAATGGTAGATAATTCCTGGTTCATCTAAGCCATTCTATCTAACCCTATAGATGATATTTCATCTCCCACCTTGGTACAAGTTGTCTCCCAGGTCTGGAAAGCACTCCCTTCTCAATACCAACTCTTTCCTAGCTTCTGTGAACAGTGAATTATATATAGAATAGATAGATAGATAGATAGATAGATAGATCGATAGATAGATAGATAGATGGAAGATAGATGAATGATAGAGATAGAGATATCGATATATGTGTATTTGTTTTAAACATGTTTCTTATCAAAGTCTGCTTCTTTTCCTTAAATCTAAGTGTAAAATGTCAGCTTTCTCCATGGAAAACAAGAGATTTGCCTATCATCACAGAATGTTTTCCAAGAACAATTTAGGTTCAACCTCCTCCAGGAGGCTTTTCCTGATATCCTCCTCCCCCATTATAAGCACAATTTCCCTCTCAAAATTACTTTGTATTGATGACCAGCTACTCTAATCAATACAATGATCCCAGGCAATTCCAAAGGACTCATGAAGAAAAAATGCTATCCACCTCCAGAGAAATAAGTGATGGACTCTGAATACAGATTGAAGCATTATTTTTTTCTATTTATTTTTTCTTTTTTCTTTTTCCTTTCTTTTTTTTGCAACAAGGTTAATACGGAAATGTTTTGGGGTGGCTAGGTGGCACAGTGGATAGAGCACTGGCCCTGGAGTCAGGAGTACCTGAGTTCAAATCCGGACTCAGACACTTAATAATTACCTAGCTGTGTGGCCTTGGGCAAGCCACTTAACCCTATTTGCCCTGCAAAAAAAATTTTAAAAAATATAGAAATGTTTTGCATGTCTTCACATGTTAGCTTTCATAAGGGATGGAGGAGGGGTTGGAGGGAGAGAGGGAGGGAGGGAGAGAATTATAAACGCAACACTTTAAAATGAATGTCAAAGTAAACTATAATTATTTTTAATTATCTTGTATTCATTTACATATATGTATATAGATATAGATATATAGATATGGTACAAGTTGCATTCTCTTCCACCTCCCCAACAAAATTAGTGTAAGCTCTTAGAGGGCAGGGACCATAGAATTTTTATCTTTCTATTCCTCATGCCTAGAATTTAGTAGCCCTTATTAAGTGTTTGTTTAGTCTTTTTGGACTATTACATAGTCTGTTATCATTGTATAGCCCCTGTACCTTGATCATTTTTTATTGTATTTCTCTTTGCCTTCAGTGAAGAAAATGCTTTCACAGATTATGAATCATGACTGGGTACCAGACTGGGGATTATTCTAATAGAATCAGCAGGAATACCCACAGGAATAGAGAAACCAGGAACTAAAGACTGGAATGCCCCAGGTCTAAAATACAACCCAGCCCCACAAAAGGATTGCACTGTTAAAGTCCAGAAGATAAGGAGAACTTGGGTAAGATGCAGAAGCGCACACACACACACACACACACACACACACACAGATACAAACACAGTGGGGGGAGGGGAGGAAGAAAAGGAATTTGATAACGGACCACATTTTGTTGACTTCTCAAATGAGAAAGGATGACTATGGATAGTCTAAGCTCTGAATACCTTATTTTGCTTTATTTTTCTTTTGTCCAGTTAAACTTTTGCTCTACCTTTTGTGTAGCAAAAAAATTATGAGAAGAAAGAATTGGATTCCAAATTAAAGGACCTGGGTTCAAATTATGGTTCTGCCAGTTACAACTCATCTGACTTTTGGACAAATCACTTATTCTCTCTCTAGACTGCAGCTTCTACGTAAAGTAAGAGCGCTAGATCAGATGATCTCTGAGGTCCCTCCTGGTTCTAAAGCTATGATCCTTTCAGATCATGGCAGGCATAGTATAGATATGGCCTGGGCATGGTAGACAGCTGTTCTTTCTGACCCTATAGGAACTAGGACTAGTCTGAAGTAGGGAAAAGGGTAGTATATCTCATAGACATGGAAAAAATCTGAGAAAAGCTGATCTCTCTCTCTCTCTCTCTCTCTCTCTCTCTCTCTCTCTCTCTCTCTCTCTCTCTTTCTCTCAGAGGGCTGTTGGATCCTGGTAAGACTGGATTTGAGTTGGTCAAGTAAAATATTGCTCCCAAGGTGAAAAGGCAGGTCAGGGAATTCAACCCTGAGGCCATCAGATCTGAATTTTTACCTTTTCTAGTTCCATTCTTATCCTTGAAGTTTAGAACTGTTTGCCATCCCTGGAGGAACACGCTATGATTTGACACAGAGGTAGGCAAATGTTTCTATTTAGCTCTGGGGAGAAGAAAGCATCTTTGATTGTAATTTATCCCTACTCAATATTAATGTCCACTACCACCATTTACACTAAGTCGGGAAAGAGATGTTCCACAGGCAGCTTAGGTATGCTGAGAGGCTTAAATTCTGCCCATTCTTTTTTCCTCATCAAGAGAGCCAAGTGAAATCCCAGCAGTTAGTTCCAGAGTCTCATAACAATCACCCTAGGGTGAGGATGTAGGAGATAAGTATGAGAAGGAAGAAGGGATTCATTACTATCTTTTCCAAGTTTAGAAACCCTAGCAAGACTGCAGAAATAGCTGACTTGAATAGAAAGGTCCTAGGAGGATCAGAATCTATCACTGGAAGTCAGAAAATGGGTCCAAGGACATCTGGACAGGATTTCTGACAGGGAAGGGGCCTTTGGGGCACTGGGAGGCAGGGCCAGGCCAAGGAAGGTCCCACTGGGCACAGAAACAACGGAAAGGCTTCTTCTGCCTCTCCCTAGGCAACATGCCTGCTTCCTGCCTGCCCCCATGGGCTTTACCTAGATATAAACAAGCCCTGAGACAACCTCACTGTGTAACAAAGCTTTGCAAACAACTAGATCTTTCCTTCTCCAGGCTACAGAATGGGAACGGTTGACACTCTGGAGCCATCATTAGTTTTCCTCTTCACTTCAAAAGGTGAATAGATGAATGCTTAGTTGAGAGATCACCAGTGATCCCCAAATAAACACTGAGACCTTGTCCTCCTAGCTCCAAGTCTCCTATAAGAAATAAAATGCAATCAACAATTCCAACTTCAAGCTGGTGGTTACTTCTTCCCCTTCCCTTTCAGATTCTTGCTTCTCCCTTTCCTTCCTTGAAATGGAGCTGAGCACTCACTTTTCCCTTAATTGGTTCCTCATTAAGCTCATCCTTTATAAGTACATACCAAGGGAAAGGGGTTTATACAACATAACACCCTAGCAAGTGATAATTAAACACAGATCATAGCAATTAAGCATATCAGGGAAAAAGAGCCATAGAAGAAGGAGTGGGCAGGAAAAGATGACTACCAGTACTATACTTTAGAAGGAAACCCAAGCTTCTTCTAAACAGTTTGTCTTCAAGCTCTTAAAAAGTGAAGAGTGAGGAATGACTTCTCAGGGCAGAAGTACAGAATTAAGAAATCGATGTGTGGTCACCCACCATGATCATCCAGGATCTAGCAGATCTTTCTTTACCTTTTAAATTCTTACATTCTTCTAAAACTGAAGGAAAAATTTACCTCTTTCATGAATCTAATACAAATTCCATAGTCAGAAGGTTTCCCTCTCAGAGCTCAGAAAAAAACTGTACTGTGAACATCCTGAAAACACTTATATGTATCCATTCAGATATATACTTGATTGTGTATGAGTAAAATTTCTCTAACTAGAAGGGAAGGAAATGTGTAAAGTATCTCCCCCTAACCCAGGGTTCTGCACCTAATCAATGCTTAGTAAATGTTTACTGATCTAAATTTAATATCACTTTTATCAAGCTAAAGTTTCACCCTCTATTGTGGTTGAAACTCTCCAATCTGCTAAATGGGTATGATTGGATTCAATGACAGACCTCCTTGCAGTTCCCTTCACATAACACCTCGTCTCTTGACTCCAGGCATGTTCTCAGACTGGTCCCCATACCTGGACCCCTCTCCCTTTTCATCTCCATCCCCTGACTTCTCTGACTTTCTTCAAATCCCAGTTGCTGTAAGAAGCCTCTCCCAGATCTCCTTAATCTTAGTGCCTTCCCTCTATTAATTGCCTCCAGTTTGTCTTGTATATCTTTTGTACATAGTTGCTTACACAATGTCTCCCCAATTAGACTCAGAGTTCTTTGACAACAGGAGCTGGTTTGTTCTTATTTCATTTTATTTATTATTTATTATTTATTTATTTGTTTGTTTATTTGTTTATATATTTATTTATTCTTTGTCCCCATTGCTTAACACAATGTCTGGTACAAAAAGGTACTTAATAAATAATTATTGACTTGACAAGGAATTCTCCCAGGATCATGGTTCATTCTTGCAAAGTTATCTTTCTTTCTATCATTCTATCATTCTAGATGCTTCCTATGACTCTGAAGACCCACCTATATCCACCAGTGACAAGACCCAAGACCAGATAGATTTAGCAGCATGAAATCTGCCTGGCATATCCAATCCCTTGTCTCTCTCCTCCAATATAACCATTCTCCCCTCCACCATGAGCAATATCATTTGCACCCTCTTCATATACTTCAAACTATAGGTACACTTGTTCTCTGCTGGGCTTTGATATTTGATAAGATTAACTCTTTATTCTGTGTAACCTGGTCTTTAGTATCCCTCTCTGTAAAATGAATAAGTTAGACTAAGCTCCTTTAAAATTTAAAAATTTTTAAGGACAAGGATGGTATATAGTAGGGTTATGTCACTGTGGATACAATGAATGAAAATTTTAGGCAGAATGGTATAAGGAAAAGAATGTTGCTTTGTAGTTAGAGGTCTTGGATTCATAACTTGGTTATGCTACTTTCTATCTATAAAGCCTAGGGCAAGTAATTTTAAGCCTATGAGCCCCAGTTTTCATTTTAGTAACATGAAGAGTTTGGACTAGGTGAGCTCTAAGGTCCTTTCCTAGAAAATTAAAGACTGCTTTCTCCTTTAAGGCAATGATTTCCAAACTGTTTTGATAAAGCATTCCCATCAGTTAAAAAAAATATGTGAGCATGTAACTTTCATATAGTAACTTGTTTATAAGAAGTAGCTTAGCTTAGTGTTTGGAGCACTGGATTCAGAGAGAGGAACACACACCTCAGACATTAACATTAACTATCTGTGTGACCTTGGGCAAATTACTTCTCACAGATTTATGAAGATTAAATGAGTACATATGTAAAGTACAAACTTTAAAATAATGTTAGCTGCTATCAAAATTGTATACATGTACTACTAATTATGCACATTATTAAACACAAAATTGAAATTTAAAAAAGATTAGATAAAGATGCAATTATAATTGCTACCAAAGGATAGAAAAGTTTTGGGGGAAAATACTATGACTGACTATCATGGAGAAGGTAGGATGTAACTCATCTCATTTGTTGAGTGCTATCTTCTTAGAATCAGACAGGGATCACTAAAACGTCAAAGAACTCACTTTGAAGGTCACTGTCTTAGAGAAGGGTCATTAGTCCATTAACCATATAGTGTCCTCTTAGCTAGGTGCAAGTATCCCTGATCACGACCCTTATATGACATTTGGGGAAATGAAGAAGAAAGAGCCAGGGTCTGAAAATGGAATTGCTACAATCGAATATCACATTAGGACTGAAGGAAGAAGAAATCTGAAGTTATGAATCTGTAGCTAGACTTGTTATGAGAAGCAATTTATGACTTATAAACTATCTATTTCTGCATTAAATTCCTTCCCTCTTCGAAGATTTCTGCTTTTGGCAAACTAAGGAAGAAAGAGATTTGTTCAGAATAGGAATTTTAATAGATATTTTGACTTACGTCAGAATAAGAAGCAGAAAGGCTATCCCTAGAAATAAGGCATATAATGGAGGTAGCTGTCTAGATAGAATTGTAGTGCTAAGTGGAAACCCTGAGACCTCAAGCATGACTTGAGGGGTTTTTTTATGGGGTTTTCCTTCATTGATGCATCTAGTTTCAACAAACATTTATTAAATTCCTGCTATATGTGAAGCATTACTTTGAACCCTGAAGGAGATAATAGATTGGGATAAGACCTAACCTCTGCCACCATAGAATTCAGTCTAGTCACATACAGAAATAATGATGACATAATTAAAGAATAAAAGAAAGTCAAACTAAATGAGATGAAGGATTATTGCTGATTTGGGGGGGGGGAGATGTAATTCAGTAAAAGTTTCATTCATACCTAAGTCTTCCAATACAAGCCTTTAAAGATTAACACAAAAGCATTCACAGAGAACTACACACCTCTGTAGGGACCCCTACCTCTTCTTGTCCTCACCCCCCCCAACTCAGATGAAAATAGATGTTCCAGGAAGAATGGACAAGTCTAGAATCTCCACTGTCAAGGCAGGTGGGAATGAAGTCACCACATCTGGGAATCTATTGGGACAAATTCCATTCAATTCCATTTTAAAGCATTTATTATTCTATATTTCCATATTATTCCATATTCCATATTATTATTGCATATTTAAAGCATTTAGATTCCCAATATGTACTAAGGTCTAGCCTAGGTGCTGAGGATACAAAAACAAAATCATAACTGCTTTCTTGGAATTTACATTCTGTTGATTCAGAACTGAATTGGTGTAGTTGGTACTTAATGAATACATTTTGACTTGTCATGAGAAGCACAAAATCTAAGAATCAGATGCTAAGAGATCATCTGCATCCGATGTCCTCATTTTTAGGGATGAGGGAAAAAGATAATTTAAGTGACTTGTTCAAGGTGACGTAGCTTGGCAGTAGCAGAACTGGCTTTAGAACTTAGGTCATGAATTATGCCTCAGTCATTCCTTCCCCTCAGGAATCCCCAATCCAGCCTTGGTTCTAAGCAGTTTTTCTCTTTTATCACAGGAATTGACATTGATGTGGTAGTTTAAAGTATGCAAATAACTTTACATATATAATCTCATTTTAGTCTAATCACAATATTAAGAACTAAGAACCATAGGTATCAAAGGTATCATTTTACAGATTAAAGAAATGAGGCTAGAGAGGAGAAGAGCCCAGGTTTTAACCCATGTCTTCCTAATGCCAAATCCAGTACTTGATCCAAGACAACATACTGAGACTAATGTAGGGTGAAATGATAAAAGATGAACAATCTATACCTTAGATTGAGCACTCCTAAAAACACAGCTCTGGTTCCTGCAATGGATGGTGGGATGCTTCTCAAAACACCATTCAGGGATCCAAGGCCTCATTTATGAATACTTATTTGTGAAACAAAATACCTAAAGAGAGAAAACCCAAATTTCTTCACTTTAGCCGGGGATAACATAACTGAACCAAGCAGTGAGGCCAAATGCAGGAAACATCAGCCCTGCTCTCTCAGTAGAAACTCCAGGTCAGGACACAAACCTATGAAAGGGAGATATTTGCAGAAAACCTGGCCCCTTTCCTTTTGGCTTTCAAGTTCAAGTGTTTTGAGGAGGAAGGAACATGCACCTCAAGTGGCTCAGTCCAATGGGATCAAAATTTGCTCAGCAGGAAGAGCCCTGTCAGGTGTGAGAGGCCTCAGCTATGATTTATGAGAATATTAAGTTTCATTGAAATAACATTTCATAATCACTCAAAATTTGACATCCCCCATAAAAAATAATCACAGACACATATATATGTGTGTATATAATGAGATATTAATAAATATTCACTCTTATTCCTTCCAATCTTACAGGTCATTTCTCAATATTAGACTCCCCCCCACTCCTATAAAAAAACCAAAGAGCTTTGAAGAAGATAGGTGCTCTGTGAAACACTTCACGGCCCCTTCTACACCTCACTCCCACCCCGATTTCCCAATTCCACCCTGGATGGCAGGAGTTGACATGACAGCAAAGGATTCTTGCAGGTGGAAAGCAGAGACTCCGTAGGTATCAAAGTAAAGTTGGGGAAGGGGAAGGGGTAAGAGGAGCCCCCTGCTGGTTCATACGACCACCAGACCAAACTAAAACAAAGTTGTAAGTAGTAAAGAGGTGATAAGAATTTCCACCCACCCACCCACCACATACACTCACCCTTCCCTTCTGTGCCTTCCCATTGCGCTAAGACAGTGGAAATCCAGAGTCCAACTGGGCTTAACCCGAAGCCCACCACCACCACCAGCACCTCCTGTGTTTGAAGTACAGCCTCTGAGCTGTAGGTGTCTGAAGCAGCAATGGAGTGGGTTGGGAAGTGGGTAGACTGGCAGTGGGGGGGAAGAGGTCTGCGGGTGCCGCCTTGGCACGGTCCGCAGGAAGAGCAGTCGTCGGAGCTAGGTGGTCAGAAAACCGCTACCACCCTGCGCTCCTACATTGGGCACAGCCGGACCGCTGCCCTCCCAAACTCACCCCACGCTGAGTGACCCTCTCCCGACGTGCTGCCCCCCTCTCCTTTGGGGGAAGCTGGCTCCATCGCCAGCGACCTTACCCAAAAACCCGGCGCCCCACCACCTCGCCGCGGTTGGGACTTGGTACCCAGCCCCAGGCATCGTCCTGTCTTCTCCCGGGAGTGCGGAGAGAGCAAGGGCTGCGGCGCGAAGCGGGCACAGAGTCTGGGGCTTGAAACGGGAGAGTTGGGGGCCGGAGCCTCCGCTCAGCCCTCCGTCTGCAGTCTGCCACCCAGCCGCCACCGGAGCTCTGCACCGGCCGGGCTCGGCAAAGTTAGCGCGGAGAAGAGGAGAGCAGAGAGGAAGGGAGGGGAGAGGAGGGAGAGGAGGGAAGAGGAGGGGGCGGGGAGCGAGGAGGGAGGGAAAGAGAAGGGAGCTTCCTTCTGCCCCCTGGAGCCGGCTGCAGGAGATGCTCCTGGGGGAGGGGGAGAGGGAGGAAAAGAAAAGGGGAGAAAAAGGGAAAGGGAAGAGAACCTGGCAGCCCTGCAGCCGGCAACTCCAGGACCCCGACTCAAAAGTCCGAGAAGACACCTCCCTCCGGATACCCTCCTCCGCCCTTGCACCATCGGCTTACCGTCCTAGGGAGTCAGGGGAAGGGAAAGAGACCCTTTGGCCCTCTCCTGATGGAGGAGAGAAGGGGCTTTACACCCGCTGTGAGGGGTCAACAGGGAACGCTCTCCAACCCTGCACTGCAGTGCCAGCCTGCACGTGGGCAGCCCAACCCTCCATTCGCGGACCACTCGCTGCAGTTATCCCTGCCTTGCTGCGGGTTATATAAGGGGCAAACAGGTTTTGTTTATTTGTTTGTTTTTTTTTAATTTTGGAGGGAGCGATCTGGGGGATTGTGTAGAGGAGTCGGATTCTCCGCCCCACAACCCCCTCCCAGCCCGCCCGCCCCCAACCTTCCTCCAGGCAAAGGGATATGCTCTCTCCACACAGCACATTCCTGAAGCCTCCTGCTCCTACAGCCCTAATAGGGACGTTAAGTTACAGCTGGACCAGCTGCAAACTGCAACAGGGACTTCTGGACTCTCAGAATCTCGTGTCTGGGCTGCAGCCTCTGCATCATTGCCTCCCACCTGGCCAGCTGCGCCAGTAGATGAATAGCCAGGACCCTGGTCAGCTGCCAAACACTGGCAAGTTCATAGCAAACTGAAAGAGAGGGAGCCCAAGAGATTCTCTAATGCAGCTCCTCTGCCCCTCCTTTTGCAAAAGAAGCAATTGAGGTCTAGAGAAACTAAGAGACCCAAGGTCACACAGGTTAGCAGGAGAAACAAGATTCTGATTCATGTCTTCCGTGGGATGTTTAGGAACCTGCATTTAGAGACAAATGAACTGGGTTCGTCTCCAGGTTCTGCCCCCGACTACCTGTGTTACCTTTAGAAAATTCTTTCTCTCCTCTGTAATCCAGTTTCCTCCTATGTCAAATGAGAGGTGTGGGATAGAAGACCTCTGGAATCTCTATTGGCTCTCCATGCTGTGAACATATAAATTGAAACTGAATGTTCTTTCACTATAGCACCTTAGAATTTAACTTTCCATCATGATTGGTTAGAAACAATTCCTTTCCCCAGATACTTGTTCCAGTCCTCATTCCCTTCTTTTAAAGGTTACCCAGAGGTCATAAGGTTCTCTGGTTGAGAATCTGGTTAAATATCTCCACTTCAATCCTGATGCTATAATTTCTAACTCCCTAGCTCTCTCTCGCTCTCTCTCTCTCTCTCTCTCTCTCTCTCTCTCTCTCTCTCTCTCTGACTCTGACTCTCTGTCTTTATCAATTTCCATTTCTCTGTCTTTGCCTCTGTCTCTTCTTCTCTCTCTCTCCACTCATTTCCCTTTTCTTCTTCTCTTCACACTTTGCTCCCAGTTAAATAGAGGAAAAGTGCCACCTACTTCTCTTGAAACTCCCTGTCCTCATTCTTTCCTAAAAACCTATTACTACTTTCAAATTTTTCCTTTAAACTTGACTAACTAAAAAATTGACATCCCCCTACCAGAATGGTCCCTTCTGAGGTTGTCAAGAGACCATTTCTTTGTAAGGATCCTAACTAGCAGAGCACATAAATTTAAAAGGTCAAATAAGAATGTCCTATTACAAAGTCATGGTAAAAAAAAATAATAGTTTCTTATTGCATTGTCTCAAATGTCCACTTGCACATCTGATCTTTCTCTCTCCCAGTGCTCCTGATTCAGATTCAGATTCCCTTCTTTCCAGACCCTCTGACCTCAGCAATGTCAAGTTGGATTAGCTCAACATGAAAAAATGATTATTCCATCTAAGCAGATCCAATATGCCTGCAATAGCAACTCAAGCTCTTTCTAGAGGATACAGAGCCCTAAATCACAAAAAGCAATCCTAGGAGATCTCAGGCATGAATGGCAATATAGGCATAAACTGTGATCTTTATTTTTATAACAGGGGTCATGTTCCAGAGCAAGAAGCACAGATGAAAGGGGATGGGCCAAGAGCAAAGAAAGGAAAATGACCACCCAAACACACACACACACACACACACACACACACACACACACACACACATATGATCAGGTGCAGAGGAGGACAGAGGTCCATGGATATCTTTAGATGCTGACAGCAGGCAGGAGCCAAATAGAATAGAGTGCCCTCTCCCCTACCCTCTTGGCATTCCTCTTGCCCCACATTCTCAGAAATCCCAAACTTTCCTCCAAAGAGGGAATGTTGTAGCAGCTGGGCTGCAAAAAAAAAAAAATATTTAGGAAAGGTACTAGTGCACAGATGGATCGATAATAATGATTCCTTATCATTGTGTTTATACAGCACTTTCCTCAAAAAAAAAAGAACTAAAACCTCAAGGGTCCTCAAGAGGAGGGGAGGAGAGAATGAAAAAAGAAAAGGAGAGGGAGAGAGAGAGAGAGAGAGAGAGAGAGAGAGAGAGAGAGAGAGAGAGAGAGAGAAAGAAACCGCGATCTAGATGTAAATGTATTTGTAGTTCCTTTGCTATCCATTGAAGTCTACCTCCTTCAGGAAGTCCTTGTTGATTCAATGAATCTTCATTTACCCTAAAAAGCACCTGAGGAGGCAAATAAGGATGATGTTTCATATGAAATGGAAGAGAAAGGGTTATTTGTTCGTCTTATCAAACATCTATTGAAAGCTACTTGAGGGGAGAGATGAAGTCTTTTGCCACAACAACCAGTGCTGCTGGATGGGGAGTGATTCCTGGAGATGATAAAGTGAATATGTAGCCAAGCTTTTGGGTGGCCCAGTTCAGAGAACACCCTGCAGAATAAGTTTTCAGAGAGACCTCTATGGATTGGGCCTGGAGCCAAGAAGCTGTCAGAGAGTATTCCTACTCTGGCAGGATGAGAAAAGAACTGGATTTATGATAAAGGAAGCTTTTCCTTGGGGGACTCGTTAAGGATTCTTTGGCAGTTATTCCAAATGGCCCTCAGCAAGCCCAGGCAGTCACCATGACTCCCCTCACCTAACCTCAACCCTCTACCCTCAAAATGAGAACAGGGTTAGAGCTTGGAGATAGCAAAACATGGGCTTATAGTCAGAAAAAGAGTGCAGCTTTATTTCCCAGCTCTGCTGGCCTTGGGGTATCCCCAAACAAACCTGGAGAAGGGGGTAGGGATGCGGGGGGGGGAATAAAGAGAAAGCACAGCATTCCAGAAAGGCTGGAAGGTCTAGTCCTCTTTGAGAGATGTCATCTATAAATAGCAACTTGGAGGGCTCATTCCCAAGACAACTCAGAGAAACTTTGGAGGACCTTGGGCTTAAAGATGAGGTGAGGGTTTAAGGAGACCTTGAATTTATAAGGTCCATGGTGCTATTATAAGAGGCATTCCAAATAAGTAGCATGAGGGTCCAGCAGAAATCCTTTTTTCCCCTCCTCCTATAAGAACATAGAATTTAGAGTTATAAGGGACCTTAGAAAGCATCAAGTCAAACCTTCACCTTTTACAGATAAAGAAACTAAGGCTAAAGAAACTTATAGTCACATAGATAATATAAATCAAGGAGAAGGATTCCCCCTTTGGCTTCACTCCTGCTCATTCATCACACCATATTTCTTCTCTCTCCACTTACCCCTCCTCCAAATACATGCATAGACTTCTTAGAGGGGAGAATCTGAGGTCCTGTGATCTTAGTGGGTTCTGCCTTGAGATCTGACACCAGAACCCCCTGAAAGCCTCTCTCCATTCATGTCTTACCCTGATCAAAACCATGATCTATGGTTTTTCTTCCCTCACCTGCACTGCAGAACAATCATAAACTGGAACCTTATCCCTTTGAGTTCAAGATAATAGATTTCAATGCTAATTTGTATCTCATTCATATGTACAATTAAGGTCCAAATGTATAGAAATCCCACTCTCCCCTGCTAGATTAGGTTGTATACATCAAACTAGAAAAGACTCTCTCAGAGAGGCTATTGAATTATAGAAAATTAAAGTTGACACTTACCTTTAAAACCATTTAGTCCAACTCTTTTACAGATGGAGAAACTGGGGCCCAGAAAGATGAAGTGACTTGTTCAGGATCATAGTTAGTAGGTGTAGGTGAGACATGCACTCAGTTCCCCTGATTCCAAACTATTAGCCTTTGTCAGTGTTATGAAATATTCCCAGATTCTCTTCCATTCACTTCCATTTTACCCTGCTCAGGAAATCTAACTTTATCCTATGCCCAATCATAAGCTTCAGCTCCTAATAGCTTCAGCAAGCACCAAAAGGGTTAATAGAACAGCATGCACCAACCCGACTCTGCAGCCCAGAAATTGCTTGTCATTGTCGACAGCCAAGCAAGGTTAACTTATTGCAACACAACTTTATGTTCTGTTTTTCCCTCTTCCCTTTATATTACATTCACTGCCTATCCCCCCAGACCTCCCAGGAAAAGGGACTGAGCCTCTGTCTGCTCAGAAAGATGGTGAAGAAAGGGAGAGTTACTGCAAAAAGAAATAGCCTCCTTCAACCATCCTCCTTGGCAAGAAAACCTAGGGATAGAGAGGAGTATGAGTTTGCCCGCTTACTCTTCACTTCTTCCAAAAGCTCTTAAATCTCCAGTTGTTAATTCCCTATTCTCTGGAGCCAGAAAGAGGCAGGACAATGGATTCAGTTTCAAAGGAAGACTACATATCTGTAGCTCGAGAACTGGTTATGCTGCCATCTCTCTCTCTCCTTTATTTCTTGGCATCCATATGTTTACTGCAAGGTTCGGTCCACTCCACATTTCAAGCAAGGGAGGGAAAACCCACTCCAATCCTTTCGTCAGTGAGCTCATTTGAGGAGAGAGAGAGGAAGGAGGGACAGAGAGGAGCAGAGGGAGGAGGCACGAGAGTGGGAAAGGAAAGAGCTGAAATCTTGTGGTCAGAGATCCTTTCTACAGGACAGTCCCAAATCTGAGAACCACACTCCAGGAGAGAAAGCTAACATGTCTGCTTCCCAAGGCAGAGCCAGAGCCAGAGGCAGGATGATGGGTAAGTTCTAAATATCTTTTATTTCCTGAGACACATCAGAAAAAGTAGCTGAAGTTTTGGGGCCCATTCACTCAAAGCTATCTGAACCTCCTTCCACCTATTCTCAATTAGATTTTTCTCTTTCCCTTTCCACAAAATGACCCTTTTGTACTATTAGCTTTAACCCAGGCTTACCAAAGGATGGGATAGTCCTTGGGAGAGCACTGAGGGTAGGGAGCAGGACAGTGGAGAATAAGCATCTAACAGGGGTTTGCTTTGATTGATAGAGGATATATTAGTATTCTGGATGCCCCTGCAGTTGTCTTATCGGTGGAACAGTGCCAGTCAAGTCATCCATAGGCAGAATCACTAGATAAGGACTTTGTCCTTGGAATTTGAGGGTTGAATTGGAACAACCAAACCAGAAATACATTTATTGGCAAGGCAGAGCAAATTGGGGGAATATTAAACAGGGATCCCTGAATTAGCAAATTCTCTTCCCTACTATGAACAATAGTCCGTGGAAGGCTGCTTAGGAGAAGTGAACATTCAGGAAGGATTTCAAAGTTAGGGACAAGGAGAGAAGGGAATTGAGGAGTAGAGTATGGCAAAGAGGGAAATGGGGTGATTTAAGTGGTAGGAATGGACAGAAGATAGAGAGAGAACAGGGATAGAGTTGAGAGTAGTTTACCTTTATGTATCACTTTTAAAATGTCACAGTAAACTTACCAAGAAAACTTTTGAGAGGCAAAAAATTGAGCCACTCAGGGTCAGGGGAAGAGGAAGAAGACAAATTTTAAGAGAATTCAACCATGCAGCCTTAAGACTGGAGGAGAGAAATGACAGCGGGTACCAAAAAACAGAAACAGCAGTGACCAAATCTTTCTGCTGAGGTACAGTTGTTTTTTAACCAACATAGAATTGGGGGAACTTGGAGGCATTACCCACACAAATACTTCCTCCCAAACCTTAAGCTCCAGGGATAAACTTCAGGAAGGAGGCTTCATTATGATCTTTTAGGAATGGCTTCAGTTAATCTCATGTCTGCTAGAGGTCATGTAAACTAGACACTTGAGAAGTATTAGACACTACTTGTTACCCCCAGGGACAGTCCTGTGATCTGAAGAGAGTTGAGTATACTAAAGGGAATAAAGAAGCAAGGGAAGAAGGTGGCGGTGGGAGTGGAGATGGAAGAGAGGGTCTGAATAGAAATGGGTTGATCTCATCTGAAGTGAACAGTGGAAAGGTAAGTGGGGGTAATAGGGAATCTTGGATTAGTTCTCTGATCTCTAGGCAACATGACTCCTAGTTAGACCACTATCCTTGAAATATAGAGGCAGCTTGGCACAGTGGTAGGAGCTGAATTTGGAATTAGAAGACATGGATTCAAATCCTAGTCTTCCACTTATCTGTGTAATGGGTATATCACAACTATTCTAATCTTCAGTTTTTTTGTCTATAAAATAGGAGGGTTAGACTGTGACTATTTCTCAACAAGTATAGAAAATCTTTAAGATCCTTTCCAGTTTTAAATCAATTATTATTTTGTTGCTGGTTTTGGTATTATTTATTGCTATTCTTTTTGTTGTTGCTCCAACTATGTCTTCACTGTCCTTTCTGGAATTTTCTTGAAACAGTAAGATTGAAACAGTAAGATGCTAGAGTGTGTGCTATTTCCTTCTCTAGCTCATTTTACACATAAAGAAATGAGGCAAACAGGGTTAAGTGATTTACCTGGGGTCATACTTCTAGGAAGTGACTGGCTAGATTTGAACTCAGGAAGATGAGTGCCCCTGACTCCAGCAGGTCTAGCATTCTATCCATTGGGCTATTTGGTACAAATCTATTATTGTATGAACCATCAAATAGTGAATTTAGGGGTGGGAGTGGAGATGGGAATTGTGTCCCTCTCTACATTTCAAAACTTCCTAAAGCAGCAACCAACAAGGTTCATCCTTGCCTTTCTCCTAAGATATGCAAACTAAAGTCAGTCGGTTTGGCTGTGGAAGGATACCCCACTAGGGTGCCCCAGTTTATGACCCCCACCACTCCAGTTCCTTGGAGAGCAGGGCAGAGGGCCCTGCTGATAGGACTAGTTGACATTTGTAGCATTTTAGAAGTATAAAAATTTTTTAGACATGATATTTTATTTCATTCTTACATCAACCCTGTGAAGTATGTAATACATATTATTATTATTGTTATTATTATTATTCCCATTTTTCAGAGGAGAAAATTGAAGAGAAGTAAGGGATTATATAACAGAAAGATGACCATTATCACTACCTGCTGCAGAAAGAATCCAAGTTTCAGGTGGGTTGCTGTTGGACTGAATTATATGCACATGATTCCAAGTAACAGATCTCAAAACCCTTATTCAGATTTCCTGACTTCAAGTCCTGCATATTTTTTTATACACGCCATGAACCCTAACCTTAGTGCAAACAGCTCTGTCTCAGTTCATTTGTTTCCCTGGGGTCCCTATTTCTGTCGTTTCTTTCCTCCAATACTAACACTGAAAGCTTAAAAATCTTTTTTTAATTTGCTGACTTGTCTTCTCCCTCATGCCCCTCCTCAAAGCCTCAATTGGAATGCTTGTTTTTGTTTGTTGCTCAGTCATGTCTAACTCTTCCTGATCTCAATTGGGATTTTCTTGGCAAAAATACAGGGGTAGTTTGCTATTTCCTTTCCCAGCACATTTTACAGATGAGAAAACTGAGGCAAACAGAGTTAAGTGACTTGACCAAGATCACGGAGTGAGGAATGTATCTGAGGCAGATCTTTACTCAGGTCTTCCTGATTCCAGTGTCAGCCACCACTTAGCTGCCCTGGATTGAAACAGTAAGGCAAAAGAAGTAGTGACTCCCCCCCTCCCCACCAGACCCTTCCCAAAATGTATTTAACAAGAAAACTGGATTCCCTCAACCATCTCACATTCCCAGATGCCTGCCCCCACTCCTCCATCCTATATCATGTAAATTCTGGGTTTAATAAGTTATAGAAGATTCTTGCTGAGAAACAGGGACAGCTTATGATGCATAGGAAGTGACTTTGGGTAAAAGAGGAAAAGCCTTCCCATGAAACTCCAAATGGCCCAACTTAGTATACACCCTGCACCATCGCTCCCCTCCTGCCCCACCCTCAATTCAACTAGCACCTTAAAGATACTCAAGGTCAGTGTTGACTAGAAGAGGACAAAGAGGACACATGAACTTATCCCTTACTAGTCTTGTTCCTTTCCTTTGATTCCCACTATTCTCCATTGCCTGGATTCTAAACATCTACAGAATTATGAGGTCTCTAACATAGTTCTTCCCAATACACTGAAGTTGGAATTCCAGATGTTTCCAAATAGATCTCCTTCCCTGTGTTCCTTTTAAGTTTCCTCTCACATGCCCTTAGGGAAGCCAAAGCTAGGACCAAAGTCAGACAACTGATGTCCTTGAAAACTCACAGCAACTGGCAGTTCTGTGCCAGTTTTGGAGCCCTGTATGAGATGCAGTTTCAAAAGGATACGACATAGCAGAAGCAGCAGCCTGCCAGGCCATAGTGACCTGATGGCTATCTAGACTCTACTGTCATTTTAGTATCAATACTGCCAGCTGCTAATGAGCTGGTGGATTAAAAGAGGAAGAAAAACTGAAGACAATGTGGGAGGGGATCTTCATCCTTCCAAAGGGTCTCCAACTATCCCCTAGGGCAAAGAGGTATCAGAGGACTTCTCCATCCAGCACCACTGACACTGCTTCTTGGTCCCTTCATTTGAAGATTTCAAAACACTTAATACTTCCCTCCTCAGCTTCACTCTTGACACAGGTACAGAGGAGGAAGGTAGCAGTCAAAGAATTCTGAGGAGGGATCAGATGAAATTAGAAGAAGGTGAAGAATGTAAATCTCCATGCTCATGTATATTATGTGTCTCTGTAGAAAGGATCTGCAAAAACATTTCCTTACCTCCCCACCTTCTCTTATGGTCTTATATTTTTGATAGAAGTGTGCCTGAGAACTCACTTGAATGTTATCTTTGGCCTCTCCCTCTCCCATTTGCCCTATACAAGTAGGAGTAGGAGTGGGTGGTGATACAGAAGAGCAACCCAGAGCAACTTCTGTCAGATTTCCCCTTCATGGCAAAAACTGAGCATAGGCAACTGGTAATTGATTCAGCCCTCAGAAGTGGGAACAAACCCTTCCCCTTTCCTGGATAACTGACAATTCCAACAATTCTTATTAATAGGGCTACCCAAGTCAAATGAAACCCCAGCAGAAGTGAGGCTAGGAGCTTCTTCCCCCTGATGAGCACTTGTGAGAAAGGTCCCAAGTTCCCTCCCTTCCCAGGATCAGGGAAGGTACCTAGCTTGGCAGAACACCAGGACTTTTTTCCTGCATTGCGTTGCCAAGCAGAATGTCTTAAGGATCAGGACTCTTTGGGGTCTTTCTTTGCCTCTAGCAGACACCCATGATTTAGTTTATTTATCTGCATGGTGGAAAGCCCACTCTCTAATTGATCTTAAACTATATCCCACACTTAGAAAGTTTCAAAAAAAATACTTTCAATCCAAAGAGATTATGTGTTAGTGGAAAAATGCTGGGAATGATTTGAAAATCTGAAAATGAAGACAATATCTCCATCATCCTCATCTTCCCCTCTCCATTTATGTGAGCCCCCAATATTTTGAGAAGAGAAGAGGATATAACAAAAGGACACATCAGTTATTCTCTACATCACTACCTCCACACCAGTGGAAGAAATATCTTCTCTGTCAGGTGCTGTTTGGAGGTAAAAGAATGGGAAGAATAAAACTCCATTCAGCAGCAGGGAGGAGTAGGGGTAGCAATGTCAACAATGTGGCCATCATCTTTCATTCCAAGGATAAATCCAATGACCACAAAAGACAGAGACATTCCAAACATAAGGGGCATGGGATGGTCATTCTATACACTGGATCCCCATCTTCGATCTTGACAGGGAATAGAGCTTTCAGAGAGTCAGGAAGACCTGAATTAAAACCCAACCTCACACCCTTACTAGCTTGCCCAGGGGAAGTCCCTTTACATCTGCCTACCTCAGTTTCTTCAACTGTAAAATGGGTATTATAATAATAAGTATTTCAAGGTTTTAGTGAGGATAAATTGAGATAATAGTTATTAAAAAGGCTTAGATGGGGTCTGGTGCATATAGGTGTATAATAAATGCTTGTTTTCTTCCTTCCATCCAATCTAGGTGGATGAGCCAACAGCATCCTAAGAAACATGGGTGAGAAAGGGTTGACAGTCAGAACACTGGCCCACAGGAAAACTGAAGTGGAGAGGTAGGGAAGAAGGGAAAGAAGACAGTGGGAGAGTGCTTCATATTTAATGGCTTTAGGAACGGGAAGGAGACTGATATATGAGAGGGAAAGAGGTTGTGGAGTCAAAAGATCTGACTTCCATTTCCTATAAACGTGAACATCATTACTTAGGTGAGTAACATCCCTACTATGAGTTTCATAGTCTTTTTTTCCATCTCTAGCATTATAATTTTGATATGCTCAACAAAGTATGGAAACAAGAAGGTATTCCTGAAACAATGATTCAGCCCTCTCACATTCTTTCCCCTCTCCCATAGAAGCACAAGCTCAGATGATTTGAGTGGAGGCAAACTGTTTATTGTGGCAGACAGATCCAAACAATGACACTCCTTGAGAGAAACACGTGATTCCCCAAATTGTTGCTCCATACAGAGGCAATGTTATGGACTACTTTCATGTCTTTTTGCATCCCTTCCACCATAGCCTCCCTCACATTAACACACACAAAAACTCTGAAGTGCAAATTTTAATCTTGTGAGGTTTTTTTTTTTTCCCTCCAAGGTACAAAAATCAATATAACATTCCATAATTTGGTTTTGGTGAAATCAGTCCAAAATATGAGAAAACAACACCCCCCAAATATAACAAGCTTGTGGTGAGTGCAGCGAGATTTTTTTAATATCTATAGATAATATACACATGGACACAGAAGTATGTGTACGTATAGAGCACAGTTATATACAGAGGCATCAACAAGTTGCAATTAAAGGAAGATGGTCAGCAAGAGATAGGAAATACTTAAGACATAGGTTTTCCATCCATTAAGACTATGGATAGGAAGGGAAAAAATCTCTTGATGCATTACCCGTTCCAAATGATGCAGGTCACTCTTGTGGAATCAGACTTATCACTCCAGACCTGACCAGGATCTTTCATTATCCATTTGATTTATGTGCCTTTGTAAATAATTACCCTCCCTTCCTTCCCTAGAAAGCCACATGATGTTATCTTTTTTCTTCTTCTTGCTGATATAGTGACTCAGGATGAGTAGGCAAGGGGTTATTTACAAGACTGGATCCAAGGCATCCCAAGGCATTTCAATCCTGAAAAATTTGTGCTTTATTTATAAACTCTAATTTCCATGCTTGACCAGTACATTTCCTTTCACAGTGACTTATACTGGGAAGGGGCTTGAGGAGAAAAACAGAAAAGGAGGGGATGGGAATTCCAGAATATTGGGGAGAGGGTCGGGGAGAAGAAAGGACTGCTAGAAATGAAACTAATGAAGTTGAGTGCCTATCCTTAGGGCAAGAAAAGAAATTATTCAGTAGTACAGGGAAGGCTAGATGCCTTGAAGGAGAGGAAGCATGGGAGGAGTAATGTAGGGAAAGGGAGAACTGAGAGGAAATGGATACCCCTGGGCTCTTTCATTGTCTAATCCTCTTCTATGGCTAAGGGCATGAGTCCCTAAACTTTTGCCACAAATTTAAAGCTGGAGAAAGGGCCCAGGAGTTCTAATTTCCTTTTAGGAGCTTTTGGAATAAACAAGAGGATCATGCTAATAAGTTCTCAAAATGCTATCAGTCCTGCTACTAGTTTTAGGAGCAAGTCATCCCCTCCTCCCCTCCAACAAAAAGAAATTATTATGGGGCAAACCCAGCACCCTCCTTGTTCTAAGTGGATGGCTTCACAGGAATCATCACTGAAGGATGTGAAACTGAAGATGATCTCAGCCGAGCAAGACTCAAGACTATCTCCTAAATATACCTTGTTGCCACTTAGGTTGAGAGGAACCTCCAGGATGGGTGAAGGACATGGGTTTAGCTCAGTCTTCCAGGAACCTAACACTGGTTTCACTTTCATCTTGTGCTTCTCCTTTAGGTACCAAGGACAGTAGAGCAGTCTTCACAGATTCTGAGCTCAGGACAGAAGTAGTTGAAGAGGTAGGGATGGGGTAGCTGTGTGGGGAAAGCTTTTATTTCCAGATATTGAGAACTGAATCCTTGCATGCCTAGCCAGGGTGTGTATCTCCTGAGTCATTGTAAAAGCAGATAAAATACTGGTTGTGTAGTCAGAGGATCTGGGTTCAAATCCCACAACTAATACTACCTGTGTGGCCTTCACAAGTCATTTAAACTATAACTTCAGCTTTGCTGTCTGTAAAATGAGAGGGTTGGACTAAAGGGTTTGTGAGGTCTCTCTCAGAAATAGATCCATGATCCTTGTTACCTTCAGATGAAGCTTAGAGATAGATTTAAAGCATGATTTTTAGCCCAAGTCCCAGGAATCTAATTACCCCCATACTCTTTCTCCATCCTTGTGGCCTGGGCTTCTGGGCAGTAGGACCGGTGGAACCAAAATTGACTCTTTCCTTAGCACACCACCCTAGAAAGTTGATAACTTCTGTGAACTGGTACCCATTAAATGGTAGGTTAAATCCCCCACACACCATCATCCCCATGATTCAGAGTCAATGGCAAATGAGACAAAAACTCTTCCCATTTCTCTTTGTACTCTTATCCCTATCCTGTTCATTCCTACCCATTCCCAGTCAAGATCTTCTGCCCTACCCTACCTTCCACCAAATCTTTTGTAGCCTCTATCCATTGTGAGCAAACCACTCTATCCTATGTCTTTTCACTTTACATTTTCCATCTTCTTGCAATAATGGAAACTCCAGAAAACAATGCATCTTTAGCAATTCTCTTGAGCGCTATATATTCCTTCTCCCTGACACACTGAGCCAGAAGAAAAAGTAAGCACATAAGACTCTTCATTCTCACTTCCAGACCTTACTTTCACTACTATTACTCAACAACATCCTGTTTTGAGATGCATTCCATCCATCTTTTTTACTTGGTTCTCTTATCAAAATAATCCCCCTCCTTTTCCAAAGAGTTCGATACCTTGGTCACAAACTTCTCACCCCAGATTGCCATTATACCCGGGGACTTTAATATACAAATTAATGTCTTCTCAAAAAACGTAACCTCTTAATTTATAAGCCTCCTAAATTTGCATGGCTTCCATCTTCATTCCACTTCAGGCACACAGAGAGATGGACAATAACTCACAACTCTTCTGCTTTCATGGACCAGAAATCTAATATGTCACAATCCTCTACTCTTCTCCTCCCTCAATATCATTTCTCCTAAGCTTAATCTTTATCCTTGCCTCTCATCCTTCTGTCTTTCTGTGTCACCCTAGTTCATTACCTCTTTTCTGGTCTTCCTTTCACAGTTACAGATTCTATCTCAATTAATCCAACTGTACATTGTCAACTATGCTTGAATCATTTGTTCCCTTATTCTGTCACAGTCAAACCTTGCCAAACTTCAATGCTTGGTTTATTCTACCTTCTCTGGTATTACTCTCTTGTTGAATGATCAAGGACAAAATCACATAATCATGTGGACTGGGTTTCCCACAAATTTGTCATCAATTGTGCTGCAGTGCAGACTCTCTACAGCAGTTATTCTTAGTCTCTTATACTTCTTATACTGTCTATTCCTCATTTTCCCACCAGCAGGGCAATTTATCTTCTACTGTAACTGAGAAAAGAGGGAACATCCATTACAAGCTTCCCCTTTTTCCCAATCATACTTTGAAATCCTCTTCTTCATCCCACATTCCCATCTCCTTTTCTCCAGACTGATGAGGAAGTATTCTTTCTCCTTTCCAAAGCCAACCCTTCTACTTGGACTCCTAGTACCATCCTTTCCCCTCCAGGAATTTAACATTTTAATAATCCTCTTATTCATTTCCTATCTCATTCTCTAATAGCTTCTTCCTACCACCTACAAAAACATCCTATCACTGCCCTCTCTTAAGCAATTTCCCCATATCTCTTTTTTTTCATTTCATAATTAAACTCCTCAAAAGAGTTATCTACTGGGGTGGCTAGGTGGCGCAGTGGATAAAGCACCTGCCCTGGAGTCAGGAGTACCTGGGTTCAAATCCAGTCTCAGACACTTAATAATTACCTAGCTGTGTGGCCTTGGGCAAGCCACTTAACCCCATTTGCCTTGCAAAAACCTAAGAGTTATCTACTCAATGCTTCTATTTCATCACCTTTCACTCTCTTCTCATCCTCACCATTGAACTGAAACAATTTTGTCCAAGGTTACCAAAATGTTCAACCCAATGGCCTATCCTTAGGCCCATTCTTTCTAACCTCTCTGCCACTTTTTGACACCACTGACCAATGACTTTCTTTTGGGTTTTCCACTGCCTCTTTTACCACCTCTTCTCAGTCTCACCATTCTGGTCATACCTGATAAGTATAAACATACTCCAATTCTCAGTTCTAGCTCTTCTATTTCTTCATAATTTCCCCTAATGACATCATCTGCTCCTGTGGATTTGATTATCATCTCTGTGAAGATAACTCTCCAATCTATATATGAGGTCTTTGTGTCTCCTTAAGTCCCATATTACAGCTACCTGAAGTACATCTTCATCTAGATATCCCATTTTTTTCAGCATCTCAAATTCAACATGTCCAAAGCACTCTCTATGTCTTCCAAAATCTATCACTTCTCCAAATTTTCCCTTTTTTCTTTTGAGAACATCACAATCCTACCATTCACTCAAGGTACAACCTTAGAATTACCCTTAACTTTTCACTCTCTTCTTACCTCCATATTCTGTTTACCAAGTTATGTTACTCCTATTTTCACAGTTCTTTTAATCACCCCCTTTCTCTCTACTCACAAAGTATCTATTCACCCTAAGTAAGGTCTTCATCTCTCCTTTCTAGATTATTACAATGGCCATGTTTTTGATCTTTCTTCCATTTTCTGTCCCTTTCAAATCCATTCCACACACACACTGATGTCAAATTGGGATTTCTAAAGCTTAGATTTTAAATAGCATGGTATAATTGATAAAGTGTTGGCATTATAATCAGATCTGAGTTCAGTTTTGCTGCAGTGACTTACTGGTTACCTGTCCCTTAAGACTAAGCTTCAGAGGAGGTGTTAGTCTGTTCTGACAGAGAAAACTCCCTGCACAAATGTAATCATATATTTGGGTTTAAAGAAAAACAAAGCAGAAATCTGACCATGTCCCTCTCCTACTCAAAATTTTTCAGTGACCCACTATTGCTTCTTGGATAAAATAGAAATTTTAAGACCTCTCCAATATGATTCCAATCATTTCCTCCTTTGCATGTTGTTCAAACTGTCCTACAAGCTTGTTCTCCATGCATTTGCAATGGTGATTGCCCATCCTACCCCCAAAGTTCCCCTTTCTTATTTCTACCTCTTTAAACTGCAAAGCTTTTTTCAAAGCACAGCTCTAGCTCCAACTCCTACTCAAGGCTTTCCCTGCTTCCCTCAGAAGTTGTTCTCTCCCTCTTGAGATGATTTTGTATATTCTGGGTACATGCTGCATTCCTTTTCCCAAGAAGAATGTCAGCTTCTATAGGAGAGGGACTGTTTCATTTTTGTTTTTGTATCCCAAAGACACATAACAGATGCTTAATCAATGCAAGTTTGGTTTTTAATTGAAATTGGTCTTGAAAAGATCCTTTCTGGCCCTTAGAGGAAAAAAAATTTGAAAGACTGGAAGAAGGGAAAATCAACTTCATCTTGGAAACCTTAAAAACCCAGAGAGGAATACAGTGTCCAGGACCGGAATGGGCAGAACATTTAGAGGTGATAAGAGACCAGAGGGAAGGTGCATTCAGAAGAATAAGTAAAAGTGACCCAAAATACAGGTGAGAATCTCATATTCTTCCTTCCTTGCTCCAGGACAGTCAATACCAACCCAAAGACAAGCTTCATTTCACTCCACCCTGGTCCCATTGGCAGTGTTGATTTGGCAGTTAAGTCCTAGATGGGGCCTTAGAGAAACTTGGGACATAACATTTCACCCTGCCCTAGAGCATCTCTGTCTGCTCCTCTTTCCAACTGAGGAACTCCTCTCCTCTTCCCCTCTTCTTTCACCCTCTTTTCCTATTCCATCTCTTCCCAAACTCCAACCCAGCAGTAATGGCTCAGGCTTTAGCTACAGAGATGGAATTGGATGCACAGAAAAAATATATATTATTATAATCTTGGTCCCACAAAGAGCTGAGCTGGTAGTTCCCTCATCTGTTATGGCTTCTTGTGTATCCCCAGACTTTTAGACTGTCTTACCCAATCCTTTTTTTGAGCTACAATAACCTGAGACACCAGATGGACAGGGTTGGGGAATGTCCCCTCATAAGTCTGTCTCATTCCCTTCCCTTCACCCTTTCCTTCATCTATATGTAGTCACTGACATTTTTACCCCTTGGAGATATAACAGTGGGTGGGTCGAGGGGCTAGGCAGGGTTGAGGGTGAATTTAGCCTAGAATGTAGGATAAAGGCTTTTTCCCAACATCTTTAATATCTCCATTCCCTATTATTCTGGCTCTCTGTTTCAAATACATCTTTTTTTTTCAGCTAAGCAGCAGGATTCTTTTGTGAAATAGCTGGAGAAGCTACAGTGATGAAAGGCAGGGCAGTAATCAATTCCCCCTTCATCTATAGCTCAAGGAGGGCATCCCATCCATTCCCTCTTAAATATCCAGAAGCCTAAAGAAAAAAGCAAAAAAACAAAAAATCCCTCCAGTCTGGAGAACCGGTTATGCTACTTGACTCTTTCTGGGCACAGATGAACCAGGGAAGATTGTGGTGAAATCCTCAGAGGATAGAGGTTATAGACTCAGTGTTCTGACTGAGAATTTCCAGACTTCATCTTTCTTCCTGAAGGAGCTAAGAAAAGTTATAGCTGAAGCAACTCATATCTCAGGTTTGGGGCAGCTGGTAAATTGGCAGTGAAATTAGATCTTTTCTCAGTTAGTCCCTTTGACTCCCTTCCTCCAATCCCACCCATCACCATAGGTGGGCAGAATTGAGGTCCACCCAAGGCCTAAATGACAAGGAGATTTGGAGCCCCTTTGTAGACACCTCCTCCTCATCCCACATCATTTCTGGTCTTTAACCTGATCTATGGAATTGTCAGATCTCAAACTAGTCAGAGACCTTGTGCAGGGCAACTGGAAATGTTCAAATTGGACCTCAGAAAGAAGCTACCCCCATTCTTCTCAGTCCTACATTCAACACCATTCTTTAGCTCAGAATGTGTATCCCTTTCCTCTCACCATCCTCCCCCTCCCCATTCTCATTCTCTCTCTCTCTCTCTCTCTCTCTCTCTTTCTCACACACACACACACACACACACACACACAGTCACTCACTCACTGACACATATACAGTGTTCCTAAGGCATAGATTAGGGGGAGAGAGGAGAGATGAGCATCTTATCTGAGAAGATAGTTAACAGAAACACTTAGTAAAAGGTATCTCCCCCTCCAACCAGGTTTGCAACTGGGGCTTTCCTGTCTCCAAGCAACCAGTGTCAAGACAGCCACCCCCAGTCAGCATACCTAACTAGGACTACACACTTCCTCCACCCATGCCCAGTTCAAATGACTCTCATTGCTTCCAGAAAGTTCACCCTAAAAATCCAGGGGGCTCCTGGACCTATAGAATAATGAGGTGGAAGAACTCAGGGCCAAGACTGAAAGACTGCTGCTTCTTTTGGGTTTTGCTCCAGGTCTTCAATATCTAGGAAATACACTTTAGTCCACCAGAAACCCCTAAATCCTGGGAACTCATTCAGACACCCCCCAAAATATAATGAACTTTGAGGGGATTCTCTGTTAGGAAAAATGCCAAGAATTCTGCAAAACCCAGCAAAAGGCTTCATCTGCAAATGTAGCTCCAAAAATGTTAATATGACCCCTTAAACAGTGTTCTCTCTAAGGCTAATGCATAATGCAGTAGTAGAGACTCAAACCAAATTCTGGACAGGTTGAGAGGATTGATTTCTTCCTCCATCATCATCCTCTTCCTAACACTCCATTTTTTAGGATCCTGGCATGAACTCCTTACCTCTCATGTAGGAATGGCTAGCCTAGGACCCCATTTTACTCTCCTCTTATGGAAGATGGACATTAATATGGGCAGTAGTACCTACAAGGCCCCCTCATTTCCCTACACCCCACCTGAAATTCAGTTCCCAGTTGGTTTAATGATTGGCATCTCTGGTAGGAGAGAAGTGAGTCATTCTTGGGGCAAAGGGGTAGGGAGGGTTGCTAGTAGGAGGCACGGAGTTGAGGGCTGGAATCCTGGCTTAAGAGAAGCAAATAGGCAAGGAGCACATTGTATATAGGGTGGGGAATGAGAGGAAGACAAGGAGGCATGAGAGGAGGAAGGCCAAAAGACCATCCACCCTTACTTGGTGCCATCTTCTGGATTGCCCTCCCCATCTGTCTTACACTCCTCTTCTGTCTTCAGATCATCCGCACTTAACTTCTGCTCCTGTTTCCTCCTCACACATTTGACCACCATCAGTACAAGGATGACAACAGCCAAGAAGCCACCTACTGAAGCACCCACGATCACAGCCACTGTTGAGTCACGTTCAGGGGGCACTGATAAGAGGAAGGGAGAACAGATGGCTAGCCAGAGTCACCAACCCTGAATTGCCTCCTAACCCTTCTTCTCTCCTAAGGCTTAGAGTCAGCACTGGAATATCCACATGTCCTACTTTACTACCCTGTCCATTACTAAGGGGAAAAACAACTCACCAATATGCTTTGCCAGCTCAAGAAAGAGAGTAAGCAAATGACTTCATCCTCTTTTCCCACTCACCTGCCACCAATTACTCCTGATTGGTGAATAGTTCTTCTGAGTGTTGCTTCCACTTATCTTTGAGAAGGAGGAAAAGAAAGAGAGAAAAAAAAGAAGAGGAGAGAAGGAGGAAAAGGGAAAAAGAGAGGGAGGAGAAGAGGAAGGGAGAGGAGGAGAAGATTTCCTTTTAGCTGCCCTGACTCACCTCCCCTCTCCCCTGGCTTCCTACCCGAAGGCTCACCTTGTGTTAGGACCTGTAGGAAGATTTTTCCTAGACCCCGGTTGCGATCTGGGGGGTTCATGACATAGCAGTTGTAAGTGCCCTCATCCTCCAGTTGCACATTATTCAGGGTCACAGACACATCATACTTGCTGGGGTTCCCTGTGAATTCTACCCGATCCCCAAAACGATTTGGTTTCAGGTTAATGATTTTCATCCGGAATTGGAGAAACTGGTCATGAGGGAGAAAAGAAAAGGAGCACAGAGAAAGGGGAATTTTAAAACCTATATATATATAACAAATATATTTAAAACCTATATATATATATAACAAATATATTAATCATCCTCTCTCACTGCCCTCCCAGGCCCAGCCTCTGGTTGCCAAAAGGCCCCCCTCTGCCCTCCTCCCCCAACACCCCAATATATTGGACAGATCTAGGTCTCCCATTATTGTCCCCATACCCTTCCTCCTCATAACTTCCTTGAAGAAACCTCCTGATCTGAGCAAAAATTCCAACCCTGACAGACTTTAGACTCAGCAACAGAGTGAGCCAGAGGGAAGAGAGATTCCCCATGACATCCAGCTGCTTATGAACACCCACCCATCTGCCAGCCCTGCTCACCATCTCCTCAGTGCAGTTCTTGCACTCTTGGTATGTCCAGTTCAAGGAGAACTGCTTATTGTTCACCGTATAACAGGAGTTAAAGGTGCAGGTCAGTCTCACGGTAGTGCCATTGAGGACATTGAGGGTCATGGGAACTGTGACCTCCATGCTTGATGCTGCGGGCACTAGAGACAAAAATAAAACCATGAGAACTAGAGCTGATGGAGCCAGGGGAAAGGAAAGCCCAGCCCCTCCCCACTCAAGGTGCAAAGGAATAAGGGCAATGGGAGGGGGGGGTGATGAGACTAGGGAAAGGCATGAACAGCTGTCATTTGGGCAGGAGAAGGCAGGTGACTGATTCTGCCACCCCCAGCTAAAAGATGGGGGAGAGGTCCTAGAAATGCAAAAAAGAGAAAAATAGAGTAGGTGGTGTACAGGAGTGAAGACAGAATAAAGGGGAATAAATCAAGCTAAAGCTGTGCAAAAGGGAAAGCACCTCTCCTGGTGCTGCTGTCTGAAGACTCACTCCCTGCCATCTCCTCCTCCTCCAATCCTCCTCAGACACCTGTGCCTATCTCTGGAGCACTAAGACAGTTGTGTTCAGACATTCTTGCAGACCATCTTCCCTCTGCTTCTTCTTCTTCTTCTTCTTCTTCCTCCCTATCCCTCAATCTGCAGGTCCTTAAAATTACAGCACAAGTTCAAACAATAACATACTAACAACCTTTATGTTGCCTTCTTTGAAGGAAGAGAAGTAATTCATTATAATTATCAAAGGGATCCTCTCTGAGATTTTAGACTGGAAGGGAGACCACCACTGAATACCTTTTATCTTCCCTTCCTGCTCTTGTGAGTTTTCCTGGTAATTTGTAAGATATTAGATACAATTAGTTGTTTAAATGAAAGAGCTCTTTAGGGAGGACCTGAGTTCAAATTCAGTCTATGTAATGTCTATGTGGCCCTGGACAAGTCATTTAACCCCGATAGTCTCCAAAAAACAAACAAAAGAAGACCTCAAAGGATTTCCATGCTAAGAGAAGTACAGCCATGTAGCATTGGATCTTAAGTCAGGGAAACCTGAATTCAAATTCTACCTCTGACACTGAAAATGTTGATGTTCAGACATTTCAGTTGTATCCAACTTTTTGTGACCTCATTTGGGGTTTTCTGGCCAAAGATACTGGAGTGGTTTGTTATTTCCTTCTCTAACTCATTTTGCAAATGAGGAAACAAGAAAACAGAGTTTAAGTGACTTACTCTGGATCACATAGCTAGTAAGTGTCTGATTTGAACTCAGGAAGATGAGTCAGACTCCCAGCCAGGCACTCTATCCATACACCACCTAGCTGCAGGGTAGTCATTGACAAGGCACTTAATCTCAATGAGTCTCCATTTCCTAATCTGTAAAGTAGGAATAAAAATACCAACTACTTCTCATCATTGTTGCTGGAATGAAATAATGTATACTTGGTATACCTTAAAGTACTAAGATCATTTGAATCATGTCTGACCCCATTTAGGGAGTCATGATACTAGAGTGGTTTGACATTTCTTTCCCCAGTGAATTCATTTTGTCAGAAAGTCAGAGGTTAAGTAACTTGACCAGGGACATACATCTAGGAAGTGTCTAAGGCTGGACTTGAACTCAGGTCTTCCAAACTCCAGGCTTAGTGCTCTAGACACTGAGCCACTAGTTGCCTCTTTAGGGTACCATAGAAACATGAGATATTACTACTTACTAAGCTATATAACCTCACACATGTCACTCACTCTTTCTGGGTCTCAGTTTCTTTATCTGTAATAGAGGAAGGCCATTCCAGATCATTTCTAAGGCTCCTTCCTACTCTAAATCCTGTGATTTTAATTCCTATGATTCCAATTCACTAGGATACTACAGGGAACAGGAGCACATGTGGCAATTTGGGTGAGGGAAAGACACTGAAGTGTGCCAGATTCTTTTCCCCTTTGATCTTTTCCAACCTCCCCTATACACACATTTTCACTCCATATTCACTCTTACCAAAAAGCCTGGAAGAGGAGAAGAAGCCTCACCTTTCTTGCATAAAGCAACTTCATTGCCTTCCTCTCTCCATCTCTCCTACTTTTGCTTCCACACCACCCACTACCCTGCTCTTCCCCTGGTTTTAGCATTTTTCAACTTCTAGGTGTTTCCTTTTGTAATACTGTATGTTGAATGCTTTTATACTTGGTAGCAGTTTCAAGGGCAAGAAAGTCAATGGCACTTGTACCTTAAATATCAGACCTAACAAAAGAACAGAAGGTTTCCTCATTAGACTCATTTTCTTTTAAGAAGTTTGAACATAATATGTATAATAAGAGTGGAGACAATGGGATTAGCACAGAATTACTAGTTAGAAACTATATTCTCCTTAAATTCTATCTGGAAAAAAGGGAAAGGGAAGTATAGCATTCCAGGGGTTTTCCCTGATGGGCACCTTCTCAGTCATAGGGCTCCCTTTCTCTGACCAGGAAAAACTCTACCCGTTTTCTGACTTTTTATGCTAAATGGTTCCACCAAAAAATAGCTGTACTGCAACACATAAAATGACAAGCTTTTCTTCCCTCTTGGGGCCTCCATCTGCTCAGCAAGGTGGACTTGATTAGGAAGGACAGAGTACCTCTGGACAACTTGAACAATGGCATGACTCATCAAGGAAGGCTGTGCAGGTCAGAGCAAGGTTTTTATTTTATTTCATTTTATTTTTAAGTGGTAAAAAGAACCTTCTGAATCCAGGACTTCAAACCTGGGTCTTCTGGGGCAGCTTGTAGTCTCCCCATTCCACCCCACCCCTCTCTAACCCGTCTCTTTGTTCATATCAATGTGTAGTCAGATTAACAAATCTTAGAAGAAAATTGCTGCAGTACAAGTAAGATTAATGTCAAAAATGTAAAGGAAGCATGTAACAAGCTTAAACTATGGTTCTAGTCCCAATATGGAGGAGGAAATGGCAAACTACTCCAGTATCTTTGCCAAGAAAACCCCAAATGAGGTCATGAGGAGGACACAAATGCAAAGACTGAACGATAACTCTAGTCAAAGTGGCTCTTTTTATAGGTGAGAAAATGAAACCCAAAAAGCTTTAAAGAAAGGGGATGCCCTGCTCCATCTCAGTAAGTAAATGGTACCAAACC
Organism: Macrotis lagotis; assembly: GCF_037893015.1. Lineage (NCBI taxonomy): Eukaryota > Metazoa > Chordata > Mammalia > Peramelemorphia > Peramelidae > Macrotis > Macrotis lagotis. The sequence goes on from NC_133658.1 coordinate 641,881,942, forward strand.
CTCCTCCCCAAGGCAGGTGGATAGATTTGATGTCCTTCCTTGCAAGGCCAGGGAATTCCTATTAATATACATTCTTCAAAAATTCCTTGCCTAGGACATATCAAAGTTTCATCCTGCAAATGTGGACAGAAAACGGGGGGGGGGGGGAGATACTCAAGTCTGGAAGAGCTCAGAATGGAGGTGGTCTTTGCTCCCCCTCTTAAGTCATCCCTATTTTCAACTTGAATTCCTTCTTCCCTGAGGGTCAAGCTTGGGGGGAATGGGGAGCTTGACTGTGATACTGCTTCAACGTGTGGCTCTGGGCCAGTCGTTTCCCCTCTCTAATTCCTCCTTTGTAAGATGTAAAGGGTAGATGCTAGCTCAGACTCCTATGAGCTCATGGAATGAAAGCTGAGACCGGTGCATTGCAGGCATTTCTCTTCCAGCAGAGGTGCCTCTGCAGCAGATCCTGAGCAGGATACATGAGCCCTCTAGAGGAAGGAGAGCTTACTACCTTAACCCTACCAGATCAGAGAGAGAAGCATCTGAAAACTTTGGGATCATAGGATTTAATGTCTTTGGGGACATTAAAGAAGATATAGTCTGACATCTTAATTTCAGAGATGAGCAAACTAAGGCCCAGAGAGAGGAAATGTTCAAGGTCACATAGGTAGCGAGTGATAGAGCCACTTAGAAGAGATGAAGAAATGGTTAAGTTAAACTGCATCTGCTGTTTGGTCCATCTCCCTTCTCCCAGACTTCTCAAGTCTTTTTCTTAGTTTCTTTTTCCTAGGGCTATTCCCTTGACCAAGGTCATACAGAGGCAGAGAGATAGATTTAGAGGTAAAGTGAGAAACAGTTTCCCAACAATTAGTGCTATGCAAAGGTGGAATGGACTTCTCCAGGAGGTAAGTGGGCTGCCCTCTCCCCAACATCCCACCCCATCCCAGTGGTTCTTGGTTGGGGACTGAATGTCACTTCTTATGAACATTATTGAGGAGAATTCTGTCCAGCTATGGGTTGAACTAGATTCTATGATGAAGAGAGTGACAGAAATTGGAGAAAGTTGAGGAATTCTTATTCTCCATTTAGTGGCTCACATAGGGCTTCTTGGTCATCATCTGCTTGCCTGGGTTAATGGGCATTACGTGGAATAAGGAGAAAGGGGATGCAGAAATTCAAGGAGCCTCCATTCTTCAGACACCAGCAGGGTATCTCAAGCATGGAGCTAAGAGACAAGTCTCTCTCCATCACTTGCCAAGACCACTTAAAACATAACCTCTATCCTTTGGACTCTGAGACTGAGAAACCCATTATCACTAGACTTTCTTCCTGCCTTTATTCCAGTGGAACCACAGAAAGGAAAACTGTGGTCCAGAAATGAAGCATCTATTGCTTCTCTTGCCATAGAGTCATTGTACTGCCTTTCCTATTGCCTCCATAATTTCCCAACTCCATGCAGGCCCTGAATTGCTGTTGTCTCCTACTAAAGGGCCTCCCCATCCAAAGTATTGCTCTATCCTATCAACTCTGCCTGTACCAAAGTCTACCAAGTTTTCTGAAACTCATAGGGACTTTTCACAATATGCATCAAGTACAAGCTCTTTCCTAACCTTGGACTCCCAGATAGCCTTGCCCTTCCAACACAACAAAGTCTCTTATCAGGTCTCTCATCCCCTCACTCCTTCATCTTTTCTCCTATTTTATAATACACTGAACATAGTCAAGAAGCCCCAAGTTCAAAACCCACCTCAAGCACTTACTATTTGTGACACTGGGCAAGACACATCACCTCTATGTCTCCTTTCCTTCATCTGTAAAATGCAAGTAATGATAGCACCTATCTTCCATGGCTGTTGTGAGGCTCAATTGAAATATTTACAAAGTGCTTTGCATTCTCAATATTAATGATCTATAGAAATGCTAGCTCCTAGATTCCCCCAAATTTATTTTCTATCTTTTCCACTCCAATTCCCTAAGTGGCACTCTATGCCCAGAAAGCCTTCTTGCCCTAATATAATCCCTAACTCACCACGCCTTCCCTCACTTAAGAAGTTCCTGAAATCCCTGATCCTGAAGATTTTTCTTCCCAGCTACAATTCAGATGGCCTATTCTAAATTTAAGCATTTAAATTGCCAACTCAGCTTTACTTGTTTGTCCTTTACTGGCTAAAATATTAACATCAATTTTAAATTATTCTTAGAATTATGGGTTACTATGGGTTACTATATTTGAGTATCTGATGATCAATGATTTAAAATTGGATGGGGGGGGGAGGGAGACAATTTTACAGGCTTCTAGTTCAATTCCTCAAGTAATGTATAAGAAAACTGAGGCTTAGACTAGCCCGTGGTCACACAAGTAGTTTGCACATTCTGACTCCAATTCCAGTGTCGTTTCCATTAGATTATACTATTAATAGTTCAATAGTCAGCTGCCAATGTGCTAAATGAGGGCATCGATCTTATCAATCAAGTTCCCAGGAGACGGTCTCTGCCTCTCTAATTCCTTTTGCTCAGTACACAATGATTTATTTTGAGGTTGCACTACTTTCCCTTTCAACTCGTGGATGTGAACCCCAAGTCACTACATCAGAAACAATTACATTAAGAAAGCAGAGGGGCAGCTAGGTGGTGCAGTGGTTAGAGCACCAGCCCTGGAGTCAGGAGAACCTGAATTCAAATCTGGCCTCAGATGCTTAATAATTACCTAGTTGTGTGGCCTTGGACAAGCCACTTAACCCCATTGCCTAGCAAAAAAACAAACAAAAAAAAAGCAAAGGAGATGCAAAGTTGGGCTTGTAAATTAACTTCCCAAACCACTTAACAGGTGAATAAGTTGACCTGTAGGAAGTCATAGGCAGGTCATGAAGCAAGTGGTCCCAACACGATGAACCTCTCACCTGGCACTTCCCACAGTGGGTAAGGGGCAGATAGACTGTTTTGTTAAAACTTGATTAAGTAATTCTCAAGTTCAGCCTTGAGAATTCACAAGCTCTCATAGCCCATGCACCTCATTTTGTTTTGGTTTTTTCCTGACTTCCTCAGTCTCCATCTTAAGTTATGCCTTCTCTATTGCCCTCAGTCCATCAAATGTTTTCACTTGATTCCTTTAATCTAAAAAAGCAATCAGCCTGGCTCCCCCCTTCCTACCCCAAATACATACCTCCAAAATAATAATGACCAGTATTTTTGGTGAACCAGGGCATAAAAGGAAGACAAGATTCAACCTTCTGCCCCCACTAGCCTCTGTACACTCTCTCTAAGTTCCCCAATCCACCAAGAACCAATGACCACAACTCTATATAAGTCCCTGATGGAGACAGACCCTTCTAACAAGGGCATCAGATTCAATCCCAAGCCCCCATCAACAGGAAACTAGTCTGAAAATCCCAGAAAGAGAGAATATAGATTTAATCTGTCCTTTGCCTTGACTCCCCACCCCCCCCATTCCCCACCCTTCTCAGGAAAACTTAAAGAACACTCTCCTTTGCCATTTGTATTTTAAATTTTCACAAGAGAGTATCATAGATATCATACCCTTCCCAAATTTCTATGTCAAAAAGCAAGTAATAGCATTTCTTGCTCAGGAGCAATGTTTCTCCCTACCCCCACCCCTCACCTAGGATATGTAGCTACACTTTAAAAAGTCCCCCTTTCTATAACCACCTCTACCTCAAGTTGCTGTATCAGGAGCATGCAAATGGACAGTCTAACTTACCCAGAGAGAAAAACAGACTGAGCCCAGTGAAACAGAAGGATGGGCGAGGTAGCCAGGCGTCTCTGTGCATTTTCAAGGACTGAGATGTAGTTTGGTTAGGGGCTGGGAGGGGGTGATCTGGGGACTCAGGGCTGGAAGGTGAGCAGTGGTTAGATGCTAAAAAAAAATCACGGATTTATTTCAAAGACATTTGTAATATTGGAGCAGCTTTATTTCCACCTCTATAATATGGCTGGCTAGTCTGTTGCTGCTTTAAAAAGAAAAAAAAGGAAGAAAGGAAGATAGAAAAAGGGGCAGGAAAAATTTTATGGTTGGTGGATTTTTTTCAAAGCAAGTGGGAGGGCATAAAAAAATGTTGCAAGAAGCAGCAAGTTCAATTCAATTGTTTGTTGGGTTCAAGGCATTGTATTAGACCCTGGAGATAAAAATAAAAACATGAAACAATCCCTGTCCTCAAAGAGTTTACATTCTTCTGAGGATAGCAATGGACGTAAGGATTAAGTAAATACAAAGCAATTTCTGGACATGGGTTCAGAGCACTAAAAATTGGAGAGCTCAGCGGTGATACTCAAGTTGGTCCTGGAATGGCAACAAAGATTCCAAGAGTCAGAGATGAGGAGGGGGAGCATCTTGTACAGAGACAGTGTAAAAGAACATTCTCAGCAGTTCTCCTTTGTAAAAACTAAAGTAGGGACAGCTAGGTAGTATAGTGGATAAAACACCAGTACCAGAGTCAGGAGGTACCAAGTTCAAATTCACCCTAGCTAAGTCACTTAACCTAATTGCCTCAAAAAAAACCCAAACAACTCTAAAGTAAAAACTGCTCTCACCTCCTCTGACTGGTATAATGTTGATATTCTCAAAAGTATGACCAGATTGTCTTCGTCTCCATTGAGAAACAGACAAGTTGAAATAAGTATGAGTTACAAGAAGGATTTGCTTGGAATTGGAGTTTAGCCTAGTCATAAAGGTCATTAGACAGTAGAAAAGTGTTCCAGAGATTTGTCATACATCTTTATATGAACATGTTTAAATGTACAATAAGACAGAATATACATCTATCAATTGACATCCCCCCGCTTAGCCTGCAACTTTATCAGGGTAGGAATCTCTATGTGAGGAAACACCTACCAACACTGACCAACAGCAACTATACCTATAACTCTTAGAAAGCTAAGTGACTCTTGCCTACGGCCATGAAGCCATTGGCATAAAACACAAAGCTATCAACCTAGATCTTCCTGACTTCAAGGAATGTTCTTGATCTCTATCCATTAAACCACAATATCAATAAAAATGTATTCAGGCTTTACTAAATGTGTTAACAAAATACTACTAATTTGTTGCTTGGTTCCAGTGGGATAATAAAAAAGTGTTATATAATAATACAATACAATTGTATATTATACAATATACAATACAATATGGACTAATTTAGGAAACAAGGCTGAAATATGAAACAATCAAAGAATAATAAGAGACAAGCTGCAGAGAAGTGTTAAATGATGTTGGAGTGGTAAATAGTGTAGAACTTTAAAGAAAAGAGAATGGGCAGGGGTAAGCAACTGGGCAAGCCATGTGGAGGAAAAGAAGAATAAATCAGAGCTTTAAGAATGGGATGGTTTTAGACAGACCAGAAAGAGATGGAGAGGGGACTCCAAGCTAGAAGAGTAGTTTGAGCTTAGGGATGTTGTGTATTGTTTGACATTTTGTGGCCCCATTCAGGATTTTCTTGGCAAAGATACTGGAGTGGTTTTGCTACTTCCTTCTCTGCTCATTTTGCAGATGAGGAATTAGAGGTAAACAGAGTTAAGTGACTTGCCAGGGTCCTACAACTAGTAAATGTCAGAGACTAGATTTAAACTCAAGTCTTCTTGACTTCAGTTGCAGAGTTATCCACTGCATCACCCATCTGCCCTTAGGTATAACTACCCAACTTTGGTATATTTGTGAAGCAATGGGCAAGATGACTTTTTCAGAGTTATTCTAAGCATATGAAAAAAAGAAATTCATAAATTAACTGTCCCTAGAGTCCTCAAATCTGACATGGACCTCTCTCTCTCTATTTTTTTTCACTGGACACAGAGGGATGGTACCAAGGGAGGAAAACGAGGGAAGAGTAGAGAGCAGGTGCTACTCTCCAGGTAGGATAAATTCTCATCATCCATAACCTTAGAATATACCCTTAGAACCCTGAGAAAGGATTTTCAAGCTTTCATATGACCGAAACTAAAGTCCTTTCCAACATAGCCTTGGCTGCCCTCATCCTGAGCTCTCTGTGGGTAGCCATCAGCAGTACATCCTGCCAGGTGTACTGGAATGATGGTATTAAACAGAAGCCAATGGAGTGGGGGAGGGAAGGGTTACACTTCTCTCTTCCCCTTGGCTACAATATAGCCACTGGGGGATGCTCTAGCATATAGTGTGACATAAATCAGTGGTTCAAGAATTATATCCAAATCTGCCCTGAATATTTTGACAGGGAAATCCTGGCCAAGACTGCTGATGCTGCAACTCAATTTTAGGAGACAGGTTAATGTAAGGTGGGGAGCATTAGATTTGGAGGGAAAAGGACCTGAATCTTCTGTCACTAATCCCTCTATTAATTTGGATAAGCAACAATCCTTCTGTGCTTTCCTTATCTGTAAAATGGGACAGCAATGGGGTGGGAGAAAGACTTATCCATGATTCTATCAGAGCTAAAAGCAGCTTTGTGGCTAGTTGCTGATTACCTAGAATTTCTATCCCTTATTCAACTGGGACAGAGATCATACATAAAATGGGAAGGTTGGGTTAGTTGATCCCTGCCATCCCTATTAAGTCAAGAGCCATAACAGGATGGGGTTCTACCCCCTTTCTTAGCTTGGTCCAGACCCTCATCCTCCTTACTGGCCTTTGGTCCCATCACTCTCTCTTCATCTGCAGCAAGCCCAAGGATGCCGCATCATCAAGCAGGCACATGTCTGCCCAAGTGCAGGAAATATTCAGTTTGATGTTGCCGGCTTCCTCTTTTTTCCTTCTACAGGCTGCCTGGACTTTAAAACTGTAGCTCAGAAACCAAGGAGACCCACCTGAGTACATTCAGAAACTTTATTATCAACATTGGGAAGGAATTGGGTTTGGCAATGCTTGGAGCAAATTTCTTCCCTTTTAAAGGAAACAAACTGACATTTTAGGCATCAGAGCACCCATTTTTCCACCCTGAAGTTAAGAGTGGCTGAAGTAAGGAGTCAGAAGTCCTCTGACAGAGGGACATGGTAAGAGAGTTATTCCATATATTTCCCTTATGATATCTAGTATATATGATTCTTTCTGCCCCAGGACTAAACTATTAGTCAACAAAGAGGCTGTATGATAAAAGAATGAAAAGATCAGGATACTAGATCTGACAGCTATTTATTAACAATAGGAAAATCACTTAATTTCTCTGGGCCTTATTTCTTAAAATTTAAAGGTGGGTAAAATGATTCCTGAATATCCTTGCAGTTCTTTATTTTACAATCCTATGATCTCTAAGGTCCATTCCAATTCCAAACCCTATATTCCTATGATTAAATGACTTCTAAGGTCCTTTCCCATTTTGCTATTCAGTAGCTACAAATTGCCACAAAAGTTGTTAAGGATTAAGGAATAGAAACATATGAGATAGATCAACAACTTTCATCCCTTCCCATGATACTATTAGCCCAAAGATTATGTTATTAACTAACTTCTAATTATCAGCTTTAATGGACAAACCAAAGTAACAGATAAATATAATTTCTATTTATGCTTAGAATTGTTTTCTGGTAACAACAGATTTACCTTTTTTATTTTTTTTGCAAGGCAACAGGGTTAAGTGACTTGCCCAAGGTCCCATAGCTAGGTGATTATTAAGTGTCTGAGGCTGCATTTGAACTCAGGTCCTCCTGTCACCAGGGCCAGTGCTCTAGCCACTGTGCCATCTAGCTTTCCCTGATTTACTTTTTTATTGTGTTTTGTTTAGATAAATTTTAAAATTAATTTTCTTTCTTTTGTCCCATAGAAATTAACAAGGAAGATGACTTAGATTGCTGATATTAGTTGATATGGAGATATAGAGAAAGGCAATCAGAGATTAGACTTTTCACAAATAATTTATAAAATGGATAAATCTATATAGAGTTAAATAAGAATTACGTCTTTATAGGACATACTGTTAAAAGAACCCTATTCAGTTATGAAGTCTAAAAATCCTTCACAACTTTTCAAAAAGGCAAGGATCACCACTCTCATTTTACAGCTGGGGAAAGAAGTAAAAAAATCAATGCATTGTTAATGCATAATTGAATTTGGAAACCAGCCATTTTCCTCAATCCCTGTGGCAATGGACCCTCTTTGGTCCCTAAAAATTCAAAATAAAAGTAAAAATTCTATCCCACAAGTAATTAGTAAACTTTTATCATATACACAAGCATTATAACAAATGCTGTATGTGGGATTAAAGAAAATATAAAATATGTTTCCTTCCCACAATTTACTTAAAATGTTTTTATTTTATGAAGCAATTAAAAAACACAAAGTTTTTAAAAAAAGATTAAGTGCCAAGAAAACATTTATCAAAAATCAGAAGAGGAAAATGATTTGGTTAGAAATAGTCATTACAGTAGCAGCTAGGTAACATAGTAGATAAAGTACTGGAGCTGGAGTTAGGAAGACCTACTGCCTAGCTATGTGACCCTGGGCAAGTCACTTAATCTATGACCCTCAGTCTCCTAATCTGTAAAATGAGGACTATAATAACAGCTTGTAAAAATATATTCATACACCTGTGTATAGAAAAACATTTCACTCAACAGGAAAACAAATATAAGAGAAAAGGGAAAGGAGGTAATTAGAAGGAGGGTAGATTAAAGAGAATAATTCTAAACAAAACAAACTCTAAGAATACACAAAAATATTTATAGCTCTTTTTATGGTGGCAATGAATTGGAAATTGAAGGTTGCAACCAACTGGTGAATGGCTGAACAATTTATGGAAATAGATATGATGAGATATTGTTATGCAACGAAAATGTCAAAGGATAGTTTTAAAGAAAATTGAGAAGACTTGAAAGAATTGATGCAGAATGAGGCGAACAGAACCAAGAGAATAGATTACATAGCAACAACAATATTGTAAAGTCAAAGACTTGGGGTGGCTAGGTGGCACAGTGGATAGAGTACCAGCTGTGGAGTCAGGAGTACCTGAGTTCAAATCCAGCCTCAGATACTTAATAATTACCTAGCTGTGTGGCCCTGGGCAAGCCACTTAACCCCAATGCCTTGCAAAAATTAAAAAAAAAAGTCAAAGACTTAAGAATTCTGATCAGCATTATGACTAATCTTGAGGCTTATTCATCTCCTGAGAAGTGATGAATTAAGATTACAAATCATGGTTCGGGTTTTTTTGTTATATTATTAATATAGATGATGTGGACATTTGTTTTACTTAACTATATATGTTTGTAACAGGAATTTTATTTTTCTTTCTTTCTCAGAGGAGTGGGAGAAGGGAAAAGGGAATGGAAGAAAAAAGCATATTAGTATTTGAAAAGTAAATTTAATTTAAGCATTTAAAAATAAACAGTCTAGGACCTCTAGGTCATGTGAACAACAAGATGGAAGATTAGACATTTTTTCTGCTCCCCATAGCTTCTCAAATCTCTCCAAAACAGAAATTATGTGCCAAAGATAAAGCAATTTTAGCTGACTCCATGGCCTAGGACAGCCAGAATCCCAAAACCCGGGAGCTAACACTGAGCTTGCTCAGTATTTCTCCATTACTTTGCATACTACCAGCAGTGGGGTTGCACCAACTTCTGGTGCTAGGGAAAATAGGCTCTGAACTGCCAATGCTGGACTGGAAGATTGAGGAGCAGAACACTGCATGTACGGTGCATGCAGCACTACACCGAGTCTGAGGGGAAATGCAAACGCCTCCAACTGGGGCCAGGTCTTAACCACCCAAAGTCAGCTGGGCAAGGACTTATCCTGGCGAACCATGAATTGTCCAGTGGGAAAAAGGCTAAGATGCTTTGAGAGTCAGCCTCTAGGGAAACCACAATCAGAAGGGAAGAAGTCAGAAAATGATTGATAAAGTAGGGAGAAAGAACAAATATTTCAGAAAGAAGAAATAGATAAGTCAACAGGAAAAATAGTAACAGAGAAAATATAGTTTCTAGATCAAGCAACAAATTTAGGAATCTGTGAACAAGTATTACAATGTGCCAAAAATGATATAACACTAGATGAGAAGAGGACTTTGTATAATTTGAAAATGGAACTACAACAATCTGTTCCAGAGTGATTTAAAAGAGAAATGAGAATTATGAGAGCAGAATTTATGTCCTGTACAGAAAAATTATGAGCAAAATAGAAAAATTAGAATCTTCAATGACAAGCCTCATAAAAGAAACATAACAGAAAAGAAGAGATTGGGGGGAGGAGGAGGAGGAGGCAATGCAAATACACAGATGGGAAAGGCAAACTAGAAGAGGAGAAGCAAAAACAATAACATTAAAAGAAAATTGCTCTCTACACAAGGACAGGATGTGTAGAGACAACCTGAGGATCACAGGTCTCCCAAAACAACATGACAAGATGAAAAATCTTAATAGCATAATAAAGAAATAAAGAAGAGAACTGCCCAGAACTTCTAAACACAGAAAATGAAATTCCAACGGGAAGAATTCACAGATCCTGGGGGGACCAAAGCTACAAACTCTAAGACACATAGTAATTAAGTTTAACAATTCAATTCAGAAACAAGAAGTTCTGCAAGGCATCAGGACCTCCAAATATAAAAGAAAAAACATTTGAATAATGCAAAATTATTCTGCACCCACTGGAAAAAAGAGGAGGGAATGGAATGTGTTCTGAAGAACATTAGAGCTCAGGAAACAGCTCAAGGTAAGCCTATCCTGCAAATCTGAGCCTAACCATACAAGACAAAGAATAGACTTTCAGTAATAAAAAAAAAAGTTTGACATGTTTTTATAAAGAAAATTAGAAGTGAAGAAATTGTTTGCATCTTGAATACCCCAAGCAACAGAAATGCAGGAGCTGTGCATAAATGCAGCAGATAAGGATAGCAACAGCAACAAAGAAAAAAACAAAATTTTAAAAATCTTTATAACAGACTTCTTTCTAAGATATACAAGGAGACCAGGGTGAAGGTGAAATCTGGTAGAGATAATAGCAAAGTGATGAACAGGATATATACATATATATATATATATATACACATATATATGCATATATGTATGTAGATAGATATAGAGATAAAGAGAGATTGATAGAAATAGAAATAGAGATAGATGATATAGATGATATAGATGATATAGATGATATAGATATAGATATAGATATAGATATAGATATAGATATAGATATAGATATAGATATAGATATAGATATAGATATAGATATCTGAGACCTCTGTGGTCTCAAAAACAGACGAGCCTAAAGGAGAGTGGAGAAGGAAAACTGAAAGATTAAAAATGAAAGAGGAAAGGAGACCTTGCTCTGGAGGTGGGAGGGAGTTCTAATGATGAATACACCTATGGGTGAAAAGAAATGGCTGGTGAAGGGCAATGAGAACCTTTCCCTATATGAAACCTGGGGGGGTATTTAGTGTTTGGAAAAATCTGTCCTGGAAGGTGGCATTTGGAAACACCTTGGAGAATGGGAGAGTAAGGACATAGATTTTCAATAAAATGTAGCAAAAAGGGCCAAAAAAGAGAGAATATAACTCAGTTGTGGGGCAGTTTCTTTCCTGAGACACCTTCAGTAATTACCATTATTCTGGGAGTGAGGCACATTGGAAAGAAGAAATCCATGGGGCAAAGGCTGTAGCAGTAAGTACCTAGAGAGGAGAGCCTGGAATGAATATCTTGGAAGCTTTGATGGTATGAAGAATACTGAGAAAAGAGAGCACTTAAATTATTATAGGAGTCACGAATTAGAAAATGAGGATATAACAAGTTTCTTGTCTGTCCTTTATTCTGGATGAAGACTATGACATCAGGGAGGTGATGCCATAACAAGCAAGTGAAATGGATTTGAGTGAGGGGATGCTGTGCTGTTATCAGTCTCACTTTCTCCTCAGGAGCCACCTTGGTCCAGTGACCAGATATGGATCAGGATATATGAAGATGGCACTGGATGTGAAGCAATCAGAGTAAAGTGACTTATCCAAGGTCACAAAGCTAATAAATAAGTGCCAAGTGTCTGAGAACACATTTGAACTCAGGTCCTCTTGACTCTAGGACCTATGCTCTATTCATTGTGTTACCCAGACAAGTAAATAGAAAGGGAAGATGGATAATAGAGAGAAATCCTTTTTGGAAAGGGGAACAGAAGTTAATGAACAGGATTAGCTGAAGGACAGAAGAGAAAGGGGAAATCTACTTGACTAACAGAGGAAATAGGAGGGGAAAAATATATGACCACATAAAAGCAGGAGAGGAAAAAAAACTAATAAAGCCCTAAAGGGTCTTGGCCCCAAACAACAAATCCCATTGAATCAAGTTACTGTATGTGTTGGTATCCTAGAAGGGGAAAGATTCTCACTGCTTCCTTTTAATGGAATTTCTGAAATACAGCAACTCCTCCCCATCCAAATTGTCCCGCCACATTCAAAGATGGAGACAGCTCTTTTCTTTGATTGGACAAGCCAGAAGTGGCTTTTCAGATCCCACCATCTAATATTCAAATAGTATATAAAACCCAGTTTTAAGATTCCATCTGGGGGGGGGGGTTGCTTCTCTAAGTCAGATCTCCCCACACATGCCTTCAAATAGAGAAATATTAATAAATGTGTATGTTAACCTAATTCTGTTTTACTCTTTATTGAGGTCAAATTCTGGAGGTTAGTATATATTAATATTTGCTCTTTCTTGAGACCAAACTCTGGAGATTAACATTTGCATTAATAGAATAAACTCTGAAGGTTAACATATGTTTAAAGTCGAACTCATAGAGGTCATCTGCTTCTCAAGGGAAAGGGCTGACAAATTAGAAGAAGGGAGCCAGAGTGAGGGTAAGAGAGATAAAAGGAACAAGATCATCTTTAAAAAGATTAAAGTAACTGAAGGAACATAATACTAGGAAATACTAGGAAAAGAGGGAAATCATTACTTGAAAAAGAAATCTAGAGACAGAGGAAATGATAAAACTATTACAACTTTAAATGTGAATATAGTAAACAATCCAATAAAACTAAAAATAATGACATATTGGAAAAGAAATCTGTTTCGCTTTTAAGAAATATTTAAGTAAAGACCTAAGCACATAATATATAACTAAAGACACAAGTAAAATAAAACTGAGGGAAACAAGAAAAAAATTACTATGCAATAGTCATCATGATTCAAACAAAGCAAAAACAAAACTCAAAAAATAGATAGCTAAGGAAACTATACAATGTTGAAAATACAAAGGACAACTAACCAATATCTATGATAAACTTACACACTCCAAATGCCTTAGCATCCAAATTCATAAAGGAAATATTTTCTAAGCTTCAAAAAGGTTTTTAAAATAACATAATAGTGACAAGATACTTTAATATCTCTCTATCAGTTTTGGAGAAGTCTAATATAAAAATTAAGAATAGAAAATTGTGGAACCAAACAAATTTTTGGAGAAAAATTAACCTTAATTAGTTAAAAGACTTATGATGTCTTCTAAATGAGATAGTAAAGGAGATAACATTCTTAACCAAACTAGATAGAGGCAATTATATAACTTTGATTACTTGAAACCAAAAAGCTTCTGTTCAGACAACATTATTGCATCTAGAATAAGAAGAGATTTTAAAAAAAGAGGAAAAAAATATTTGTATCAAATTCTCTGATAAGGAGTTGATGTTCGAGATATATATAATCAATTAATAAATGTAAATAACAGTAATAGTGATTTCCCAACAGATAAATGATCAAAGGATATGATCAAATAGTTCTCAAAGGTACTGCACATAGAAAATGCTCCAAATAACTAATAACAGAAATGTAAATCAAAATAATCCTCAGATTTCACCTCACATCTAGCATATTAGCAAAAATGACCAAAACTTGCAATAGTCAATGTAGGAAAGATTATAGGAAGATAAGTACACGAATACATCATTGGTGGAGCTATTTTGGAAAGCAATTTGGAATTATACAAATAAAGTGACCAAAATATTTATACACTTTGAATCAGAGTCTACCTTATCAGACTTAAACCTCAAGAAAGTCAGTGATTAGAAAAAAAGCTCCATATACTTCAAAATATTTAAAGCAATACTTTTTGTGAAAGCTAAGAATTGGAAACAAAGTAAATGTCCATCAACTGGGGAATGGTTAAACAAGCTTTGGTACATATAAATGTAATGGAATGAAAACAGAATGGATGAAAACAGAAAAGCATGGAAAGATTATATGAGCTGATGTGAAGAGAAATAAGAAGAGACCCCAAATCAATATATACAGCAACTACAGAATATAAATGCAATGAACAATGACATATCAAAAAAATCAAAAGTAAATGTAACAAAATTTTAAAGATCAAGTGGGACTTGAAGGAAGAGAAAAGGATCCCACCAAGTTAACCCTTTGTGGAGGTAGGAGATACACAAATGTTATATATTGCACTTTTTAAAAATTTTTTCAATGTATTTATTATTTCTGCTGACTTTTTCTCTCCCCCAAAAAATATGGAGTGGCTTGTCAAAAAGGGGTGAGAAAGGACTATATGGGATACTATGGTGGTTTACCATATCAACAAAAGCTTATTTTTTAAAATAAAATGTCTGAGTGGAAAGAAGGTAGAGGATAGGGAAGATCCTGTATTAAAGGGGAAAGAATAATGGTCTTAGAATCAGGAAAGAACTGGATCTAAATCCTATTTCTGAAATTTCCTAGTCATGAGACTCTGTGCAAGTCACGACTTCCTTGGACTTCGGGTTTCTCATCTGAAAAATTAAAATAATAACTATAGTATCTAGCTATCAGAGTTGTTGTCAAAAGAAATATTATACATAAAGCACTTTCAAAGAGCTATTATAGATGTCAATTATTATTATTATTATTATTATTATTATTATTATAAAACGTATAGAACCCCTGCCATGAAAGAATTTAGGGATAAGGGAAGTGATGAAGGGACAGAATATGTGCACAAATAAGTTCTTCTGGGGAATTAATAAGGGACTTGCCCACTGTGACTCAGCCAGAATATTTGAAGAACAGAACTAGAACTTCGAGATTCCTGACTTCAAGGACAATATTCTTTACTATGCTACTAAATGGAACAATTATTGGGAGAAGGAAAAGGAAATCAGGAAAGACTTGTCTGAGGAAGTAATATCTAAACTGAATGTAAAAGGAAGTCAAAGATTCTGAGAGGGAAAGATCAAAATGGACTGTCCTGATGGCACAGGGGAAGATATGCATGACTGCAATGAGGTTGGAGATAGTGTGCAAGGTTCAAGAAAACAGCTAGTATTCCAGTTTAACCCATCTCTTAAAGTTCATCAAGTGTAGTGATACAAGGCTGGAAAGGCATGCAACTAAGGAGCCAATCTGTTTGTTAAAGAGTCTAAATATTCGGCTGAATAATTTGTATTTCATACTAAACAATTATAGGGAATCCTTGAAGATTTTTGATGAGGAAAAATAGTTTAAGTCCACCACAGGAAGATTATATTGACAATTATATGGAACATTAAGGGAGCTGCTGAAGGTTCTATGAGCACAGAAATCTTCATTACTGAGTCTGTTCACAGTCTTGGGAAAAAACGAATATATGACCAACATATAAAAAGGTCACATCATAAACTACAGGAGCAAAAAAGAAATCATTTGTCAAGTCTATCCCTAGGAGAAGAGGTCATAACAAACATAGATGTTCACAGAAGATAAAGTAAACACTTTTGTTTACATTGAATTTAAAATTTTTGCACAAGTAAATACAAGACTGCTAAGATTAGAAAGGAACAGTTAACTGGAAAAAATAATCTTTATAACAATTTTCTCTGATAAAAAATATATAGTCCTATATGTGTATGGTATATATATATGTATATGTATATGTATATATATGTATATGTATATATATGTATATGTATATGTATATATTCCAAATATATATGGAACTGATTTAAATTTGTAAAAATAAACATTGTTCCCCAATTGATAAGTGGTCAAAGGATATGAACAGATCATTATCAAGGGAAGAAATCATGACAAAGAGTCTGAGAAACATTTCTGGGCAATTAGCAATCATTTTAATAGTTAAGGCTAACAAATAATTAATAAAAGAGATCAGTGGTGCTCTCAGAAACCAAAGATGAATCTTGGAAGCTGCTCAACATTTAAATACCCTTAAAATACCCTTACAGAATGGGTTAAAAAGTCAAGTTTGATTGGTCATAACTAATGAAAGAATTAATATAATAATAGAGGCAGACTTATTCTAGTGAGGACTTTGGATCATGTCACTCTCAGACAAAGAGACTATCTCTACACTCATCCCACTGGGGAAATCTAGACAAAAGGGATCTATCCAATGGTAAAATACAATGGACCAGAATTCACCTAAATTAGTTCTCTTTTAGAAGGTCTTCTAGTTGGTTGGGATGAAAATCATGTACTAAAGGATTTGGGCAATCTCATTTATCAGCAATGTCCTTCACAAGGACAGCATTTTGAATGAGGAAAAATAAAGGGAAAAAATTCCAGATCTCCCCAATATTACTAATAAGCATTTCTATTTGCATAAACTGATGCTGAGTGAGATGAGCAGAACCAGAAAAACACTGTACACCCTAACAGCAACATGGGAGTGATGTTCAAGCTTGAAGGACTTGCTCATTCCATCAGTGCAACAATCGGGAACAATTTTGGGCTGTCTGCAAAGGAGAGTGCCATCTGTATCCAGATAAGGAGCTGTGGAGTTTGAACAAAGTACAAGGACTATTCCCTTTAATTAAAAAAAAAATAGATAGCTTATTGTCTGATCTTGTTACCTCTTAGACTTCTCTTTAAGGATATGATTTCTCTCTCATCACACACAATTTGGATCAAGGTACAACATGGAAACAAAGTAAAGACTGACAAAGTGCATTCTGGGGGGGGAGGGGGGAGGGAAGCAAGATTGGGGGAAAAATGTAAAACTCAAATAATGTCTTTAATAAAAATAAATTTAAATTTAAAAAAATAAGCATTTCTCTCAAAATCCAAGCTGTCAATAGCTACATGAACAGACTTCTTTCCCTTTCTCTCACAATATAATTAACTCACTTTTTAGGCTATTGAGTTGTGGTTAAGTTGCTGATGCAAGCACTATCTCTCTCTTAAAAAACAAAAATAAAAAACAAAGGGCAAGGTAGTGATGAGGATCTAAAAACATCAACCCAGACTGGAGGAAAGTTCATGCATGTTCAAATAGGCACACTCAAGGTTCTCAGCCTCTTCCTACAGGGTTAAAAAAAAAAACTCTCCAAATCTAAGTGTCTGCACAATCAATTCTCTCTTATTCACACTAATGGATAAAAATGGGGACATAGATAAATCACTTATACCTAGCTTTGAAGTACATTTTTGTGGTTACATTTGGAGTTGGCTTTTAGGAACATCTTACCAACTCAGAGATGAAAATTGTTACTTTCATTTGTACAGATCTTTAAAACTGTGTTCCCTCCTTCATATTTTTCCAGGATTATGGTGTTTAAAGGCTCCCTACTGAGATATAGGCCACCATAAGAAGCAAAAGTAAATAAGAAGTAATGAGCTGTATCAATGTAAGACTTTGCTTAATATTTTTGATAATGAGACATTATTAAGTGCTGGCCTGAACAGACGAAAGATATTCAGCAGCTAGACTCATTAAAAAGGAGGAGGTGGAATAACAAATGAGAAAGGCTTAAATAATTTCACATTTCCCAACTCTCTTAAATTTAAAATTATCTTTTTGGTAGGGAAGTATTAGGGAATGAGCAGATTCAAGATTGGGGACAGTTTTTTTTTCCTCATGATTTCAGACTGTGTTGTAGAAAATCTTCAGAGCATTCCTTGAACTTTCATTTTCAAACTGTGTTTATGAAAAAAAACTGAGTATAAAGGTATTAAAAGAGACCTTTTTCAATAATCCCCTTTCCCATCCTTGAAATGGGAGATGCCAAAACTGAATTCTGAAACTATAGAGGCAAAGGTTATTTCTTATCTTTCTTTATAAAACATCCTGTCCTGTCTAGCAGCACCTCTAGCTCACTCATCCCTGTTTTTAAGTATTTCTTTAAAAGGAAAAAAAATCAATGGTTTCATTCAATTTCATTTTACAAACATTTATTATTTCGACCTGAAATTAAAACCAGAGAGATGCTGAGATACAGAATTCCTCTGTCTACAGAATACAAATGTGCTAGGCACTGGGAAAAATACAAAGTTTAGAAAAGAAAAGGTTCCTGATCTCTTACAGCTTACAGTTTAGTAGCAGAACCTCCAAAAATAATTATAATATAGAATAATAAGAATATAAAAGATGCAAGTAAAGTGAAATTAAAATGGGGAATTATATCACTAACATGCAGGGAATTATACAAGACTTCCCAGAGGAAAATTCAGGGAAGCCTGGAGGGATCTGCATGAACTGATGCTGAGTGAGATGAGCAGAACCAGAAAAACACTGTACACCCCAACAGCAACATGATGATTAACCTTGATGGACAATGCTTATTTCATTAGTGCAAAAATCAGGGACAATTTGGGACTGTCTGCAATGAAGAATACCATCTGTAACCAGATAAAAAATCGTGGAGTTTGAAGAAAGTTCAAGGACTATTCCCTTTAATTTAGAAAAAAAAATTGCTATCTTATTATCTGATCTTGTTATCTCTTATACTTTATGTTTCTTCTTTAAGGATATGATTTCTCTCTCATATCACACTCAATTTGGATTGATGTACAACATGGAAACAATGAAAAGACTGACAAATTGCTTTCTGTGGGGGGTTGGGGGGAGGGAAGTGAGATTGGGGGGGGAGAAATTGTAAAACTCAAAATAAATAAAATCTTTCTAATTAAAAATTTAAAAAAAAAAGACTTCCCAGAGGAGGTCACATTTGAATTGGGCTTGGGAAAAGTCACTGAGGTAAGAAAATATAAGAAACATACAGGAGATGGAGATTAATCCAGTTTGGATAGAACAGAGTACCTAGAGGAACATAACATGAGAAAATGCTAGACTTTAACAGCTAGTCCATGCCTGCAGCTAGCAATAGAAACAAGAAGACCAGATAAAATTGCTAAATACTCCCCAAGTGACCCGGGGAGTTGAGGAAAAACTTGATTTGAAATAAGTGGCAATGAAAATATGTGGAGACAGAATAATTCTGGAACTTGAAAGATAATACACATTTATAGCCAGAGAGACCAGGAGGACCTGGATTAGGAGTATATTCAAGTCTCGTGATTGGAAAGAGATATTCCAAATTCTAAGATTGATTAAATATTGAAGTGTTTATACCAAAGACACATTTTATCACATACATGGAGCTCTAAATCTTCTTTCTCTATCAAATTCAATTCTCTTTACTTTCAGGTTTACAAACACTTTCTCCCACCCCACTCCCCCTACTGTCAGATACCATATCTTACACCTATGAGGCACTGGTAGCCAGTTTTTTCTCCTGGATATAATGCTGCAGAAGGAGTTACCTACTATAAATTCATCATCAGAACCCTTTTGTTTTAACCATTATTCAGCTAGTCCTCAGCCAGAATCAAAAAAGGGGAGGGCAGAACTGGGAAGGATGAAAAGAAAGAAAATTTTACATTCATTTACATGCAATTTTTAGTTGTTATAAAACAAAGTATTTTGAATTGGCATTTATGTTTATGAATGATTTATGATTATGAAAATGACATGATATATGATTTATGGATTTAAGTTTCTTCATTATAACTTATACTATCATAACAATGTTGCATACTTGCTCCATGCAGTCAAGGACCATGTCTTAGCCATGATTTATATAATCCCCAGAAGGCTCCACACTCAACAAATACTTTAAAACAGTCTGCTGAATTGCATTTTCTATTAAGTTTCAACCCTCTAGCCCATTCCTGATCTAGTCTCTTTCCACCCCAAATCAAGGTCTCTGCTTCCAACCCCTCAATCCAAGCAACAAACAGAGAAAACTGCAAGAGAGCTTTAGGACGTCAACTATAGATGTGGCTCAGGAAAAATGAGGAATCAAGGGCTACTGAGATTCATCTTCCTTTGTTAGGGGTCTGATGGTAAACCTTGGTCGTTCAAGAGTTTGTTCTTTCTCTGGCATTATCTCAGATGATTTATTCTGTTCTGCTCTCCAGGAAGGCCAAACTGGTAGCTGTGAAATAGGAGAAACAAAGACACAAAATATATTTGTCAGGAGCACAAAATATACTTGTTAAAGAGTAGAGATGTCAGACCTAGATATCAAATTTTTGCTGTTCAGCTATTTTCAATCACATCCAACTCTTTGTGACCCTATTTCTTGGGGTTTTCTTGGTTAAGATAACTGGAGCAGTTTACCATTTCCTTTTCCAGCTTATTTTTACAGATGGAGAAACTGAGGTAAAATGTGTCTCACAGCTAGTAAAAGTGGCCAGATTTGAATTCAGGAAGATTAATCTTCCTGACTCCAGGCAGGCACCCTATCCATGACATCAGAGAGATGATGCCATGATATGCAGTAGAGACTTAGGAAAGCATCCCCTCTTCACACACATGTCATGACATCACCTTTCTGATGTCATGGTTATCAAGAATGAAGGACAAATATCATCATCACCCTATCCACTCTGCCACCTAGGTGTCAAATTAGATATATGTAGAAGCCACATAGTCAAAGGGTGAAACCAGTGTGCTTTTCAAAGATTCCAGACCAATCCTCTAAGGTAAGAAATAAAGCTCCTACAAGACAATTACTAGATTTTCTATATTATGTATTTACAAAGCCATTCAACAGGAAATCAGTGAAATCAGTCTTAAAGATCACAAGTCATCACCACCAATATCAGTTCCTCATCTCAAACTTCCTGAATGTCACTAAAGCTGGTGGGACACAGTTACAATCAAAATGCAGCTACAATAATAGTAGGTTGAGACTTGGTTACTCCTGCACCACTTCATAAAAATGGCAGATAACAGGAAATAGGAAAAATCTAACTAATACTCCAAATGAAGCTAATACTACTCTGGCTGACTTAATCATTGCTCAGGAAGAATCTGTGCCAGATGAATTCAATCAGAAGCTAGGTATCTCATTTGTTATCATGAGAAAAGATAAAGCACCATCATTCTGAGAAACAAAAAGACCATACCCAAGACTGAAATAAACACTGCTCCTTAAAAGACTTAATTCACTATAATTATTCTACAAATAGCATCTTGTTCACCACCAGCCCCATTCCTCCTCTTCCCTGAAATGTCATTATGACTGCTCTAGGTGTGGTACTCCCCAGGGGAACTGAACAACAAAAAGACCAGAATCAAACTTTATACTGTTACTCAGGAGTCAGTATGCAATTTACTGGGTCACTCTCTAACATTAAGACTTGATAAACTCTGTTGATATCTTCACCCAAAAGGAAAGTAAGTCCCTTGCAATAAAACAGCATTCTGAGGGTCTCATCATAATAAGTCTGGTTACTAATTCAGACACACCCCAGAAATAGCTCAATAAGTCATTTCTCACCTAGGGATGACATTGCTATTATATTCTAGTCTTGCCTATTCTCACATTCTCAATATCCTGTTGGCAGGATATTGCCTAACTCGGGTCCACCTAGGGCAGACCTTCAGGTGTATGGTCTTTCACTACTTAAATATATTTCAAGAGCATGTTTGACAATATTGTTCAATCCAGTTATCTCTTTGTAAATTAAAATAATCTCCAATAAACAGGTCTTTTCATCCCCCAACCCTTGCCCCGACTCCCACCTACACTCTGACTTGTGAGAAACAGATCTTCAGCCTCCTCCAATCTCAGGTCCTTCCAAAACCATTAGCATATATGACTCAGCAATGCCAAGCCTACTTTCTTACCATTGTCATGTAGGTGGCCTCTGATTCTCTGCTAGGCTCCTCTTCCTCAGTCACAGATGCCGTAGTTACCGTGGAGTAAATATGTGCCTACAACATTGTAAAAAGAGATTCTTAAAAATGAAGTAGATCTCCATATCCAAGACACCTCCAGTCCCAAGACTTAAGCCCATCACTCAACTAGAAAGGACCAAAGAAACAATGAGAGCCAGACTGTGTGAATTAGTCTTATCCCTCATTCATTCATCAGGAGAATTAAGTTGTCAGGAAAGAGTATTAACACAGGATCTAAACCTGCTTTTTCAAAAACCAAACACATTGTTTTGATCTGGATATTTAGACACCAGCAAAAGACCAGCATTTGTCAACTTGTGTAATCTGTTTTAATTAAAGCCATGGTAGGGTGGCCTTAACCAATAAATGATACCTTTCAGTGAACTGTGCAGAAAGCTCTTAGAGGACTAAATCTCCAAATTATATTTTTTCCCCTATATTAGGCAAAACAATGTCATTCAGCTAGAGATTTTCAGACTCCTGTGGAACTTATCTAAGGCCACATATAACAAAAAACATAATATGGAGAAAAAGGAACACTTAGAGAAATATATATTTTTTTTAGGTTTTTGCTAGGCAATGGGGTTAAGTGGCTTGCCCAAGACCGCACAGCTAGGTAATTATTAAGTGTCTGAGACTGAATTTGAACCCAGGTACTCCTGACTCCAGGGCCAGTGCTTTATCCACTGAGCCACCTAGCCACCCTGAGAAATATTTTTTTAAAAAAAGTTATCCTGCTGTTTATAGATTGTGTTATTTCATCGTTTGTGATCCCATTTGGGATTTTCTTGACATAGGTACTGGGGAGCTTTTTCTATTTCTTTCTCCTGTTCATTTTACAGATGAGGAAACTGAGGCAAATAGAGGTAAGTGACTTGTCCAAGGTCACACAGATAGTAAATCTCTGAGGTCCAATTTGAACTCACAAAGACTGAGTCTTCCTGACTCCAGACCTGGCACTCTAGCCACTGTGCCACCTAACAGCCTTACATTTATAGAAACAGATAGCTATAACTACACATACATTATATAAATAGGAAACTTCCAAATGAAGAAACTGCATCTACCAATGTAGGTCAGCACCTACTCTGCAACTTTTAGACTTAGTTGCCAAGAACCCTGAGAGGTTTAATGAGTTGCTTTGCCAGTGTCACATAGCCAGTGTCACTAGGTGGGACTTTAGTCCAGCTCCTTCTGACTTTGAAACTGGTTGTCCATCTACTGCCTGATGTCACATCTCAAGTGTAAACTCAAATGCACACAAATATGCACAATTTTCACAAAATTCACACAAATTTCACAATTTACACAAAATTCAAACTGAATTTTTATGGAGAAAAGAACTTTGGGGAACAGAAGAAAGGTTAGTTCGACCTAACTATACACACACACACACATACAAACATATACTACTATGGATATGTGTATAGTACATATACTTAGTATAAGTATTATAAATAAAATCTATCTATATCTATATATAAAAGTTAAGCTGTCACATCTGCTCTCTTCAACCCCACTTTCTCCTCATCAGCTAAAACACCACTACCAAAAATTTATACAGTACTTTATAGTTTTTATAACTTTTATCTATATCATTTCCCACAGCTCAGAAGACAAAGCAACAAGATGACAAGAGAATCCACTTACCTGTACCTCTGGTCTAGCCTTTCTGGTATTCTCCAGGTGGTTTTCTGATCTGCAAAGTAAATAAAACATGGAGTTAATAGTTAAGAGTCACCAGGTCATTGTTTTTGTACAGAACTTTTGTGGAGAAGAGAACCTTAGGAAACAGAAATGAGAGTTCTATCTACTCCCATACCTAATGCTACTCATAAATATTTTACCCTCCCAACCTAGTTTGGATCAGCTACTAAATATTCTAACAGCATCTGTGAAATGCAGGTCCTTTAGTAGAATGTAATATTCTTTGGAGTCTGTTTTCTTTTCTTCCATTACATATATGCTTTTCCTCAGTCTCAGTTGTCATTAGATCAACTTCAAGGCCAATAATTTAGGGAGAGAGAGACTGTTACAAATAGACCAGGAGACAAACTATAGAATCTCCTTGGAGATCTTTAAGGAGAGGGATTTCCTACCTGTTTAAGTTTTATTTATCAAGAATAAGGATATATTCAAAGAGACCTAAACCCCTCTACAAGCTTATAGCATTCATTCTGGTATTTAAATACTATATAAAATTATCAGTTGCTTTATATAAGGCTTCTCTAGTGAAAGAATAAAAAGCAGCATGTCTTACAGGATCAGCCTATGCAGAATTTTGAAGCATGGGATGTTTTACACTAATATTCTCTCCCTTCACTCTATTTTGATAGCACTCCTTTCTTCACAGTGACCAATAATCTCATAGTCTCTCTTCTATCCAGGGAATTAAAATTTACTCTCAGAAGAGGATCCTAAAACTAGTCATCAAACATTAGTGTGAGTTGTTTTAGTTAATATTTTGCTTCTTCCAGGGGTACATTCATTTAATTTTAAACCTTTTATCTAATGATGGAATAAAAGGTTTTATTTTTTGTTAAAAGTCTCAAATAAACCATATTTAGGTACTTTTCTAGTCTCTCCCCCTCCCATGTAGATAAGCACCTATTCTACCTGAGTGTAAGGACAATAAAATCTTACTAAGTTAAAATCACTTTCATCCCTTTGGTTCTCTGAGCCAACCCTTACTTTTCTTCAAGTCTTGCAGCTAGGTGGTGCAGTGGATAGAGCTCCAGCCCTGAAATCAGGAGGATTTGAGTACAAACCCACCTCTGACACCACACTTACTAGCTGTATGACCTTGGGCAAGTCACTTAACCCTGAAATCCTTGCATCCAGGGTCATCTCCAGTCGTCCTGACTCATATCTGGCCACTGGACCCAGATGGCTCTGGAAGAGAAAGTGAGACTGGTGACTTAGCACAGCATTCCCTCATTCAAATCCAATTTATTTGCTTGCCATGATATCACTTCCCAGATGTCATAGTCTTCTTCAGGAATGAAGGACAAACATTAATACAAGAAGGGAAACAGGATGGCACTATGAAGTTGAACCGCCAGATGGCAGCAGAAGTACGGCTCCTGGATTCCCAGACAGCTGACTTCATACACAGGTTATAGCTAAAAGGGGCCCGAATAACTCACTGAGCCCAATACCTTCACTCATAGGGAAAAAACTGAGGCCCAGAGTGGGGAAAAGATTTGCCCATTTACTACCACATAGCTAGTGTTTCAGCTTTATGATCAGTGTCCGTTCCATTATATCACACTGCCTCTGAGAATTTTTATAGAATTGTTTAACTACCCACACTGAGAGGACTGGCTGATCTGTTAGTCCTAAACCCCCTCCATATCTCTGTCCTCGGCTCTGGTGATCTGCATCACACCTCTGTCAGTTACTACTGGAAAGAGAGATACCAATGGAGCTAGAAATGGCAGAACTGGAAGGATAAATCCAATGGATGCAAATATTTGTTCAATTCTTCCTTGGGTGGGGGTAGAGAGGGGTGGAGATGACACTAAGGAAATATTTCTTTGCTTACACAAGAGCTATTTATCATCCTGTATAGAAGATAAAACCTAGAAGACAGTTAAGTAAATTTCCCTGAATCCCAAAGCTAGTCAATATGAGAACTAATGATCAAGCCCCAGATTTATGAGACCCCACCCAGTGGTCTTTGCACAATACCATGCTGCCTAAGAAAACTGCCTTAGTGCCACAGTGACTTGATCTTTAAAAAGGTTTTGTCCTTAGTTCATTAAACAGAGAGATGTGGATCTACAAAGGACTGATAAGAAACTAAGGACTATGTACAGTTTAAAAATTAATGGCATTTTCAATATTTTAGAATGAGGGCAATTCAGATCCTAATTCATATGGGAGGTTGGGAAGATTTCAACAGAAATAACAAAAACAATAATATTGAGTTTAAGAAGTTCTAATCAGCCCAAGAACCTCTTACAAAGGCAACTGACCAGAACTACCAAGTTGACAAACTTTTACCCAAGTTGCCTCCTATGTGAAAAGTATTGGGGGCATGGAAATGGGGGAAAAAATGGTAACTTCCTTCATAGAATTTACAAGCAAAGTCACTTTCAAGGATCAGACAAATACTGCAGGCATTTCAATGCATTTTCTATCTCAATTATCTATGCTGATTAACCAAAAATCATTTCTAATTGGTGTTCGGTTACAGTCTTTTTTCCCTTAAATATTTACTTACATAAATATATTTAACTTGGGCTAAAATTCAATCAGTCAAACATCTAGGCAGAAAACACACAATTACATAAGATTATATGCTAAGTGTCTTGTAGATTTGCAAAACAAAGTGCTATTTAAGCATGAAAAGATAAGAGAAAACTTCATGGTATTTGAATTGGTATTTAAAAAATGATAAAATTTCAATAAGCAAAGAGGAAGGAGGACGAACATTACAGGCTCCAAGTTTTGATGGGAAAAACGTATGTGTGTGTAATAATGACACAAGATAGTGTACCCCTAAATAATGGGAAGGGGCCCCAAATGCCAAGCAAGCATCTGAACTATCTTCAGTAGGCAATAGGAAGTCAATGATTAATTTTGAAACTAGAAATAACATGGCCAAATCAGTGCAAGAGGGAAATAGATTAATAGCATCATTTATATGGGTCATTAAGGTTTACAATGTGCTTTATAAATCTTATCTCATTCTATCCTCAAAAGGACTCAGAGAAGTAGGTGGTATTAATGTACTTATTTACAAATCTGGATACTGCAGACCACAGCAGTTGAGTGACTTGTTCAAGGTCACATTAATTAGTAAGTATCTGAGGCAGCATTAGAACTCAAGTTCTATTGATTCCAGATCTAGTGAGCCAACTAACTGCCTCTGATACAACTTGATAAAGGATTAGATTTTTTAAAATAAAATAAAAATATAACAATAGAAGCACCAGCATCTCAAACATGAATGATCAGAATTTAAAAAATGAAATAAAGAAATTGGTGTAAAGATAATGAGCTTTTGGATTTAAGATGGCAATAGACCATCCAAGTGGTGATGGGCATTAGACAGTTGGAAAGGCAGGTCCAGAGACTGGAAGAATATGTTCATAGCTAGAAATATAGAATTACCTCCCCTACCCACACATCATCAAATTAGGGATGGGGCATATACATTCTATAAGTGTGGCAAATGGCAAAACAAATAAAGTCTGGTATTATTAATTGTCATGAATAATTATGACAATATTTCAATGAATCAATGATTCCATATGGTCTCCATCAACATAGATCACAGTCCATGTCCTCTTCCTGTGTGATTTTTGTTCATGTGCTAAAGTCTTTCTGTCACTCTGTCATCTCTTACCTTTTGCTCTCACTACAACTGGTTCACTCAGAGGACACAGCTGTCTTTAACATTTGCCAAAAAGACTATTTTATAGATAACTCATGCAAGGAAGGTGCTCAACTAATGATCACCTGGACATTCTCAAGGTCTCTCTGAAGAACTTTGGAATCAGTTTGGTAATGAGGGAAATGTTGGCAAAAGACCACCCAGTATGGCATACCCACCCTCAAAGTACCAACCAGATAATTCATATTCAGCTACTCAAGAGATAGCAAAACTAAATGGTCCTTTCAACAGAAGCTGATGCTTTCAGAACTTCATTGCTCTTTCCCATATGTGGTCAGTCAATAGTAAAAAGAATAGTTATAAAATAGGAGCTCTTTACCCAAGAATGGAGAAAAGAGAGAAAGGCCCAAGGTAGGTTCAGCATCCATCCATCAAAGCCTAGTGTGACTTTTCCAATACCTGTGTTGGCGATGACTCCTCCTCATAACCACTCCCAGGATGGCAAGCAGTATAATGGTAATGCAAACAATCGCTACTATGATCACATGTTGATAATTACCCATCACATCAGTTCTGAAGGCTTCTGTGGGCTCTAGTGTTTGAGGACAGACACAAATAGTAAAGAGATCTGGTATTAGATACTTCCTAAAACTCCTTCTTAACCAAGAATCAAACTCTTTGCTCGCTATGAGTTCAAACACTGATGTTTCCAGACAATTCGGCAAATATTTAACAAGTAGCTAGGAATTGGGAGGTAGGTTGATTTCCATCTCAGATTAATTTATTAGGATAGTAGTTCTTTTTTTTTCCTTTTAGGTTTTTGCTAGGCAATGGGGTTAAGTGGCTTGCCCAAGGCCACACAGCTAGGTAATTATTAAGTGTCTGAGGCTGAATTTGAACTCAGGTCCTCCTGACTCTAGGGCCAGTGTTCTATCCACTGTGCCACCTAGCCACCCCAGGACAGTAGTTCTTGAGACCTAAAATCTAATCTTACTTCCCAAATTCCCACATGCCCTAAAAGTGAGTTAGAAGTAGCAAAGGAAAGGGGTAGGTGGCACAGTGGATAGAGTACCAGCCCTTGAGTCAGGAGGACCTGAGTTAAAGCCTGCTCTCAGACACCTATTACTTACTTAGCTGTGTGGCCTTGGGCAAATCACTTAACCCCATTTCCTTGCCAAAAAAAAGTGAAAAGGTCGGGGGGGGGTAGATAGAGAAGACATTTAATATTCTACTAATACCAGATTTTCTTCACTAGCAGCATCACTTTTTTTTAATGGCTTACTAGGCTCGCTTAAGCCTTCTCACAGACTTAGAATCTTGTGCTCTCCATCACTAGCCATTCTGCTCCTACCAGCACTATGTCTAAATATTCTTAAATCTATGACATTAAGATTTAAGTCTAAAGATTGTGTTTCTTAATACTAACTTCTCCTTTCTTCAGTCACAATGTAACATTACTTTACTATGGGCAGTGCTATTAACCAGTAAGGAAGATAGATCTTGTTATATTCATAAGTGATCATTTAGTCTCAGTTGGAAGACCTCTACAAAAACTTATTCTATTTTAACTCCTTTGGTGCTGAAATTTTTTTCCCCTTTTGTCCTAGCGTTGAATATTTTGTGCCAAATTTGTACCAAAATCCGAATTCCACAAAGGATCAATTATAATTAGTTTGTGTTAGTTTCTTCATAAATGCCCTATAAATGAACCTAAAACAACTAAAAAACAAATAAAGCTTGCATAAAACATATAATTTTTCATCATAACATAACTCCAAAAGAGTTAATAACTCTAATTGTTAAAAGGTCAAAATAGCAACCTAAATCTATTCATTTGCAGTTTCTATCCATTCATCCCAACTCTGACCTGTAGGGCCATGAAAAATGATTCTAAAATCCTTCTTCCATGAGATTGCCCTTTTCAAATATTTATAAACAGCTGTTAAATCCCTCCCTGCCCCCAAATCTATTCTTTTTTGAGTTAAAATAACCCCAATTCATTCAACAGATCTTCAAGTGACATGACTGTAAGGTCTTTCACTGTCCTGCTTATGTGCCTCTAGGCATTCCCAGCTTATCAAAATTCTTCCTAAACTGTGGCACCCAGAATAGAACCTAATATTCCAAATGTAGTCTCACCAAGGCAGAGCAGGACTATCACCTCTCATTCCCTTCCCTCCACCTCTTCTTCACCCTGCCCCCACCCCCAATCTGAGACACTAAGGCTTCTCTCATTGCAACTTGGATCATGTTTTGGTTGCTGTGTCACACTACTTTCTCATATTGAGTTCATCATCCTCTAAAACCCCTAGAAGTTCTTCAAGATGCCATCTGGTCATGTGTTTCTGACATCTTATACTTATGAAGTTTATCTTTTTTAAATAATACTTATGGTGCTCACCTCACAGGATGGTTGTGAAGATCAAATGAGGTAATATGTATGAAGTACTTTGCCAATCTTCAAATGCTATCAATCGTTATTATTATTATTATTAATCATAGTAAGCTCTTACCCATCTTTTCCTCCTACAAATACCACCCAATGGCCCAATTCAATTTTTCCTAACATACACACATATCTGCAACCTAATTTTGCCTCTTATGCCTCAGGCCTCCTGTCCCTTAAATAGAGCTCTCCCCATGACCAAGCATTTATGTACTTTGGGGCTTAACTGGGACCACTCGCAACATGGTTCTCTTCTTGAAAATATCACTCTCTTCATGGACTTGGATCTCACAGGTATAGATGCCTTGGTCTGCCTCTCTCACATCCTGCAGCAAAATGGAGCCATCATTGTCTGAGATTTTCCCCACCAAGCGCACACGGTCCTCGAAGGGCCCCAAAGGTACACTGAGGTTGGCAAAGTAGTACAGCACGAACTCCTCCTAGATAGTGAAGCAAAGTCAAGAGAAAGTCGAAGTATGAGCTTGGGCCAGGTCTGGGTTTTATAAGCACAAGATGCCTGTTGCTCTCTGTGGATAACCAATCATTAGCATTATCACAAGAAAGCCTTTATTATATAATTAATACATGGCTCTGTCCAGAATCTAGCCCTGAAATGACCTCTAACCCTGCCCATTAGTTGTTTACAGTCTAAGACAGTAGATGACATCCTCTAGTGAGATAGGTGCATAACCACTAGTATGCTAGTTTCTTCTCTGGAAGTCCAAAATGTAGTTCTCTCTACCAAAATATCCTCACTCCACCTTGTATCTTGTAATCCTACAGTCCCTAGCAATCAAGTTAGATTATTCTTCCTATTGGATAGAAAGTAAGGCACAGAGAGAACATGAAGAATGGAACTCAGGACCCTTGAGTATCACTGAGCCATATTAAAACCCTCTTCTGTTGAATTGTTTCCATAGAAACCTGGGTCCTCTGCACAAGATGAACATTGTGGTTAAGTAAGAAAAAGTCCTTGCTATCACTCCAGAGGACTGACTGGGAATTAAATATGAGTGCCAGATCAGAACAGAGAGCTGATGGACTAGAGGGGCAAAATGAGGAATGCATTTGTGGACAAGGCTAGTGTATGAACTTGTTTTGCTTAACTGTGTTTATTTGTCATAAGGGAAGGTTTAAAAATGTTTTTGGTTGAGGGAAGGGTGGTACTAATGTTAATAATGACAAAACAAAGAGTCTCAATGAAGTATCTTTTTTTTTTAAATAAGCAGAAGGGAACAGAAAATTAGAAGATACAGACAAGTAAAATCACTTTGAATCAAAATCACTTTGATTGAATTTATTATATACTTATAAAAAAACCAAGTCATTCATAATAGGTTTCATATATAATCTTAAAACCTTAGGATCACATATTTAATACTGGAAAGGAGCTATAAGGTCACTGAGTCCAACCCCTTAATTTTAGAGATGAGAAAACTGAGGCACAAAAAAATAAATGACTTGCCCGAGGTCACACAGCAAATAAGTATGTGAGCTAAGTTTAAATCCAGGTCTTCCTAACTCCAAATCCATTGCTCTATACCCTCACTGTTCCACTGTGTCTATTTTTGTGTGTGTGTGTGTGTGTGTGTGTGTGTGTGTGTGTGTGTGTGTGTGTGTGTGTGTGTGTGTGTAGGTGTTTTTCAAGTTAAGAAGAACAAAGAAAATGGTTATGGCAATGAGTCAACTGGGAGGGGTCACTGTTCTCCCAACCCAGCAAATATAGTCTTCTTTCCAAAATGAAGGCCCTTTTACACCAAGCTGCTGGTTGGTCTTTCTCACTTTTATCCCACCGCAATATCTGCCCCACTCCAACAAGATCTTCAAACGTACCCTCATATACCTACACACACACACACACACACACACACACACACACACACACACACACACACATATACACGGTTGGTAGATGTGACTATTATCCCCATTTGTCAGTTAAGAAAATTGAAATTACATTCCTTCTCAGGATCACATAGCTAGTAAGAATCTGAGGCCCTGACTCCAGGGTCAGCATTCTATCCACTGTGATACCTAGAAAGGCTATTCTATTTGTCAGATTTTTGGAGTTCACACTCCCCATCATATTGAGGTTTGGTGTAAGATGTGGGCTCTCTCCCAATCAAGTTGGCATTTTATTGGCCACTACGATGGCACAGTGGGTTAAGAGTTGGGACACACACTAGCAAAAGAGGGATCTGAAATATTCTCATTTAAATAGGGAGAGAAAAAGGAAGGAGAGAGAAAAAATGGTCTCAGATAAATAATTAAGTCTGTCTGGGTATCAGAAGTTGGCACCACCAAGGGTCAGAAGGGACAGAGCTTGGAATTGTTATAAATGTGCTTGCTAAGAAGGGCTTTTGGGGTCAGCTAGGTAGCACAGTGGATAGAGCACTGGCTCTGGGAGTCAGGAGTACCTGAGTTCAAATCTGGCCTCAGACACTTAATAATTACCTAGCTGTGTGGTCTTGGGCAAGACACTCAACCCCATTGTCTTACCAAAAAAAACCCTAAAAAAAGGGGGGGGGCTTTTAGATATCAAAGAAGACTCCAGGTAATGATAATAAATAATTAAATCTCTAGGCAGACCAGACCCCAATCTTCAGGTAAAAGGTAAAGGACAAAGATGGTCCAAACAGACTAAGAGCAGTGGGCACTGATATCAGGCAATCAGAAGACAAAAAGGCTTTGAGCAAAAGCAGAGGCAATAATTAAGTCAAAACTAGAATTCCTGCTGCTACCAAAGATCCAGGAAGGACACTCAAAGCAAATCTAAATGTTGAGGAGAGGGGATCATTAATTAGGACTCTATTAAAACTCCAACAACTTTTATCTTTTCCTATCTGTGAAGCCATGCCATTCTAGAAATGTGGTACACAGGTTTTGTTTTTCAAAAAATTGGGAGCAACTTGTCCCCATCGTTCTATAACTACTCCCGTCTCATTACCTTTGCATGCTCCCCTGCTGAGAACATCCAATCCACTTTTGTCACTTGTTTCTTCACAGAGTTTGGTAAAACACAGTCCAATAGGGCTGTGTCACCCACATATGTCTTCAGTTCAGGGGAAGAAAGAACCATATTATCTAGACCCCAGAGACAACCTAAAAGTTCAAGGGCAAGGAGAAAAAGTTTAAATGGATGACTTAAGGAGAAATATAAATTTGCCACCAAGTACACTGTACCTCCCTCCCAAGAAGAGCTCTCACTAACAAGGTTAAGTGAAATGCTTTCCAGTCAGTCCATAAATATTCATGAAGCACCTACTGTGGATCAGAGAGTGTGATCTGCACTAGGATACACAGAAAGGTAGAGAGAGCGCTGGTTCTGGAGCCAGGAATTCATGACTTCAAACCAGCCTCAGACCCATGCCGGCTGTGTAAAGAGGAGGGGAAAGGGTAAGACATCTGTCTCTGTGAGGATCTTGTGAGGATCAAGAAAGGTCATTTTGGTGAAGCACTTAACCACAGGGTCTGAATATGTCCCCTCCCTTCCCTTTCTTTTCCCCCTGCTCTCAGGGAGCTGGCAGTCTAATGGGGGAGCACCCAAAACAAATGGTATTAGTTAAAGACTAGAGAGATGGTGGAACAGATTAGGCAAGGGAGACACCAAAACAATAAATGCTAGGAAAACTGGAAATTAGGCTTAATTTCTCAGATGGATAAAAGTGGCACAGAGAATAAAGCACCGGTCCTGGAGTCAGGAGGACCTGAGCTCAAAACCAACCTCAGACATTTCATAATTACCTTAGTGACATTGGGCAAGTCAAAACTCCATTGCCTTGGGGTAGCTAGGTGGCACAGTGGATAAAGCACGGGTCCTGGAGTCAGGAGTACCTGGGTTCAAATCTGCTCTCAGACAATAATTACCTAGTTGTGTGGCCTTGGGCAAGCCACTTAACCCCATTTGCCTTGCAAAAACCAAAAAAAAAAAAAACTCCATTGCCTTGCAAAAAAAAAAAGTTTCGAATCCAAGATATATCTTAATAAATATATGTAAACAAATGGTCATTTTCCAATGGAGAAATAGTCAAAGGATATGAACAAACAGTTCTCGAAAGAAAAACTATTCAACCACTTGGAAAAATGCTTCAAATCATTAATAATAAGAGAAAAAAATCAATGCAATCCTGAAGTTTTACCTCACATCCATCAAATTGGCAAAAATTTTCAGTTATGGGGTAATGAGAAGAAAGGCACACTAATACATTGTTGGTGAAGCTATGTGTTGGGAATTATACAAATCATACAAATAAAGTGACCAGACTATTTATGCCCTTTGAAGTAAAAACTTCATTGCTGGAATTATACTCCAAGGAAGTCATCAATAAGGGAAAAAAAGTCATCATATACTTCAAAATATTTAACAAAGCATATTTTGTAATAACTGAGAAGAACAAAGTAGATGTCCATCATTTGTGAAACTGGGGAATAACCAAAAACAAACTGTGGTCCATAAATGGAATGAAATATTACTATGCTGTAAGAAATGATGTGTGTGATGAATTCAGTAAAGCACGGAATATGATAACTACTGAGTAAAAACTAACTACATAGGGTCATGGATGGAACAAGAACAAACCAAGAAAATCAAAAGCAAATTTTAAGAATAATAAAGAATAATGAAAAAGAGTTACAGTTTCATAGCAGCTCTTGTAGTGGCAAGGAATTGGAAATTGAGAGAATGCCCATCAATTGGGGAATGACTGAACAAAATGTGGTATACATATGTGATGAACACTATTGTTCTTCTAAAAAATCATGAGAGATGAGATTTCAGAAAAGCCTGGAAAGATCTGCATGAATTGATGTGAAGAAAGATGAGCAGAACCAGAAGATTATTGTACATACTAACAAGATGGTATGATGATCAATTGTGATGGACTTGTTCATTTCAGAGGTACAATAATCAAAGACAATTTTAAAAGACCATCTACAGAGAAGGAACTGTGGAGTTTAAGTGAACATCAAAACTTTTTATCTTCAATTTAAAAGTTTTCTCATATATTATGCCATTTTTTCTCTATTGTTTTCTTCCATTTGGATATTATTTTTCTCTTACAACCTGATCAATATGAATCTACATTTAGCATGGTTATAAATGTAGAGCCTATATCAGATTGCTTTCTGTCAGGAGGAGAGGGGAAGGAAGGGAGGGAAGGAGAAAAATGTAAAACTCAAATCCTTCCAAAAAAGACTGGTAAAAACTACCATTCCATGTAGTTGGAAAAACAAATAAATAAAACATTAAAAAAAAGAATTATAAAAATCAAATGGGATACAAATGGAAAGATAGGAGAAGGCACATCCAAACTACTCTTTTATGGAGATGGAAGATCTACAGGTATCACACACTGCACATTGGACTTTTTTAGTTTTTCATCAGTTGCAATGATTATTTTTCCTTCTCCCCTGCCCCCCCCAAAAAAATACTATTTGACATATGAGATGGCTCCCTGGGAGGAGGAAATAGAGGGACACATGGGATACTACGGTGATGTCAGAGACAGACAAATCAACAAAAAGTTATTTTTAAAAATTTTAAGATCAAATAAGAAAAAAATCTAATGGGGGAGACAAAAAACAAACAAGTTATGTATAGGATAAATAGAAAATAGTCATCAGAGTAAAGGCACTAGAATTAAAAGGAATTGAGAATTGCTTCCAATGGAAGAAGACAGACGGTCAACTTGGATTAAGTGAAAAGAAACTGGTCACAATATTCATGCAAGTCCTGTGCTTGTACCTCTCAATGCACTTAATATTTCATATTAGTTATTTCCATGTTATTTATTTAGTTATTTAAATGAGTATCCCATATACCCACAAGCTTCATGAAGGCAGGTTATAGCTTCTAGGTAAACATGACATATCCCCCATCACCAAGCACATTGCTCTGCATACAATAGGTGTGGACAAAGGCTTGATGTACTTGAACAAATCATAAAAATGCTGACTGCTACCCTCAAACACTCTGCCCCATCCTTTGCGTGAGCAAAAAGACTCAGGGGAAGCCCAAGTTCCTTATCACTTACTATGTGGCCACAACTAATAAACAGGAAGTGGAAAATTACAATTCTTGTTCTTGGTACAAAAGCCACTGGTTCCCTAATCTAAGCAGTCAAATCACGGGGTTTTTTGGTTTCTTTAACTTCTATTCTTTTAAAAAAGTTATAAAGATTCATGGGCTGATTCTGACTTCAGGACAGATCATAAGACTCCTTGCTATTTGGCCAAGCAAGCATCTTCCTCCCACACTCAGTCTTTTGTTACCCACTTCTGCCCAACTCCTTCCCTCAACTACTGATGTCCCAGCTGGTGGGCTCTTCCAATTGCCTATTGTTGTCTTCCACCCATAAAATGCACAAATCATTTAAAGGCCAATGACTGAGAACTCCATTAGCTATTTCAGATTTCATAACCCAATATCTCTGCAAATGGATAAAGTCAGGGAAGAAATGCAAGGAAGGGAAAGAAGGATAACAAAGGCACAAAGATTTAGACTAGGTTATTACTAGGTATAGATCCTACTCAGTTCAACTCAAAGAAAAGTGAAGCAAAGTCACAGAAAATAAACAAGATCAATAGGACAATTTTTTCATCTGGGCTCTTTTTACCTGAGAAGAGATATTTAACTTTCTCATCAGCAATAAGGAAGGAATTCTTTTGAAAGGAATTAAATATCTCCAAAGAATTTCATCATGGAAGGTATCTCTCTTTAAGTCAACCTGTTTGGTTTAACATTTCGAATGAGTTTGAAAAGAGCAAGTACAAGGGTGGCTACTACTAAAGAAGATAAAGTTAATTTTTAATACTAGTTTTAAGGAAATGGTTGATAGCCAAAATATCAAAGTTAAATAAAAATCGAAGCCATTCTACATAAAGATCCCTGTAGGCTACACTCTGACTTAATTTTAAAATAATATTATCCATGTTTTATTGTATTTTTGTTTATTTTGCTTAATATTTTGCAATTACATTTTAATCTGATTCGGTTCAAACTCATTAGTGTTATGGATCAATGTGGTCTATAGACTTTATGACTGACACCTCTGGTCAATAGCATTTATTTTTTTCTTCCTATATTTTGCTGTCTGTTCTATAGAGCTCTCATTTCAGATCCAGTACCATTAATTCTTTGCTTTGTTTTTTTCTAGAATTCCAGCATAGTTTGTGGCACAACTATAAATTTTTTTCAGGCTTTACTTGTAGGTGATGTAATTATTTTCTTCTGTTGAGTAACTCTAGCTCCATAATATCCCTTAATTTTCAGTTTCTTCTGTTTACTCATTTCAACAGCAGTACTTCATGAATTGGCACTCTGAGTTGGTGTTGGGCTCTGAGTACCTCCAGATGGGATGGCAAGGTCATCTTTGATACTGACCTGTATCATCTGGTGTCTGGGTGATGGCACTGTGGTAAAGGGTTCTTTGAAGAGCCAGTCAACAAGGCGTGGTTTGGCCCAAAGTATGACAGCTGCTCTCTGTCTTAGAAGTCATAGTAACATAGCTGCAGGCTCCCGGTTTCTTAGGTAAGGTCCCCAGCACAAAGTACAACAGGTTCTAAGCTTTCTTATCTCATCCCTTATCTAGAAACTGAAAATCTTCAAGGGACTTTACTGCTAGGCTAGGTTTTTCTGTTTAGATTACTTCCTTAGATTCCAAAGGTTTCTGTTTGTCTCTTTGTATGGACCTGAACTGGCAAAATAAGCCTATTGTAGATCTCCTTGTGTTTCTTGATCAATCTTTGTTAAAGGAGTTGCTTCTCCCTCCCCCTTGACCAACTTAAAGAGTGGACTTTCTAAAGCATGTAACTGAAGATCCACCAAAGGTTAAAAGAGGCAGGAGAAAAGCCAGAGATAAAACTTGAGACAAAAGGATGAAGTTTTATAGAAAAATCTAAGTAAGTAGCTGCAGGAAAAAAAAAAAATCTCACATTGGAGGGGACACCTCCCCAAAAGCAGGCTGGGAAAAACAAGGACACTAGGAAGAATTTCTTAGTATTCAGGCCATTACTCTTCAAGGAGGGAGAATGTGGAGCAAATGCATTCTCTCTCCCTACAAAGCAATGGAGAAGGAAAAAAAAGAGAGAGGATTGAAAAAGGAAGAAAAGATTAAGACAATTGGGACCCAAGATCCTTCACCACACCATCTCTAAAACCATTTTTAAAAATCATATTTAAAGTCTAGACTCAGATTACCACCTTTTCCATCAAATTAAGTACCCTCTCTGGCCTACACTTTTGAAAAATTGGACTGCTAAAGCTTAAAAATTAACCCTCTAAAAGTAAATAATAAATGTTTTTATATATGTAGGTATAGTGTATATATATATATATATATGTTAATATGACAATAGTATAAGAAAACAATGTATATTAATAATGTTTATATATGTAATATATATTATAGTGATTTAAGCTTACAAATCACTTTGCTTCCAATAACCGTGAAGAATAAGTAATTTAAGAATAATTATTTCCACTTACAGATAGGAAAATTGAGGCTCAAAAAGGTTAAATGGATTATTCAAAGCTATTTAAATAGTAAGTATAAGGGCAAGTATTTAAACTTAGATCTGATGACATCAAGACCAGCACATTTTCCACTGTTTATCGTGCTGTCTCTCTGAATACTCTAATGAAAATATCTTATAATAAGTCTCCAGAATACCCAATAAAAAGCATAGAGACTGAAACATCATTTTAAATAAGAATTTGTCCAATGTATTTAAGACAAATTTCTCAACAAAATTGCAAAGAGTAAAATTATTGGTTCCTTCTCAAAACACAAGAGCTGAAAACAAAACTGGCAAAGAAACTGAACAAAACAAGAAATGAAGAATCACATTTACACTGTCTGCCTCTACTTACCCAGTAAAATAGATACCATTTTGAGTTCCAATGCATAAAACATTCTGCTGTATTTTTTCAACCTTCAAAATAAAAACAAAGATTGAAAAGTTTAAAGTCTATTTCAAGGGAACATATATAGCAATTGATTGTATATTGGTCTAATGATTTCACATTCAAAAGCACCAACTACAGAGTCTTGACATTATGTCTTCTCAAATGAACTGGAAATTTTATTTAAGCATTCTGAAAAGGTGAGCTATGATAGAGTACCAACTGTGGAGTCAAGAAAACTTGAATTCAGAGTCCCCTCTCAGACACATGGCTGTAACAGTTGAGTTTCCAAACTACAGGCTCAGAAGAGTCGCCATATTAAAAGTTCCCTATATTTATGAAATTATACATCTAGATCCTCCTCTACTCCTAACTCTCCTTTACTGAATCCAAATAAAAATGGGATAGGGCACATGAACAAATAGGGGACAGACGTAAGACAAAAGTCCTAATACACTAAACTCCAAACATGTAACAGTGCAGTCACGTGAGGTGGCAGAGACAATTTGTTAAAAAAGGCCAGTGATGGAGGAAAGAAAATTGGTCAAGGAACAGACAGGTGGAGAAAGTCCTCTAGAATGTTCAGATGAGCAATGCAATTCAAGTTTCACCTACCTACCAGCTCCTCTGGAAGAGCTCAGGTTCTAGGAGGATGATTCTTCTACATCTTTAAGCTTCACATGAGGCTATTGGTCTCAGAGAGGTCTATTTCTGTTTCTCAAAAATTGGGGGGGGGGTCTTCCCCTGGCAGCAGAAGAATACAACACATAAATAAGGTAAGAGGAAAATACTTATGAAGATACAAGGGCTTAGCTTTTCTCTGTTAAGTCTGGTTGTCGTAGATCATGTCTGGCTTTATTAATAAATCACATCTGAACAAGAAAGGTTTACCTGAAAGTTTCCAATTCCATTTTCTAATCCTTAAATCTACTTCCATCAGAAAAAAATCATCAAACTACACCAGGAAGTCATACAAGAGAAGCATCACAAAGTAGTGAAAAGAACCCTGTTCTCAGAGTCAAAAAAAACAAAGATTCTGGTCTTGGTTTTACTACTTATTCCTTGTGGGACACTGCAAGTTGGCTTCTCCAACTTTCAGTTTCATCGGGTGTAAAAGTGGGGTGAGAACTGGGAGGATGGGGGGCAGAGTGGCAGAGAGAAGATAGTGGATATAAGCAATGTTCTGCCTTCCTTGGTAGTTAGCTTACCAGGTGAGATG
Organism: Macrotis lagotis; assembly: GCF_037893015.1. Taxonomy (NCBI): domain Eukaryota; kingdom Metazoa; phylum Chordata; class Mammalia; order Peramelemorphia; family Peramelidae; genus Macrotis; species Macrotis lagotis. Next base: position 641,921,673 of record NC_133658.1, read on the forward strand.
AACAGCATCATTTACTACCACTTTGTAAACTACTACACAATCATTAGAATAGTAAAATAAAAGAAGTAGTGTCCAACAACTGAGAAATGCTAATATAATAATATAGGGCAGCTAGGTGGTACAGTAGACAGAGCACCAGGCCTGGAGTCAGTAGTACCTGAGTTCAAAGCCAGCCTCAGACACTTAACAATTACCTAGCTGTGTGGCCTGGGCAAGCCGCTTAACCACATTGCCTTGCAAAAATAAATAAATAAATAGTAATCAATCAGTAAGAAACTGAAGTAAGTGTACAGCTATATACACAATCATTTGTGCCCCTCTTTTCTATAACTGTTCATTTAGTTTGCCTTTTTTCTTCTTTTATTATTGTTTCTGTATTCCAATGATACTGATCAAAGGAAGTTAAAAGTTATTCATAAAAATAATTGCAAAGTATTACAAAATTATAAAAATAGAAGTATATTATGATAAAGAGCCTATTTATATGAGTGTCTTTAAGTCTGATTAATATGGTTATCATCAGGAGCATACAAAAAAGTCCTGTGGACCATATGCCAAAATGCTCAGACTTGTGTTTGCACATTTAGGAAAGGGATGGCAGAGGTGAGGAAGTATGAATTACAGTAAATAGGAGAATTTAAAAATGTAAGTAGTAGAAATCTTATGACAAAACTAGTGATTCAGATAGACTAAGAGTGAAGCTAAGTTCTTCCAAATTTTAACATTAGTCAATAAAGATGTCAGTTCAGCATCAATGTTATAAAGATTGTATTTACCATCCATCAGATACAATCTTAAAATATAATTTATGTAATATTTGAACTAAACTAAAACCATCAATGTGATCACTTCTTACAACTCTAGCATGGTTTCAAAAGGAAACCAGTGACAGAGATTGTCCTGAATCTTACTGCCAATTCTATGTGTTACTTAGTCACACCCAAATTACACAAAACAAGTCATCCTTTATCAGAATCTAAAGTATTTTCAGAAAACTGTCCTACTTTCTCTAAGGACTATAAGATGGAGTTGCTGATCTGAATCTATAGAGGAAGTATTCATACCTCAAGTGCCCTATATGAATGAAATCTGATTTTTTTTTTTAAAAAGTGATTTACTGAAAAAGGCAAAACCACAGATTCATATAACCACATTGTTGAAAAGGACCTCATAGAACATCTCATCCAACTCACATCTGAATAAGGCCTCCCACAATATTACTCAAATTATCGAGTCTTTGCTTAAAGATCTCCAGTAAATGTGAATCTATACCTACCAAAGCAGCCTTTTCTATTTTATGATACCTCCCACCAACACAAAGTTTCTCTTTATATTGACCCCAAATTTCTGTCCTTCACTTCCACCCACTGGTTCCCAGTGATGCTCTCTAGGGTCACACAAAAAACCTCCAATCCAATGCCCTGCCATTCATTAGCCCTTGAAGAGTGTAATCATGTCCCCCAAAAACCATCTATTAATCTGGGCTAGAATCTCCACTTCCTGCAACTGATCCTCATATGGCCTGCCCTCATCATTCTAATGATCCCCTTCCCTTTGACTCACATAAGAGTGATTATGTATTTCCTAAAATGTGTTGCTTAGAACTGAAAAAAATATATAGATGTGACCTGACCAAGGCAGAAAAAAGAGAACAGACAATCTGTCTCATCTAGGACATTCTCTGTTTTTCTTAAAGTAACTAAGACCACACTGGCTTTCTTAGTTGCTAGATTAAACTTCAGACTATTGCCAAGCTTGGAGAGGGTTTTAAAATTCCAGAATTTTCCAGTTAAATAACTTCTATCCATGTTTCCCATATCATGAATCAGTGAGGTTGAGGTGTTTTTAACTCCAAGTAAATTTCACCTTAAGATTTGACTCAATGTTGTATCATCAAGATATTTTTCATTTTTTTTTACTTTGTTATCTAACTCAAGCTATCCCTTTCAGATTATTTACACATAAGATAAGTATACCATCTGTGCTTTATCCAAGTCATTGATAAAAATATTATAAATATCAAAGATTCCTGGTTTGGGGAACTCCATTGAAAATTCCCAAGTTGACATCAGGGCATTACTGCCTATTCTTTAGGTGCAACCATTTGGGCCATTTCACAATTGCTTAACTGTCTGACCTATACTTCTATCCCTTCTAGAAGAATAATATAAGATTTTTATCAACTGCTTTGCAAGAATCTAGTTAAACTCTATCTACAGCATTCTTCTGATTATTGTGATCATATAAACATTTTCAATTACTGGCTCTGCTATTTACAAATGTGCCTAGATCTCCCCCCCATCCAAAGTAATCATCCTCTTTGTCTCCTCATTTTCGCAACCAATCATCTAGAAAGAAACTGCCTTTCTTATATTTTATATATTTTGAGTTTTACAATTTTTCCCCTGATCTTACTTCCCTCCCCCCACCCCACCCCCACAGAAGGCAATTTGCCAGTCTTTACATTGTTTCTATGGTACCCATTGATCCAAATTGAATGTGATGAAAGAGAAATCATATCCTTAAGGAAGAAACATAAAGCATAAGAGATAGCAAGAACAGACAATAATATATCAGGTTTTTTCCTAAATTAAAGGTAATAGTTCTTGGTCTTTGTTCAAACTCCACAGTTCTTTCTCTGGATACAGATGGCATTCTCCATTGCAGACAGCCCCTAACTGTCCCTGACTGTTGCACTGATGTAATGAGGGAGTCCATCAAAGTTGATCATCACCCCCATGTTGCTATTAGGGTGTACAGTGTTATTCTGGTTCTGCTCATCTCACTCAGCATCAGTTCATGCAAATCCTTCCAGGCTTCCCTCACTTCCCATCCCTCCTGGTTTCTAACAGAACAATAGTGTTCCATCACATACATACAGCACAGTATGCTATGCCATTCCCCAATTGAAGGATATTTACTTGATTTCCAATTATTTGCCACCACAAACAGGGCTGCTATGAATATTTTTGTTCATCTCTAGTCCTCAATCTCGTGTGTGTGTGTGTGTGTGTGTGTGTGTGTGTTTACAGGACTCTGTCCTGGCCCTCTTCTCTTTGAACTCTCACCTGCTTCCAAAAACCAATTTTCAGTTCTTAAGAAGTGACTCACAAATCCACTTATCTAACTTTCACCTTTCATGAGTTCCAGGCCCATATCACCAACTACCCATTGAACATTTCAAACTAAAAACATTCAACACGTTTTAGTCCCACTAAACCCACCCTCTTCTAATTTCCCTATTTCATACCTATCATTTTAGACTCCCTGGTTCACAGCCTAGGATCCTTTATCCTTATCCTTAAGTCTTCCCTCTCACTCACTTACTCTATATCTCCTTTCAGTCACCAAATTTTATTGATTCTGCCTCCACAGCATCTTTTGCATCTGTTCCCTTCCCACCACTCTCCTAGCCCTGAATTACATAATTCAGGCCCTGATAACCTCTCAGCTGAATGATTAAAATCATCTTGAAATTGGTTTTCTTAAAATAAATTTCTCCCTTCTCCCCATGGCCTCCACATGGTTGCCAAGTTGATTTTCCTAAGGCACAGCTCTGTCACCACTACCACCCCTAATTTCCCCAACCCCCAAAAGGCCCATTGGTTCTAGGATAAAATACAAATTCCTCTTGTTTAGCCCTTAATGTTGTCCTTAATTCATCTTTCTTGATTTATTTCATATGACTTCTCCTCAGGTGCTCTATATTCCAGTACAACTGGCTTTTTTTGCTTTCTCTTAATGCTGATATGAGTCTCTCAGAATTCATTTTCCTCCCCAAAACATTTAAAAGTACTTTATAATGTTCCTTCCAATCTTAAGATTCTATAGTTCTGTAATTTCAAGACTATATAGAAAGGGTAGCAACTCATGTAACCTCAGAAACAGAAGTATCCTATTAGCACAACCTAAACTACATCTAGATTGCTCAGTGAATGAAGCACTGGACTTGGGAATCAGAAAGACCTGAATTCAAATCTGTTCAGATTTCAAGGGGCAGAAAAGTAGGGCAAGACTGAACAACAAGAAGTTATATCAGAGGCAATCCTCCTCCCCATCTCCAAGACAGAAAGGAATATGAATGGTAGTATAATCCACAACTTTCCTTCCTAATCTCTCCCTCCTCGGTCAAGTCATGAATCCTCACTTTGATCACAGGTGTACAAAAGTTGTGTCAAACCCCAACTGCCCTGGGAAGCAAGGTGTTGGTGGGTGGCTTCTTGGTATAAGATCCCAGCTGGTCTTGGGAGTAGCCACAATAGAAGCATACCATCTTCCCATAGCTTTAAACATACATGGGCAAAGCCCTAGCTAAGGTAATAGACAGTTATCACCTGTTCATTTTTGGCCTTTTATTAAAAATTCTCTGAGCATTGGGTGATGTGATGGATAGAGCAGTGGCCCTGCTCAGGTCAGGAGGATCTGAGTTCAAATCTAGGCTCAGACACTTGATACTTACTAGCTGTGTAACCTTGGGCAAGTCATATCCCACTGCCTCACAAACCTCTCCCCTCCAAAAACTACTCCTTACTTTTCTTCTGTCACAAAGCAAGTTACATAAACCCTTTCTCAGATGGGCAAAAAGAATCACAGAAAATGTCTCATCTATCTGGTCCTGTCAGGTCATAAACTAGCTAAGACACCTCACTCCCAATTCCCCAGCTAACATTTACACCATTACGTTAGATAAAGAAGCTTATGATAAACAGTGGTACTAGTTTAAAAAAAAAACACTTTAGAAAAATCCTTCCTCTGAACAAAAAAAGTCAAATGAGATAATTTTTCAGAAAATTTAAAGGAAAATGCTTACCCAAGGTGATGACACCAGAAGAGACTGCAACAGTCTGATTCAAGTGGATTCTAGAGACATCAGAGAAAACCAAATATGCACATTTTGAGACAGCTAAAGAAAATTACAGGAACCACTAGTTTCTTGTTTCAGTCTTTAAACCTCTAGTATGATCCCAATGCTCTTAGTTAAAAAAAAAAAAAAGGTTTAGGGGTGGATTTACAGAGCGAGTGGTGATCACATCTGTTTTGTCTTTGTCATTTCCTACACTAGACTGTGAGCACTTTGAGGGCAACATCTAAACTAATCTCTGAGCACTTGCCACAGTGGCTTACTCAGTAAATATTTGTTGAATAAATGAATGAAACTGACATAAGAATCTTCCAACCCAAGAGGGAAGAAATTATTAAGTCACAGTGCTCTGCTCTTTTCTTAAAATATTGTACAAATCTATGACAGTCATTTAGCAAGAACTACTTTCCCCCTAAGAAAGAGGTATCTAATCTATCTCCCAGACCTGTAAACTTTCACAATGAAGTTTCCATGGCAATGTGTAGTTGTCATTGAGTTGTTTTTTTAGTTGTGTCCTACCCCATTTGGATTTTCTTGATAAAGACTCTAAAATGATTTGCCATTTCCTTCTCTAGCTTATTTTACAGATGAAGAAACAGAGGTAAATAGGGTTAAGTAACTTACCCAGGCAAATGAAGCATCATCATTTACAGAATGTTGACCCCAAAAGAGCTCCATCATTGTATATCTTGAATGAACATCCTGGCTAAGTAAAAATTAATGCTAGTGGAAAAAGTCATGAGCTGGGGCAGCTAGTTGGCACAGTGGATAGAACACTGGCCCTGGAGTCAAGAAGACCTGAGTTCAAATCCGGCCCTAGACATGTAATAATTACCTAGTTGTGTGACCTTGGGCAAGTCACTTAACCCCATTACCTTGCAAAAACCATAAATAAATGAATGAATGAATAAATAAATGAACAAATAAATAAAGCATTGTGCATTTACATTAAAAAAAAAGTCATGAGCCCATTCTCTTTTTTCCTCAAAGTGATACACTTTGAGTTGTCAAAGAAAAATAGTCTGCTTCATCTACCTCCACCAGGCAAGTTTAGACTGGTCTTTTGCATACTTTCTTCAGTAAGGTATGCTGCAGAGGAAACCTTTGTGCTTCTCAAAATCTAGCACTAACTATGGAGTTTGAACAAAGACCAAGGACTATTACCTTTAATTTAGGGGAAAAAAAGTTATCTTATTGTCTGATCTTGCTATCTCTTAAACTTTAGGTTTCTTCCTTAAGGATATGATTTCTCTCTCATCACATTCAATCTGGATCAATGTATACCAGGGAAACAATGTAAAGACTGGCAAATTGCCTTCTGTGGGGATGAGGAATGTAAAATTAGGGGGGAAATTGTAAAACTCAAAATAAAATCTTGAAAAAAAAAAAAAAACTAGCACTAAGACCTTGCTGGGATGCTATTAACAGAAGATCTTAACTTGAAAAGCACTAGCCCCTAATTCTTTCAGGAATATTTCTTATCCCAAATATACAAAAGCACAGCCTGGAAAGGTGAAAAGGAGTTTATTGACCACATCATTGCAAACAGCTACAGTGTTTACAGACAAAGGGCCAAAAGTGCCATTTCCACATGCAAAACCGCAGGAGACACAGCAAGAATGGTAAAGGCTTTGGAAACAGAACTTCCCTTTTTCAAAGGGGAGGCAAACTATGAAATGGCTCTTTAATGTCAACATAAAGAGAAAATATTAGTCCAGTGCTGTATTTGGAGTCAGGAAGACTTCAGGTCAAATGTCACTTCAGACATCTCCAAGCTGTATGACCTAGAATAAATCACTTAATCTCTCTGTGCCTCAGTGGGTTTTTTGTTAAATCTGTAAATGACAGTATTGGAGTTCTAAATCTATTAAATCTATATTTTTAAATATCCTTCTTGTACTCTTGAAGCTCACCATTTGCAAATGACTAGATCATACATGAGGACATTCTAGACAAGTTTTCCATACCAATATTTAGGTGGCTTTTGGTTTTTTTTGTTTAAAAATAAAAAAAAAAACACAAATAACGCACTCTCTTGAAGCACCAGTGCCTATTGTCAGTGCTGGTAAAGAAAAAGCTGTTTCACAAGTTACCTGATGAAATCAGATATACAGGAAAACTAAGGCACTTTTCTCTAAAGCACATATTTAGTAACAAATTCAATGACTGTTGGTAATAGAAATTCAGAAAACAGAGATGGTATTATACCATATAGAAGAGGCTGTTTTATAAAGACAACCCCTGCATAAAGCTTGCCAGTAGTAAATTCCCTTTCTAAAAAAAAAAGGTTTCTTTAACTGGAATCCTTGAAGCAGCATAAAGGAGGCTAAAATTAGAATCTTAGGAGGTATAAACAAAGGACAGGATAACTATATCTTTTATCCATCTCTAAAGAAAGCAAGTATGTATTTCCCAATAATTCTTAGAAGTGAGAGGCTATAGGACAGACCTCACAGGAGTAATGGAGGAAGAAACTGATAGCAGCTTTACTCTGTGATGTGGCCACAAGCAGACAGAAAAACTTCAATGATCAGCTTACCCCTTACCATGAAGGACTCTACTGTTCGGTCATTCTAAAAGGAGGGGCCTTGGTCCAAATCGTGATTAAGATTGTAAACTAATACTATTGAGCATTCACACAGGACCGTTCATCCAAGAATCACAAATATACCTCACTGAATTCATCCTCAGATCTGCAAGGAAGGTATAAGGTGACCCAGTCAAAATGGGCTTTCATTTAAAAGGAGATGGGCTTTAACTGGGTCATCCAGAAGCATTATCCCCTTCTCAGGAGCTGAGGTCTCACAAAATGCCTACAGTACAGTTAGCAACACCCAAAAGTTCAGCTTATTGCTTAAAGCGCTCTCTCTCGCTCTCTCTCTCTCTCTCTCTCTCTCTCTCTCTCTCTCTCTCTCTCTCTCTCTCTCTTTGCATCTGAGTAATTGGATCGACCCTGAAATCAAATATCACATGGTCCAACAAACTGAGGCTACAGGGACAGGCACATTCATAGAAAAAAAATAAAGCTGCTAGTCCCAGACTTGGCTGGAAGGTTTGTGTGACCTTAGGTAAGTGATGACCTCAGTTTAGTAACAAGATTTTCTTATTTGTAAAAATAATTTAACCTAGAAGGGTTGGATGAACCAACAGGGCAAACCACAATTGCTTCTGAGCTCATTCTCTGGTCAAAAAACAAAAAAAAACAGAAAGCCCGCCTTGATCTAGGCTAAAAATCCAAGAAAAGGAAAAGAAGAATAGACTTTAATGTCATATATTTTGTGGAATCCAGAATTTGGAAAACACCAGAAGCACTAAATTAATTATAGCAGAAAGGGCAAAAGTGGAAAGAGCTATTTTGAATACAAAAATTAAGAATACAACCTAGCTCTGGATTATTAAAATATACTATCAAATTTCCTCATATGGCACACATATTTCTTTTAGTCTTATGGCAAATCTAAAATGTATTTTTCTAATTATGGAAAAATGTAAAACCTACAGCATATAAAATATGGCTTAGTTGTCATAGACTAGAGAATTAAGATAGAGTACATGGAGCACAAAGAAGGGAAAAGACAGAATGGGAAAATCAGGGTTCTGAGCATCCCTGGATTGTGCTCAGTCCTATATTTTGAAAATCATCAACTCTGAGAGGTTAGAAGACTTTGCTATTTAAAACAGAAGTTATAATAGCCCACAATTTCATACTGGCATACTTCCAAAGAGTTTTTCAGCCTCTGGTCTAAAAGTAACAAAGAGTAGCTGAATGTGTAAGGAAGTATATTACCCACTACAATCACAGCCCAATTCTGGTCTAGCAAGTCAGAAGAAATGAATTCCCCTGCCCCATATGTCTTTCCTTGGTAACATTTAACATGAAAAAATATAGTATTTAAACAAAACAGAATGCCTAATTTTACATGATTATAGCTTATATAATCCAAATGATCTTAGAGATTATAATACACAATGGAATTTTACAGTTTCAGTAAAAGGAGGGAAACAAGCAGGTGAGTACTGTTCGATTAGTAGTTTCACGCTAAAAATTGACAGAGCAAAACACATATCACATATTTTTACCTGACAGTTAAGAACAATGAGATGCTAATATCCTTTGCAGTCAGTAAATAACAAATATTTATGATTCTCCCTCAAAGAATTGGAAGAAAACATACAACACATAAAGTGCAATACAAACAATATTTATCTTCTTATTCAGGAAAAAAATTCTTCAGTCCAACCAGAATATAATTTACTAAACCACTGTAACTAGAAGCTTTACTGTGTAATGCGTCTCTTCTATTAAGGTCTTTAAATGTTTTATAAATATGAAAGGAGCATTTCTTCAATAAATAAAAAGTACTGGACAGTCTTGACTACTGAACTCCAGGTTCTTCCAACATGACTTTCCATCATGGTAGTCCAAACCAACTGCAACCACACACAAAACTTCAACAAATAAAAGAACCAGGTTTTTCTGCAGATCCAACAGATGACTCGAGTTCTAAAGTCAGGCAGTCTTTATCTTGTTGTCAATATGCTTCTTCAATGTCTGAATCCTAAATGAGGAAAAACCATATATGTGATATGTACTGAGATACAATAGTGACCAAAAAACGATGTAGTAGAGACAGCATGTCAGTCAACTAAGTCAAAAACTCAAAAGCTTTTCCCAGAACATGGCTTAGTCACTACCTAGCACAACTTGTATGAATGGAAATTACCATTAGGCAAGTACGAGCCAAATCTCTAAGCAGCAGACATCTGCCACCTCCTTTTCTTCCTCAAAGGCCTCCTCCCCTTCTCCCAGTGACTTTCTGTCAAAGCACCCTCTGTCCTTCACAAGTTCCAATGAACTATCAAAGGGTACAAAAGCAACTGAATTAAGATAGACAGCTGCTTCATGCTAGTAAACTTCAATCATCTAGTCCAACCTTTTATTTTACATATGAGAAAATCAAGCCCCAGAGGACTTAGGACTTGTCCAAGATAGTTCAAAAGGCAGAATTCAAAGAAGCAGATCAGGCTATTTGATTGCAGATACAGTATCCTTTCCAGATTAGCATGGACTTTCATATTTACAAAAATTGTCCCAAAAGTCTTAGTGAAGTTTTGTGTTTTAATATATAAAAAATTCTAGTAAGAGGAAGAGTCCAGTGGGCTTTAATGTCTAGGAAATAGCCAGAACTTGGAAAGCCCTAGAAGTACCAAATCAGTAACAGCTAGAAAGGGCAAAAAAATGGAAAAGGGTTTTTTGAATGACAAACCTGAGTTACAGAGAGCTACTAAAATATATTGAAAATCCTTCTTTATATGGTGCACATATTTTTTAATGTCTCCTGGCAGACCTAAAATGTATTTTAAGCTTTAAGAGTTTAAAACTTCAATAAGGTTTTGGGGGCATCCTGTATGGTCAAACCAAATTTATACTGTACATAATCAAGATTGTAGACACACATTCATTTTATATTATCAAAATATTTTCATCCAAATGTTTTACCATCACATCCCTTCATTGCAATATCTTTGACCTTAATTTTACATAATATTTTATGCTTAAATTAACAGGGAAAAGGAAGAAGAGTCAACTGAGAATTTTAAGACTTAGAGCCTAGAATGGGTCTAGAGGTGGCGCAGTACAGCCAAATCCTGGGTCATAAATCAAGTCTTCAAACATCTCTGTATCAGAAAATCAACTATCGCTGAATAGAAAGTACTAGAACAACCAAGAAAACCCATCATGAGTCACAAGCACTAAGATGAAAGGGAGAGCAGCTTTTCCCTTTTGAGTTTAAAGACAAAACACTAGCTTTCTAACCCCTTATGGAGAGCTCACATAGTGAATCTATCCATGTTCCACAAAGTGCAGAGAGATATATATTTCTGGAAAAAGACTTTGTGGATTTGTTTACATTGCTTAACCATGCCCTTTTTTTTTTATTTTCTTTCTCCTGATTAGTTGGAAGTTGGGTTGGCAATAATAATGGGAGAAAAAAAAGCCATTATAACTTTATAAAAACTCTAAGTCAACTAAATGATCACAACATATCAACTAATTGGGAGGAACAGAGAAGCCAAATGTACCACCAAAGCTAGTAGAGGTTCACACAGCCTCCCACAAAATCCATCACCCAAAGTATGGCAGGTCAAAGGGTCTAAGCAAAGAATGGGGTTTAAACAAAGGAGTGCATGACCCAGACTGGCCATCAGGAAGGAGAAATGTTTTCTCCATATTTCTTCTGGCTAGCAAGGCAGAGGAAAGAAAAATCATGGTGATGTAGACAGAAAATTTGGTGTCAGACTATTTGGATTCCAGGGTCCAGCAGAACAAATCACTTGACTTGAATCAGGGAAAGTGCCCTCATTTGTGAAATAGGAATACAGCTTGGACCATCCACTTCACCTGGCTGTGATGAGGAATAAATAAAATGCTGTGTGTAAAGTCACTGTAAAAGTAAAGAGATAAAACCTTGCTCACAGCATTGCTCCACAAGAAGCACCCCCAGGGTCATTTTATGTCCACAAAACAGAGGGGAGAAGTTGAGGTGGTTAAGAGTTGATATGGGTTTCCTGTAGTCACAATTCTGTCAAAGCCACTGGTTTATGCTTCCCTCTGGTCCCACCTGCACTATCTGAACTAATACCACAGCACAATGCATTTCCTCCAAGTGCAGAAAAGTTAAACAGATAGTTAAGTGAAAGAAATAGCTTACCAGACATTCAGCACAACGAATACAAAGTCTTCTCATGCAGTTTTCATCTTCTCCCTGGTCAGTGCTGTAAAAAACCAAAGTGGGCAGAATTAGTCAAAATGTCCATTGCCAACCTTTGTAATAACAACATAACCATAACTGCTGTTGTTGATGTTGTTCAGCTGTGTCTCTTTGTGACCCTATTTGAGGTTTTCTTGGCAAAGATCCTGAAGTGGTTTGCCATTTCTTTCTCCCAGCTCATTTAACAGATGAGGAAATTGAGGCAAACAGGGTTAAGTGACTTGCCCAGGGTCACATAGTAACTATCAAGGCCAAATTTGAACTCAAATCTTCCTGACTCTGAGTCAGGCACTCTATCCACTGTACCACCTAGCTGCTCCATAAAACAATAACACCTAGCAATTATATAGCACTTTAAGTTTTGCAAAGTGCTTTAAAAATATTTCATTTTATCTTTGCCATTTATATTTTTATTAATTATCATTAATATAGTATTGCTGTTATTGTCCCCATTTTAAAGATGAGGAAATTGAGGCAGAGAGGAGAAATTCATTTGCCCAAGCTCTCACAGCTATTAAATTCCAGAGGTCACATTTGAACTCAGATCTTCCTGATTTCATGTCTAGGACTCTTCATTGTGCCACCTACATGCCTCAAGTAAAGGGCCCTATCTGTTTACTTGGGTTTCATTTGCATAAGAATATATTAAATGCTATCTGGATTATAATATTACCCTTCACCAGATGTGATGGTCTTTTCTCAGTCTTTGCCCCTCCTGACCTCTCTGTAGCCACTCACTCTATCACCTTCTCCTCTCCACTTTTGTTACTCTCTCCTGGTTCTCCTTTCACCTATGTGACTGCTCTTTCTCAGAGCACTTTGTTGAGTCCTCATTCAGACCATACCCACTAACCAGAGGCATCCTCCAAGATTCTGGACTAGGCCTTCTTTTCTTCTCCTTGTATGCTATTTGCTGATGATATCATCAGTTCCCTTGGACTCAGTTATCACATCTATGCTGATGACTCTCAAATCTACTCTCCAGTTCCAACCTCTCTCTAACCTCTAGAATTTCCAACTGTCTATTAGACATGGCTAAGTTTTAGACATCTTAAACTCAACATGTTCAACACTGTTTTCATCATTTTACCCCCATGCCCGCCCTTTTCCCAAACTTTCCTATCACTGATAAGACCACCACTTCACAATTGAGATGTTATCCTCAACTCTTCACTCTCTCCAACCTTCCAAAATCCAATCTGTTATCAAGTCTGTTGGTTTTACCTTTGTCTGTCATCATCAACTCTGGCACTGCTACCTCCCTGGTGAAGTGTCCTTATCACATCAAGTCTAGACTTTTTCAATAGCCTCTTGGTTACTTTTGTGTCTCAAGTCTCTCCCTATCCTCTATTCAACTTCCAAAGTGACCCACCTAAATTAATGATCTGATCATGTCACCCTTCCCTTGTCAATCAATTCTAGTGGCTCCCTATCACCTCCAGGACCAAATAAAACAATCCTCTGGTGGCTCAAAGTCCTTTAAATCCTGATCTCATCTTAAATCACAGTCTTTTTTTTGACAAGGTAATGAGGTTAAGTGACTTGCCCAAGGTCACACAGCTAGTTAATTATTAAGTGTCTGAGGCTAGATTTGAACTCTGGTCCTCCTGACCTCAGGACTGATGCTCTATCCACTATACCACCTAGTTGCCCCAAATCACAGCCTTCTTAACCTCACCCCACCCCAACCTGCCACTGTCATTATGGTCACCCAGCCTTGGATACAGTAATACTGGCCTCCTGGCTATTCCTCAAACATGATGTTCTGGTCCCTGTCACTATTTCCCATGTCTGTAATTCACTCCTTCCTCACCTGGGTCAACTAGACTCCCTAGCTTCCTTCAGGTCTCAGCTAAAATCTCATCTTTTATGGGAAGTCTTTCCTGATTCCCCTTCATGCTAGTATCTTCTATTGGTTATCTCCAATTTAATCTGTATTTATCTTGTTTATACATAGCTGTTTGCATGTCAGACTGTGAGCAGAGCCTAAAGTTTGCCTCTCTTTGTACTGTCAGTGTTTAGCACAGTGGCTGGCACTTAGCAGGCCAATAATCACTACTTGCGCACTGATATGACTGACCTCTAAACTAGCTCTTCTGAGGCAGCTAGGTGATGCAATGGATAGAGCATTAGGCCTGGAGTCAAGAAAACCTGAGGTCAAATTGAGCCTTAGAACCTATTAAATTGTGTGACCTTAGGGAACTTAACTTGTTTGCTTCAATTTCTTCAAGTGAAAAAATGAGGATAATTAATAGCACCTATATCACAAGAGTTGTTGTAAGGATCAAATAAGTTAATATTTTTAATGAGTGTGCACACTGCTGGGCACTACTGGTTAACAAATTTGTTAAAACATTTTTATGAAAACTAGGTGGCAGTGTGGATAAAGAGCTGAGCCTGGAATCAGGACACCAGAGTACACATCTAGACTCAGCTCCTTCTTCACAAAGTTCCCTTCATCCTCCCCAGTCACTTAATCTCTATCTGCCTCAGTTTCCTTAACTCTAAAATGAGCATAATATTAGCTAACCTTGAAGGGTTGTTGAGAAAAAACAAATGAGATAATTCTATAAATCTATAAGATTATTTGTAAAATAATATTAGGATAGAATTTGTCACTTAATAAATGCTTACTCTATTCCATTCTTATGTCCTTGGTAGTGCTTATAAGCTCAATCAACCAATTCTTTTACTAAGCATCTATTGGGTACTTAAACACTGCTAGACATTTGAGATATAAAAGTGAGTCGATGCTTGCCCTTAGGAAGCTTACATTCTACTAAAGGGACACAACAATAGTATCATAGTCACATAAATAAACAAATACGGGATACAAAGCAAAAACACAATGATGGGGAAGTCATAATACCTGGGCGCAACAGGTAAGGTCCCTGGAAGGAGATAATGGCTGAGCATTCATGAAGAAAGGCAAGAGTTCCAAGGGGTGGTATTGGGGAGAGACTATTCCTAGTAGAGGAGAAAAACTGACAAAGGTCCAAAGAAGAGGACAGATGGGAGGGGAAGTGTTGAACTGACAAGACCTTAACAACTTATAGAAGAGAGCAGGAGAGAGATACTCAATGGAAATAAATGGGAAAAAATGGAAAGTTTTTCTCTTCTTATTCTCTGTAATTATATATCAAATGGGGCAGCTAGGTAGCACAATGGATAGAGCACTGGCCCTGGAATGGGAAGGACCTGAGTTCAAATCTGGCCTCAGGCACTTAATAACTGCCTAGCTGTGTGACTTGGTTAAGTCACTTAACCCCACTGCCTTGCAAAAAAAATATATATTTATCAACATATCAAGAGTTCCAAGAGGAAAAAAGTTAAACTAGATGATTTTCCTGTTATTAAATTAATCATTTTATTCTGTTTTTTAATAGTTTGGGTTTAATTTAGATTTCACAGTCAATATGCAATTTTTGCAATTTGGTTACCAAACAGAAGATATTTCTGTCCATGTTTTGTAAAAGAGTTCCCAACTCCAATCAATCAAAATTTATTGAGCATCTACTATGTGCCAAATTCTGGGTATAAAAAAGAAGCGAGACAGTTCCTAACCTCAAAGAGTTTACAATTTAGTGAGGCAGATATATAGATATCTATATGTTTATATAGATATATACATAGCAGGCCATATACAGAATGTATGAGAAATAAGTTAATAAAAAGTAGCACCATAATTAAGAGGGATTGAGAAGGCTTCCTATCAAAGATAGAATTTTAATTGAGAATAAAAGGAAGCTAACAGGAAGTCAATAAGCAAAGTTGAGGAGGGAGAGTAATACCAGAATGAAGGATAGTCAGAAAGAATGCCCAGAACTAAGAGATGATGTGTCTTGTTTATGGAATAGTCAATGGTCAGTGTCAGTGTATTGAAGAGTATGTGTTAGGGAATAAAGTGTGAGAGTACTGGAAAGGTAAGAAGGCACAAGGTTATAATGGTTTTGAATGCCAGAGTATTTTAATTTGCTTCTGGAGGTGATAAGAAAACACTGAAGTTTAACAAGTAGGGAGGGGAGGCTGGCATGGTTGTACCTTCACTTCAGTAAACATCCTAAGCACCCTAAATTCTATTTTCCTAAATTATAGAATAAAATCAGGACATAATAAATGTCATTTTAACCATCCCCATGAAAGGTCTTTTCACAACCATCCTCAGCACCAGAACAAAAGGAAACTTTAAAATGAAACTTAGCTAGCATAAATGAACCAGGTCTAGGAAAAAGAAAAAGACACTTAAGGTTTGAGTTATTGAATATTCTCCACCAAGCAAGACTCATAAAAGGAAAAAAGAGTCTCAACTCCAGTCAAACATACTCATCTGAAACTTCGATTGATGACTTTTTGTAGCCAGATTTGCTCTTCTTCTTTAGCCCAGTAGATTTTCTCCCCATTCGCACCAAGAGCAGGGTGACCACCACAGCCGAAGGAATGAAGACCAGAATGGACAGCAGTGCAGCAGAAGAGAGTTGGATGACAAAACCTGGGCAAAAGGGAAAGGAAACAAGGAAAAAGGACCACAAGTGATAGAGTCTTTAAGAAAAGTTATCTGAACATTATTCCCATTGGCTTTACCTAATTTGGAAAATAATGAAAAATATGAAATGATACAATTCAAAAGGAGGAAATTCCTTAACCATGTACTTTCATGTATCTCATAATAAAACATTAAAAACACATTAAAGTAAGGTAAATTTTCTCTATGGATCTCTGCAAAATGTCAATACACTTTAACACCTGTGTTACAGGGTTGCTGTATGGAACAAATTAGATAATGTATGCGAAGTAAGTTAAACATTTTAAACAAGGGTCAGCTATTAATATTAATTCACTTGTCCTCAGTTTCCCCATTTGTAAAATAAAAGTTGATTTCTGTGGCAGAGGTCATTATTTCTAGATCAAGACACCTCACCCCTATGAGTTTTCTCTCTATTCTAAAATTTAAGGTTCACATGGGCAGGAATTATCTCTTTTGTATTTATATCCCCAGAACCTACCTAGAAAATTTTGGCAAACAGCAAGTACTATATAATGCTTTTTTATTCAAACACGGAATGTTCTTTAAGTCCCTTTCCTTTAAAGGAATACACACTAAAACCCTTTAATTGGTTCAAATTCACCATAGCTCTAGAGAAGTCAATCAATAACAGTCATCAGATCATAAGATATGAAAACAAATGGGAAGGAAGGTCAAATTAACACTTACTTAGAAAATTCTTTGAGGTTTATAAAGCACCTTGCTCACAAAAACACTAGTGTCAATTCTTCAATTATTCAGGCTCAGAACACAAGCAGGGTTAAGGGACTTGCCAAGAGTCATACAGCAAGAGCCTGTTTGAAGTCAAATTTGAACTCAGGAAGGTGAGTTTTCCTGACTTCAGGCCCATTACTCTATCCACAGCACCACCTACCTGCCCAATGAAAGCACAGCTCCAGTCAAAAATAAATACATAAATGATTGTTAAAAGACCTGAAAAGTTGATTCAGCTTATAAATTATAAATGCAAACTTCACTCAAGCTGATGGATCTAAATAAAGAAAATGAATTTGATCAAAAATTAACCAATTACTCAATGGACTTCAAAAAAAGGCTTCTAATCACCCTGATCTAGAAAAGCAGAATCACTTTAGTGGAAATGGGAACAGAAGATTTTTGCAACTCTCTTACCCCTTTCAGTGACTACCAGCTCCGTCATGGGAACATTGTGGTGGACATCTGGTGGATTCTTCACAGTACAGCTGAATGTTCCATTGTCTCTCATGGTTGGGTTGCTAATGCTAATAGATGCATCTCCTTGGTACACATCCCCAACCCAAGAAATTCTGTCACGGAATGTGCCTGCTGTGGTTGGGTATTGGAAAGATTGATAATGAAAAATCTAGGAATGGAAAAAGATGGAAAAAAAAGTCAATTTAGAAAAGGCTAATAGGAAAATTAAAAAGAAAAAATATAGTATGGTTGCATGCTTCCCCCCCCACACTTCATATAGGGATTTCAAAAATGTTCTAAATGTAAACATTATTATAGATGAAGAAAGAAAATCAAGAAAACTGAGCACATCAATTCAATAAAAGAATCAGGGAAAGCATCTAAGAATTCTAAATCATTACTTCCTCAACAAATTTCCTTGAAATACTGAAAGAGTTTTTAAAATCTCCATTTCTCTCCTGTCAAAATTAACTAAATTAGCTAGTAGGTATAGCAATATGTAACAAACCTTCCTAGTATTCTCACTTGAAAATTAATATAAATGTACAGTAAGACACACAGCTGATGTTTAATAAATGCTTACTTAAACCTTTATTGCTTCAGACTTAGCAAACGGGAATATCACCATAATTCACCTACTTATGTTGGGCTGGGTAAATTATTACTCATGTGATTACTGTTCTCTTGTACAAGGTGCACACTTATTCATTTGTTTATCTGATGACAAGTTGCCTTCCCACTCAAAAATTCCAGGAGTCCTCAACTCCCAAATTACCAAGAAGAAAGAAACTTCCTGGGTAAGACTACTTGGTCAGACAGTACACATGAAAATCAGGGATTCTTGCTGTGGCCAACCTCTAAAAGATTTTCAGAACAGCCTACTCCATGAATGAGGTAATAGATAGAACTCCATACTTTGTTCAATAGTCAGTCTGGCTTAAACCTGACTAAAAAAACATTACTACTTCAGTCTCACTCATGTGATGTAGCTACCTCCTCTTTTTCAAATTGTAAAAGTCCATTAATTCCAACTTTAAGAACAATACAACATGAGTCTGCTGTTTTGTTTAAACTTTCCTGACCCCCGTTATTCAGATGATCTGACAAACAAGTGATAGAGAGCATTACAGGATATAAAATGGACAATTTTGGATACATCAAGTTAAAAACAAAACCAATGCAGCCAAGACTAGACTGAAAGCAGGAAGCTAGATGGGAGGGTATAAAATTTATAGCAAACTTCTCTGATAAAGGCCTCATTTCTCAAATATATAGAGAACTGAGTCAAATTTGTAAGAATACATGTCATTCTCCAATTGATAAATGGTCAAAGAATTTGAATTGGCAGTTTTCAGAAGAAGAAATCAAGGCTATCCATTGTCATATGAAAAAATGATCTAAATCATTACCGATTAGAGAAGTGCAAATTAAAGCAACTCTGTACTATCTCCTTAAACCAATCAGAAAGGCTAAAATGACAAAAAAGGAAAATGACAAATGTTGGAATGGATGTAAAAAATTGAGAGTCTAATGGATTGCTTGTGGAGTTGTGAACCAATCCAATCACACTGGAGAACAATTTGGAACTATGCCCAAAGGGCTACAAAACTATGTCCAGGGGCAGTTAAGCAGAGCAGTGGATAGAGCACTGGCCCTGGAGTCAGGAGGATCTTAGTTCAAATTATGCCTCAGAGACATAATGACCTTGGGCAAGTCACTTAACCCTACTGCCTTACCAAAAAAAAATATGTATAACCCTTGATCTAGCAATACCACTTCTAGGTCTCTTCTCCAAAAAGATCAAAAAAAAAAAGAAAAAGAAAAAGAAAAAAGCTCTATAATGTACAAAAATATTCATAGTAGTTTTTTTAGTGATGGCAAAGAATTGGAAATTGAGAGAATGCCCATCAATTGAAGAATGGTTGAATAAACTGGGGTGTATGATTGTGATGAATTACTATTGTGCTATAAGAAATGAGAAGCTGAATGCTTTCAGAAAAATCTGGAAAAACTTACACGAACTGATGTAGTGTGAAGTAAGCAGAACCAGGAGAACATTTCACATAGTAACAGCAATATCCTACCATGATCACCTGTAAACCTTAGCTATTCTTAGTAATACAACTATCCAAGACAATCCCAAAGAACTTACAATGAAAAATGCTATCAACCTCCAGAGAAATAACTAATAGAGAACTGAACTGATGGAGTCTGAATGCAGATCATAGCACATTTTTTTTACAGTCGTCATTATTCTTAGGGTTTTTTTTGTCTGTTTTCTTTTGCAGTATGTGTAATATGGAAATGTTTCACATGATTGCACATGTATTATCTATATCAAATTCCTTCTCAAGGAAGATGGAGAGAAGAGAGGGAGAAAAAGAATATGGAACTCAAAAGATTCTTAAAACTAATGTTAAAATTTTTTGTTTACATGTTTTTGAAAAAAATTAAAATTGAATTTAAAAAAAGATTTCTGAGGGAGTTCCCCACTGAGGCCTTGTTTTTGGTCAAGGAGATACAAACCAGTGAAGCCTTTCCAGTAGGTATGAAGAATAAATCACTCTGTTTGAAATTTGAATTATAAAAGAAATCACAAATGGTTATCTAACTTCCTTCACTGAACCTCTATTTTCCTTCCTACCTCTACTCCATGTGGCAGGCAGGCATGACTCCTGGAGTAACTTAAAGCTTATGGTTTTATACAAGGTGAGAAAGAAAGCCCTGATAGTAAAGAAAGGAGGATGAGTAAGTCTTGGACATTTTTTAAAGTACTGGTTTACAGACAACTGTAAAATTATTATTCCTGCCTTTTGTAGGCTAAGGATATTGCTGAAAACATAGAATATTTCCTGGTAATACTAACTTCAATGGGATTTTACAATGGAATTCAAACATATATAAATTACATTCATATGACTAGAGTTCCTTAATCCAAATTGTAAGGTAAGAAAGGGCACAGCTTTCACAAAGAGAGAGTGGAATAAATTCTCTTAAAATCAGTTTAGTTTTTATTCAACCACTCAGATATTTAAATCTTAAAGTGAAATTATGGAATCATGAAATAAAAAGCAAGAGAGGGGAATTATATTTCCTGTGAGTCTCTAATAACTTATTTGCAAGTATCCTTAAGGTCAAGAAGGAAAATAAAGTGACTGGCATATCAAAAGGTATCTTATCTCCTGAAATAAAGTAGGCAGCTATATTCTTACTGATATACTCATTCCAAAAGAAGAGAATTTGAGGTTTGTCTGGCTTGTTTAAGCTCAGTTAGAATATCCCAAAACAACTTACTGTCTCTGTGCGACTGCTGGTAGGTGGTCGATAAGTCCAATCTATTGTGAGTTTATCTGAGACAGGAGAAGAAGACCTGAAGGTACATTTCAGCTTGATACTTTCTCCAATATAACCTCGAACATGGGCAGCTGCTTTAATCTCCAAAGAAAAGACTGTGTAAATACCTGAATAAAAGAAGTCAAAGTATTTATAAATGTGTTTATTTGGGAAGAGAAAAACAGATGTGAACAAAGACTTTTATTATGAATTCAATAAAGAGAAAGAGATTGTACCTTCATTTTGCCACTTATGACCTTGTACCCCTGGGCCAATTACTTGACTTCTCTATGTCTCAGACTCCTTATCTGTAAAATGAAAGGGTTTGCCTAGAAGATTTCTAAGCCACCTTCCAGCTCAAAATCTATAACCTGATTATTAAGGCTACCAAAAACCTGGAGAAATGGATTTGTCCCCTCCTAAAATGGGGCATGGGGTGATAATGTAAAGTATAAGTATACTGCATTAAAAATATAAAATCTAGTTACTGACTCATAGCTAAATTAAACAGAAACAGATCCATGCAGTCCTGAGTCAAAAGAGAATATTAGAGTGTATCAGCTTTTAACGATGAAAGGATTCTCATCCAAATAGAATACATTTCCAATCTCAAATGAAAACTCCAGTTATCACCACTGCCTCTACTACCTTGAGAAAAAATAAACAACGGAAAAATCTTTTCAAAATCTTGCACCTAGGATTCATTCTGGCTACTTTTTATCAGACTGCTAATAAAGTCATAGTCATAAAAACAGTCATGGAAAAAATTATAATTTTGAATGGAATCCTAAAATGAAATGAATTCTTTAGATCTTTTTAAACCATCTACAGGTTCACTCCTTCCAAGTTCAACTAATATTAAAATATTTTACTCCTCTCTCAAAAAAAAAAAACAGCATTGCCTTCTGAACCCTGACTTCAGAAGTGATTTGTAGAGATCTCTCTTCTACCAGAGTCATCTATTTATAAACTATTCTTTATTCTTTCTGATTCTCATGACCTGCCTTGAGCTATTCTCCTGTCTCCTTATGTCTTTTTTTCCAGTTCTCCCCATTAACTCCTCACATACTGTGAATGCAGTAGTAAGTCACACAAACTTAACTTTTTTCATGTAAATCTCATTAAATACAAATTTAAACATTTGTATGCTCTTCTCTAGAAAACCCCATTTGTTCATATTCCTTTTTAAAGAAAGGAAGCATCCGTCTCAGACACTTAATAATTACCTAGCTGTGTGGCCTTGGGCTTTACTTAAGCCCGTTTGCCTTGCAAAAACCTAAAAAAAAGAAAAAAGAAAGGAAGCAAGTCTAGACTCATAACTAATACAAATCTGACCAAAAGAATATCGTAGCATTTATAGTATCATTTTGTATGTATGTATGTAGAGGTGGGGAAAAGCCTAAGATGGGCATGTGAATCTCTAGTTTATCATGCAGAATAATGCTAGTTTAATTTTCCTATAATCAATTAATAAACATGCATTTATTAAAAACTATGTGCCACAATTTTGGGGTATCTGAGATGGAGAATACCATCTGTATCCAGAGAAAGAATTGTGGAGTTTGAACAAAGACCAAAGATTATTACCTTTGGGTTTTTTTTGGGGGGGTTAGGTTTTTTGCAAGGCAATGGGGTTAAGTGACTTGCCCAAGGTCACACAGCTAGGTAATGGTTATGTGTCTGAGGCTGGATTTGAACTCAGCTACTCCTGACTCCAGGGCCAGTGCTCAATTCACTGCACCACTTAACTGCCCCTATTACCTTTAATTTAAAAAAAAAAAACTGTTGGGGCGGCTAGGTGGCATAGTGGATAAAACACTGGCCCTGGAGTCAGGAGTACCTGGGTTCAAATTCAGTCTCAGACACTTAATAATTACCTAGCTGTGTGGCCTTGGGCCACTTAACCCTGTCTACCTTGCAAAAAATCCTAAAAAAGAAAAACCTGCTATCTTATTATGTAATTTTACTATCTCTTATACTTTTTTTCCTTCAGGATATGATTTCTCCCTCATAACATTCAACCGAGATCAATTAAACCATGGAAACAATATAAAGACTAACAGAATGTCTTCTGTGGGGGGTAGGGGGAGGGAAGCAAGAATGGGAGGGGAATTGCAAAATTCAAAATAAATAAAATAAAAAATATTTACTAGGATTAAAAAAAAAAACAAACTATGTGCCAGATACTATGCTAAACACTAAGTCTGTAAAGAAAAAAAAAACAAATGGTTCCTGTCCTAAAGAGGAAAGAGAGAGACTGGGTCTACATTTTTACAAAGTAACTCTTTGAAGTGTGACCAAGAAAGACCTCTTAAAGAACCAGACCCATGAGACGAGTGTTGGAGGAAGCCAGGGATTACAGAAAGAAAAACAAGGAGGGAGAGCATTCTAGGGACACCGTGCAAAAGCAAACAAAAGAAGATAGAGTCCAAGGTGTGAAGAACAGCAAGTAGCCTGCAAGGCTGCCCAGTGCATTAGAAGGGGGTACTATGTAAAAAGACTAAAAAGCTAGAAAGCCTTTTAAATGCCAGAGTAGTTTTTATTTTATCCTAGAGGAAACAGGGAGTCATTGAAGTTTTCTCTGTCTGGGGAGAGGCTGGCATTGCATAATCAGATACAAATTTTAGGGAAATCACTTTGGCAGCTACAAGAGAATGAAGAGCAGTGAGGTAAAAGAAGGATGTGGCAATAACTCCACTGAGAGATGAGAAGGTCCTGAAATGGGGGGGGGGGGGTATGTAGATGAGTGAAGAGGAGACATAAAGGAGATATGCTATGAAAACATAAATGATCAGGTTTGCTAACTCACTGGTGATATGAGGGGGGGAAGAGTAAGGAACCCCAAAGATGATGCCAAGGCTGATGGGGGACTGGGGTCAACAGTACTCAACAGTAACTACAAAATTTATAGGAGGAGTGGGAAAAAAGTGATGAGTTCTAGTCTGGACATACTGAGTTTGAAATGACTCCAGGACATACAATTTGAAATGTCCAACAGGCAGGTCATAACAGAAGACTGGAGCTCATAAAGAAAACTCAAGTTAGTTATACAGTTCTAGTTATATATCTATGGAGATGATCACTGAACACATGGAAGCAAGTAAAGATCACCCAGGTAACCCAGAGTAGATAGAGCTAAGAGAGTAAATCCACCATTGGCAGGCATAACTAGAATGAAGATCTAGCAGATGAGACTAAGAAAGGTTGGTCATAAAGCAGGACAATAAGAGAGAGGAGAATCATGATAATCCAGAGAAGATGAAGACCAAGGAGGAGAAAGGTATCAATGGTCAATTGCTACAGAATGGTCAAGAAGAATGAAGACTGAAAAACGCCATTGAGAGTTGGCAGTCACTTTAGAAAGGATAGTTAAATACTGAGTTTAGTACAATATTGCTCTTTATTTGGTTTTCCTTGTCCTCCCTTCAAAAATAGACCTGGTCCAATTATTAGTTCATTTGATTTTTCCCTAACTTAGAAGTATTATCTGGCTATTATCAATTTTTAAAAAAACAATGAACAGAAGGAAGGGCCTAGAACAAGTATAAAGAAGAGAATGATCAAGGGTATAAAAAGTTGCAGAGAAATAAAAAAAAGTCGAGGATATGTCTGTAGACAGTAGCAACTGATAGGAAGAGACTGTCAGTCAATAAACATTTTTAAAGCAGCCATCATGTGCATAGCACTGTGCCAATGATGAGGATAAAAAATATGAAAAAGAAAAAAAAAAAACAGTCCCTGTCCTCAAAGAGCTTACAATCTAATAGGGAAGGAGAAACCCAAAAGGAAGATGAAAAGCAGAAGGAAAGAGTCATCGCCAAGAAAGGAACAGTAGAATAATCTAGTGAAGCTAGGTAAGAATCAAGAAAACCTGATCTGGGCTCCCTATTTAAAATGATTGAGCATGGTTCTACCCTTCATTCCAAGGGTCAGAGGGTGGTTAGGAAGTGGAGAGTATACAGAGATGATGAAATTCTGCAAGGTAGTGTGGTTTTCCCAATGAGCTTTCTGGGGTATGGTGGAAAAGATGGTAGATTCGAATAAGAGAGAGGGATGATAGGGGAATCTGCTGGAGAAGATAGGAAGGCAGGGGATGACTGGTTAATGCTGTGGTTTGCCTTGTAGGAATGACCACCTCATATTGTGAGTCTGAGGTTTAGGATAGAGGGGGCAAGAGGCATCTGGGATGAGGAAAAAGGAAGAAGCGCTCTCTCAATGAATGGTCTCAATTTTTTCAGTAAAATATATGGCAAGAAGATAGAAAAGGAAGAGAAACCAAGTGAAGTTTGAAGAACTAATGAAGCACACAGGTTGTCTATTAATCACTATATAACCAGACTCACTTCCTTTTTTCCAGCCTTTTTATTCATTCTAATATTGTTGTGCCTCTTCTGAAGCACAACTAACCTACTTTAACCCATTATGTCTTTACACAACACCTTTTGGTGATACAAAATTCAGCATCTGTCTTGGAAATTTGGATACATCAGCTGAAATTAAAGAAATCTTCAATTATTTGAAGTGACTTTAGAAGTCAATTTGGGGGGCTGGCTAGGTGGCACAGTGTATAGAGCACTGGCTCTGGAGTCAGGAGTACCTGGGTTCAAATCCAGCCTCAGACACTTAAGAATTATCTAGCTGTGTGGCCTTGAGTAAGCCACTTAACCCCATTGCTGTGCAAAAACCTAAAAAGAAAAAGTCAATGGGGGGGGCAGCTAAGTGGTACAGTGGATAGAGTCAACCGTAGACACTTAATAATTGCCTAGCTATGTGACCTGGGCAAGTCACAACCCTATTGCTTTAAATTAAAAAAAAAAAATCTTAAAAAAAGAAACCAGTTTGAAATTAACTGTGACTTATTTAATAACTTTCATTTACTTTCTTTATATCTACATTTGAATATAACTAAACATTGACTGAGAAACTTACATGTATTAGACAACTAATGAACACTTGCTAAATTTAAATTTGTTGGGACACTTTCCGTGTGGAAATGGAGACAGAAATTCTTTAAGAATTCAGAATTAGGGTAGATTATCCTAAATATAATATTGCCAAAGAGCTTAGTTGAAAAACTGGACACTTTTGATGACAGAGGCACTGGTCTGGGAGGGGTCAGGGAGTATGCAAGAAGCATGAACATTAGTCATCAAATTAAAAAGTCCTCCACCTTAAGCTTCTTAGACCTAAGAAACTAGGATCTTTGATTAAGGGCCCTGCTTCAGAAATTTCCTTCAGAAAAATTTCCCTGAAGTTTAACCTATAGGAAACTAGTATCTGACTGATTATTAGCATAACAAGAGGTCTCACTATAGTTTGAACTGACATCTATCCTTCCAGGAATTAAAGGCAATGGAAGAGGCAGGGGTGGGTTACGAATGACAGATGAGTATTTCATTAATTCCCTGTATTTAAAACAAAATTTTAATACTATTAACATTAATTTAAATTTCTCTTAAGCTTAAAAATCTGAAGTAGCAGTTCCAAATTAACTTTCCTCAACAAATAAAATGTCAAATAATTTTGTTTTAGAATAGTGTCACTGTCATTCCTTGGAGGGGGAGGAAAAGAAAGAAGGAAGGAATTTGGAACATAGGATGCATATTTTCAATCTTATAAACATGAAGGCTAATATGCCACAAATATTAAGAGAAGGGAGCTTTATTTCTATGATACTTTGTACATATATGTCATATTTATATTTACACATACATACTACTTTGCACTAATTCGAAGTTGTTTCGTAATATTTGTTAGACATAAGCACGAAGACCCTCCGTCTCTTGCACTGACTCAAGATAAACAGAAATACTAAGGATGTCTTTTCTCCAGATTCTTAGGGTCTGGCCCTAAACACGCACCCCAGGTCCCGGGGTTCGAATCCTGTTTCGACCACTTTGGCGGTTCCCGCGTTACCCCGAGAGTCACCTTGCCCCCTCCCCGGGCTTTACCCCATCCTAAAATGGGCCTAAATCTCGCATTCCCTGGGTCGTGGGGCTCCCCGACACTTCAGTAAGGCGGACCTCAAGGAGTCTTATGCGCTACCAGGAGAGACGCCCCACACCGCGAAGCTCCTCCCCCGAAGGGGTCGCAGCGGGGGTCCCGGCAGGTGAGGCCGGGGCAGGTGAGGCCCGGGCAGGTGAGGCCCCGGCGGGTGAGGCCCCGGCAGGTGAGGTCCGGGCAGGTGAGGCCCCGGCAGGTGAGGCCCGGGCAGGTGAGAACCCGGCAGGAGAGGCCCGGGCAGGTGAGACCCGGCAGGTGAGGCCCGGGCAGGTGAGGCCCGGCAGGTGAGGCCCCGGCAGGTGAGGCCCCGGCAGGTGAGGCCCCGGCAGGAGAGGCCCCGGCAGGTGAGGCCCCGGCAGGTGAGGCCCGGCAGGTGAGGCCCCGGCAGGTGAGGCCCCGGCAGGAGAGGCCCCGGCTGCTGCCGCTGCTCTCTGCCCGCTGCCGTTCCACCACGACGGCGGCAGGCGCCCCCGAGGGCCGGGCTCAGTCCACCCAGGGCCCTAAAAGACCGGCTTCCTCTGGGGACCCCCCACCCGGAAGCGGAAGAGTGACCATCTTCCTCCCCCCCCCCCCGAAAAAACGCACACCCGGAAGTAGGGCGCAAGCGGGCCGCGCACTCACCCTGGAAGAGCAGAAGGCCCCGCAGCCAGGAGAAAGCGCGGCAGCGGCTGCCAGCCCAGCCGCTCGGCCGCATCCCGGCACCGCCGCCGATCCCGGCCAAAACCTTGTTTACGGCTCTCCCGGCCCCCACAGGTGATACCGGAAATGACGCGTCGGAAGGGCGGGCACCGGCGGAGACCCGGCTGGCCGCTGGCGGTTGTCATAGCGACGCGTTGAGGCCTGGCTCACCTGGGCTTCTAAAAGGAGCCAGTTCTCCGTCCAGCAGCGGGAACGAAGCCGCGGAAAGGGAGTCCGGCGCTCCCGGGCCCGAGCCGGGCGGGGCCTTTCTAGATGGGCGGGGTGGCCCCAGGCGGAGCTTAGTCCGGGAACCCGCGCTTACCTGTGGGACTGACCTAGCGCGTCGGGCCCAGGTGGGAGGGGGCCGAGAGCGCTGCGGCCTCGGCCCCGAGGGAGAGGGTGCGCCGGCGCCGCAGGCGAGCCGGGCTCGGGAAGAGCGCGCCCCCGGCGCAGTGCCATCCGGAAAGAGAAAGCAGGGTGGGATCTGCCGTGCCCTGCGGCGACAGGGCGGCCGGCGGCTTGACCGGCTTCAGAGGACCCATGGGCTTGACAGCGGGGGGAGATGGGGACAGAAGTGAGTCTCCTGTCCAGCACCCTTCAGATTCGCATTGATTTCAATACTAGATCATGAGAGTATTTGATGAGAATAAGATGAAGCCAAAAATATGTTTTAGCATCTAGAGAACAGAACGTTAAAGCTGGGGCTTCTGATACTATCTAGGCCAGCTCCCCCATTTTACGTTGGAAGAAACTGAGAGTCAGAGAAATGACTTCCTAGTCTTGTAGCTAGTAAGAGACAAAACCAGCATTGAAACAGGGCTTTTTCCCCAGTATATCCCTTAAGCTTTAAGAAGCTTCCTATTTAACCATTTACTCTACTTCACCAGAGCCCTAGGAACTAGCAACTTTGCCGATGCTTTTGGGAAAAATTTTAAAATATTGAAAAAGAACAGACGAAATATTACTTACTACCTTAACCTCAAGCAGTCAAGAAGAAGCTAAGTATTATTGTTCTGGTAGGCAGCAAAGATCAGAGTGGAATTCAAGCCTAGTTTATTCATCACCTAGGAACTAGTAACTTTGCCGATGCTTTTGGGAAAAATTTTAAAATATTGAAAAAGAACAGACGAAATATTACTACCTTAACCTCAAGCAGTCAAGAAGAAGCTAGGTGTTATTGTTCTGGTAGTCAGCACAGATCAGAGCAGAATTCAAGATTATTCACCACCTCCAATGAATGATTTATCCTGACTGCTTTTTCATGTCACTTAAAAGCTTCATTTTCTCCCACCCCTGTCTGATTTCTGACTTAAATGCTTTTTTTAAGCTTTTTTATTTTTGTGTATGCAAATAATAAAGGAAAAATGTTTTATTACTAAAGGTGGTATTTATTCACATGAGTTTTCATACCTTAATAAAAAATAAATTACAATACAAAAGGGCCCATTAGGATAGATAAACAAATAGCAAGTAAAATTTTCTCCAAGTATATTTCAGCCAAGATACAAGCAAACTACAAGTTTTTCTGGAATCC
Organism: Macrotis lagotis; assembly: GCF_037893015.1. Lineage (NCBI taxonomy): Eukaryota > Metazoa > Chordata > Mammalia > Peramelemorphia > Peramelidae > Macrotis > Macrotis lagotis. Next base: position 641,950,571 of record NC_133658.1, read on the forward strand.
AAATTTAAGGTGTTATTTTTTTAAAAACTACAAAACACTATCCAGACTATCTATCTGAAATAATTTATCTAATAGTGTTTATAGATATTTTTAAATGAAATGTGATTTAAAAGTAATAGAAACTTATACCCAAAAATCTGGTATAAAAATTAGGGAACTAAAAACTTCACTTTTGGACTACTATCCTGTGAAGAAGGCAGATTGTTGATTAAGTGTCAAAATCAAGGCTCAGCTGTCTTTAATTACAGTTTGATGAAGCACATTTGTAAATTCCAGAAAATATAGTCTCCCTGGACCAATTTCATTTGTTAAAACAAATGTATTCACCAATCTGCTTACTAAAGAAGACATGAAACTGAATAGTCCACTTTTGTGTTTAAGTTTCCATGTGATGTCTACACCTTAAATGTTGCTATGGCTGAGAGGTGAGAGAAAACAGAAAATTAGACATTTTTAAAAAGATGCTTTTCTTTCTGAAGTTCACTTACAACGTTTGTTTTAAACAAGTGATGGGCTAACCTAGATTTAAAATTCCCTTTTACCCCACCCTCAAAAACAATATTAAATGAAAACAATGTTCTTTTACTCCAGCAATGTTCCTACTTTTTCAGAGCTGAAATATAAAAATTTCATCACCAATTTTGGGTCCTCTTTACAATCTTCTATCTCATAATTCCCAGAGTTGTAAAGATCATCTTCTGAATCCCAGTGGGAACTTGCTTAATGAGTCTAGCCTCAAGATGAGCTTTGTTTGATTTGCATATTAGAGATGCAAAATTAGACAAAATTGATCAATCAGCAATTGCTCAGTCATTATTCTCTTCAAAACAAAAATTAGAAGTTTCAAATGACTTCTGGTAAAACATAGAAATAACTGAGATTTATCTCACCTTTTGATTGGGGGCATCAGAAGGAAAGAGAACCTACATATCAGATTTAATATCAAGAATTGCTTCTCATGGTGTTCAGAAAGAAATTTTGAGGAAAAATTCATTTTCATCCTGCTTGATGGCATTGAATTTTTAACTTGACTAAAACCTTAGCAGAGGGAAAATAAGAACATTCTGGCAGTGTTTGCTAAACAAGAGTCCTGCACTGGCTCATAAGGAGTTATTGCAGCATGTCAAGATAGAAGTGAATTAGCAGAGTTGGTTCAAGTAGGTCAGTACTGGAATAGCCGAAGAAAATTTTCCATTAATCCCAGCATCTTAGAGCTTCTTGTTCTTGGGAACTCTCAGTTACCTGAGATACAAAGCAAAAACTAAAGTGAAAAAATATATTTGCTTCTGTCTACTAACATAAATTAAAAGCATATCAATACCATGCACTGAGGAGTGACACAGTATAATACAGTACAGTAGGAAACATTTTACATTTGATTCATGCTGTCATTCTCATATGAAAGGAAAATGTTTAAAAATTACTTTCTTCTCTCAACTTTAGAAACATACATTTGCTGGGTCAAGACCAATTACTACATTTTATTTTCCAATTAGACTGAACAATCATTTACTTTCTGTTTTATGAATACATAGTTTTGATTGAGGAGTACCCCCCAATTCAGGTCATTTCAGCTTCTAAAGCAAAATCTTTGTTTTATTTAAATATAAGGTTGCTTTGTTTTCTTGTGTTTTTTAATGAATTTCACTTTATTTGAATAAATAAGGTACACCTTTATGGTCAATATTATGAGAGTCACTATGAGAGAGTATTAGAAGTTTTCACACGAGTACCCCATCTTATGATACTGTTTCGACTGCCACGTGACTTCTATATCGTCTTTTCCGGGAGTGCTGGCAAAGGACCACCACAATTACTATTAAAACCATCAGTGCACAAGCAGAGCCAATGGCCAGAGCCAGGAAATAGATCTCAGAGAAACGTGCTGCACAAAGGGAAAAAAAAAGGATATATTAAGACTATAGATCAGAATAATTCTCTAAGATATGGAGAATTGTATTTTCAACATAATAAATCCCCCCCCCCACTTTACATGTAAAATGTACTTATCCTTGAGTTAGACTTTCAGGAACAATAGAAAAGAGTCACTGGTTATATGACTATGGAGGATATTACTAATTTCATCAAATAAATATATAACCATCCCTTCCCTCAGTTCTTCTCTCTTCCCATATCTTACCTTGATTTTCTATCATCTGACTGACCTTTGGGGGGGGGGACAATTTTAAACTAGTTTTGGTATGAAGGGAAGAAATATCACCTCTTCTCAGACCTCATTGCTCTCTATATCATCATTATTAAGCATGACTTGTCCTCTGTTCCCCCCATGAAAATGTAAATTATATAGTTCTTTTCTCTCCTTATACTTCCCTTCACCTCAACTTTTTTTATAACAATTTACCTTATTTCTTTTGCCTCATCTATATTTCCAAGCCAAAGTATTTATCTTCTTAGAATTCTTAATTTTGTTTACCACCCCTTCTATAAAATAAACCCTATCCCACCCCCAGTATTTTTAGCAATCATCCTAGAAGATGAATCCTCTCTCTTCCAAAAGCTTTCCACTCCCTCTGAACACTCTCCTCTGGGTGACCTACCTGTCTGTACAACACTGAGTCGAATCTCCCCTATCAAGCCATCAACATCCGGTGGATTCTTCACCTGGCAGGTGAACGTCCCATTGTCATTAAACTGCAGTCTCCAGATCATGATGGAGACATCATTCCGGTTGATGTTTCCATCCCAGACCACCCGGTTCTTAAAATGTCCAGTATTTGGTGGATAGGGCTGTTCATGGAAGTAAAACACCTGGAGAATGAATAGCAGAGCAGTATTTTCAGTCCAGTCAGTACTTCATCTATTCTGCCAATGTCCTGTAAGAAACTATTAAATTTTCTTGTACCTGTCTTCTCTTCTGCTCAGTCTGCTTTCCTGCAAGCTTTCTCTCTCCCTTGTCTCCAAGAGCAATGTCAGAAGATTGCCATAAATTATCCCACCCAGAACCTCTGGAAAATGATGATACTGTACTTACAAACTCCTCAGGGCCCCCATCTCGGGGCCGGAAGTTCCAGGTGACTGTTAGGGCATTACCCACAGGAGAGAAACTGGAAAAGGTGCATTTTAGACGAACATCTGTCCCATTAACAGCTTCAACTACTCGGGAAGTGTAAACTTCCACAGCTTCTGTGTATTGAACAACTAGGAGAAAGATCAAGAAAAAGATGTATTGTGGGGGGTTACTGCCTACCTATGTCCAGCCCCCACAAGGTTCTGCTAATAGTGATCTGGTGCTCTACAAAGTGTCTCCCATTCCTGTAAGGGGATCTTTGTGGAATTCTGAAGTGCTCCCATCAAAACATCCCAGATAGGCCAAGCAACTAAACAGAAGTATCCCTTTACCCAAACTTAAAGCTATTTACATTCCTAGAATTCAGGACACTTCTATATCCTGTGAGAAGTTTACTGAGTTAAAAAAAAAAAAAAACAGCTAAAGCCACACATTGCAATGAAGCAGCCTGGCATGCTCACTTCTCATGGGGTAAAAATTTATCTAATCAGAATTGTTGTAGAATAAAAGCAAGACAGAACATAACTAATTATAAGGGGCATAACATTTGTTTTGAATTTCTTTGAAATTGCCTTCACAAGCAAGGAACTCTGTCACATTCATTAATGCTATATAGTTCCTAACACACTATAGGAGTTCATTAAATAAACATTAAAGTGTCCTAAAATATATTTGCTCAAAGCTGCTAAGCTCTAGGATATTTTGCCTAGCATTATTTCTGCCGTCACAGAATCTAGAGCAGAAAGGTATCTTAGATAGCATCTAATCTACTGTAGTCATTTTTCAGGTAAGGAAATTGAAGCCCAGAAAGTCAAAGGAGTTTGTCCCAAAACATATAGGAAGCAAATAGTGAAAGTGGGATTCAAATCCATTTCCTTTGACTTTAAATCCACCTCCTTCTACTTATGCTACCGCTTCTCATGTGCCTCTCAGGAATATGGACACACAAACACAAATTCAAAACCACACTGCTTCATGTGCCTGTAACTTTTCTAAGTGCAGTAGATTTAGTCCCACACAAAATCAGTGACATATTTACCTGCAATATACTGAGCCAAATCCTGCCTGGAGCTGCAGCCTGATAATGGTCAAGAAGAAAATAATGTGTAACTTGAGATCAGAAAGCATTCAGTGTATCTGAATCACTGGCAACTGAACACACCTAAACCTGTTTGTCCAAAAGCAGTTCCCAAAAAACAGCCCACTAATTTGGATTTCAATGGAGTCAAACCAAAGAAAACTGGTGCAACCTCACTAACATAAATTCCCAGGACGTCTTAAACTCACCAACTAACTGTAGCAGGAAGATGGTATAGGAGGAAGACAGACAGAAAAGTTCACATGATCCTTACCTGTGAGTTGTATGTAAAAGAGAAGCGCAGCACATGACGGGCTCTTGCCATACATCAGGGAAATCCAGCCCTCACCCCGATTCGGCAAAGGGCAGACAGAGGGAATCCAGACCCTTCAGAGGTTTCACCAAGGGTAAGAGAGGAGCCCTGTGTCCAAAAGAGTGGAATCTGACTGCTGAGAAAATTCTTGAAGATCCTCTTCACCTCTGGGAATCTGAGCTTTGGTTCTTCTGACTCAGACTAGTTCTCTCCGTTCACTCTGCAGGAATGAAAGGTGGGGCCTCCCAAACACTTCCCTCTTCCTCCCTCCCTCTCTAAGGCTGCCTGCTTAAAGGACCCAAGTTTTGCTGATCCTCTCTTAGATTTTTCGTATAATCTGGCCCCTGGAAAGCCTCGGAAATAGAGGTGGAGTCAAGTAAAGGGGAGCCAAGTAAAGGGAAATCTATTCCAACCTTTCTTGTTTAATAGTTCACACTATTTAAAACAGGTTTTGGGTGTGCCTTGGAAGCAAATGTTGAAATAATTTCCTGAACACTACCTTTCAGTTATTCCATTTCCCAAAGCATAGACAGCATAACACTGCCTAGGGCTAATTACCAATTGTAACCACCCCCCCCCCCACCCCCCCACCCCCCCGCATTAGACTATTATTTGAGCTAGATGAGGGGTTCCTCAAATTCAAAATGTTTCCAGTTTGGGCATGAGCTCCAATCCAAATATTGACTGCATAGTTTAAATAAGACTTGTCATAAGGCTTTACTGGCCACCTAAACTCACCTAGCGCTAAATAGGTATCCTTGGTTCCTACCCCTCCCAACTTCAGTAGATTCTCTACTATAATCCTTACTCTCTTTAACTTTCAGATTTTTCCCTACTAGATTCTTCCTTGCTACCTATAAACTTGACCGTGTCTCTCTCATCCTCACTTGATCCAAGCATCCCAGTTTTCTATCATGTCATATGTCTCCCCTTCTCAGAAAAATTCCATGAGAAATCTGTCTATATGTACCTCTCTTCCTACCTTCTTCAATTCTAAACATTGTAGTCTGGCTACTAGTCTCATTGTTCAACTGAGCTACTCTCCAAAGTTACTGATGATCTCTTAATTGCCAGATCTAATGGTCTTTTCTCAGTTCCCACCCTCTCTAACTCTCAGCAGCCTTTCACATTGTCAGTCCCCCTCCCCTCTTAACTCTCTTTTAGACTTCATAAGGTTGCTCTTTTCCAGTTCTCCTAGCTGTCTGACAGATCTACAGTTTCCTTTACTAAATCTTTAGGAAATACCTACTGTGATTGTCTGAAAGACTTGGTCCTGAGCCCTCCTCTTTTTCCAACTATGCTACCTTATTTGGTTATCTTATCAGCTCCCAAGGACTCAAATTAGCATCTCAGTTGATTTCTAGATATGTATCTCCCTATTTATTCTCTTTCATGATCTCTAAGCCCTCACCACTAGCTATCTGTAGATCAAATTACATTCACAAGAAAAGATCTCAATTTTCAGAGGTTGTGGAATATCAAGGTTGTAGAATCACAGAATTAAAAAGAACTAACATCCCCATTTCCATCAATGATCTTCCTAATATGGTTTCTAGTCCTTTTTCATAATGTCATAAGATATAAAGACCATGCATTTATTAAATGCCTATTGTCATCCAAGGAATCACAAGCATGTGGTATACAAAAATAAAAGTGAAACTATGCCTACCCTCACAGAACTTACATACTAATGATGGATACCTGTATAAATATATACATGTACCTATGTAAGTATATACAAAATAAATACAAGGTAATTGTGGGAGGGAGTCCAATCTATTCATTTTACTGATGAGAAAACTGAGACCCAAAGAGGGTAAATGGCAGTAAATGCCAAACTCACAACTCTTGATTCCATATGTGGCACTTTTTCCATTATACAACCCAAAGGCCACATGAGCTTACAGTTCTCTAAAAACCCTACTTCTACACTTGAACTACTTCCTAACCAAATCTTCCTCAGCTCAGTATGAAGCATAAAAGCAGAATGTTTCTTATTCATTTAATTTCTTACAATTTGAATTAGATACCACAATCTTAAAGAAGAGGGTAATAATAACATTTTAGCTACCTGGATATCATCTGCCCTCTACTAAGACTCTAGAATGTTTAGAAGTATAAACAGGATTCTTTCTAGAAATTTAGGGGGATTCAACTGGGATTGGGAATAGCGGTGAAGGTAGGAAAAAAAGAAAATATACAATATCATCATGGGTATAATTACATTAAAAAAAGGTGACCTGAACCCCAAAGATTCCAAACAATATCATAAAAAACTTGACCTGAGAATGGGGCACAACAAAAGGCCTCAATATAGAGTCCAGTTCACCAAAAGAGCAAGATGCACCTGGACATTTTTTCCAATCCTCAAGACTCAAACGTCTTTGAAATAGGAACCATTCACCAACAATAAAACAGCTTTAGCTGTTTCCATGGTCTAGGATACCAAGATCCAAAAGATTTTTAAAAATTCATTAAGGACCTGAATCATAGGGATGCAAATATATTTATTTCAACATTAGGAATACATCAGCATGATTATATTAAAATCCAAAACCACATGATTCTCTCAATAAAAGCAGCAAAAGACATTAATAAAATACAATATTCTTTTATGCTAAAAAAACCTACAAAATATAATAAGCAAAGAGAAACTTATTTTAAGTATCATAAAAAGCATATGCAATGGGTATACACTAGAAACTTTTTCAGTAAACACAGGAGTAAAGCAAGGGTGCTGATTCTCCTCACAGTTATTTGAAATTATATGAAAAATGTTAGCAACAGCAATAAAGACAAGGGAAAGGAATTAAAGTAATAAGTGAACAGGGAATAACACTATGGCTGTTTACTGATGACAATTTACTTGGAAACCATCAAGGAATCCACAAGAATGCCAATTGAAATAACTTTAGAAAAGTTTCAAGTTGTAAAATAAATCCTCAAAAATCAATAATATAGCTATATAATAATAGTAACAGTCTTAAGAAGCAATAATCAAAAAGAAAATCCAAATAATTACAAAATACATAAAACATCTGATGATTAAAATGTAAAAAAATTTAAATATATTCAATTAAAAAAGCACTCCTTAAAAAATTTTGAAAGCAAACTAAATAACTGAAGGATATTCAGTGCTCATAGAAGGACCAAAACAATATCATAAAAATCAAAATACTGCCAAAATTAATTTACATTTTTAATACTATTTCAAATGAAATACCAAGAGGATACTACAGAATTCGATAAATAATAACAAAATTCATTTAGAAAAAAATCTAGATTATTAAGGAAAATGATGAAAAGAAATAAGGACAATGGAAGACTAGCATTTCTAGACCCCAGACTATATTATAAAGCACTATATGATATTGATTAAAAATAGATTAATAAAATAGACTAGACAAGAGATTCAGAAACAATAGAAATCAATAATCCAGTATTTGTCAAAGTGGAAAACCTGAATTACTAGAAAAATTGGAAAGTATTCTGGAAGAAATTAGGTTTATCCTAACCTTTACATCACATTACATTCTAAATGGATATAGGACCTTAATATTAAATATCATACTATGAAAAGAAAGAAAAACAGATCATATGCCTGTCATAATCATGAGTAAAAGATGTATTCCTAATCAAACAAGAGATAGAAGCAACTGCAAAAAACATTAACTTTGATTACTTGAAACTAAAAAACCTCTGCATGGACAATATTAATACATCTAGCATAAGAAAGGAAGTGATCAAATGGGAAAAATATCTTTGTATAAAATTTCTCTAATAAGGATTTAGTATCCAAGTTTTATATAAAATTTATGTACATACACACATACCCACTAATAGCTATTCCCTAATAGATAATGAACAAAATATATTAACAATGAACAAAGAGTTCTCAAAAAAACTGCAAAATATTCACAATCACATGAAAAAAAATGAAACTCAAAACAACCCTGAGATTTCATTTCATATTCTGCAAAGTGGCAAAAATGACTCCCAAAAGGGGCAACAATAAATAGGAAAATACATACATTAATATATTGATGGTGGAACTGTGAAATGGTACATTCATTTTGGAAAACAATTTGAAATTATGCAAATAAAGTATTAAAATGTCCATACCCTTTGAATCAGAGATTCTATTAGAGAGAAAAATACATGGGATATTATGGTGTTATAAGAATAAAAAAAAATCAATAAATACTTTTTTAAGTCAATGAGACAGAAACATTGTAATAAGTAAATGAGTTAGCATAATAAAAACAATAATGGAAGACCAGAGAGATTACTGGGCTGCTAAGAGGTGAGTTTGTCTAGAGATCTATCTCTTATCAAAATCTTGTGTTTATCAACTCTCCAGATGACTTAATAAACTAGAAATTCTATAGTGATCCTACCTAAACAGTAAACAGACAATTATATCATGAAAATGAGAAAGAAACAGATCAATAAGAATTTAAAATATGAAAGAAAAAAATGGGAAAAGATCCAGAAAGAGGTAAAGAAAAACTACAGGGGAGAAGGAAAGAAAGAAAAGATAGAAGAGGAACTATAGTGAAAGGAAGTATGAAAACCTGGAACTGACATTTCAAAAAAAGGAGCACTTTAAAAAAAAAACTTCCAGAGAGCTATTAGGATTGAGGCAAATAGAAGAATAAATTACATGAAAATTTTTACTTTCTCCTATATATATATATATATATATACATATATATATATATGTATGTATATATACACATATTTTTTTTTTTTGCTTGAGTATGGAGAAGGTTGCTTCACCTCCCATTCCACAAAGGGGTTTTTTAGATCCTAGTTCAGAAACCCTCCTTTGTGGGAATGAACTTGATAAAGGTAATGATTTGAAGATAAGATAGCCTTTTTAGTAAGTAGGTCAGGAGAATTTAGTCCCAGAGGGTTAGGAAAAGGCAGGGCTTAGGAAATTGTATCTTCTTGGCTTTCTAAACCTCACTAAAATGTAGTTTTAGAGAAAGAAGCAGTAGAGCTAGGAGTTTTGATTTCTTTTGTGAGTTAAAAAATTTGATGAAAGAGGTAGAGTTATCAAAGAACTCAGGGAAGCTGGAATAAAAGCCAGCAGGGGGTGAACCAGGCAGGAAAAAGAAAACAAACTGCCTGTTGTCAGAAAACTGAGTCCAGGATCCTCTCCCCAAGGAGCTGATGTCCTCTGGGCCTCTTGCCAGTCCTTTTCCATTCCTCAGCAGAGTTCATGCTCTGGAACCACACCCAGGTCCTCCCACTAACAAGAGTGGTCCTGACAGCATCCTGGTCCTCTCCTTTCTGAGGCCCAGCAGGAGTCTGTCAACCTGCTGAGCTTGAAGAAGAAATGAAATTTGAAGTTCGGTCGCACAGTGGGGCTCCAGAGCCTCCCAACAATGACTCAATTCAATTTATTTATTAAAAATATGCTTTGGGCAAGAGACTGTGCAAGGACCAGGAATGCACAGATTCTGCTCCAAAGGAATTTATACTCTAAAGTTAGGACAACGTAGACCAATAGTTGTGATTCTAAGGACTAAGCAATAAGTCTAAATAAAATTTGAAAGCAGTGTGCTGGAATGCGTTTGAGAAGAGACAGTCAGTTTAAAAGCATGAATTAAGCACCTACCATGGGCCAAAGCACCAAGAATACAAGGAAGAAAAGGAAAAAGTAATGTCTAATGTAAAGAACTATATATGACATACAACCTTATAGAAGGTATTATATATATATATATATATATATATATATATATATATATATATATATATAAAACAGAATATAGTGGGAATTTTATTTGAAGAACAGTTGGAAGGTCAGGGTCATGGAATGAAGGGTATGAAGGGTATCAGGTGGAAGAGGAAGTAAGGGATAAGAAGACTATAGTTTAAGGGATCAAATTATGGAGGACTCTGAACACTAAAAAAGAGGATTTTGTATTTGATCCTGGAGTTCAAAGGAAGCCACTGGGGTTGTTGAGTTGGAGGTTGACACAACCATACTGTACTTTCAGAAGATCACTTTGGCATCCAAGTAGAGGATATATTGCTATAGGGAAAGACCTATGGCCAATAGACCAACCAACAGGCAATTTCAATAGTCCAGGCATGAGGTAATGAGAACCTACACTAGGGTAGTAGGACTATCAGAGGAAAGAAGGGGCTATATACAAAAGATTCTATGCAAGTAAAATAAACAGGAATTGACAGTTGAGAGAAAGTGAGCATCAAGGATGGGATACTCAACAGCAACAGAAAAGTTAGGAAGAGAGGAAAGTTTAGGGGGAAAGATAATTCAGTCTTGGCCATGTTGAGTTTAAGATGCCTATGGGATAATGGTAGTCTGGAGGTTAGGAGATAGGATAAGATAGAATAATATTTGAGAATCTCCAACAAAAAGTTGAACCTATATAAATTGATGAGACCACCATAAGATCTCCCAAGAGGAAGAAGAGAAGATGGCCCAGGACACAGCCCTAGAGGACATCTATTATTAGTGGGTGTGACCTGAATGAAGATCCAGCAAGGGAGGCTGAGGAATGGACAGAGAGGTTAGAGGAAAACCAGTGTAAAGTACTGTTTAAAAAATAAACAAACAAACAACATAAATGAAGCCTAGAGAGAAGAGATTATCAAAGAAGCTTATGAATAACTTATAAAGTAATATCATTCCCCTCTTCAGAACCCTTCAATGGTTACCTTTTTGCATGTCAAGTAAAATTTAAAGCTTGGCATTCAAGACCTTCCATAAACTGGCACTTCCTTACTTTTCCAGTCTAATACCCTTTCTTTTTTTTCATACTATTCATTGAATCATTTACCAGTCATTTCATTCTTCCCAAAATGATTCCCTTTCTCCCCACAAAAGCTTTTCCAAACCACTTTCTCCTCAAACCTCCCACAGCTTCTCTGATCTTCTTTCTCTCAGCTGAAGATTTCTCTTCTTTATTGAGAAAACTGAGGCCATTTGACATGACCTGCCTCTTCTCATCTTCTCTTCATCTCACCTAACATCATCCCCAATTCTTTCCTCTCTTTCCAGCCCTCTGACAATAAGGTGATTCTTCTCCTTGCCAAGGTCAACTTCATTACAGGTGTCCTTGACTCTATTTTCTCTTTTTCTCTTGCAGATGACAACTTCATTAAACTCTCTCTCTCTCTCTCTCTCTCTCTCTCTCTCTCTCTCTCTGTCTCTCTACTGGCTGCTTCCCTCATACTTTCAAAAAGTTAAATTATTATAAAATTATTTTTCCTTTAAGTCTCTGCTTGTTCATATAGTAAGTATTTTCTCCTTTTGAGGAACTCTGGATAATTTTTTGTAGACTGCTGATTTCTTCTTGGACTTTCTCATCTCTTCAGTTTAGTTCCAAACCAAGCCTTTGTGGCAAGGTCATGCTCTGATCCTTGGTCATTTTAGTGGGGTGGTTAGCCCTCCTTGGTCTTACTCTGGGTCAGAACTTTCTCTGTCAGTGTATTAAAACAATGTCTGTGGGCACCACTTCTCTCCAGGGTTTCCACAATCACCATCTTAGGACTTTTTTTTACTATCTTGGGGCTTTACTATCTTTTTTACTATCTTGCAGCTTTCTCAGGGGAACCCTCCATCTTGTTGCCTACAGAAACAGAGACACACCTGTATTACTGGCCTATCTCTGCCATCTTGTTTCCTTGAACTATATTAACATTAATAATTGCAGTGGAATACTCAAATCAGGGCAGTCAGACAGCATATGTAAATCCCAACCAAGATTTCCCTAAACCTAATGGTAATTATAGAAATCAGATGAAGGGAAAGGAGTTATAGAGTATGAGTGTTATTTTGGGATTTACTTTGTTAAGCACTGGGTTCTGGTCCCAGACACTTGCATGCCCTGTCAGTGTTGTTTGGACTGTAGTCCTGGGCATATGAAGCTCTGAACTGAGCTAGTCATGTCCCAGTTATGTTCTGGTTAGTATACTTACTTTTGGCTTACATTAAGTTTACATTGTTTATGGTTTTCATTGACTTAATATTATTATTGTTATTTTCACCAATAAAAATGTTTGCTAGGAACCCACATTATTCATGGCTTTTTACTGCTTAAGGAGTCTACATTATGGCTTTCACCAATAGGGACCCCACAGGATGGTTCAAAGTGCTAGTATTATCAAACAAATCCTTTATGTGGAAAACTTATGGTTTTCAGGAATACTTGAGTTCATTCAATGAGGTAAAAAAATGGTAGAATAGAGAGAGACTTAGGGTAAGAATATATATGTTTAAATCATTGATCACAAATCTAGAAGGGCTGTTCAAATCGTAAACTGGTTCAGCCATTCTGGAAAGTAATTTGGGACTGTGCCTCAAAATCTATTAAACTGTGCATATCTTTTGACCCAGTAATACTGTTACTAGGTATATTCCCTAAAGGCATCAAATAAAGAAGAAAAGGATGATATGTACAAAAATATTTGTAGCAGCTCTCTATAATAGGAAAGAATTGGAAAATGGGGAATACCCAACAAATGGGAAATGGCTAAAACAAGTTATGATATACGAATGTGCTATAGGAAATAATGAAAGGGGTGGTTTCAGGAAAAACTGGAAAGACTTGTACAAACTGATACAGAGTGAAGTGAGCAGAACTAGAACAATTTACACAGAAAAACAATATTGTAAAGGTAATCAGAAAGGTAAAGAGTAAATCAAAAATACTAAAAGACTTAGTAACAGATCAATGCAATGACCCACCACAATTCCAAATGACTCATGATGAAGCATACTAGAGAAAGAAATGATGGACTCAGTGCAAATTGAAGCATATTTTATTTTATTTCTTCTTCCTCCTTTCCTTCTTTCCTTCCTCCTCCTCCTCCTCTTCTTCCTTCTTTTTCTTTCTCTTCTTTTTTGAACATAGCTAATGTAAGGATTTTTTAAAATAACTACATACTTGTAATGAGTTTTGTTTCTTTTCAGGAGAGGAGGGAGAAAATTCAAAACTGGAAAAAAATTAATTCTCTTCATTGATTAAGTGCTTCATAACAGAAAACAAAATAAAATCACAGGGCAATTACTGATTAATTGTATGGCAGTACACAAAAATTAATTTCAGTGAATTTCAATTTCCTAAATTATTTGTGAAGTATAACATAAAAGTGAGCTACTATTTTTTTAGGCTAATTGCAATGAATTTACTTTTCAGGGCATTTTGTCTGCCAAGTTCATCAGTATAGAGAATTTTGTTGAGGAACACCTATCAATATAGATTTTTTTTTCAACTGATAGATTTATAAAGTTCCCTCTTTCTGATAGGTTCAGTGATTTGCTCAGGAATACATGTTTGGTTATGTGCCAGAGATCTAACTTGATCCTATTTCTTCCTAACTCTTTTTAAAAATATTTTATTTGTTTTTCCAACTACATGCAAAGGAAGTTTTTATCAATCATTGTTTTTGCAATATTTTGAGTTTTACATTTTTCTCTCTCCTCTTCCCTACTCTTTCCCCCCGACAGAAAGTGATCTGATATAGGGTGGGCTATTAGTATTAACAAACTTCATTTAGTAATTAAGTATTTACAGAACTCCTACCATGTAATAAGGTCCATTGTCAGATGCTTCAGGGGATACAAATATAACAAAGTTCTGTACTCTTTTTTCCAGAGCAAAGTGAGCTATAGTTCTTTCTCAGACTTCTAGGAATAATCCTAAAGGGTTAAGAGTGTCTTTCTCTACTGCTGCTAACTTGAATCCCCATTCTGGGTTATTCCCCTGGGACCCTCTCCACACTATCTGCCAGTGACAACTGCTCTAGTTCCTTTTAACCAGTTAAGATCAATTTTTTACAAAGGTATATTAATTGTAAAGATATAGCTGAGGGGCAGCTAGGTAACACAGTGGATAGAGTACTGGCCCTGAAGTCAGGAGAACCTGAGTTCAAATCCAACCTCAGACATTTAATAATTACCTAGCCATGTGACCTTGGGCAAGTCACTTAGCCCCATTGCCATAAATAATTTTTTTAAAAAAAGATATAGCTGAAACAGAAAAACAAACATTTTCCTGTTCACTTCCACCCCCTGGGAGCTCTTCCCTATACCATATCACTTTCTGGGAAGAGAAGAGTCAGATATCATGCCATTTCTATATAGTATTTGTCCCAGGGGTGTAGAGGGTGTTCAGGGAAGACTAGTACCTCTGGTGTAAGGGCTGCCAAGTCCTTATCAGGGCTGCTTTCCACTTTTGATGTCCCCTTGAACCACCTCTCACCAGTGGCTCCAAAAAACTAAAGCATGCACACCTCAGCCACACCCTGGTAAACAGACTAAACCATGTTGAGGGTAACTGAGGGAATCTTAAACCCAACTGTGAGTTGTTGTCTACCCCAAGCATATGAATTTTTCCACTGGTGGAATGATCAGATGAGACAATTCATTTCAACGGCTATGAAGGCAGTTGAAGCAAGCTTAGAATTTGGTTAAAAATCAGAGATATCAAGATCATCCATTGCATCTAGAGCCATCACCAATTGTCTTGACTCTGACTGGACCCTAAACCTTAATAACTCTGGAAGAGAGAGAGTAAGACGGATGACTTCATGCAACTCAACCTCACCTAAATCCAATTTGCACATGAATCAAAAAACATCACACATACCATTTTACTCCTATCTCAAAGTACTGTGGCTACAAAACAATGGGTGCAGATACACTGGGAGTTGTAGTCCCAACCCAGTCCAGGTCATAGGGTCTTCTCTTTGGAAGCAGCAGTGGAATTCGTCAACCCTCTGGGTATCTGAACAACCTTTTAAGGATTGTACATTTCATCTCCTGGTGTGAGGAAAGAGCTAGAAAAGGTACCCTAAAAAAAATTGTCTGTTTATCCAGTCCTGGTCTGATTACCATGATAAGAGGGGATCTTACCTTGTAGTCGAAACACACACCAAAAAATACCAAAACTTCTTCAAAGAAGATTCCACTATCAGTGCATGGAATTTGTACACACTCAAAAACAGCACAAGATCCAAAAACCTGAAAGACAAACAGCTCTTGTTGCAAGAGAACTCAGCAAGAATCATCTACAAATAACAGCCCTAAGTGAAACAAGGCTGGCAAAGAAAGGCCAGTTTACTGAAGTCGGAGCTGGATACAAATTTTCCTGGAGTGGCTGTAGAGGAGGGTAACACTGTGAAGCTGGGATAAATTTTGCAATAAAAGCTAATCAAGTCAACAAGCTTGAATAACTACCAAAAAAGAGTGAACAAGCTCATGACAATGAGATTACCACTTGAAGGAAAAATACCAAGCCACCATCATCATCAATGTTATGCTCCCTCCATGATGAACACTGATGAAGTCAAAGCAAAATTTTATGAAGATCTGGAGACCCTTATCATAAGTGTGCAAAAAGAGGACATGCTTATAATTCTGGTTGAGTTTAATGATGGAGTAGGCTCAGACTACTAGACAAGGAAGGGAGTCCTTGGGAGAAATAGAGTTGGAAATAGTAATAGCAGTGGTCACCAACTACTGAAGATTTGTTGCATCTCAAGACCTTCTCATCACAGGGCCCATAATAGGGGCTTAATAAATGTTGATTGATTGACTGATTGATAGCACTGTGCTAGACTATCAGATCTACTTCTAGTCTAATCTCTGCAATTATTATTGAAGGAAGAAATCATAGAGAGGGAGTGCATCTTCTTCATTGCCATCTGAAACATCTGACCAACTGCAACCAACAGGCAAATAAGCACAGGAGCCCTATAGTGACACTTTCCAAATCACCAGCCCTGCTTCCAGCCCAGTCCTCATAACCCTAATCCCAGGAAGCAACTCCTGTTTAAAAAGGGTCAACCATCTCAACCAATTCAAGTGTCTTTCATCCACAGAGTAGACAAGCTGGACTCCCTGAGACAACTTGCTTCAGGCAAGTCAAACCACTACCACCTTCTTGACCACAATCTCTCCTTAGACCCTGATAAAAACAATCCAGGATCCTTGGAAGAAGCCTTGCTTCCTACTTACCACCTTCGCCCCTCATCCTGGGAAAAAGTCCCTTTGGATATGTTAACTGGCACTCACTCCTAAGATTCTGGAGTCACAGCTACTAAATACCCCTCCAAAAAAAAAAAGTTCTTGGTGTCATTGGTTTTAGAGTTGACAAATGGAGCAACATCAGAAAATTACATTATTTTATCAGTGGAAGTAGTTTTATGAAGAAATAAAACCATCTGTTTTGCTGCTGCATCTTCTCCATTTGATTGTAGCTGAATCTTTCCATACATATTGTCTCTATTTGAATGTGGTTCTGTGAAAGCAGGAATTGTTTTACTTTTCTACTTATATCCCCAACACTTAGCACAATGGTTCATTGCACAGTAATTTCTGTTAAATGCATTATTCATTTATTCATGCAGATTAGGGAATAGGGAACTTCTCTACATCATTATGCCTTTCTAGAACCAGGCTCACAAACCCTTTCCATGTAGGAGGTCACATCAGTCCTCTTCCTTGGTAATCCCCATTTCACGGTGATGAATAAGGCATCCTAGCAGAATAAAGCAAATTCTCAAATGATTATTTTTAAGACAGAATATAGTAAGTTGCTTAAGTGACATACAAATAATACCTCCATTGGGGAGGTATAATTGATTGGGCAATCAAGGGAGATTTCTTCTTCTTTTTTTTTTTTGCAAGGCAATAGGGTTAAATGACTTTGCCCAAGGTCACACATCTAGGGTCAGATTTGAACTTAGGTCCTCCTGACTCCAGGGCCAGTGCTCTATCTACTTCACCACCAAACTGCCCCATGGGGATTTCATAAAAGAAGTGGCATTTGAACTGGGTCTTTAAGGACTGGCAAGTGGCAAGCTGTGTGGCGAAAGAGAAGACACATCACCTTTGGAGGAAATTGCAGGACAAGGGTATGAATACAGGAAAGTACAGGAAACATTCAAAGAGTAATGTCTAATTTGGCAAAGATTACTCCTGTCTTCAAAGAGCTTACAATCTAATGGGGAGTCAACATGCAAACAAATATATAAAAAGCAATTTATATGCAAAAGAAATAAGAAATAATTAACAGAGGGAAGACCCAGTAATTAATAGGTCCCACATTTTAGCTCCATGGAAGACAGGAATATCCAAGTCTGGTTAGGACTTGGATTAAACTGTAATGAGTTGATAAGCAATGTGGGAGGGAAATTTCTCTCTTTAAAGCCTCTCCTCAACAAGTACATCTTTCCAGTAAAGCCCCGGGGTTTATCTTAATTATAGATCAACTTCATCTTGCCCTCATTAACCAGCCTAGCAAAGAGACTTGCAGTTTAACCCTTCCCTTACTTCTCAAAGAAGTTATCACAGAACCAGCTAGAGTGATCTTTAAAAGTTGGTAAATTCTTTTTTTGTCCTAGAAGAGAATCCTTAGGAGGGTGAAATGCTCTCTGAAAAATTGTTTTTATCCATTTCTCAGCTAACCATATATGCTAAATCTAAATAATCCTAGATAATTGAACTAAAATTCCAGAAAAAGAGATCCCAGGCTACCTGTAAACATCCTTCCTTTCAAAAAGTTCCTTATTTTTTAACTTGTTTTTCCTACAATAGTTAAAACTTCCTACTTTTTCTTATTCAAGTTAGAAATTAAGAACGGTTTTTCTTCAACCTCTGTTAACAAAGATTTGAAAATCATTTCACATCTCAAACCCAATTCCATTCAGAAATCCAGGAGATGCTAAAGCCAATTCTCAACCCTTCTTTGGTATTACAGATCTGTTAAGTGCCAACAGACATGGTAAGGAGTGGGGAGGTTAGCTGCTAAGCTCCTGCAGGGGAACAAGCAGGTTGGACTTGTTATTTCTGAAGTATTTCTAGGTGGAGAAGCAAGTGGTGTGTCTAGTCTAACAGGATATAATTTAGTCTGCAAAGATATTTGATGAAAAGTGAAAGTTTTTAATAAACTTAAAGTGTTAGGGTCCAACTACTGGGAAGGGGAGACTTGGGGAAGAAATATAAGTAATTTGGGTTTCTTTGTATTCAATTTATACTAATGTCAAGCTCCTTCTGAGTGTCACTGTAGTTAGTAAACTACAGAAAGTGTGACTACTAAGAAATATGACAGGGTTTGGTTTTGTTTTTTTAACTAACATTCCGGAACTTCTACCTCAGAAACAAAGAATTTCAGAGTTAAAAGTAATCCTAGAGATTTAAGATTAAGTTTTACTTCCCTTCTCAAGTAAATAGGTAAGGAAAATGAACACCTAGACATCTACTTTCCAAAGAAATAACCTGGAGAAGATAGTCAGCAGAGCACTAGAAAAAGAGCCCCTGCCTTGAAGTCATAAGATCTGAGTTCCTGCCCCAGTACTCACAGGCTATGTTACTAAATCACTTCACTTCTAAACTTCAATCTATTTTCCTAGCAGTTAGATAGTAATCACTCTCAGCTTTCCAGCATGTTGGTGAAGAAAGTGCTATGAAAACTTCAAGGTCTCTTCAGAAGGCACTATCCTTCTAGAGGAAATGTAGTATAGTGTGGTAAGAGCACAGAAGACCTGATATCTCTGCTAGTAAGACCTTGGGCAAATCACTCTCCTCATCAGTAAAATCCGTCAATGTTCTTTCTGCTAGTTTATCATCCCCAAACCTCCTTGTAAATTGGAAAGTTTTTCATTATGGTAGAGATGAAGGGCTATGATGCTGTTATACGTACTCTTCACCTGAAAGAGCTCAATAAATAGAGATAGCTCAAGAAAAGAGGAGAGCAAGCATAGAGTTGAACTGGTTTTGCAAAGGGTCAAAGGAGGAGGTGTGGTTTAGGGATGATGGAAGAAAACTGAAAAGTTGCAGGATTGCAAGTCATTGTGTGACAAAGAGCAGTGTTTGGCACTGAAAAGCACAAAAAAAGAAAGTCAGTAGATTGTGATCAGATAAAGGAATGCAAAGAAAAATGCCCCTGGTGGGGGAGGGCACCCCATGCACACTGTGCTTCTGGGGGTCCTAAATGCCCTTGTATTTAAGAAATAAATAGAAAGAAGAAAATCTTCAAGCCAGAAGTCTCTCATTGGAAAATATGTTGAATCCCTCAGAGATGACAGCTATAAGTTATGGGAAAAGAATGGGAACCAGAATGAGGATTAGAACAAGAGAGCCTCAGGTTCACTTCATGGTGAGATGTGGATGATTTCCTCCAGTGGGATTTAGGAAAGGCAGATGAGCTTTCACCAGGAACGATGGGTTTCCCTATAAAGGTCTTAAAGGGAGGGGTTGAAATTCCTAAAAAGATGATTTTAGTGATCTGGCTCTGTATGATGAGCCCCACCCCCAGCCTGAAGAAAGAGTGATTGGTCCACCCTTATCCCCTGGGATGGAGCCCACACAAGTGGTTTGGAGACATGGGTAAACCAAGTTACAGAATTTAGACAGAGATTGGGATGGCCACTCTGACTGTCCACAAAGCAGTCTACACAAAGGACGGGATGGAGTATGCTTTTCTGCTTAGAGGAGTCTAGAGAGTGACAACACCCTCTTTGGGGGGGGGAGCAGAGGGGAGACAATAGGGTTAAGTGACTTGCCCAAGGGCTAGATTTGAACTCAGGTCCGCTTGACTCCAAAGCCATTGTTCTGTTCACTGCACTACCTGATAGAGCACCAACCAACCCTGAAGTCAGGAGAACTTAGGTTCAAATCTGATTTCAGACACTTGATGCTTACTTATCTGTGTTACCTTGGCCAAGTCACTTAACTCCATTGCCTTGAAAAAACAAAAAAATTTAAAAATAAGCATTAAGTACCTACTGTATTCCAGGCACTGTACAAAGCTCTGAGGATCCAAAGAAAGGAAAAAGATAGTCATTGCCCTCAAGAAGTTTCCATTCTTTTTTTTCCTTTTTAAAGATTTTATTTATTTTGAGTTTTATAATTTTCCCCTAATCTTATTTCCCTTTCCCCACCCCACCCCCCACAGAAGGCAATTGGCCAGTCTTTTCATTGTTTCTATTATATATATATTGATCCAAATTGAATGTGATAAGAGAGAAATTATACCCTTAAGGGAGAAACATAAAATAAAAGAGATAGCAAGATCAGACAATGAGATATCAGTTTTTTTCTAAATTAAAGTTAACAGAAGGAGCTTCCATTCTAATGTGGGAGACTGCACACAAAAGGAAACTGAAAAAGGGGTTTGGGGAAAGGTATCCAGTACCAGGGCATGATAGAGAAGTCCAGAAGAGTACAGTCAGATGGAACATGAAGAGAAGGCCAGCAGAATAAGCTGAATATGATGGAATGACATTTTAAAAAATAAAATTAAGGTATGAGAGATAGTAATGTACTGAGAGAAAGGGAAAAGGAGAAGTAGAATGTGATAAAAGAGGCATGAAAGTGGAGGGAAAGATGGAGCAGGCTTGAATACTCATTTGAATTAACTGAAAAGAGGGAATATCAAAAATTCTCACTTAGATATAGAAATCTACATTACCCAACAGGAAAGTAAGGGAAGTTGATGGGGGGGGGAGATGAAAGGAAGAAGGATTGGGGGGAAGTAATAGTTGGAAGCAATAGTCAGACACAAAATACTTTTGAGGATGGTCAGAGTAAAAAGAGAGAGAGAGAGAGAACAGGATAAAGGGGATAAAGGAAAAAAATAGTAATCAAAACTGAAAATTTACTAGTTTCTCTGATAAAGGCTTCATTTCTCAAATATACAGAGAACTGAGTCAAATTTATCAAATAATCATTCTCCAATTGATAAATAATCAAAGGATATAAACAGGCAATTTGCAGATGAAGTCATTAAAGCTATCTATAGTCATATAAGATGCTCTAAATCACTATAGAGAAACACAAATTAAAACAGCTCTGAGGTACTATCCCACACCTATTAGATTGGCTTAGATTGAAAGGGAAAATTACAAATGTTGGAAGGGATATTGGAAAATTGAGACATTAATGCATTGTCAGTGGAGTTGGGAACTCATTCAACCATTCTGTAGAGACCTAAAGGATGATAAAGTCATCATGCCCTTTGATATAGCAAAACCACTACTAGACTCGTATCCCAAAGAGACAAAAGCAAAAAGGAAAAAGACCTATATGGCAGAAATATTTATAGCAATTCTTTCAAAAGAATTGGAAAATTGAGGCGATGAACCTCATTTGGGGAATGGCTGAACAAGTAGTAATATATGATTGTAAAGAAATACTATTAAACTATAAAAATGATGAGCATGGTTGCTCTCAGTAAAACCCTATAAAGACTTAAATAAACTGATACAATGTGAAATGAACAGAACTAGGAGAATTTTGTACAAAAAGACAGCAACATTATATAATTATTAATATTTTATCATCATATGAATGACTTAGCTATTCTCAGCAAAACAGTGATCCAAGTCAATGCCCAAGGAATTATGATGAAAAATACTACCCATCTCAAGAGAAAGAACTAATGGAATCTGAATGCAAATTGAAGCATACTTTTTTAACTTCTATACTTTTTCTTGAGGTTTTTTTATGTAATGTATTTTCTTTCACAAGATGACTAATAAAGAAATATTTTGCCTGACTGCACATGTTTAACCTACATGAAATTGCTTCCCTTCTCAAAGAGGGAGGAGGGAAAGAAGAAAGGGAGAGAATTTGGAACTCAAAATTTTAAAAATAAAATATTAAAAATTGTTTTTACATGTAATTGGAAGAAAAATAAAATATTAAATAAGGATCTTAAAATGACTCATGGCTATCTCATTTTTTCCAGCATTGAAGCTAAACTAAGAGAACATTCAAGTTAAAGCCAGACCCAGACCAGGAAGAAGGGAATGTTGTAACATCTTCATCATTTTGCCCTTGATTATGAAATGTGCATGTTCTACCTCTCAGAAGTCATATTCATGGTGATGGCACCACCCTAGAAAGAGGCAGACTGAATCTATAGTCCAAGAAGTTTCTTGTATCTGGCCTTCTAGAAGTTTTAACTTACAAGACAGTTTTTTTTTAGATATGTTCCTGTGGACCCTCTTCATTCTTTCTTCAATCTATCCTCTCTAAAGGATCACCTGTGACTTTGAGGTCCTTGCTCTCTCAAAGGTTCCACATACCCTGAAGAAATGACTCCAGTCTCCATAAATTGGCAGTTTTCCTTTTCTGAGATAGTTTGGACAGCCCTTTCCGAGGGATGGTTTGGAAAGGGACCAATTGGTCTTCTCTAATAACACAGGGAAGATGAAACTCCATTTAATTATGAGTGTGAATTTACCTAAGAAGAAAAGGGATTCCTTAGTCAACTTGGTGGCAAACTTGACTCTCTAGATGAATAATGAGAGTACTGACTCAGGTCCCACACTAAAAATAGGTCACCTCTCATCAGAGACCTATAAAAGGACAAAGATTTGGCCTACCTTTTACAAGAAGCCTTTCCTTATTCCCCTATGTGCCAGAGTCAACACTCCTTAATTATCTTCTTTTTAATTTGTATTTACCTTCTTTATATTTATTCCTATAGTTGCAATGTCATCTTTATGCAAATGACTCTCAGATCTACTTCCCCAACCTCCAGTGTCAAATCTCCAAATGCCTATTGATATTTTGAATTGGATGTCCTGCAGATATTTTTATTTTTACATGTAATTTGACCCCATTGCCTTGCAAAAAAAAAAAAGCACTAACCTAAAAACCTACATGTAATTTGATATCGATTATACATGTGAAGTCATGCAAAATGTAACTCCATATTAGCCATGTTGCAAAAGAAAACAAAAAACATTTAAAAAGTTTTAAAAAGTATGCTTCCATTTTTAATTGGAGTTTATTAGTTCATTTTTCATCATTAGTCCTTTGTTTTGGATCATTTTCTTGATCAGAGTACCTAACCATTTCACAGTTGTTCATCTTTACACTATTACTGTTACGGTGTATAGTGTTCTCCTGGTTCTGCTCACTTCACTTTGCATCAATTCATATATCTTCTCAGATTTTTCTGAAATCTGAAATCATTCTGTTTGTCATTTCTTATAGCACAACAGGATTCCATCACAATCATATACCACAACTTGTTCAACCATTCACAAACTGATAGGCAACCCATCTATTTTCATTCTTCGTCACCACAAAAAGAGCTGCTCTAAATATTTTGTACAAATAGATTCCTTTTCCCTTTTATTTAATCTCCCTGGGATACAGACCTATGCAGTTTGATAGCTCTTTGGGTAAAGTATCAAATTGTTCTCCAGAATGATTGAACAACTCCACCAAAATGCATTGGTGTCCCAATTTTTAAATACCCTCTCCAAAATTTGTCATTTTCCTTTTCTGTCATTTTAGCCAATATGATAGATATGAGATGGCATCTCAGAGTTGTTTTAATTTGCATATCTCTAATGAGTAGTGATTTTGAGCATTTTTTTCTTGTCACTATTGATAGCTTTGATTACTTCATCTGAAAACTGACTTCTCTTATCTATTGATTATCAATTGGGGAATGGCTCTCATTTTTATAAATGTGACTCCGTTCCCTATATGTTTGAGAAATGAGGCCTTTATCAGAGAAAATTGCTGTAAAGTTTTTTTTTTTCAGTTTTTTGTTTTCCTTTTAATTTTGGTTGCATTAGTTTTATTTGAGTAAAGGTTTTTTAATTTCATATAATCAAAATTATGTTTTACTTCCTGTGATCCTATCTTGTTTGTTCATAAATCAATTATTCCTTATCCACAGATCTGAAAAAATACTTTTCCTTACTCCCCTAATTTACTTATATCACCCTTTGTCTAAATCAAGTATCTATTTTGACCTTATGTTAGTATTTAGTGTGAGAAATTTGTCTATGCCTAGCTTCTTTTTGGAGTTTTCCTCTGGTCAGGTGTTGAGGTTTTTAGCCTAAAAGCTTGGATCTCTGGATTTATCAAACATTCAATTACTATGGTCATTTATTGTGGAGGGTTGTGTATCTAATCTGTTTCACTGATCCATCATTTTATGTTTTAGCTAGTGTCAGATTATTTTGATGATTGCTACTTTGTAATATAGTTTGAAATCTGGAACTTCTAGGCGGCCTTCTTTGACATTTTTCATTGATTCCCTTGATATTTTTTACCTTTTGTTCTTAAGATGAATTTTGTGACTAATTTTCTAGCTCTAAAAAATAATTCTTTGGTAGTTTGACTGAAATGGCACTGAATAAATAAATTAAAAGGTAAAAAAATATTGACTAGATCTTTCTGAAGAAATTAATATCCTCCCAATTATTTAGAAATAATTGCAGTCAAAAAGTTTAGTCTTGCTTGGGTATATAGAAATGCTAACGATTTCTGTGGATTTATTTTATTTCCTGCAATTTTTCTGAAGTTGTTAATTGTTTCAACTAGTTTTTCAGTTGATTCTCTAGGGATTTCAAAGTATGTTATTATATCATCTCCAAAGAATGGTTTGCTTCCTCAATGCTTATTTTTATTTCTTCAATTTCTTTTTCTTGTCTTATTTTGGCTACAATTCATAGTACACTTTGGAACATTAGGGGTGATAATGGACTTCCTTTCTTCATTTCTGAACTTTTTGGGAAACCTTTTAGTTTATCCCTATAAAGATAATGCTTGATCTTGGTTTTAGATAGTTACTATTAATTTAGATAGTTACTATTAATCATATTAAGAAAGGCTTCATTGATTCCTTTACTTTCTAGTACTTAATAGAGTATAGTATTGTATATTATCAAAGGTGCTGGGGTGGCTAGGTGACACAGTGGCTAGAGCCCTGGCCCTGAAGTTAGGAGTACTTGAGTTCAAGTAGGGCCTCAGACACTTAATAATTACCTAGCTGAGTGTCCTTGGGTAAGCCACTTAACCCCATTGTCTAGCAAAAAAAAAAACCAAAAAAAAACCTAAAAACAAAGGTGCTGCATCTATTGATATAATCATATTATTTTTGTTGTTATTTTGTTATTGATATGGTTAATTATGCTGATAATCTTCCTAATATTGAACTAACCTACATTCTTGGTATAAATACCACAATCATATTAAATGAACTTTGTGATATATTGCTAAAATCTCCTTATTAGTATTTTATTTAAAAATTTTCCTTATAGGAAATTGCTCTATAGTTGGTTTAGGTATCAAAACTATATTTGTATCATAAAAGCAATTTGAAAGAACTCCTTTATCTCTTTTAAAAATATAGTTTATATCATATTGGGATTAACTATTTTTTAAATGTTCAGTAGAATTCACTGGGAATTCAATCTGTTAACTAGGGATTTTTTTCTTAAAGGAGCTCATCAATGGTTTGTTCGATTTCTTTTCCTAAAATAGGGTCATTTAAATATTCTATTTCCTCTTTTGTTAATCTGAGTCATTTATATTTTTGTAGATATTAATTCACTCACTTAGATTGTTGATTTTACTAGCATATAATTGGGCAAAATAACTTCTAATTATTGCTTTAATTTCATCTTCATTAGTAGTGCATTCACTCTTTTCATTTTTTATAATAGTAATTTGATTTTTTCTTTTTTAAAAATCAAACTAATCAATGGTTTATCTATTTTATTTTTTAAGACAAGTTCCTAATTTTATTTATTAGTCCAACTTTTAATTTTATTAATCTTTCCTTTGAGGGGGGTGGCTAGGTGGCGCAGTGGATAGAGCACTGGCTTTGGAGTCAGGAGTACCCGAGTTCAAAACCAGCCTCAGACACTTAATAATTACCTAGACATGTGGCCTTGGGCAAGCCACTTTAACCCCATTGCCTTGCAAAAACTAAAGAAAAAAAAAAAAAATCTTTCCTTTGATTTTGAGCATCTCCATTTTGGTATTTAATTAAATTTATTTTAATTTAAATTAAATAAATAAATGAATAAATAATATATAACATATGCTATATTATATGACATAATAAATAAATAATGTAAATTAAATTAATAAATTAGATCAATTTTTTAATTACATTAAATTTTTTATGAGATAGTAAACTTATATAATAAGATAACTCTTTTTAAATTAAAGGTAATAGTCTTTGGTCTTGTTCAAACTCCACAATGCTTTCTCTGGATACAGATGGTATTCTCCATCGCAGATACCCCAAAGTTGTGCCTGATTGTTGCACTAATGGAATAAGCAAGTCCATTAAGGTTGATCATCACTCCCATGTTACTGTTAGGGTGTACAATGTTGTTCTGGTTCTGCTCATCTCCTTCAGCATCAGTTCATGCAAAATTTTCCAGGCTTCCCTGAATCCCCATCCTTCCTGGTTTCTAATAGAACAATAGTGTTCCATCACATACATATATCACAGTTTATTAAGTCATTCTGCAATTGATGGACTTCCTCTCTATTTCCATTCTTCACCACCACAGAGTTGCTATGAATATTTTTGTATGTGATGTTTTTACCCTTTTTTTTCATGATCTCTTCAGGGTATAGACCTAACAGTGGGTCTATAATGGCTATATAGGTTATATAGGTCCAGTAGTGGTATAGCTGGATAAAAGGGTATGCACATTTTTGTTGCCCTTTAGGCATAGTTCCAAATTGCTCTATAGAAAGGTTGGATGAGTTCACAGCTCCACCCACAATGTATTAGTATCCCAGATTTCCTACATCCCTTCCAACATTGATCATGTCCTGTCTGGTCATATTGGCCAGTCTGAAAGGTGTGAGGTAGTACCTCAGAGATGCTTTAATTTTCATTTCTCTAATAATTAGAGATTTAGAGCAATTTTTCGTATGATTATGGATCGTTTTGATTTCCTCATCTGTAAACTGTTTTTGCATATCCTTTGAACATTTGTTAATTGAGGAATGGCTTGTTTTTCTAAAAAAAAAAATTTGACTCAGTTCTCTGTATATTATAGAAATGAGTCCTTTTTCAGGAATACTAGTTTTAAAAATTGTTTCCCAATTTACTACATTTCTTTTTATCTCAGTTACAGTGGTTTTGTCTGTGCAAAAGCTTTTTAACTTAATGTAATCAAAATTATTGTTTGTTTTTAATGATGTTCTCCATTTCTTCCTTTGTCATAAACTGTTTCCCTTTCCATAGATCTGATAGATACACTACTCCTTGATCTTCTAGTTTGCTTATAATATTGTTTTTTATGTCTAAATCCTATATCCATTTTGATAGGGTATGAGGTGTTAGTCTAATCCAAGTTTCTGACATAGTAAATTCCAATTTTCCATTTGGGGTTTTCTTGACACATACTGGAATGGTTTGCCATTTCCTTTTCTAGCTTATTTCACAGATAAGGAAACTGATTTAATTTAATAGATTAAATCAAATGTAATTAATTTAATTAATTCTTTTTCTAGTGGGTTTTTTTCTTTTAAGTGTATGCCCAATTCACTGATTTGCATTTTCTTTCTTTTATTGCTGTGTGCACTTATGGATATAAATTTTCCCCTAAGTACTGTTTTGGCTGCATCCCACAAATTTTGGAATACTCTCTTCAATGAAATTATTGATTTTTTTAATAATTTGTTCTTTGTTTTTGACCCATTCATTCTTTTGTGTGTGCATGTATGTAGACAATCAAGATTAAGTAACTTGCCCAAGATCACACAATTAGTGTCAAGTGTCCCATCCTCCTGACTCCAGAGCAAGTACTCTGTCCACTGCACCACCCACTCTTACTTTAGAATTAGATTATTTAGTTTCCGATTAACTTTTAATCTGTGTTTCCATGGCTCTTTGTTAAATGTAATTTGTATTGCATTATGTTCTGAAAAAGGAGTATATTTAATATTTCTGCTTAGAGTTATTAACTTCCATTTATCCAACTCTAATTTTTAATTAATTAATTTTTTCAATGAGCTTTTGTACCTTTCTCCATTTTCCATTTGCATATCTAAGGAATTCTTTTCTTCGTGTTTTTTGTCTTTTTTAACAGGCTGCTAATTCTTTTTTTCATAATTTTCTTTTGTTTTAATTTCTTTACCTCTTTTTCTTCTACCACTCATTTAATTTTGAAAATAATTTTTAGCTCTCCCAGGAACTTTTATTGGCTTTGTGTCCAATTCACAATTTTCTTTGTGGCTTTTTGTATTTGTTTTGATCTTCCCTGTCACTATAATAGCTTTTTTATGATCACATTCTTTTAGTTGTTGTTGTTGTTGTCATTGTCTACCCTCTTTCTTGATTTGGAACTTTATTTTAATATTGGGCTTTGTTCCCAGTGGTAGGGAAAGGGGGGAATAGAAGGGGCACTATCTCAAGTTTCACACTTTTTCTAGGCTGCTGTTTTCAGGGCTAGTTCTGGGGGATTTGGAAGTTTTCACAGCTTCCAAGGCGGTATTTTCTGGGGAGAGGTGGGGTCACTGCTCTCTTAGTCTAGACTTTGGTTTTTACATAGGAAGGGCCACTGATTCTTTAGAGTTGCAATTAGTACTGCTCCTCAAGGCCCTTTCTCTCTTGGGACCAAAAATTATACCATTCCTCAAGGTCTCTGATCCCATGAGAACAAAAATAAAACTTCCCTTCAGGGCTTCCACTCCCTCTTAACCAAAAGTATCTCTCTCTGTCCTTGAACTCTGTCCCAGAGGTGGATATAGGCGGTATAGTTGTCAATCAGCATCTGATCCCATCCAGTGCTAGCACAGGGGGTCCACTATAATCTCTCTCTGACCCAGTTGCCAACCCCCTTATTGTCTTTGACTTGAGAGCCCCTGAAGCTGTGCTGCTTCTGTCACTACACCTAGTCTCACCACTTGAGGTTCAGGTCAGCCTTCACCCCTGTTTCACAGATCTCTCGCTCCAACCCTCAATGTTGTCTTGGACTGGAAGACTGTCTCTGCCCTTTTGTGGGCTGTGCCACTCCATGAGGCATTATTTTAAAGTGGTTTGAAGAGCATAGTTGAGTGCTTTTACTACTCTGCCATCTTGGCCTTTCTCCAGATATCCTCCCGGAGATATCCTAAACTTATTCCAAAACTGAATTCATTATCTCCCCCCTCCAAAAAAATACCCCTCTTCCTAACTTACCCATTTTTTTCAAATGTTTTGTCAGTTCTGTTTCCACCACATTGCTCACACATGTCCTGATGCCTAAAATGCACTTTCTCCTCACCTGCCTCTTAGAATGTGTGTGTGTGTGTGTGTGTGTGTGTGTGTGTGTGTGTGTGTGTGCTCTTTGAGACTGGGGCTCTCTTTGCTTTTATTTCCTCAGTACTTAGCAGAGTATGGGTAGCTAGGTGGCACAATGGATAGAGCATTGACCCTGAAGTTAAGAGGACCCGAGTTCAAATTCTGCCTCAGACAAGTCACTTAACCTCGATTGCTTGGCATCCTGGTCAATCTCCAGTTATCCTAATTCATATCTGACAACTAGACCCAGCTCAGGAGGAGATAGTGAGGCTGGTGAAAGACAAACAACAACTTAGCAGAGTGCTTGGCACTGCTCTTTCATTCATTCTTAGAATCCCTGGTTTATT
Organism: Macrotis lagotis; assembly: GCF_037893015.1. Taxonomy (NCBI): domain Eukaryota; kingdom Metazoa; phylum Chordata; class Mammalia; order Peramelemorphia; family Peramelidae; genus Macrotis; species Macrotis lagotis. The sequence continues at coordinate 641,980,383 of NC_133658.1, forward strand.
TTTACTCTACACATATTGTAGATTATTCCTACATAGGAAAGTCTCTTTTTAAAAAAATAAAAATAAAACAATGCATCAATATCAGCTGAAAGTTCACATAACATTTTACAGTTGTAGCACTCCTCATCTCTCTCTTTTTTTAATGAGCAGAAATCTATTTTCTCTTTCCACCTCCACTCTGAGAAAAAAGGAAAGGAAAAAAGTAAATTTCTTGTAACAAATATGCATAGTCAAGCAAAACAAATTCTATTATCTGTATACAAATATACCTATATCTATATACATATATGTAGACATATGCATACTCACACAGACACACTCACAGACACACATATATATGATACATACTCAAATATATATATATACATATATGAAAGAATGTCTCACTCTGATCTTTTGTTGACTGTGTGTGTGTGTGTGTGTGTATGTGCATGTTTTATGATTCCACACCCATCTCTCTGTAACGGATACCATCTTTCATCATCAGTACTCTGGAATGGTCATTATATTGATGACAGTTCTTACAATGCTATTTGTTTTTATAATGTATAAATTTTTCGACTTGCTCTATTCATTTCAATTCTTCACTAGTCTTACCTGATCCCTTTACTTGTCAGTGCAGCTCCAAGAATTACATTTTATTATTTATAGCATAGGCTAGTACCTTTTTGTCTCCCCTTCTCAAAATTAACTCCTTCCACCCTATCTGTGGGGGAACTATTTTGGTTCTGCTTTTGTAGGACAAGTGCCTGGTAATAGATGTTTTCTGATTGATCACAAAACATTATATATCAGTGGTACAAAATTTTAAAATTTTTTAACTAAATTTTAAATTTAAAAAATTTTTAAAATTAGCTACCTCATTTTGGAGGCAGTACCAGGCTCTAAGACTTAACCAGAAGTCCTTAGCTTCCTTAACAAAATAGTGACAGGAATACTTTACCCTCTATAAAGAGCTGCCATGGTCTTAAAACCAAAGCTGTTAAGTTCCTCAAATTGATTATGATGCACCTTCACTCCCTATTCAACTCACTCTAGAGTAGGAATGGTTTAGTAATTTTTCTAACCTCCAAACTGTACTCAGTTTGGACAAATTCACAACTCCATGACCTGCTCTATGGAGCCCATGTCCCAACAATCCCTGCAACACTGAATATATGTCTGTTAGCTTTACCAGTTTGTTGGATGTGAGAACATTCAGAGTTGTTTTAATTTGTCTTAAGATAATTTTTTTCAAACGGTTTTAAAGGTTTGCATTTCTTATTATGAAAACAATCTGTTATATTCTTACAACTGTGAAGAAATGGCTTAGTTTTAAAAATTTGTGTCAATCGCCTTTGTTCTCTGAAACTGATTTTTGTCATTGATGTTTGTTGTGATGATTTTTTTCCCTCACTGGACAGCTTTAATTCTTATTCTAATGATGTTGATTTTATTTATGCAATGTTGTAGGGTAGGCTTCATTCTGCTCTCAAGATGAATTACTTGATGCAAGCTCTTGGAGAGACAGATTTCTTTTGAGAAATGCCAATCCTCTATCCTTTTAAAATGAGCTAAAAGTTCCTTTTTTCTTTCATTCTTTTCCCCTTTTTTTGCTTTTCCCCCCCAGAAAATTATGTGCCAAAGCATTCATTGTATGTGTGGTAGCAAAATACCACCTGTATTCAAGCCTTTCTCCTTCCTCTCCCACTGGAATTTGGACTTTGCTCCTATGATTGTGGGCTCTCTCTTAAATGAGTTTTCCTTTTAACTTTCCTGGAACTGACCTTTCCAAAGCATGCTGCCTGCAATGCAGCCATGCTACTGCTCCTCCCCTCTGTGGGGTTTGGACTCTGCCCCTGAGGTTCAGGGTTTTGGGAGGTGAACTCTTGCCTAAAAATAAGTCATCATACCATTTTCCAGCCATTTCCAAAGCCTTGCCACTGCACAGTACTCTCCACTCTCTAGCTCTGCTTTATGTGTTTTCTTCCCCCATTAGAATGCTAACACCTTGATAAGTGAACTAACTTTAATGTATTTATATCCACAGCTCTTAGTACAATGACTTTCAGAAAAAGAGTGTTTAATAAATTCTTTTTCATTCATTCATCCATGAAGGTAATAGGATATAGGATCATAAGAAAGGACAATGAAGAGAGGCAATGGAATGTAATAATAATAATAATAATAATAATAATAATAATAATAATAATAATAATAAATTTATACAGTACTTTAAGTTTTTCAAAACACTTTCTACACATTATTTTATTCTCAGAACCACACTGTGATGTAGGGGTCAATGTTATATCTGGTTTACAAACGAGCAAACTAAGATGGAAAGAAATTAAGTGAGGGCAGTTAGGTGGCTCAGTGGATAGAACACCAGCCCTGGAGTCAGGAGATCCTAAGTACAAATCCAACCTCAGATACTAGCTGTGTGATCTTGGGCAAGTCACTTAACTCTATTGCCTTGCAAAAACAACAACAACTAAATCATCCTGAAAAGGAGCTAAGTGTCTTGCCCAGGCTTCCTAACAAGAAAAAAGGAAAGGGGGAAAAAAAATGTCTTGTAACAAATGTACAGAATTTGAACTGATGTTTCTTTCTAGCTGCTGCCTTTATGGTAGAGGGTTGGACTTGAAGTCAGGAAGATTCCTAGCTATGGAACCCTGGGCAAATATTGAACCTTCAAATGCTTAGACAGCTTTCTAAAACTTCAGTTTATTAAAAAGTATATCAAGTACCTTAGGGGAGAGGGAGCTTCCCCCACAGCAATGAAACCACACATCTGGAACAACAACAACAAAAAAAGAAATAAAGAATATAAGGAATTCTGAGTAATACATGAAGTCTCCCCATGAACCAATACATAACCATAAAGATGATATATGCAATGATTACAATAATATAAATGAAGTCAGATTAAATTCAGCAATCAATTTTCCTTTCATAGAAATGATGAAATACTTTTCTCCATTCAGAGATGAGGGAAACTATAAGTATATAATATTGCATAAGATATCAGATATAATTACTGTTTTGGTTATTTCTATTTAACTCTTTGTTACAAAGGAGGGTTGTCTAGAGAGGGTAACAGTAGGAAATGAGTCATATAAAAAATAAAAGTCTGCAATAAACCAAAAATAAGACAAATGACCAAATTGAGCAATACCATTTTAGTCCCCAAAAGCAAGTAAAAACATGTTACAGCTGAAAAGTAGTGAAGTTCTGAAGAAAGAATTGTGAAACTGCTCTTACTATCAGCATAACTGTAGGTATGATGACTAGTTCGAAGGCAATTCTCATATGCATAATTTCTAATGAGCTTTTAAAAGCCCTAATCCAGTGCTTCATCTTGTACATACAGATCTGGATTCCTGAAGACTTTGCTGACAGAAGCCAAGCTCCAGCAAGTTCTAACAAGCTAGAAAAGTTTCAAATACAGCTATGGTTTACATACTTTAAGTAGTCACCTCTTTTCCTTTTTTAAAAAAATGCCCCAATTCAAGTAATTTTAGTACCTCACATTTTATTCAAATAAACTTAAAGATTTTTATTACCATTTATATAATAAATAATATACAATAAAATGCTAAAAAATCATTGCACTGACTCAATTATTATAAGATCATAGATTTAGCAGTGGCAAGAACTTTAAAGGTCATGAAGGCCAACTCCTTCATTTTACAGTTGAGGAAACTGAGGCCTGAAGATATTAATATTGTAGAGAATTGGCAGAATTGGGATTTGAAACCCTGTTTCCAATTTCCATACCACTTTCCATGGCATAAGCTGCATCCTAGAATAGAGGGGAACTTTGAAGAATCACAGTTATAGCAGAAAGAGACCTTAAAGCAAAGTACCTAAGGCAGTCTTTGAAAGCACATGACATGGGGGCAACTAGGTGATGTAGTATGTAGAGTACCAGCCCTGGAGTCAGGAGCACCTGAGTTCAAATCTGACCTCGGACACTTGATAATCACCTAGCTGTGTGGCCTTGGGCAAGTAACTTAACCCCATTGCCTCCCCCCCCAAAAAACCCACAAAAATAAAAAAAGAAAGCTCATGACTTCATCTCTAACACATCGTTCCTAGATAATGAAGTAGTTCTGAAAATCTTTAACTCTCCAATCCCTGAAACAAGGGGTCCAGGAAATACATGAGATTGTAGTCCCACCAGCAAGCAGTCATCTCTAAGAGTCACAGCCTTGCCTGGCCCAACCCTCAGCCTGCCCTAAGAACACTCTTCACCAATGTGGTTGGGGGGGGTGTGGACAATGGACATTTGATAGAGACACCCAGAGGGCACCGGATACCTGACTGTCAGCAAGCATCTGTGGGCCCCATGTCACTAGGCAACTAAATGGGTTCTGGCCCCATTCCATGAAGCAGTCTTAGTGGAGGGTATGCCAGGAAATGTTTAACAAGTAGCTCTCTGAAAATGCGTGATGTGATTTTTAAATTTAATGTGCTTTATTTATATTTTGTCTTGATTTATGTTTAAATATTTAACAAAACAATAAAACTTGAAAATTTGAAAATTTCCAAAATATAAAAGCTTACATGAAAAAATTTAACAATTTGCTCTCAGGAGTCAGTAGGAAAGTGTTCCAGCACATTCTTGTCTGAGACTAGGGGTGTCCTATCACCCTATCACCTAAAGGTTCCGGCCCTTTTTCCCTGCTCCTGTAAGTGGGAGGAATTAGATTCCCAGTATATCTTGTGGGGCCATGGTGATAAAGGGGGAGCCACAGGAAGGTAGACAGCTTTATGTCTGGAACGTAAGTGAGCAAGAATCTGCTCACCTTACCCCAGCCAGTTGGAGGAAGTGATTGAATTAATTTTGCTTTTGTTTTCACATTAAAAAGTGAATTAATTTATATATGAGGGTACCTAGAAATCTACATAATTTTGCCATAATTTCAAAAACACATACACATATACTCATACCCTCACAGTATGGAAAATTCTAAAGTATAAAAAAGTATCAGACTATTTCTCTGAAAGCTTTTTTCATTAAAAGGGGATTATCACTGTATTGTTTATCCATTAATGCATTTTATTCTTAATTTTTGGTGACCATTGTCTCCCCAAAGTGGTGTTTAATAAGACATCAAAAGGCTTTGATCAGGACTAATGACAGGACAACCTCCACTCATGGACCTTTAAAGAAGAGCACTGGACCTGGAATTTAAATTCAACCTGCAGATGCTTAATAGCCATGGCACCCTGGGAACATCACTTCACTGCTGTCTGCCTCAGTTTCCTCATCTGTAAAATGGAGATAATAATAATATTTACTTCCCAAGGTTGCTGTGAGAATCATATGAAATAATGGTGGTAAATAACTTAGTACATCGACTGGAACATTTTCAATAAGTGCTTGATAAATGTGTTTCCTACTTTCCTTCCTTCCTTCTTGTTGAGTATGTAGATTAAAAACAACCTTACCATTTTAAACCAGACAGAGCACCCTCTGGTGGTACTCAAAAATACCAAGGATAAAAACTATATCTTATCCAAAACATTTCTTACCATTTTTGAACTCCACCATTCCAATAAAAACCTTTTTGTGTTTGAATGCATATAATGTATATATACATATACATATACATATACATATACATATACATATACATATACATATACATATACATATACAAATACATGTATATGTATATGTATATATATATACACACACACATATATCTATATATAATATATATATATATATATATATATATATATATATATATATATATATATATATATAGCTATATATAGCATCTTATCCAAAAGTGGACAGTTCATAGTCTCTTACTCCAAGGCTCCTTCTTTCAGAATCACAGAATCTAAAAGTTGAAAAAGACTTAAGAGTTCTCTCTCTAGACAGTTGACAAGTGATCATTTAGGATTTTCTTGAAAATCTCTGGGGTGGCTAGATGGCAAAGGGGTAGCTAGGTGGCTCAGTAGATAAAGCACCGGCCCTGGAGTCAGGAGTACCTGGGTTCAAATCAGGTCTCAGACACTTAATAATTACCTAGCTGTGTGGCCTTGGGCAAGCCACTTAACCCCATTCGCCTTGCAAAAACCTAAAAAAAAAAAACATCTCCAATAAAGGTAGCCCTCTATATTTTAATAAAATTCTTTCACTTTTAGGAAGCTTTTCCTTGGGCTCTGCCTAAATCTGACTTTGACCTTTCCACTCATTGCTGCAGTTCTATCCTCTAAAGTCAAAAATAATCAGTCTAATCTTTCTTCCAAGTGAAATCCCTCCTACCTACCAGAATTTCTATTATGATGCAAATAAGATCTTGATATTTTAACAAGAGAGAGTCGAAAAAGAGAAATAAGATAACAGATCAATATATCTAAGGAAACTTGATGCCAAAATTTTAAATAAAATGTTAGCAAAGAGGCTACAGTAATGTATTGCAAAGATTTATTCACTGAACAGATTTATCTAAACCAGGAATGCTAGAATGAGTCATATTAATAAAGCCATAAACATAATGGACCATATTTATAACACTTAAAAAACAATGTAATTATTTCAGTAATTGCAGGAAAAGCTTTTATCCAAAATGATAATCCTTCAGATACCTGAAGACAGCTGTTATATACTTCTTTAGTCTTATTTTGTTTAAACTAAATACAAATATCCCCAATTCATTCAAAAATCTTCACATGGCATCATCTTCAGTTCCTTCATCATCATCATCCTGATCAACCTTCTCTGAATATGCTTCTTGTGATCTATAAATTCCTCCTTCAAATTAGGTAACTAGAATAGTACTATATAGGTAGTCTGACCAGAATAATATATGCTGTCTTTCTCCTTCTGAACTAAATACCTTTCTTAATTTGACTTTTTGCAGGCCTTACATTGTTGACTTACATTAAACATACAATCTAATACAAATAATCATTTTGTTTTTACATGATTTGTTATATAGTCTCCTTTATCCTATGCAAAGGATCATAGGATTATATTACTATAGATTTCAAGTTTCCAGAAAACCTCCTCTAATTCAACCCTATCATTTTCTAGATGAAGAATCTGAGGCTTGAAGAGTTCAATTAATTTCTGCCACAAATACCGTCAGAAACAGGATCCGAATCCAGAGTCTCTCACTCCAAATCTAATGCTCTTTTTCACTGTACCGTATTGTTTATGCAGTTTATTTTTTAATGTGTTTTATATTTATTCTCAATAAATTTCATATTACTGAATTCAGACTTTAATAGTTTCAGATATTTTGAGATCCTTTTGAGCTTTCTTTCCCTCTCAATGTTTTTTCAACTTCAAAGTTGACAAGTTTGATGTTTATGCTTTCAACCAAAGCATTGTTGAAAAAATATTGAAGAATACAAAGTAAAGTGCAGTGTCCACAAAGGATCTCCTTCCAGATTTATATTGATGTATTAATCTCTACTCCTTTGGTTCAATTATTCACCTGGTTCTGAATCCATTTAATTGTATTATCCTTTAGACCACATTTCCCAGTCTCATTCATGAGGTTATCTTGAGGGACTTTGTATAATATTGTTGAAATCCAACTATACATTATCTACAGTTTTCTTCAATTTAATATCCTTTCAACCTGTCAAAAAAAAAAGAAATAAAAAGAAATAAAATTAGTTTGATATCACTTTTTTCTTTAAAAATACATTATATGGGGGCAGCTAGGTGGCGCAGTGGATAAAGCACAGGCCCTGGAGTTAGGAGTACCTGGGTTCAAATCAGGTCTCAGACACTTAATAATTACCTACCCCTGTGGCCTTGGGCAAGCCACTTAACACCATTTGCCTTGCAAAAACCTAAATAAAAAAATGCATCATATGAAAGCTTCTTTGAGGTACCACCTCACACCTCTCAGACTGGCCAATATGACCAGAAAGGATAATGATCATTGTTGGAAAGGTTGTGGGAAATCTGGGACACTATCACACTGTTGGTGGAGCTGTGAACTCATCCAACCTTTCTGGAGAGAAATTTGGATCTAAGCCCAAAGGACAACAAAAATGTGCATATCCTTTGATCAGCAATACCATTACTGGGTCTATACCCTGAAGAGATGATAAAAAAGGGGGAAAACATCACTTGTACAAAAATATTTCATAGCAGCCCTGTTTGTGGTGGCAAAGAAATGGGAATCAAATAAATGTCCTTCAACTGGGGAATGGCTTAGCAAACTGTGGTATATATACATACATACATACATACATATATATATATATATATATATATATTTATATATGTCATGAAACACTATTGTTCTATTAGAAACCAAGAGGAATGGGAATTCAGGGAAGCCTGGAGGTATTTGCATGAACTGATGCTGAGTGAGATGAGCAGAACCAGAAGAATATTGTATACCCTAACAGCAACATAGGGGTGATGATCAACCTTGATGGACTTGCTCATTCCATCAGTGCAACAATCAAGGACAATTTTGGGCTGTCTGCAATGGAGAATATCTTCTGTATCCAGATAAAGAACCTTAGAGTTTGAACAAAGTTCAAGGACTATTTCCTTTAATTTAGGGAAAAAAACTGATATCTTATTGTCTGATCTTGTTATCTCTTATACTTTATGTTTCTTCCTTAAAGATATGATTTCTCTCTCATCACACTCAATTTGGATCAATGCATACCATGGAAACAATGCAAACACTGGCAATTGCCTTCTTGTGGAGGGGGGGGAGAGTAAGGTTGGGGGAAAATTGTAAAACTCAAAATAAATAAAATCTTTAATTAAAAAAATACATTATATGTATGCTATTTGTTTTATAAGAGTTTTTCCCCAAACAGATATACTAGATTATCATGCTTATCAATGGGTTCCCTGTTGTAACAAAGAAAAACTATTAAGCTAATATCAAAGCCAGAGATTGTACTGAGATGTATAACCTAATTTTCCTACCTGCTTCCTGTCAATCATAGGTTGACTCAACACTTAAGTACTTTGAGTAGGATGAAGTAATCACCTTATTGGCTAATGATCTTTAAAAAGAGAGTGATTTCAGAATGTCTTTTACTTCTAGTTCATGATATCCAAACTTTTATCTCTTCTGAGCCACATCGCCCAACAAAAACTTGTCAAGGGTTATATTTAGAATTTAATATTTATGACTACAATGTAACTATATCACTGAATATAATAAAATAATAATAAAATGCAATAATTTAATAAAGTATAGCAATAAAACATTTACTTATTAAATAAAAATAAGAACATGTCATTTCTATTTTTTAATTTTACAATTTTCCCCCAATCTTGCTCGCCCCCACAGAAGGCAGTCTAATAGTCTTTACATTATTCCCATGCTATACATTGATCAAAATTGAAAGTGTTGGAAAAATATCATATCCTGAAGGAAAAAATAAAATATAAGCAATAGTAAACTTACATAATACATAAGATAACTTTTTTTTAAATTAAAGGTGATAGTCTTTAAATTCCACAATTCTTTCTTTGGATACAGATGGTAGTCTCCATCCCAGATACCCTAAAATTGTCCCTGATTATTGCACTGATAAACTGAGCAAGCCCATTAAGGTTGATCATCAGCCCCATTTTAATATTTTTTATTTTTAATTGAACATGTCATTTCTAATGTGAACACTGTGCCTGATATTTCAATATTAAAGCATCTATATTGGTTTGATAGAGATTCTAGCAATGCAAAGAATATATCTAGATATTCATCTGAATTTTGCTTATTTTTCACTGTTTACATTGCATTGTTCAGATAGTGTTTCAAAGTGAATTAAACTATTATTTTTAATCTGAGATTGATACAATTTCAGTTTCATTTCGAATACCATCACTGTTTGAAACATTATTTATTAGTTGATTTTCACGTGCTCAGTTAATTTAAATGAGCAGTAATATCCACTAAAAACGCTAAATCAGCCTCATTTTAAAATTCATGTACAAATTTTCCTTTTAAAATTCCTGTGATCTGCGAGACTATATAATGTGAATTACATGAAAAAGCTGAGCCATGTTAGTTAAGGTTTAAGCGGGTCTATGATGTTGCAACATTGGTGCACGTATTCACCCGTTCCTTCATTTTCTAGTTACAACATGAGCCAAATGAATGGACTTTGAGTGTTACATGGAACCCACAGGCCACAGGTTGGACACACCTATTCTAGGTGGTTTCATATAATTCTGGAATTTTCCATATAAAGATGGGGGGGATAACAATTCACCTGTTTCACTATTCTGGCTACCACACAGCTATAACCACATAACAATTTACACACATGTCTACTTAGGTGAGTCTAAGGCTGGATATGCTAATACAAGCTTCATCTTCTATTTTTCATTTCTTTCCTGGCAGATAAGCTAAAAATTAGTCTCAAGTTGGACACATCTAGGCTTGGTGACAACTTTGCAAAGTTGTCTAAAGTTGTCTAAAAGAGGTCTAAAGGAGGTCTAAAGAACCCAGGATCTCTTAATGAGGGACTGGTGGCCGGAGGAGTTTCTGCATTAGAGAAGATTACTGACAGAAGGAAAAATCCAAGTCCAGGCCTTAGTATCCAGGAAAATCACCCAGAGCTGAGTTGAAATGAACAATTTCAGAAGTTCTGCAAATCACTTTATATTCTGGTGAGGTGTAAACCTCAACCTTCAGTCACTGTAAGTAGCTATAACAGAACTTTGTAGAAGCCCAGATCTTCGAATACAGGGGTACCCAGATCATTGAACATGTGGAAGACAGCAAGGATCTATTTCTAGCGGAAGTCAGCTCCTGTTGCCCTCCCAACTGTGGAGCAGCCTCCATTCACTGTTGCATAGGAGCAGTTTGTGTCTTTAAAACTATTAGTCTGTTGTAAGCTCCTTGAGGGCAGAAAGAGTATTTTTAGGGAAGATAATGCCTCCCTCCCTCCTTTAGGCTCTGTGATCCCAAGAATTGAACTTAGGAGTTTGGGGCATCTCTTTCCTTTGTTATTTTCAGTTGTAGAAATAGGCAGTAGAGACTTTGGACCTGAGAGCTTGAGTCATGACTACCTTAGAGCCTGGACTTCAGAACAATTATTGCTGCCCACCCAACAAGAAAGCCCTGACTTCTCAGGGCACCAGGAATGAGCCCAGGAGAACCTGGAACTTAGATATTGATGGGATTGTGCTATATAGATATTGAATTAAGCTATGAACCTACTCTCCCCTCCCTTCTCAATGAATGAAGTGGTTTAAGGGAAATTATATCCCTAAGGTATTGGGAGGTAGGAGACATTTGTATATTTCTTCTTGTTATGTCTTTGAGATAAATATTTCTTCATAAAAACTAATCTGACTGCTAAGTGGTTAAATAGAACCAGTTGTGCAAGGAATTTCTAAAATTGGGAGAACACAATCAGTAGAGGCTTGAGCTATAGCAGATACAAGACATTCTCACAACCCCTTAACGATACCAGAGAATTGGGGAAGGTGCAATGTAAAATACTTGGCCTTGAGACAGTAGAGGTGACTGTTAGATCAGTTAAATGACCAAACTGTTAAATACTTTTGTCAGTGAACACTTGTCTTTTAAAATTCACATTTCATTTGACTGTAGGACATAAATGCAGAAGAGCCTAGAGAAGAAAGAGAGGAGGAACAAGAGCATTCCATTTGACCCCAGAACCTTCTGTCTCTTGCCTGATCTTCAGTCTCCATTGAAGAGAAGCACTTTTCACTAATGATTAACAAACTTCAACATAGTCACCCCCTCCACATCCCTGTAATTCTGACACCTCTAGGTAATCATCCAAACCCCACTCTCCATCTACCATTTTCCAGTTTCTTATTCACATCCTCCCACACCCCAAGGTCCCATACCCACCCCTTCCTATGCCCTCTGGGAGTTTTGCTCTATAGGCAATAAATGTGCTTTCATCTTGAATCTTTTCCTTTCCTACTCCTTTTATCTTCTGATTCTGACTGAGACCTGGCTCTCCCCGATGAACCAACTTCCCTAGACACTCCAGAACTGGCTGCACTTTCACTTATTACCGTTGACTTACTGATCAAGATGAGGGAATTGAAATACTCCTTGCTCCTCATAGTCTTTTCCAGGTTCTCCTCCTATCACAGTAACCTCTCCTCTTTTACAATCCATACAATTCTCATATTTCATCCAAAGTCCAGGACATTTCCTTTTCTTCCTCAATGAGTTCAGTATCTGGCTTATAATCCTTCACTCCTTCCCATACCTTTATACTACAAATATTTAGAAGAGAATTTCAACATCATATAGATACTCCCTCAAAGTTAGTCAATAAAAAGTAAGCTCCTAAGCTACTTTAATTCTTTAATCTACTCATTTCCGATGACCCACTCCTCCACTCCATCTCAGCCATTCATAAATGTGACCATACTTTTGATCTTGCCTTCACCCACAAATGCACCATCTCCATGTTCAAGAACTCCAAATTTTTTTTTCTCTATTCACAACCTATTTGCTTTGTACCTCTCCCTCTCTCTTCCCATATCAAACCCTACTCTTCATACATAGTGTGATCTCTACTCCCTCTACCCATCAGTCTCTCCCAGGAAGTCAACTATGTTGACTCCCAGGTGACTCCCAAGAAGTCATCTCCTCTCCCTTCCCCATCTTGGCCTCTTAGTGAACCAGATCAACTCTATATGGTCCTCTTGAGTACATTGTCCTCTTATATCATTGTGCCCTGTCAAATCATAGCCATACAGGATCACTTCCTGTACATCTATATACATGCTGCTGAATGAAGATGGAGAAAATCACTCATTCATTCTGCCAGGGTTCACTACAAATTTATGCTACAGAGCTTCAATTGGGCCCTCACTGTTGATAGGAAATCCTTCTATACCTCTCTTATCAACTTATTTTCCTACTTTTAACAAAAGGTTCTCCCAAACCTTTTCATTCCTTCTCAAATCTCCCAAGACTTTCCCTCCTCCACCTTCTCACTTATTTGACATGATCTCCCTCTTCTCCCTTCTTCCGCATCTCCTATCACTCAGATGCCTTCTGTCACTACTTCCTCCATCACCCCTATATGTATATCCCTGAAAAGGAAGCTGTATTACCCCTTGCAAGGTTAACTATTTTCACAAATGATTCCTTTTCATTTCTTCTCAGCAGATTGCCTTTCTTCTATCATCTCCACTTATCTCCCAATCTATCATCTGCTTCCCTACTTCCCACAAATATTCTTGTTTCTACTTTATCCTTAAAAATCCCTCATTTGATACTTCCATCTCCACTAAATATCATCCCATGGCTCTTTTAAACTTGAGTGACTATATTCCTGGAAAAGGCTGTCTACTATTGGTACCTTCCCATCCTCTCCTCTCATTCTCCTCTTGACTCCATACAGTCTGGCTTCCAGCTTCATCACTGAACCAAAACTGCTCTCTCCAAAGTTACTAATGATTTCTTATTGACTAAAATCAATGTCCTTTTTTCAACTCTCATCTTTCTTAACTTTTTTTGTAGCTTTTGTCACTGCCAATCATGCTCTTCTTCTTTATACTCTCTTTCCTCTAGGATTTAAGGACTGTACTCTCTTCTGGTTCTCCTATCTATTTGACCACTTATCAACTTCATTTATTAGGTCTTTATTCAGGTCATATCTACTAACTTTGGGTTAGTGCTCTTTCCTGGGCCCTTCTATATTATTCCATGTAGTGATCTCATCAGCTTCCCAGAATTTAATTATTGTTTCTATGCTGATGATTCTTAAATGTGTTTATCCAGTCCTACCTCTCATATGCCAGACTCATATCTCCAATGGCTGACCTCTCAAACTAGATTTCCAGTAGATATCTTAAACTCAATAAGTCCAAAACTAGAGTTATCTTTCCCTCTAAACTTTTCCTTTTCCATACTTCCCTATTACCCTGAAGGACACAACCATCCTCCCAGTCCCCCAGACTTTAGGTGTCATCTTTAATCCTTAATTCTCCCTTATATCCTATATCTAATCTTTGCCAAGTTTTGTTAATTTTACCTTTTCACCATCTCTCAAATGGATTCCCTTCTCTTCTCTTATACTGTCACTACTCTGATGCAGAACCTCACCTCATCTCACAAGTGGACTATTTTGATAGCCTGCCCAAAAGTCTCTCCATTCAGCTGCCAAAGTGATTTTCTAAAGCACAGGTCTGACCATATCACCTTCTTACTCAATAAACAACAGTGATGTCATATCACCTCTAGTCTCAAAAAATCTGTCTGGCATTTGAAACCCTTCATAACCTCACCCTTTCTTACCTTTCCAATCTTCTTATGCCTTATATACCACCACCCACCATCACCCTCACATACTCTTCAATCCATGACACTGATCTTGCTATTCCTCATATAAGACACTCTTAGAGTTTTCTCTGTCACTCATGCCTGGAATATGTACCCTCCTCATCTCTACCTACTGACTTCCCTGGCTTCCTTCAAGTCTCAGATAAAATTCTACTTATGCAAGAAACATTTCCTAATTCCTCTTAAGGCTGGTATCCTCCTTCTGTTTATAACTCCCTATTTATCCTGCCTATATCCTGTTCTTACATATTTGTTTATGTACTATTTTCCCACGGACAGTATCTAGACCCCAAGGAAGGTAAGAAACTTGAAGTCAGGGACTATCTTGTGACTTTCTTGGTATCCCAACATTTGGCAAGTGCTTGACACGTGATAAAATATTTATTGATTGACTTCAGTTCTTCCAACACTATTTCTATCTTTTGTCATTTTTATGAATTTTCTAGATGTGAGATAAAACTTCTGAGTTGTTCATTTATGTTCTCTTCTTCTTGGTCATTTGTAACAAATTTTCATATGGTTAGTATTTTGCAGTTTAAAAAACTTTATATGCTTAATCCACTTATCTTTTGGGGAATGACTTTTGGTCTTACAATATTTTTGTCAATTCCTAAAATATCTTGGTTATCAGACTTTTTTTTTGGAAATATTCAATGCAAAGATTTTTCCTACTTATTCCAGCTTCATTAACTCTGTGTATAAAACTTTTAAATTTGTTGTAATTGAAATTGTATATTCTCTCTTTATTATCACCTTATTTATTGATGAATATTCCCTTAGTCATAATTGTGGAAAGACCTCCTTCCATTCCTTTTTAATATTTTTATAGTATTACATTTTATATTTATACAATCATTAGGTGGCATTGCTAGTCATTAGCCTAATCTTAAGTCATCAAAAGAAGCCGGTATTAATAAGTCACACAGAACCTGGCAGTCCTATATTTTCACTTAGTACCAATGGAAACTCTGAGGAAGTTTGAAGAGACAGGGACTCTTTCCTGTTGTTAGTGTGACAGATGTGATTAGAATGGATTTCACCAAGCAAAATAGCCCTGAGCCCCTCTTTAGGAAACCACATCCCCTGTGCCTGTTCTATGTCACCAAGCTCTCATCCATGTGACCATGCTAAAATGGCATCTCCCCCCAAGCAAATAGACCCACACTCTTTTAAAAAAGTTTTAAATTTTAAACTTAAATACAAAATAAGAAAAGAAAAAATAACATTGTGATATGCACAGCAGAACATAGGAGAGGATTCAATATAAAACAATGAAGTTTCATTTTAAGAAAGTCTATTTAGTAAATACTACTTATTGTATTCAAAGCTGTCCAGCTTTTCTTTCTTTCCTTGTAGGTTTTCTTTTGATCTCTGTTATCTCTTTTTACTTTATTTCCCCCCTTTTCTTCCCCTTCCAAAGAAGGTTTCAGTTAAGCACAGATATATTTAGATAGGTAGATAGCACAAATATATGTATGTGTGCATATTTGTATGTGTATATGCATATATAATATACATATATACATACACACAGAGCCATATATGTAAGACAAATACCATGCTTAGGTGGATAACATCCTCTTTCATAAATCCAAGACTTTTCATGCTTTTCTAAATCAATCATGTGACATGTGTCCTTTACTTGTAAATATCAAATCAACAAAGGAATGAAATTTAAAAATACATCTAAAAAACTATAGTGCAACCTTTGTGCCCATGGTTTTTTACAGACCTGAGAAATTATTAACAAGACTCTAGAGTTCTGTTAACAGACTTTGAACACAGGGATGTTGGAAAGATACAATTGAGTTGTTAAATCTTCCATTTACTCCTACCCCAGGAGCAAGCAAAGGAGGTTAATGCAATAAAGGTTTCCAAATGCTGATCCTTTCCTAGCCTCAAGAAGAGTCAGATTAGATTGGTTGAGGGAACATGCACTTGATGTCACTACTGTGCTGAAAACAGCAGTCTTTGACCTTTGTTGGGAATGTTTCCTGTCATGATCCTCTGCTGAGGTGCATGGATCTATGACCACTCCTCTCTGCTTGTTCTTTGATAATAGAATTGTATTCAGGCACAAGTCAGATAGAAACTAGTTTGGTTATGGGTCTCTACACCTGCCCCACCTTCTGACACTCCAAGGCACAAATGCCTAGAGAAATGTGACTCTCACCCCAACACCAGCAGATATGGTAGAAAACTTGTATCACTCATAGTTGTATTGTATTCTTGTACTAGAAATGCCAGAAGTATGGCTTCAAAGCCCATCCCAGCCACCTTCTCACCATCCACCTTGCCACCATATATACATACCCTTCCTCACCTCTTGCTCTGATAACTATAATCAAATCAATATCATCTTTGCTACAGAAAAAGGGCATGTCAATTGATTTCCTTCACCATCCCTGTGATTTCCAAGACCAAGACACTGTTCCATACATTTGTTGTGCTAGAATGTAAGTTAATGTAAACTATTAACAACCTGTCTGTCAACAAACATTTATTAAGAATTTTCTGTATATCAGATTCTATATATAGAAGAGATATAAGTAGAAAAGCAGTCTCTGCCAAGGGTGTGCTAGAGTCAGTCTATACCTAAAAGATTGGCAAATACTGTAAAATCAGAGCTTGATTTATTGTTTTATTGACTGTCTAGATTTAAGAAAGTAATAAAGAAAATGTTAATAGTGCCAATTAAACTTAAAAGGGTGTCAATGATATATTTCTTCCGTTTGTTAAATATTTACCAACAGATATGTGGTACCTGCTCTTAAAAAGCCTATGTTTTAATGAGAAAAACTGAAAATCTTAGGAGGGAAGAGGAGGAAGAGGCAGAATTGGGGAGGGAACATAGTAGAAAAAAATCCTGAGGGTAGGTCTCCATAAATAGAGGTTTAGGGAGGAGCCATCCAATTAGAGAGAGAGGCTGCAAGGACAGCCTGCATTTCTGATGGGTAAATTCCAAGACTGGAGTCAACTTCTAAGATGAAGAAGTTTCTGAGGAATGGTGGAAAAAGGTTGGAGGGCAGCCTAGAAAGGAATGAATTTAACTAACTTCAGTGTGGTCTTTGACTCCATAGTGTTGTATAAAATGGGGAAATTTTTAACTGGGCTATTCCAAATCACTAATATTAAGAGAAATGCAAATCAAAATAGTAAATTGGCAAAGATGACATAAGATGGGAATAATCAATTTTGGAAGGATTGTGGAAAGTCAAGTCATTAATGTATTGTTTCTGGAACTGTTAATTGATTACAAAAAAAACCACTGGAATAATACAAATAAAATGACAAATGCCTATAGTCTTTGACCCAAAGATTCAATTGCTGGTTTGTTCTGCAAGGAAGCCAATGATGTAATATCCCACTGGTACAGAACTCTCTCTTTAGTGGTGGAGATGATGCCATGTGCTTTGTGAAAAGCAGGGTGGAATTGGTGAGAACTAGAGAAGCCCATGCTTCTTCAGTCCTCTTCGGCACTCTGAAGAGTCTTCAGTCTTCTTGGGGCAACTAGGTTGCCCAATGGATAGAGCACTGACCTTGGAGTTAAGAGAGTTCAAATTCAAATAAGTGTCAGACACTTGATACCTACTGGCTTGTGTGACCCTGGGCAAGTCACTTAACTCTGATTTCCTCACATTTAGGGCATCTCCAATCATCCTGACTCATTTCTGGCCACTGGACCCATATGGCTCTAGAGGAGAAAGTGAGGCTGGTGACTAAGCATCCCCTTACTCAAATCCAATTCATGTACTTGTCATGGCATCATCTGCCTGATGTTGTGGTCTTCTTCAAAAATGAAGGACAAACATTCCCCAGTCTTCTTAAGTACTCTAAAAGTCATATTCAGGCACTTTTGGCTTCCACTTTTGAGAGGAAGATAGAAGAAGTCTACCCAAAAAGACTCTGTCTGGGAAGACATGAGAGGACATAGGTCTCTATTATATCTCTGTCCCCAGGCTGCTACAGAAGAAACTTTGGGAAGTTTGGTAAAGAGTATGATTCACTCCTTGAGTGAACTCTAGGACTGTCTCAACTGGTTGAATAGAGTAACCTCATTCCTATGGGAGAACTCCTTTACTCTGTATTATCCGGTATATAGCCCCCAATGTATTTCTTCTCTGATTTCTGTTTTGTCCTAATTTGGACACTTGACTTTTGGTTTTTGTTCTTTTAGGGGGCGGAGTTTCTTTTCACTATGCTTTTTGTAGAATTGGCATTTGGTGGGAAAGAGGTCAAGCCTTAGAAATAGAAGTTGAGGTCCTCTTCCTCCTTTTCCCCATTTAGTGAAATAGCTATCAGAAACTAGATTAAAAAAAGAAGAAACTAGATTAAACCTGATATATATTCCCTAGATTAACAATCCCGAAGGGAGCAAGTATATTCCTATCCCAGGACTCATTCTTCTCTGTGTAGCCTCTAGCTCATCCTCCTGCTCCCTCTTCTGGCTAGAATGAAAGTCTCCTTTGGAGAGAATGGTAGCAGGAAGAAGAGGTCTCTTTTAAAGCCACACAATACCCACAAGCTATAGGTGGGGGAACGGTCCTTACCACATGTAGGGTCTCTTTACATGTGGGCCTCTCTTTACATTGACAAAAAAAAGGCTCCTTATATACCAAGTCTATCATTTAGGGAATGGTTAAATAAATGTGGTACATGAATGTAATGGAATATAATCATTCTATAGGAAGTGAGGAGATTATGAATACACTCTCAAGTTCCACCATGGGTTGTATAAAAATATAGAAATGGTTCACAGATGATTTGGCTAGATATGATCTGAGGTTGGATACACTTCTGTGGGAAGTAAAGTCAAAGGGAAGGGTAGCCCTAAATGCTGGTCTCACAAAAGGCAATCACAAATAGCAAATAGAAGTTAAGTAGATTAGTCTTTTCAAAAGAATTCCCAAAGTAAATGAGATCTTTAGGTGTAAGAGAGAGCTAAGATCTCAGCTCAAACAAGGAGAGAAAAATCTTAACCAAAGAAGATCCAATTTCAATAGTCTCTAGAATTCCAAGTGAGTTCAAGGACATGCATGATAGGACTAGTTTCTGATATATGCCACCATTCCAAAATCTATCTTTCTCCATTACCTCCCTGGAAGGACTTCTGCCCACATGTCTCCTAAAGAATGTCTGCAATTAACTCATTAAGTCCTTTATACAGTCTCCACACAATGTAGAATTCAACTTTCTCCCCACCTGTTGTCTTTCTCTACCTATACAGCAGTAAGCAAAAATCACTCCAGACATGAATAGAATCTGGCTTATCCCAAGAAACATAGAAAGACATACTGAGACAAATAAGTAGGACTAACACAAATGTAAAGCACAACCATAAAATAGTAGAAACAATGTTTTTATCCTTCTCAAATCTCCCATAGTCCCCCTACCCTCCAATAACAACCTTATTTTTATATAGTTGATAGATATAATTGTATGGGGTCTATTACTGTGTTGTACAGCAGTGGTAACAAAATCAAATAGAACAGAATTCCCCTGGGGCCACATATTGACATAAAAAACCACAAGTTAATATTATCTATATTGCATTAGATTTTTATTAATTTTATTAAAATTTCCTGATTACATTTTTATCTGATTTGAGTTGAATTTTTGCGGCCTATGAGTTCAACACATCTATTGCACATCATAATTTCAACTTTTGCCATTGTCTCAGAATTAAGAGGCATAATAGGGTAACCTAACATTCTTGGATTGTATCACTTTCACTCGTGCCTTTCATCACACAGTTCTTCCTCCCACTTCCTACCCATCCAATGAGGCCTGAGACAGAAAGGACTAGTTCATCACCACAGTTCCCAAATGCTGCTAATTATGACTTCCTGACAAGTGATAGTATGTGTAGTGTGTGTGTATGTATGTGCGTGTAAGACAGAGAAAGACAGACAGTCGGACAGAAGGGGGTGGGGAGAGAGGAGAGAGATTGGGAAAGATGGAGAAGATGGAGAAGAATGTTGTAGGTCTCGGTTCCTGATGATTCTACTTTACTTCTCTTATTGCTTTTTGATGACTTGCTCATTAACTGATGTACAGGACTCTAACCATTCCTCCTTACTTATTAGAGCCCTTACTAATTAGAGCCCAGCCAAGAACTATGACACTTTCCTGTGTTTCCTTCTGTTGGATCCTCCCTGAGGCATCAGATGGAGGCATAGATATTTAACCCTGTACTACATTTAGGTCCTTTGTCCCATTGAAATTTACATTGGTGCGTGGTATAATATGTTGGTCTAAACCTATTTTTCTACCAAACTGCTTTCTACTTTTTCTAACAGTTCTTGAACATGCTTTGTTCTAAATTAATCCCTATCACAATACTCCTTGTAATTAGCACTTCCCTTTCCAAATCTCTACAAAGAAAGCATCTCTTTGAAAATTCAGTCTAGGATTTGGTCAAGAATATAAGTTGGGGGGGCAGCTAGGTGGCATAGTGGATAGAGCACTGGCCCTGGAGTCAGGAGTACCTGGGTTCAAATCCGGTCTCAGACACTTAATAATTACCTAGCTGTGTGGCCTTGGGCAAGCCACTTAACCCCATTTGCCTTGCAAAAAAAAAAAGAATATAAGTCAAAAATGATCAAAGGATATGCAAAGGCAATTTATAGATGAAGAGATCAAAGCAATCCATATCCATATGAAAAATTGCTCTAAATCATTAATTATTAGAGAAATGCAAATTAAAGCTTCACTGAGGTACCACCTCACAGCTCTCAGACTGGCCAATATGACCAGAAAGGATAATGATCATTGTTGGAAGGGTTGTAGGAAATCTGGGATACTATTACATTGTTGGTGGAGCTGTGAACTCATCCAACCTTTCTGGAGATAAATTTGGAACTACACCGGAAGGGCAACAAAAATGAGCATACCCTTTGATCTAGCAATACCACTATTGGGTCTATACCCTGAAGAGATGATGGAAAAGGGTAAAAACATCACTTGTACAAAAATATTCATAGCAGCCTTGTTTGTGGTATCAAAGAATTGGAAATCAAGTAAATGTCCTTCAATTGGGGAATGGCTTAGCAAACTGTGATATATGTATAACATGGAACACTATTGTTCTATTAGAAACCAGGAGGGTAGGGGTGGCTAGGTGGCGCAGTGGATAGAGCACTGGCCCTGGAGTCAGGAGGACCTGAGTTCAAATCCAGTCTCAGACACTTAATAATTACAATAATTACCTAGCCGTGTGGCCTTGGGCAAGCCACTTAACCCCATTTGCCTTTCAAAATCTTAAAAAAAAAAACAGGAGGGATGGGAATTCAGGGAAGCCTGAAGGGATTTGCATGAACTGATGCTGAGTGAGATGAGCAGAACCAGAAAAACACTGTATACCTTAACAGCAACATGGGGGTGATGATCAACCTTGATGGACTTGCTTGTTCCATCAGTGCAACAATCAGGGACAATTTTGGGCTGTCTGCAATGGAGAATACCATCTGTATCCAGATAAAGAACCATAGAGTATGAACAAAGTTCAAGGACTATTTCATTTAATTTAGGAAAAAACCAGATATCTTATTGACTGATCTTGTTATCTCTTATATTTTTTGTTTCTTCCTTAAGGATATGATTTCTCTCTTATCACACTCAATTTGGATCAATGTACAACATGGAAACAAAGTAAAGATGGGGGGAGGGAAGTAAGATGGGGGAAATTGTAAAACTCAAATAAAATCTTTAATAAAAGAAAAAAATCATAAAAAAGAATATAAGTCAAGATGACCAGTCTATAGTTCAAAGATTGTATGTACTTTATCTTTTTCATTTTGAAAAAGATATTTGAACATGTTCAAACTTATGGTAGTACTTTTCTTTTTTTTTTAAGTAAGTTTCTATTGATATTTTGGTTTTTACATCAACATCTCTTCTATTTTCTTTCCCCCTCCCCCCCAGAAACACTCCATTTAACAAATATATTTTTAAAGACAAAAAGGAGAGAGAAAAGAAGAAATAATGAACTGTCAATACACTGAAAAATTCTGAAAACATACTCAATATGCAAACTTTGTGGACCTTCCTCCTCAACAAAGGGGTAGATTGAGAGATTCTTCTCATCTCTGTTCTTCTGAGTCTTGTTTATTCTTTATAATTTTGTAAAATTTTTGTTTTGTAGGTGATTTTGTAAATGATTGTTCTTTCCAATTTCATTATTGTAGTCATTGTGTATATGGTATCTTGGCTCTGCTTACTTCATTTTATTTTGATTCATATAGATATTCCAGTGCTTCTCTGTATTTATCACATTTGATATTTCTTATACACAGGATTATTTCATTAGATTCATGCTCTGTAATTTGCTTAATTGTTTCTCAATCTGTGGGTACCTACTTTATTTCCAATTCTTTGCTATCACAAAAATTTCTGCTACAAATATTTTGGTGTAAATACCGACTTCTTATCAAATGGCCTTCTTGGGTTATAAGCCTACTAAAGAATTTCTAGGTCAAAGGGCATAGGCATCTTAATTACTTTATTTACATATGTCCAAATTGCTTTCCAAAAATGATTATGCTATTTCACCAACAATGAGTCCTTATTTTCCTATTACCCCTCCAATATTTACAATTGCCATCTTTTGTCAGTCTTTGCCAATTTGAAAGTGAGGGGTGAAACCTCAGAGTTGTCTTGGATTACATTTTTTCTTAATGATTTGGAATATCTTTTCATGTGGCTGGGAATACTTTGCAATTCTTTTGAGAATTATTGTTCATTCTCTTTGACCACATAACATATCTACTGAGGAATGGCTACTGATTTTCTATATAGCTCCTGTTCTTTTTTCCAAAACGTTGCTTTTTCAAATTAATCATCAATATTAACATAATAACATCTTTTTTTTAGTACTTTGTAATGTAGCTTCTCAAAAGTCTGGTGACTCATTTAAGGCAACTATTTTTTCAATGTTGTTTTCACATCTCTTGATTTCAATTTCTTATTCATCATTTTCATCTTATCCTTTCCTATCCAAAAAATCGTTTTCTTTGACAGAGAAGTAAAATAAAAGTTAAAATCTGAGTTCTATCATCTGTTATGACTAATATATCCATGCCAAACAGCAGTCTTGTCCCTTCTTTTTTTATCCCAGTCTTTTTTAAATCAACTTAACATTCATCACCAACCCTAGTTTATTTCAAGATTCAACACCCATGACAATATTCTTTCTGAAGGATAACATTCTTTTGTATTCATCTTCCATTATCTTCCCTTATTTCTGTCTTTCCCACCAATTTTTTAAATTGGCAAGTTGTTTTAACAAAAAAGATACTGCCATGGAAACAATGTAAAGACTGGCAAATTGCCTTCTGTGGAGGGGCGGGGAGGGAAGTAAGATTAGGAGAAAAATTGTAAAACTGAAAATAAATAAAATGTTTAATTAAAAAAAAGAGATACTTCTCAACAAATTCCTAAAAAGAATTGTCTCCTGGCACAGTGGATGGAACACCAGCCCTGGAGCCAGGAGGACCTGAGTTCAAATTCAGTACCTACTAGTTAATACCTACTAGTTATGTGACATTGGGCAAGTCACTTAATCCTATTGCTTCATTAAAAAAAAGACTTGTCTCCAACAAATGCATCTCTCCCCAAGGTTATAAGTTAAAATGTCAAATAAAATAAGGTTTGTTAATTTTTGACTAATAACACATGTTACTTTCCACCTTTGTGCAGTTCACCTACATATCTAAGTTGGTCAATGAGAACTCTGTTCATCTACATTTCTCTTTTTAGAAACTTACCATTTTTGTCCCTCATGAGAATTATTTGTAGTATTCAGATTTAAATTAAATCACAGGTCCCAATGTCTCTCCTAGGGAAGACCAAAGTGGGTTTAATAAATATTACTAATATACTATATAATTACTATATACTCTAAAAGTAAGTATTTAAAATCTGGCCAGTAGAAAAAGGAAATAAAGGGGAAAATTTTATTTCTTCACCCATTACAATTTGTTCTCAATGAAGTATTTCTTTTCTGAAAAAGAGCCTCATCCTTCCCCCCTTCCATTTCACATATCCCCTTAGTTGTGTAAATAGGGAGAATCCAAAGAGAATCCAGATAACTCCAAGCTCCTCTGAAGTCCTCATGTTCTTTCTCTAAGGGAACTCTAAGACCTGGCTTCCCACAATCACCCCAGGTGGTCGCCTCTTTCCTTGAATCTATCCAAATGAGAGAGTCATACAGCCTCAGCTACCCATATACATTTCCTGTATGGGACTCAGAAACCCGCCCTCCTTTTCTAGACTGTTTTTTTGGGTGCCTGGCTCTGGACTCCTCAAGTCCCACCCCCTCCTCCCCAAGCAGAGTTTCACAACGATAGATCTTGGAGTCTTTAATTTGTAGCAGGAGCTTGGAACCAACCCCCAAATTCCTTTTTCAGAAGAAATAAAGTCACCAAACCTTGACTGCTGGGTCCAGGATCCAGGTAGAGAAAGATGGAGTTGGAAGCTCTCCGGACTGTGTTGGGATTCTGCCTTCTCTCAGGTGAGTAAGATGGAGCAGAGGAAGGCCAGGGGTACTCATGAGCACCAACTCCCTTGACCCACTCACAAGAAGAAGTAAAGATTGAATGGTGCTTGAGGGAGACTGAGACAGGGTGGAAAATTAAATCTTGGAGCTCTAGATGTCAAAAAACAGAAAATTCCATGTTCCAGATACTTGGAAAATAGGATCTATCCAGAGATTAAAAAGAGGCAGGGGGTTGAGCTGGGTTTGAGAAAGGGACTGGCTGTCCTTAAGGAAATAACTCTTTCATCCTCAGCATCTTAGTGGTCTCATAAACTAGAAAAAAAAAAGAGATTTACTTAACTATATTGCTAGTCTTTATTCTTGAAGGTTCACCTAGATTGGACCTTTGGAAGAGCCAGATATTGGGGTATGACGCTGACCCCAAACTTTAGAATATTTTTAATGTTTATGAGATGAAGCCTGAGGCAAAATGGCTGATCTTCTTTTAGCTAGGAGGCCGAGATAAGCTCCACATTCTCGCAGCTCCACATTCTCGCAAAAAAAGGGCTTCTATCTTAGTCTTAGCAAATAGCCTCAATTTTCTGATACCTCCTCAATGGTTAACCAGTCAGGTGAGATTCCTCCATGGGATCTGCAAGGTATTTTGCCACAGGTTTATGCAGTAAATGATCTTTCTACATGTTTCCAGGAGAGGAGAAAACCACAGCGACTAGAACCTCCCAGAAGACACTGCCAAGTAATCTGGCCTCATGAGGCTGTAGCCAGTCTGCTTTAGGTAGGGCTTTGGATCCTTTTTAAATCTGGTGTCCAAGGAGTTCTACAGATGCAAGTTCAGAAAATCTTTAGGAAGTAAGCACTAGAGTGACTTGTCTTAGTTATTCCAAGTCATTTCTTAGCATGTGAACCTGAGAGACCCAGTGGAAACCAAAAAGTAATTATTTCCTCACCACTCCTGATACACAGGAACAAATAATAATAAATTAATTCTAATTTAACTTATAGTTCATATTTAAGTTTAATTCAACTCAATAACTATATATTAGTGCCAGACACTAGCAAAACAATAGCAGAAATGGCATAGCTCCTTCTCTCAAGGGACTTACTTACACTCTACTGGGAGGAAACACCATGTATACAGAAAAATAAATTTAAAATCAGAACATTCTATTATCCAGGGTGGTAACCCTGAACAGCTGGTAGAATCATAGCCAACTTCCATGAAATTAACCTGAATCATATATATATACATATATATATATATATATATATATATGCATATATATATATATATATATATATACTTATATGAGTACATGCCTTCTTTCCTAATCAAATGTACACTCTCTGAAGATAGGAACTAATTGATCCTTTCTTTCCACCCTCTAGGTGCCAATTTCTGGCATCTAATAGAAACTTAAAATGCTTATTGATTGATTGGAGGGTGGTATTTGGATAAATATTATTATCCTTGTTTTACAGATGAAAACAATTAAGGCCCTGTGTGGGATTCTTAGGTGGGGTGTGAAATAAAATTCTCATGATCACACAGTTAGTAAAACTATCAAAATGAGTTTCAAACTTGGTGTCACAGACAGAAAACAAGTGGAAGAAATGAACCATTAGTGGAGAAATAGCTTATGTTAAAGCATGATTCACAATGTTTGTGCCCAAACTTGAACCAAAGTGGGAGCCACCAAATATTGCTTTCAAAAGAGATTTGGTTTTGTCTTCTCTCCAGCCCAGGCAGAGAATAATTTTCAAAATGGAGGTTTAAGTTTTGGAATCTATTTGCTGTTTCTCTAGCTCCCAAAGAATTAGATTTGGGCTTGTTTTCAATCCCTGACATCACTACCATCCTCTTCACTTTTAGTTTACCTCATCTCATGTTTTTAGACTTAACATGAAACATGTTCCATCCTTGTGATGACAAAGGCTCCTAGGCAACAAGACACCCTTGGGGGTAAGGATGTGTAAGAATATCTGTTTTCTAATAGTAAGGAAGTGAAAGATTTTAACTTAGAAGTTCTTAATGGATTTGACTAGAGAATAACTCTCCCAGTTTCTATTAAAATTCTAATTACTTACAGAGTTTTTCTTTCCATCTTCTTTTCCAGCTTGTGTCTGGGGGCAAGAGACCATTGAAGGTAAGACAGTCTTTCCTTCATCCGTTATGGAGGTCTAATATTCTTCTCAGCATTAGGC
Source organism: Macrotis lagotis (assembly GCF_037893015.1). Lineage (NCBI taxonomy): Eukaryota > Metazoa > Chordata > Mammalia > Peramelemorphia > Peramelidae > Macrotis > Macrotis lagotis. Next base: position 642,007,356 of record NC_133658.1, read on the forward strand.
ATTCCAAGGAGATAAATCATCAGTGATGTTCCACTACAGCCTTACTTTCCCTTTACTCCAAACTAAGAGACATTTTTGGCCCAGAAAATGAAAACACAAAAGAATATGGAAATCTTAGATATTCTGAAAAAAAGAATTGAATCTCTTATGTGGACTTGAGTGTATTATGATGGCTTTTGGATAGTCTCACCTAGTCCCCTTCCAGGGATTCTTAACCTAGGGTCTATAGATGGATTTTAAAGGGGGTGGGTGAATCCTATGAATCTGGATAAGAAAAACCGATGTCACTATTTCAGTATAATTAGTTTCCCTTTCAAAATCTATGTATTTTATTTTACACATTTAAGAATATTATTCTAAGGAGGGTCCATAGGCTTTGCCAAATTCCAAAGAGGTCCCTAACACATAAAGCTTAAGTACCCTGATCTCATTTAAATGCTTCTCCCCTGCCATTCAGATAAAAAAAAAATGAAGCCCAGGTTGTGATTTGTGTAAAGTCAACTGTTCTTCTCAATTCCCTAGGAAAATATCAATGAGTTAAACTAAAGAAGAGGTGTTTAGTAAATATGGTGAAATCTTTTACCTTTGAGAATAGATTCTTCCTATGTCTGAGTTGGTTTATATATGATCCTACCTAAAAGCAGAGGGATGGACTAAAAGATTTATGAGTTTGTGTCTCATTAACTCTATGTATATATATATATATATATATATATATATATATATATATATATATATATATATATATATATATTTGCATAGCATACTTTGGGTTTCTACATGACCAAGAATGTGCATGTATAAATACACTGTCGAATTTTAATTTGGATCCCTGAAAAAAGGTCTTCCATGAAAGTTTGCTGACCTGTTTTTCTTTCTCTCTTTTTTCTTTTCAGATGACAATAATTATAGTGAGTTGATTATGATCTGCGGAACTTAGTTTTCCTCCATCCTTTCAGAGAGAAATTAAAATGTCTTTGTAGCTGTGAGATGGAAATGTCCTGGGAGGTTTAAGCAGTAAAAATATACTGCAGCATTCAATTATTATTATTATTATTATTACTACAAATAATATCTGACATTTATATAGTGCTTTCATAATTTACATAGCTCTTCTACATTATTTCATTTAATCCTCACCACAACCCTATGAGTTTATCTTGTGTATTATTAGCCCCACTTAATAGATGAAGAAATGGAGTTCCAAAAAGAGACAAAGAGGTTATCCACAGCTGCCCAAGACAAGCTTGTCAAGTTCCCAACTGGAGTATCTGGACGACTAAGGATTTGAACTCAAGTCTCCATTTAGCACTGTACTACAACTGCCTCCTCAGTTCTATTCAATGAAATAAACCTGCATTTAACAAATACATCGAGGAGCTCAAGAAAGAACAGGACTCTACTGAGAAAGATTCCTAGAGTTACTAAAAGGGCAACATAATTGAACTTAAAATTGTCGTCTTTATTAGCACTGTTTGTGTAGAGTTGGATTGAGGCTAAGGAGAGAATAAACAGATTAAAACAGAGAAACCTGAAGAACCTGCCAACCTCACATTACAACTTAATCCTCGTTTCTCAAAATTGTAAATAGCACAGAGTGAACAGGGCTTGACTCCAGGAGGACCATTTAGTGTAATTGTATACTGAGTGGTGTGTTTCCTATCCTGGAGGATGACCTGTAATTTCCATCCCTACATCTCACCTCACAGAGGTCTGCTGGCCCACACTGTACAAATATCTCAGTTCTCTACCCATAGTCTTGGGCAACCATTGCACCTGTCTTCCAGAGTCTACCTTCCATGGCAGGTAGAAAAGCTGTACTTGGAAGGATCCACCGCTCTCCCTTCCTCAGTAGAACTATCAGTTATCAGTAGAACTATAAGTTATCAGATTGATTTCTGTGCTGAGGGACATTCCCTGTCCCTCAATTGAATATGCTCCAGATACCAGGATTTTTAGTTATGATGTGCCATTTCTGAAGGGCTACAAATTGAGGCGCTCTAGTCAAAAAAATTTGCTACTTTAATTATCCCCTTATTCCCCAGTGACAAATTGCATATACCTTTAAGCCTATGGATATATTTAAAATAGGATACTGGCACCTCTTCTTCTCCTGCCTCATATCTCATACTGAATATTTATTAGCATTCCCCCAGTTTTTCACTGGGAAGGGAAACCTAAGGCAGGGATCAACAAATGAACCACAGCCCTGATTTACTCTTATTATCAGTGTCCCATAACTTTGACTTTGTCTCTATTTCCAACCTTCCTTTTTCTCTTTCCTCTGTTATCCAGAATTTGAAGTCTCCATCTCAGGAACTGAGGTGACACTGACTTGCCCCGACAAAGCTGATATCCAAGAAAGCATAACGTGGATGAAGGATAATGTAGAAATCAAGGGTGTGGATACTAATACGCTCACCCTAACAGACTCAGAGACTGAATATAGTGGCCACTTCCAGTGTAAAAAGAAATCTGCATCAGATGGATATTTTCTCCACCTGAAAGCAAGAGGTAACAGAGTTTGGAAATCCAGGTTCTGGGGAAGGACTTCTCAAAGCCTTAGCTGAAACCACCAGCTGCTCTCCTAATTTTACTAAATCCTCTTAAGTTTAAGAATGTGCTGGAACCAGCTTAAATTCTCCATGGATGATTGTTAAATTATCATTATGAGAACTTGCACTTCAACAATTGGCAAACATTACAAATCAAGTCTTAATTTATTGATTTTATTTTAAGAATTTAAGAAAGCAAATGAGAAAAATGTTAATAATTCAAATTATTAAAAGTGTGTTGGATACATTTTCTCCCCCACCACACCCCAAACCAGTTGTTAAACATTTACCAGCTTGCCTTTGACCTTCTTGATTCTATAAAGTATTGGAACTTTAGTAACTTAACCTAGATAACTTCCAAAGTTCCTTATAGCACACATCTCTGATCCTATCTTATAATCTATAAACTAGCAAGGAGTAATTGTGGAGTGGAGAAAATAGAGAGCTGGTCTGAGAGTAGGAGGCCTGGTCTGTGCTGAGGGTTTAAGTGCCATTTAATAATCCTGTGACCTTAGGCAAATCAGTTATCCTTTCTGGGGTTCAGAAATGAAGTTTGGACAGAAGATTCCTAAGGTCCCTTCCATATTTAACCTTCTGAGATTCTGGGTTCTGCTTTTTTTTTTTTTTTAGGTTTTTGCAAGGCAAACAGGGCTAAGTGGCTTGTCCAAGGCCACACAGCTAGGTAATTATTAAGTGTCTGAGACCAGATTTGAACCCAGATACTCCTGACTCCAGGGCCAGTGCTTTATCCACTGCAACACCTAGCCGCCCCTGGGCTCTGCTTTTATATGAATGTCATTTACCAATCCCAGAATCCTGATTAATAAAATCACACTCTAAGAATGAGGATAAGAATCATTCTAAAAGAAAACATTCAGACGAGACTTTGTTAGAGGATAAGAGTTCTGACCATAGCGAAGGAACCACTATATGGCAATGATCAGCCTTCCTTTTTCCCTTTGATTTTCCCACCCTTCCCTTCTCTTCCCTTCCCTTCCCTCCCCTCCCCTCCCCTTCCCTCAATCTCCTCCTGACATCTTAACTCTCTCTTTGTCCCTCTAGTATGTAAAGATTGTGTTGAAGTGGATGTGATAACAGTGGCTGGAATCATCATTGCCGATGTCTTCATCACCTTGGGAGTATTGCTTCTGGTGTATTACTGGAGCAAGGGGAGAAAGGCCAGGGCCAAAGCTGCTGGTCGAGGGGGAGGTGCTGGTGGCAGGACTAGAGGTAAGAACCTAGAATTGCAGTGGAGATGGTAAGAAGCATTTGAAACACAAGAAGTCCTGGCTAGTCTGAAGGGAACCATAACAGCAAAGATGGAATGATCTCTATATAGTTAGGAACACAGATTCACCATGATAGTAAGGAATAGAAAAAAATTTTCCCAGTAACTCAGGTCACTGATATTTCTTACCACTTTGGAAAATTTTGTGCTCTCCCATAGTTATTCCCTTTTTCCAATATCCAATTGTTCTCTAAGACAGTTTGATTGCCCTCAAAGAATAAAGGACTACTTGACTTAAAATCAAAAGAATTCCATCTCTGACACTGCTGAGTGACATTAAACAATGAATCTAACAGAACCACAGTTGCCTCACCCATAAAATGGGAAAAATAATCATTATACTATTTTACAGGGCAATTTTGAGGAATTTTTTAAAAATTAAAGCATTACAAAACTATGGATGTTATTATAACCATCTTTCCCTTTTTCTTTCCAAGTGAAAAGAAGGATAGAGGACCTGGGCACAAGAAAATCCAAAAGGGTGGGGAGAAAAGTGAACCGGGTGGGAAAAGAAAGGAAAAAAAAGAGGAAAGCAAGGAGGGGAGGGGGAATGAATGATGCAGTTGCCTATCACTGGTCTAAGAAGAATTGAGTCACTCATAGGAGAAGTTCCTTCTTAGAAATAATTCTTTTTCCTTCCTCTGAATTGTAGGAGCAAACAAGGAGAGGCCTCCACCTGTTCCCAACCCTGACTATGAGGTAATGGGAGGAAAAAAGGTTCAGTCTTTGGGGTCTAGGCAGGGGAGATGGGGAATTAATTGACATTGTCCTCTCTAAATCTGTGGTTCTCTGAGTTACTGTTGCTGACCTCTGAGAGTTCACTTAACTGCCTTTGTGACTAGGAAAAGCTTTAACATTACCATCCTAAGAAAAAAAAGTGGAAATATTCTCAGAATATCTCCCTTATTAATTCACATAAAATGTGAAATTTTCTCAGCAATTAGAATACATGGGAATTTCTGTTCTTTCCATTTATTGACAAAGAATAAGTAAAGAAACACGTTTAAGAAAAGAGAAAATCATTAATTAAACATGATGGGCTTTTTTTACAACACAAAAATGGTAACTTATAAATGTCAAAGAAGCTTGATGGACTCTTGGAGTCAGGAAGACCAGAATCCAAGTCAAATAAGTGGATAAATAAAGTGGATAAATATAACATCTCCCCTGACCTTTCTCTATTCTCTACTAATATTTCTATCTCTATTCCACCTAGCCAATCCGCAAAGGTCAACGGGACCTGTATGCTGGCCTGAATCAGAGAGCCATCTGAGAACTCCTGAAGACCCTTTGTTTTCACTGCAGTCCCTATTCTGGGATTTCCACTCCGGTATGGAGTATCTAAGAACTATAGGAGCCAAAAAGAAATGATTTTCTCTTCTAAATGTTGATTCCAGTTCTAGGAAAACTGACTCTTCTCTCTCTCCACAGTCTTATCCTCAGTTATCTTCTTCTTGCCCTCCATTCTAATTCCTGGATCATGTGGCATAATTATTCCACTAGAATTAAAATTATTTAGATAAAATACAAGGTATAAGATATCGTTCATGACATCATATTCAATCATGGACACCAATCTCAGAAAATCAACCAAAAAATCTAGAGCCTTTGAATCCTTGCTTGTCCCTTTTATGGTTCAATGTATTTTTTGGTCTGCTCTATCTTGTTTCTTTTTTCTTGCTTTCCTTTTTCTATTAACAAATTGTCCCAGTAATCTTTTCAACCCCTTTCTTCATACTGAACTTGTCACTCTTCTGGTGGTTGGCACAAGTAATGTTCTCAAGTGTTCTGGTCCCCACATAGAGTCTGGTCCCATTCTTTCCCTCTAGCTTAATCTTGCCTGCTTTCTTTTGAAATGTCTAGTCTTGAAATAGACTGAAATAACCCAATAAAGTACATTTGAGTTGAAAGAGTTGTTCTTGGAGGAAGCCCTACCCAAAGGTCAAGTTGGAAGGGTTTGAGCTTCCTGCCAACCTGCTCCCATAGCTGGTGCCTCCCTCCAAACAGAAGCATAAATGATGCTCTTTCTTTCCTGGGGGTGGAAAGGATCCCCAGGCGCTTCAGAAGTTCAGGTGAAGGGAAGGGAATCCCATCCTCAGTGCTCCATTGCCATGTCTATTCCTTAAAAAGCTAATTATCATAAGAGGTTTTGCAGTTCTCAAAAAGGAAAATTGCTACTTAAAAAAAATTATTCCAAGCCTGCTGAGGAGACGGGAATTTTGTGCACAAGAACTACAGATATTTTAATATATAAAGTTAGAGGCAGTGTTCTTTCTTGTCCCCTACTTCCCTTGTGTATACCCCTCAGCCCCTGTAGTCCCTATGGGATTTCTACTGTATGCTCTAACCCCACTACAATCTGGGGCATTCCAGAACTACAGGATCCAAAAAGAAATGGCTTTCTCTTCTAAATGCTGGTTCTAATTCAAATCCTACCTGAAATTATTATTGTGAATTAGTCACAATCTCTTTGGGGCTTGATTTTCTCTCCTTTAAAATGAAATAATTGAACTATTTGACCTTTAAAGTCATTTAAGTTCTAGAAATGTGATCTTGTTTTTATATCACTTTAGAGTTTATTATGATCTTTACTTGCCAAAGTTCTCTCAGGTACAAATATTAACAGTTCATTTTATAGAAAAAGGAAACTGGATTCATGAAAAGTTATCCCTAGATTTCAGCAAGGCATTTGACAAAGTTTCTCATGGTACACTTATGGAAAAGATATAATTAGGTAATAGTTCAGCTAGGTGAATTTAGCTGGATTTGAAATTGATTGAAGGATTAGGGAGTAATGAAATAATTATCAACCTGATGTGAGATCTATAGCATCATGCAACAAGAATCTGCCTTTGATTCTTTATCAAATCTCCATTTAGGTGACATGTTTATCAAATTATAAATTGTATCAAAGCCTTAAGGAATAGCTAGTGTATTTGAATGACAGACTTTAGATCTAAAAAAATCTCAACAGGATAGAATGTAATAAAATTTAATTTAAAGGGTATAAATTTAAACTACTACATTTGCATTAAAAAAAATCAATTGCACCAGTCCAGGATAGAGAAAGGCAAGGTTAGATACTTCATATTCACTTTCATGTAGTTCACATTTAAGAAACTTGGAAGTTCTAGTGTACTGTAAGTTTAATATGAGTTGATAGTATAAAATGACCTCCAAAAAAAGTTGATGTGATTTTAGGCTAAGTTAACATAAGTACAATATCTAGAAGTAGAGATAGTATTCCTGCTGTATTCATCCCTGATCAGACCATATGAGTCATGAAATTAGAATTGGAAGGGATCTTAGGGATTACTTAGTCCAACTGCTTCATTTTATAGATATGGAAACTAAAGGACCTAAAGTGTTGCAAATAGTATATAACATAGCTTGGATTCAAATCAGAGTTTTCTGACTCCAAATCAGTATTTTTAATATATTCGGTTTGGGGTGTCCCATTTCAGAAAGGACATTGTCTAGCTTGAGATCATTCAAAGATGGGTCACTGGGATGATTACAAGGGGCTAAAAAGCATAAGGATTAGTTGAAGGATAAGTGGGAATCAGAGAAACATAAATTTAGAGCTCAAAGGAACTCAGAAGGTCATCTAGCCCAACTTCCCTATTTTACAGATGAGGATACTGGCCCACAGAGAAGTTGTGGTTTACCCAGAGTTGTACAATGGCACAGCTGGGATTTGATCACAAACACCCTATCATTAAATCCACTTGTATCCTGCTGATGGGATAGATGTCTTCAACTATCGGAAGGTCTTTCAGGTGGAAGAGGCCTACAGCATGATCTTGGCTCCAGAGGAATAAGCTAGAAGCAATTATTGTGAAATACAGAGAGGAAGATTTCAACTCTATTTAAGAATAAAACTTCCTAACAATTAGAGCTATTCCAAAATCAAACTGAGACCTGTTAAAGACCTTAGATTTAAAAAGGCCAGTGTCTCCCACTGCATCCAGGGGCATCTTGATCCATACCTGGCCACTGGAACCATGTGACTCTGGAGGAGAAAATGAGGCTGGTAACTTTGCACAGCCCTCTCCCCACCCCTCCCTTAAATCCAATTCACCTGTATTTCATGGCAACACCTCCCTGGTGTCATTGTCCACTTAGAGAATGAAGGACAAACAACAACAACAATCCCAAAGTAAAATGAGGTGTCTCAAATGAAACTCTCCCTGGAAGGTGCCTATTTAGTTACAGGATGGGCTCATGAACTCTGGGGTCCTTCCCAGTTGGGAGGGTCTGTTGTGTCTTGCTCAAAGTCTCAGAGCTAGAGCATGATGAAACTCGTGCTCACACCAAGCTTTTTCCCCACTGCCTCATGTGGCCTCTTGTCACAAAACTCCTAGTGATTGGATAAAACAACACTGTTTGTTATTGCATCTGAAGGGCAATTGGTCAATATTTTTAGGTTCAGTTTTAAAAGGGGGAAGGATTATAAGGACCAAAAGTTTCCTACAGGTGAAGAAAGTAACACCTGAGGGAGAGAAGCACCGCTTATCAATGATGGGAAACAAGTTGAGGGATGCAGGTTACAGAATCACCAAGAAAGGAAAAAGAAAAAAGGCTCAGTAGTTGGAAGTGAGGTGGAGGGATGAAAGGGACAAGGCAGAGAGACTCTGAGGTAAGGGACTCTCACAATATGAAAACAGGCAATGAACACTCATTGCAACACTCTTCTCAAAGATCTCACCAATGACAACTAATCAGAAGTTCTAGAGGGGGCCTCAGCAGGATTGGGGCTCCTCTCTTCCGCAAAGGAAGCAGCAGCCTCAGAGCTAGAGCAAGGCTGAGGTTAGATGGGGCAGGATGTGGGCTGCTGAGTTCTGGGAGAAGATGGGTGTGAGAAAACCAGCAACAGTAATAGGCCTTGAAGGCAAAGAGAGCACGGGGGAAGTGGGTGTCCTCTCTCACTCTCCCCAGAATTCATCACACTTAATAGAGAGTGGGAGGATTGAAGTCTCCCCATCATATTCACCAGGCTGCCCAAGCCTCTGTCTCCATCATTCTCTTCTTGTCCTGTCAAATTATCTTCATAGACGGAACACTATCCTACCCACAAGAGAGCTTTATGACTGTGGCTACAGTTGAAAAGACCAATCCCTGATCAGTAGATGAGTGGTCCTTGATACCACACACATTTTTTTTTCTATTGTGGCTATCAGTACTATTTACCCCTAACCAAAATTAACTGTATCTTTCAAAGGTTCAAAAAAGCTTCTCCAAACCTTGTCTACCAGTTGTCAATTATGATGAAGAATAATACATTATTTGCAGCTGTGCTTCAGGGCCCCTTAAAGTTTTTCTCATTTTAACCTCCTTCCAAACTGTGGTTACTTGGTTTAGCAGCATGAGGCGTACAGGGGGCAGGGTTATATTATCATTAAAAAAAGGGAAAACACAAAATTCCTGCCTATGACAAAGTTTTTTTTTCATTTTCTTGGTGGGGTTTTTGGTAAGGCAATGGGATTAAGTGACTTGCCCAAGGTCACACAGATAATTAGTAAGTGTCTGAGGTGGGATTTAAACCCAGGTCCTCCTGACTCCAGGGCCCATGCTCTATCCACTGTGCCACCTAGCAATTCCACCAAGACAAAGTTTTTATCCAACTGGAGAGAGAGAGAGAGGACATATTCACCTGAAAAAAATAAATAAAGGAAGAAGCATAACAATTCAAGAGATGCCATAAGTCAGTAGTTATAACAATAATAATTACACAAAACTGCTTCCTAGTAGGTAGTTGGTCAGATGAGGAGCATGAATGATGAATGTTAAAAGATTTTTAGACCACTGAATGAATGAAAAACATTTATATTATATGCCAAGCCCTGAGAATACTAATACAAAAGAATAATAGTTCCAGCTTTCAAGAGGCTTACACTCTAATTGGGAAAGACAACACATACAGCTCAGCAGTTATCAATCAACAAGCATTGATTTAAGTGTTTACTATGTGGGCTAGAAAACTCCTCTTGAGAAATATATATATATATATATATATATATATATATATATATATATATATATTTATGCTAACGGCAGAAAAATAATAGGGATGGGAACTAGACTTGTGATTTTCTTAGTATAGGAATTACCAGATGGAAAATTTCAATCCTGATAGGCACCTTCCATGAACTGATTATCTTGGAGGATTGCCTTAGAGATCTCTCTAAGGGGTTAAGTATTTGCACATGGCCACATAGCTTTTATGTGTCAGAGATCCCTGTGAGTCCAGAGCCAGAGACCCTTTTGTTGGAGGGGACCTTCTGGGCTTTGAGTAACAACATGCTCCACAGAAGGGCTCAAGCTCTGGGCATAACCAATATGGTACCAGTGATATCTTCTCCCTCCCCAAGGTAGTGATCAGTTATAAAATCAATCTCCAATACAATAGTTGAGATAGTAACACCAACAGTATATGGCTTTGGTTAGTCTATTTAAATCACAGTGGGTGGTACAGTGGGTAGAGACCTGGTCCTGGAGTCTCTCTCTGACTTCAAATCTGACCTCAGACACTTCCTGACTATGTGACCCTAGACAAGTCACTTAACCTTGTTTGCCTCTGTTACTCATTTGTAAAATGAGCTGGAGTAACTTTCCAAGAAATCCCCAAATGGGATCACAAAGAATTGGACTAATTGAAATGACTGAACAACAATCAATTTCAACCTCATTCAGAACAATAGATATCCTATATCTAGTCAGTCAACTAGTCTTTTCTAAGCACTTAATATATTCCAGGCACTATACCAAAAACTGTGGAAACAAAAAAAAAAGATAAAAAACAACAAAAAAACCCAAAATACTACCAGTTCTTGCTTTCAAGGAGTTCATAGTCTTATGACATGGACTAAATACAAACTATATGTAATAAATAAGGATACAAAGGGGCAAAGAGGAAGAAAAACAGGGGAAGCCTTTTTGCAGAAGGTAGGACTTTGACAGATATTTAAAGGAAGCCAGGGAAACTGAGGCAGAGATGAGAAGAGTATTCTAGACTTGGAAGAGAGTGAAAAAACACCATCAGGAGATAGTGTCATACTTGAGGAAAAGTCAAGCAATCAAATTAAACCTAAATTCTCACCTACCTAAGAGGATACTATGGTATAATCTCAATACCTTTTTCTTTGTTAGATGGTGGTGATTTAAATTACTCCTGGAAGGATCTCAGTCAGGTCCTCTCCTAATCCCATGGGACTATAGAATCATAGGAGCTAGAAGGAATCTAAGAAATCACCTAATTCAGTACTCTAAATTATAGATGAGGAAAACTAAAAACCACAGAGAAGTGACTTGTACAAGGTAACATAAATAAAAAGTGGCTGAACCAGTATTTGAATCCAAATCCTTTAACTCCAACTCTAGTGTTCTTTCCATTAAACTTTGCTGTTTTCCTTCCTTCCTCCTCCTCCTCCTCCTCCTCCTCCTCCTCCTCCTACTACTACTACTACTACTACTACTTCTACCATTCCTAATCCCTACTCCTTCCCCTACATCTAGCCCTACTCCCACCCTGGTTCCTAACTCTATCCTCCATCCATCTTCCTCTTTCTCCTTAGGTGTCACATGGTTCACTTTACACCCTAGTCATCTTCTGTCCATCCAGTCTGCCATGGCTCTCTCCAGTCAAAGATCATTCTCAGTGGAAATTTTAAGCTTTCACCCCTGAGGCTTCTGTCACTGGGACTGTTATCCTCCCTTTTCTCCCACCTTGTTTTTCAGCTTTGGAAATATAATCAAATTGGTATTGCCATTGCTACTAGAAAATATATGCCAATAAACTTCTCTGTTGCCCCATTCACCATCTCTGTGACTTTCCAAATCAAAATACCCTACCTGGTCACCATTCTTCTCTATGTCATGTCTTCTCTTTTATCCAGAAATAGTCCAGAGGAGAGAAGCTCCAATTATTCTCTTTTTTAAATTGCCTTCAAAAATCATCAAAAAACTCAAACATTTCAGCATATAAAGAAAAACAAAGAGAAGGATTATATATAAAATCTGTTGTGTTTAGTTTTGCTTTTAATTTTAATAGTATTGAGGGCAATTAGGTGGTACAGTGGATAGAGCACCACACCTGGAGTCTGGAAGACCCGAGTTCAAATCCAGCCAAAGATACTTGACATGTACTATTATATGACCCTGAGCAAGTCAATTGCCTCATAAACACCCTCACAAAAATAATAATGATAATAATAATAATAATAATAATGATAAGGTAGTAACATGATTGCCATTTACCTCTGGTGAATTTATTTTTATTTTCCTCTTGAATATTTTAATGTTTTATTGATACTCATTTATTTTTTATATATCTGTCACTAACCACCTATTCACCACTCCTTTCCCTTCCATTAAAATACAAGCCACTCCTTCCTTGCAACAAAATAAGTATAGTCAATATTTGTACCATTCATTACACTGACCATGTCTGAAAATACAGGTATCAAGGAGATATTTTCACAACTATAAATAAGGGCAGAATTCTTGACTAAACAGGAGATAGAAGTAATCAAAAGTAATGAAGTAGATAATCTGAATTTCATAAAATAGAAAATCTTTTACATAAACAAAATCAATAGTTAGAATATGGAAGTGAAAATTACCTGGTGGAAAAAACTTTATAGCAAATATCTCTCTAATAAAGATTTGATATTCAAGATATATTGATACAAATAGATAAGAAAAGTCATTCCCCAGTGGACAAATAAATGGTCAATGGGCGTGAAAGGCAGTTATCAATATAAGCTATTTAAAATCATAGGAAAAGGGTGGCTAGGTGGCGCAATGGATAGAGCACTGGCCCTGGAGTCAGGAGTACCTGAGTTCAAATCCGACCTCAGGCACTTAATAATTACCTAGGTGTGTGGCCTTGGGCAAACTACTTAACCCCACTGCCTTGCAAAAAAAAAAAAACCTAAAAAATTACAATAAAATCATAGGAAAAATTTCTGTACTACTATTAATAAGTGCAAATTAAAGTGACATTCTGAGGTTCTTCCTCATAAATATCATATTAACAAAACTAACAAAAGATGAAAATGGCAGTTATTAAAGGGACATATTTGTGTTCTGTTGGTTGAGCTATGAATTTGTCCAATCTAGAAAGCAATTTGGAACTATACTCAAAAAAAGCATCTAAATTATGCATACCGAGGCAACTAAGTGTTGCAATGGATAAAGCACTGGCCCTGGAGTCAGGAGGATCTGAGTTCAAATTCATCCTCAGATACTTAATACATACTTAGCTGTGTAATCTTGGGCAAGTCACTTAACCCCATTGCCAAGCAAAAAAATAATTGTGCATACCATTTAATTCAGCTATACCATTACTACTCATGTATGCCAAAGAAAGTTTAAGAAAGAAGGAAAGAACTGATATATATACAAAAATATCTGTAAACAAAAATCTTTGATTGAAGTAAAGAATTAAAAATAAACTGGGTATTGACTAACCAAATTGCTTCATATAAATGCAATAAAATTACATTGACAAATTCCTGCTAAGGTGACTGCCTAAATGGAAGGTTAGCTATCAAGTTCCACATACTTACTTAAGTACCACTCTGAAGTTCCATCAAACTAGATAAGGATCAAGAAATCTAATGAGAAACTATGGTTTCTCTTCTGAACTGAAAAAAATCAGCCAGGCCCCAACAGCAAGCAAAAATCAACACAAAGTAGCCTCTCAGTTCAAACAAGATCAGACAGGAATACATAGATCTATAATACTCTGTATCTGAATGTAGTAAGACCCAATGACTACTCTTGGGTAGGAACCTTTAAAGCCTCAGAAAGTAATAGCTGGCAGCCACCCGTGTGGTATTAGACAAGCTTGGTATAACAGCACTCTAACTGGGACACCCCAGGAGCAGAGACTGTGAATTCCCTAACACTGAGACATCAGTGAGAATCCTGAGGATTTGAATCCAAAAGATCCAGGGGAACTGAACCCGAGCGTAAAAAATGAAGGACCCTGGGTATGATCAAGTAGAGATGACCACTTAATCCATGGAGTACAAGACAGACCAGAGTCAGGTCCTAGTGACAATGACATTTTATGAATGAAAGTTGGAAATATGATTTAAATCAAAGAAAATATGATTGAATATCATAAATTGCAAATCAGACTAACAATTGTAGTCTGACTCAAAGGAAAAAAATGGATTTTCCACTAGCATATGAATATCTAGAAGAAATGAAACAACAGATAAAGAAACACATTAAATGAAGTAAAAACTCCTGAAGAAAAAATTGAAAGAAGAGTAAATTAAAAGGTAAATCTTATCCTTATCCTGGAAATGGAATCCCTAAAAACTAGAATAGACAATGGTAATAAATGACTCCATGAGACAGAAATATATGAAAACAAAAATCAAACCATTGAAAAAAATAGAAGAACATATCAAGATAAAAAACAAATGAACTAGAAAATGGGTGAAAGATAAATAAAATTTCATTAGATTTCCTGAAAACATGATTTTAAAAAAACCTGACAATATATTTCAAGAAATCATCAATGAAAACTGCCTAAATCTATCATTAGAAGTAGAGGGCAAGACAGCTAGGTGACAGTGGATAGAGCAACAGCATTGGAGTCAGGAGTACCTGAGTTCAAATTTGACCTCAGACACTTAATAATTATCTAGTTGTGTGACTTTGGGCAAGTCACTTAACCCCACTGTCTTGCAAAAAAAAAGAAGTAGAGGGCAAAGTAAAGGCAATAAGAATCCACCTACCACCTTCTAATTAAGGAACCCCCAAAGGAAAAGTCCAATGAATGCCATAGTCAAAAATCCAGAAATGTGAAGTCAAGAGAGAATTGAAAACACATACATTCTAGATGAAATACATCAAACTCAGCAGGAATAGAGAATGAGGAAGGGGTGAGTTTAAGAGGAAGAATCATTCCTTGGAAGAAAGAGTCACAAGGAAAAAAACTTCTTGATCATTTCATAATGAGGGGAGACAGAAATGGGAATTAAGAGATCAAGGAGTGGGGAAAAAACTAGAATCTAAGATAGTACCTAAGATCTCCTCTTAGACAACCTAAGATGGGGGTGGGGAAGATCTGAACAAATTGTGTATAAATGTAATGAAATATTTTATAGCTATAATAAATGATGAACCGGTATACTAAGCAGAACCAAGAAAACAAAAGTGTATAGAAAAATAATTCAACACTGATGAAAGCACTGACCAATCACATCTCCAGAGCTTGCTGCTCACCTCCTGACAGAGAGGTAATGAACAAGAGACATACATTTTTGGATTTTGGTCATTATCTAACTTCATTTTGCTTGATTATTCTTATTTGTTACAAGTTGGTCTATTTTCTTTTCATTTTTATGGTTGGTTTATAAGAGAAGGGTGGTAGGGGGAGAGTTAGCAATGGCAAAAGAAATTGTAACTTTTTTAAATGCACAGAGAACAGAAGGAAACTCAGAAGAATGTAGATAAGCAGGATAGTCTCAAAGACCAGGTATTGATTTATCTTATGCTCTTTAAAATATTTTTAAGAATAAGAATCTTTAAGAATAAAAGTAAGCAGTATGAAATAAAGATTCACAGTTTCATAAATAATCCCCTTCTTTGTTCTGGTTGTATGGAATTGTTCTTTTTTTTGGTACTTAAGTTCAGAATACAAAATAAAATTAATCAGTAAAATAGAACTGTTACTA
The DNA here is from genome assembly GCF_037893015.1 of Macrotis lagotis. Classification (NCBI taxonomy): domain Eukaryota; kingdom Metazoa; phylum Chordata; class Mammalia; order Peramelemorphia; family Peramelidae; genus Macrotis; species Macrotis lagotis. Next base: position 642,022,895 of record NC_133658.1, read on the forward strand.
ACAGGAGGGAAAAAGAAAGTATTATGCCATAAAAATTATGTAAATGAAGGATTCAAGGAAACCTGGGAGACTTTATATGAACTTAAATTGATTAAAGTGAGCAAGACCACAAGAATAATTTTTGCCATGACTATACTGACATAAAGGAAAACAGCCTTTTGAGACTTTAGAATTCTGATTAATGTAATAACAAAAATCTTCAGAGCAACAGGTACAAATTTCATAATAATACTTCAGAAGATTAATTAGAATCATACCTTCTGACTCTTGGCATAAAAATGATACTGAATGAGACATATGTTTGCATATAATGTCAGTGTGTGAATTTATTTTTCCTGATGATATTTATTTACAATAAGTGAATTTCTAGTTGTGAGGCAAAGGGGGATAGGTTGGTATTATTGATAGCAATGCAAAAAATAATAAGAAAAGAAAGAAAACAGTATCAATGAAACATGTTAAAGACACACAGGAGGGAGTTCAGATAGATATAAAAGACAAATAGTTTTATTGCTAACATGCTAAAATTAATATATATTTTAAGTGATGTAATAGAAATGCAAAGTTTTGGATATAATCCTTTTTCTGTTCTCTGTATATTGAAAGGTTCATATTCATTAGTGCTTGTTAAACTCATACAAACTAAGAAAAAATTGTTTAAAGGCATGTCTCATTACCCAACTTCAGTGCATCACTTATCTGCTAAGAGGGGAGCAGCATAATTCATCATCAGTGTTCTAAAATCTTGACTGGTCATTGCATTGATCCAGGTTCTGTAGTTTTTCAAAGTTATTTTCCTTGACAATGTTGAAGTCAATACACATTGACACAATCATATGTTGTATAAATTATTATCCTACTACTGCTCTCTTCTCTCTCTGTAACAATTCATCAAAGCCTTCCCAAATTTTTCTGAATTTGTCATATTTGTAATTTCTAATCATATGGTAATATTCCATCATATCAATATCACATAATGTGTTCCCTTATTTCACCATTAATGGGTACCCACTTTGTTTCTAGTTCTATTCTATGATAAAAAGATCAGTACAGGGGCAGCTAGGTGGTGCAGTGGATAAAGCACGGGCCCTGGAGTTAGGAGTACCTGGGTTCAAATCCGGTCTCAGACACTTAATAATTACCTAGCTGTGTGGCCTTGGGCAAGCCACTTAATACCATTTGCCTTGCAAAAACCTAAAAAAATAATCAGTACACAGGAGTATTCTCTGATTTTGACCTCTCTGGGATATATGAGTAGTATTACCTCACAAAGTTTCTTGATTTGTGGGGAGGAATAAAGTTCCAAATTTCTTTCCAGAATTCTTGGAACAGTTCATAGTTCCATCAACAATGCAATAGTGTGCCTGTCCTCCCACCATTCTTCTAACAGAGGCTATTTTCATCTTTTGAAATTTGAAAGGATTATGAGGTAGAACCCCAGAGTTCTTTTAATTTTAATTTCTCTCATTTGGGATTTGGAGGACTTTTTCAGATAGATGATAATATTTTTATTTCTTCTTTTAAAAACTGCCTGTTCATATTTGACGTGGGGTAATTCTTTAATGCTATAGCCCTAATAGCTAGGCTTGTGGGAGCCAAGAGGAGAATTGAATTAGAGTAGGAAACAAGATGAAGTCTAAATAGGAGATGGTGCCCTTCAACTGAGACTAGAAAACTGTTACCTCTTCTCCCCTCCCCCATGAGTTTCAACAGGAACTGGGTCCTAGGGTCCCCTTGTTGTTGTGGCCTCCCCGCTCATGACATCATGGAAACCACTACTGCTTGTGTGCCCCTGCTCAGAGAACTCAGAACCCTACACCAGCTGCAGGGAGGGAAGGAAGGAGATCACAGGAAGAGTTAGGGACAGGACTGTGGGGGCAAGGAGAAATCAAGGGAAAAAGGGGAGGCAGAGAGGGAAAGATCTATTATTTGTTTCTAGTTCTAAAGTTATGGAAATACTCCAGGACTAGACCAAGTATTAGAAAGATGGGTTAGTCTCCCATTAACCTGACTACACTGGAGAGAAGAAAGACAGGGATGAGTCAGAACTCAGAATAAATTCACAGTAACAAGAAGATCACTTCTTACTTGACAGAACCACTATATTCCCCATTTCCTTTTCAGAAACCAAGCAGAGCCCAAGTAGGCACTGACTGGGTGAAACAATAGACAATTTTTATTGATTAAATAACTGGGAAGACAGTTGTTAACATGTAGCTGGGATGCTGTTCTAGGTCAGAAGTTCCAGAGCTCATTTATTCCTAGGTCGTTTGCCTCCAATGTGGCTATATGAGTTGTCATCTCGATCTTTGAGTGGCTAAAAGATAAAAAGAAGAAAGAGTAAGGTCAGGACTTTTGTATTTCTTGTGTTTCTTCTTTTTTTGAGGACAAAAAGGAGTTTATTTGGTCTTCTCAAGAAGAGAGCACAACCTCCATAACACAAGTTACAGCTCTAGGAGGAGTGCCTTGTATTTCTTCTTTTAAAAAAGAAGAAATCTCTTTACAATCTGGAGAACCCCAAGAGATCAAAGCTATGTGTTCAAGCTTCTTCCATGCCATCTGTTGCTAAATTCCTACTCTAACATACCCCCATGCAAATCACTGTCAAATCTCTTTAATCTCCTTGATTCAGTTTTACCATACATCCTCATCTCTCTTCATTACTCACCTGGTAGAGTGTATCATTCTGCATCAAAATTTGCTTTTCAAGAGCTGGTAAAAGAAAAACCCAAAGAAGGATCAGTAGGAGACAGTCCAAAGAACAGTAAGATATATAGGATATGACTGGAGATGAGTGACCCAAATTCTCTATAAGTCCACTCAGAAACATTCAGAGAGCCAAATGTCCTATAATCTTTCCTTCCTTTGGGATAATATTATTTATTCATTATTCAATAAGAATCAACTAATAAAGATTAAGAAGACATTATTACCCTCAAGGAATTAAAGATCTACTAGGAATAATAAGACATATAGGGATAGGAACTGGACCTGTGGCTTCATTAAAATACAGAATTCCCAAGAGAGAGGAAAAATTACTAAGAATTCCCGGTGTCATAGAGCTAGTGTGTACCAAAGCCAGGATTTGAACTGAGGTCTTTCTGGTTCTGAGGCCAGACCTCTATCCACCATGAAGCACAGTTTTTATAAGACATGTACACAAATAAATGCAAATTAAAATGATAAGTAGATAAGGAATATAAAAATCACCTCCTCCTAAGGAAGTCTTGAAAAGCTCTATGAAAGAGTTTCAAGTAGATCAAAAGTATGGTAATAGATGAAGGTGAAATGTGATGGACAGGGACAGGGAGGGCATTTGAGGAGTATAGAGTATAAAAGCATGAAAGTATGAAAATCTAGCATGCTTTTAGAGAGTGGTTTACCTGGCATATACAGTATGTGAAGGTAATACTGACTGGTACAAGACAGGCACTTAATAAATGGCTGTTGATTGATGGATTGGTAATAGTGAAGAATTATGAAAGACCTTACATCTTAAGCTTTTGATAATTTAATAATGGCAATTCCAAAGTCAAGTCCCCAGCTCCACTTTTTCCAGGTTACCTCAAAATATATTCTTGCCTCCCACTATATTTAGAAGGTTGAGGCTACCTAATGTGGGTTTCCAAACTTTGCTCCCCTGCTCTGTTAACTCTCTCAATTTTCTTACCTAGTTTCAGAAGAAGAAATAGCTATTTTATTTTCCAAGACTAATTTTATTTTCCAAGACTAATTCCTGACCTAATCCAATTTCCTTAATCTCATTTCATCTGCAGCTTAATAAATTGCTTTTTCATTCACTCATTCTCTCATCTATCATCTGCTTTTTCATGAATCTTTAATCTCTTCTCTCCTCTGGTTCCTTCCTTTTATCTACAAGCATTTTCAGATCTCTATTTTTAAAAACCTTCCTTCGATTTTACTAATCAAAGAGGCAGGATGGTATAGTGAAAAGAATGCCGAATTTGGAACTGAAGGATCTGGGTTCAAATCATAGCTCTGTTGCATACAATGAAGTATGATTTTGAGTCATTAATTGCCTCTCTCTGCGATTCAGTTTTTTCATAGGGAAGCAAAAATTACAATGTAATTTTAATGTAATGAGGCTATTAGACTAGATATAAATTGTTTTCCAAGTTCAAATCTATAATCTCATGATCTATCAAAATCTCTCCTCTTCAGGACCAAAAAGAATGGTTTTTATAGGCTGCCTCTACTTCCTCACCATCTACTCATTCCTCATCCTTTGACTTCTGTTCCTACTATACTACTAAATATTCTCTCCAAGAACACAGACTATCTTAATGCTAACCTAATCTGTCTTCAACTTTCTTTGACCTCTCCATGTATTCTGATGAACACCTCTTTTTTGACACCCAATCTTCCTTTGACTTCTGTGCCCATTTTGCTTCTACTATCTTTCTGACTTCTTCTCTTCACCCTTGCTGTTTACTCAACTCTCTCCCACACACTAATCATTCATTTCCTCCAAGGTCTTTGGCCCTCTCCTTTTTCTATACTTTTCTCCTATTAAACTCACCTACTCTCATAGTTTAAGTCATCGCCTCAGATTTAAATAATTTCTATTGCTGTATTTCCACCCACTTTTTCCCTTACAGCTCCACCTACCTATTAGAAAACTCTGCCTTGATGTATCATCAACCCCTCAAACTCAATATGCCCCAAACTGAACTTATCTTCCCCTCAGTTTGTTCTTTCCCCCCTCGCCTCTGTCTTCTCAGGAACTCAAAATAGTAACCTCAGAGTCACCTTTGACTCTTCCTTCTCCCTTATCTTCTATCTCCAATTAGTGACCAAGTCCTATTGATTCTATTCCAGCAACAATTCTGTAATCTCTTTTTCTTTTCTCTACTCTCACTGCAAGGTTCTCATCTATTCATGCCTAGACTCTTATGATGATCTTGTCTTCCAGACTCCAATCTAGTCTTCTTCCAATCCATCCCATGACACTGCTGCCAAGTAAGCTGACTAATGCACTGTTGTCCATGTCACCCTCTGCTCAAAAACTTTCAGTGTCTATCACCTATCAAACACAGTATAAACTCTTGTTATGAGCATTCAATACCTCCAATCCTATTGGTTTACCAGTTTTATCCTATGCTTACTTCATACTTATATCATACTTCATGTAGTCTACATTCTACCCAAACAAGACTGCTTTGTTTTCTATTCTCATTATGTCTCATTCATAGCTTGTTAGAGTTAATTAGAAGGAACTATGGAAATCATCTTTTCCAACCCTCTCATTTTCAGAGGAGGAGACTGAAGCCCAAAGCAATTAAATGATTTGTTCAAGATCAACACAGCAAGTGGGCAGCACAGTTGATATTTGAACCCATGTCTCCTGACTGCAGTGTTTATTCCATGCCTCTTTCTTCTCAAGTTTCCATTCCTTTGCCCCCATATTGGTCTGTTCAAGTTTCTATCTTTTCTAGTAAGTGCTGTTCCCTTCTCTGTGAAGCCTTGTCTGTCTCCTAGCAGCTACCCACCTAACTGAAACTGGAAATTATATCTCACTGACTTAGTTGATCATAATTCTTTTTCTGGGCATCTTCCTCATATCTTTGTGATATGTATTTATTTCTCTTCCCATTTTAGATTGTAAAATCTTTGAAAGTGAGATCTACATCAGATCTATGTATTTCTAACACCTACACTGAATACGTAATGTGTTTGCTAAATTAAATATATCCTGTAGGCAATGGTGATTAAATGGTGACTCATTTAACAGTGGACTAATGTGTGGGGTAGGGTCTGTGTTCTGACTCCTTAATAAAGGACATGAATGACCAACCTCATGGGTCTCACAACAAAACCTCATATTAAAAAATTAATCTGGCAGCAGGGGGACCAGCAAGGGAAAGCCTAGAAGAAGGAGCCCATGGAAAACCTTAGTTGTAAATAGTTGAAACTGGAAGATGACAATTTTTTCTCCTCCCCCTTGACCTAACTTGTGCAAGTCTCATCTCCTCCAACTCACCAGTTGAAAGAAACTCCTTCTCATGCCCTGCAAAGCAATAGACTCCAACAGCCAGAATAATCGTGGCAATAACGTCAGCAATCAAAACACCAATCAGAGAGCCTGAGTTCACTTCTACACAGTTCTGGCACACTGTGGGGAGGAGAAAAGACAAATGTCCCCTCAATGCTCCTGATAGACCTCTTGCCCACATCAGGACTACAGACACAGAGGCCCTAGCCCAGTGCAAGACCTAGTTATCCCTACCTCCCCTCCCCCACAAAAAAATCTCTGGGGAGGACCCTGAAGCTCTCAGCTTTGGGAAGGATGAGCCAGACAGTCTTCCTAAACATGCTAGAAGATCCAGGTTCTAAAATGACTCTAAGCTTCATTCAGAGAGCTGAACTTTCTAGAACCTTGGAAGGCATATTTTGGCTCACATAGATTACTGTCTCAGCTCAGAAAGACTTGGATTCCAATTCTTACATACAGAACACCCCCTTCACTTGCCCCCAGTCAAGAAGCTTAGAGTCATTATATCTAAGAGGAAAGGGGGGGGGTAGGGGTAGAGATAGGAAAAAGAAAGATGTTCATACTTCGATAATAAACATGCAGGCGAGAGGACTTCTTGCCCTTGCTGTCAGAACAACTATATATTCCTCGGGGATCCTGGATTTTTTTTCCCAAATCCGCACTTTTATTGCTAGGATATTTTGTTGCTGATGACTCCTCCACGATGTCCCATGAGCCTTCTGTGCCTTGGCACATCAGAAAGATCTTGTCCTCAGATTCCACCACAGTTATGTGTAAGGATTTGTCTTGGGAAGCAAAAATTACATTTAAGGAGCCCCTAGGGCCAAGAGGCAAAGTGGGGAGGGAGATGGGAGAGGGGAGGGAAGCAGGGAAGGGATTGTTCTTCACTCCTCCTACTCCTCTTAATGAGTCAATGTCAATCAGTTTTGGGGACTGAGCCCTCATCCTGTGTTTTCTATAGATTCAGAGAAAGGAAGAATGACATGACCCCTATTCTCCAAGTCTAAAGTGTCACAGCCACTATTAATGAATGGCTAAACCAGTTATGGTATATGAATGTGGTGGAATACTATATTGTGTCATAAGAAATTATATAGTTTCAGAGAAACCTAGGAAGAGACTTCCATAAACTTGTAAAGTATGAGCAGAAACAGTAGAATAATTTGTACAACAACAGAAATGTTTTTACAATGAACAGCTTTCAGTTATTTTAAAATTCTGACAGTGGGCAGCCATGATGCAAGAGAACTCCAAAATGAAGAATGTTTCTTACCCCTTGACAGGTACATGACAGACTCAGAGTGAAGACTGAGAGACATATTTCTATGAGAGAGAGAGAGAGAGAGAGAGAGAGAGAGAGAGAGAGAGAAGAAGAAGAAGAAGAAGAAGAAGAAGAAGAAGAAGAAGAAGAAGAAGAAGAAGAAGAAGAAGAAGGGAGGGAGGGAAAGAAAGAAAGAAAGAAAGTCTTTTCTTTTAATGAAGAAAAACAGCAAACAAGGAAGGAAAGAAGGAAGAAAGAAAAGAAAGAATAGAAAGAGGGGTAAGGGAGGAAGGCAGAAAGGAGGAAGAAGAAATAAAGAAAAAAGCAAAAAAACAATAAGGAAGGAAGGAAGGAGGGAGGGAGGGAAGAAAGGAAGGAAAGAGGGAAAGAATGAAAGAATGAAAAAGACTTAGGCAGAGATGGAATGGACTTTTGAATGCAGAATAAAAACAAAAACATAATACAAATTGAATATTGGTGCCCTAGAAGGGCTTACTGTATCAGAGACTCTTGGTGTGGAGAATTCTTCCCTAAAACATTCCCCAGTCTTTGCTTGAAAACTCCCAGAGAGGGAAAGCTCATTATCACCTAGGGATAGAGATGGAGCTAAAATCGGTTCTCTGTAATTCCTGCCCACTTCTCTTGGTTCTACCTTCTGGGGCTAAACATTGTCTTGCTCTTTTTCCCCTAACAGCCCTTCAGTTACTTGAAGACAGCTCTCATGGCCTCCCTAAATCTTCTCTTCTTCAATACAATGTCCCCAATTGGAAGATTTCCAGAAGGAAGCAAACACAGATTTAAAGTAGCAGAAATATAATAGAAGATTGAGACAGAAGTCTGAAGAAGTTTCTCCAATTATCCCACCTCCCCACCCTGATGCCCTTGTTTTACAGAAATGATTTATATTTACAAACTCCATAAAACTTATATATTCTCTTTCATTCTTCCATTAGTCTCTCTGGCCCCCCAAAAAAGATAAAAATACTGAATTAAGGCTCTCTCTTGGTCAGGGTGAGGCCAGGGCATATCATGGCTTAAGAATTTGAAGAAAATAGTCCCTCACCTCCAAACCAACTCAACATCCACTGTTCATAAGCTCTGATTCTCTAGAATGCAGGAATATTTTGTCTGCCCAGAGATGGAGAATCCAAATAACTTACCTTCTTCATCTGCCTGAACTACAGAGCCTGTAGAAAGAAAGAACACAGATCCAGGTGGGTAGAGTTTGTTCAAAACAAAAAAAAAAAAGTACCTTGATAGTCCTGAGGTGTCTTTTTTCAATCAACTTAGCAATTTTGTTGTTCTTTCCTTTCCCCTCCATATCCTGTTAGAAGTTCCTTATATTATATTTTTTTTAAAAATTCCTATGTGTATGAAAGTAAAAAAGAAAAAAGAAAAATGTTGAACACCTCCAATCCCACCCTATCCCTACACAAATATGATTGTAAACTTCTCAAGGAAGAAAACTTCCTTGATCCTTAGTTGGGAGGAGTTGAGGGGGGAATCCACAGATGGGGAATGATGCTTATAACATCAATTTTTTTTCAAAGAGCTAACTGATTTTGGTGGGATTTTTCCACTTCTCTTTAAAAAAATTTTGTCATAAGGGATGGATCCCTGAAAAAATAGAGGAGGAAATATTGGTGATGTAAAAACAAAAAGATATCAACAAAAATTCTATTTTAAGAATAAATTCTTCAAGGATAGTGGCCATGGCCCTCTGACAACAGCTTGATTTAACTCTTAATCATGTTTTGATAAATGCTTATTAAATTGAACTGAACTAAGTTTCCATGAGTTGGATCCTAGATTTCCAGAGGCAGGAGACAAAAAGGGAAGGAGGTGAAGATACAGAATGAGACATTTTTCCTGCCTAAGACAACTTAGGAGGTTGATAGGAGAGGTCTATAACACAGGGACCAAAGCACACAGAGGTACCACTAGCAATGGGCCTTGGATGCAACTGTCACAATAGCTGCAGCTGCACCTTCAAAACAGATTATAGGGGATCATTTGCTGGTCCTAATTGGAAATTCTATTACCTATAAGAAGTTCTAGGTTCCAATTCCATTGTGGAAAGGAGCACTTGTGATCAATCACAAGAGAGCAGGGGTTCTGGTCACAATTCCAAGATAGAATGGAGCACTGATGCTTGTGGTTACAGGAGAACAGAGAACTTGGTCACTGATCTAGGGCCAAGAAGAGTGCTAGTGCTTGTATCTACAGGTAACCAGGGCTCTTTCCTGGGTAAAGACAAGAGTGCAAACCAGAAGAGCAATGACCCCACCTCTCCATGGATCACGCGAACTTGGAAGTTCCAAAATCTTGCAGCCCCCCAGAACTAGCTCTGAAAACAGCAGCTTGAAAAAGTCTGGAGTCTGGGACAGTATTTTTCCACCCCTAGGTGAACAGAATTCAACTTTAACATAAAGTTCAAAGTCAAGAAAAAAAGGTAGAAAAATGAACAAACAACAACAAAACTTGACCATAAGAAACTGTAGTATCTCAAAGAAGGCCATAACATCAAGGAAGGTGATGCCAAGACAGACATATAAATTGGATTTTAGTGTGTGTGTGTGTGTGTGTGTGTGTGTGTGTGTTGGAAGGAGGGAAGGCGGCGCTGTGCTGTCATCTGCCTCACTTTCTTCTCTAAAACTATCTGGGTCCAGTGGACAAATTTGAATCAGAATGACTGGAGATGACCCTGAATGCAAGACAATCAGGGTTAAATGACTTGCCCAAGGTCACCCAGTTAGTTAGAGTCAAGTGAATGAGGCTGACTCCAAGGCCAATGTCTGTCCAGTTCTCCACCTATTTGCCCCTAAAAAAAAGCTACTTCAATGAATGGGAAGACCAAGAAATAAAATTGAGAAAAGGCAACAATTTGAAAATAGCTACAATCAAAGTCTCAAAGAAAAATGCTAATTGGATCCAAGTCCAACAAGAATTCCTGTAAGCATTAAAGGAAGAGATAAGACTAGTGAAGGGAGAAAAAATGGGAAAAGAAATGAGAGTGATACAAGAAAATTGTGGAAAGAGAATTATCAACTTGATTAAAAGAGCCCCCAAAGAGGTGGCTAGGTGGTACAGTGAATAGAGAACTGGCCCTGGAGTCAGGAGGACCTGAGTTCAAATTTGACCTTAGACACTTAATAATTACCTAGCTGTATGACCTTGGGCAAATCACTTAACCCCACTGCCTTTCAAAAACAAATAAAAAGAGCCCAAAAAATGCTGAAGAAAATAATTCAGGTCCTCCTGACTCCAGGACTGGTGTTCTAACCACTGTACCATTTAGTTGTCCCAGCAAAATGTATTATACTTCAACTGAAATAAAAAAGGCAGGGTTAAAAGTCATGATCTCAGACAAAACAAAATAAAAATATCTAATCAAGAGATAATCAGGAAGACTATTTTGCTAAAATGTAACATAGACATTGAAGTAATATCAACAATTTTTATAGTAATTTTGTCTTTTAAGACCTCATTTCTCAAATTTATAAGACATTGAATCAAATTTATAAAAATAAGATTCATTCCCTAATTGATAAATGTCCAAAGTATATGAATAGGCAGTCTTCAGAAGAACAAATCAGAGTTATTTATAATCACATTTAAAAATGCTCTAAATCACTATTGTATGGAAAAATACAAATTAAAACCACCTCACACCTACCAGAAGTAACTAATGTTGGAGGGGATGAGGAAAAATAGGTACACTAATATACTGTTCCATTCTGGAGAAGAATTTGGAACTATGGCCAAAGGGCTATAAAACTGTGCATATCTTTTGATTCGGCAATACCATTACTAGGTCTGTCATCAAAAAAGATCAAAGAAAAAGGTAAAGGAGCTAGATATACGAAAAATATTTGCAGCCACTCTTTTTGTGGTGGCCAAAAATTGAAAATTGAAGGGATGCTCATCAATTGAGGAATGTCTGAACAAGTTGTAGCTTATATTGTGATGAGCACTTTTGCTCTATCAGAAATGGGAAAGTGGGGGTATTTTCAGGAAAAAAAAATGGCAAGATCTATATGAACCAATATAAAGTGAAGTGTGAAGAACTGGGAGCTATCTGAACACAGTATCAGCAATATTTTATTGATTATCAGCTGGGGAATACTTGACTACTTTTATCAAATCATGATCTGAGACAAAGGACTAATAATGAAGAAAATGTTATCCACCTCCAGAGAGAACTGATGAACTCTGAGTGAAAATTAAAGTACAATTTTCTTGCTTTATTTTTTTTTTTGCTATTTTATTACATGACTAATGTGGAAATGTTTTAAATAATTTCATGTATATAATTAATTAATATAATTTGACTTGCCTTCTCAGTGGATGGGGAAGAATGGAAGGGAGAGAGAAAGAATTTGAAACTCAAAATTTTTTAAATGAATAAATAAATTTTTGAAGACAAGCAAAAAAAAAAGAAACCTAAAAAAAAATGGAGTCAGAAAGGGATTGGATTCTCAGACTGGGCCTTAGGGAATGAGTGCAGGACTTTGGTATAGCCAACATATCTAAATTTATTTCTTAGATATGTAACTTCAGACATTCAGTTTCACCAGTACACATAGGGTTAGTCTCTCCCCAGCTTTAGTTTCTTCTTGCTGTTCCTCAGATATATTTCATCCCCCAGTTCCCTACCTTTCCAAAGACTGCCCTCCATCCCTGGATTGTCTTCTCTCATATTAACTCTTTCAATCTTTCATTTCCTTCAAAATTCTACCTTTTACATGATGTCCTAGCTGCTCTCTACAACAGATGGATCCTCCTTGTGAAGTTGCCTTGTATTTATTTTGTTAATATTTATCTATGTATCTCTTTCTTTTCTCCAAAAAAATATGCGTGCTCCTTGAGTTCAGGGACTCTTTCATTTTTGTCTTTGTAGCCCTAATGTATAATATAGTGGTCCATAGATGGTAAGGGAATAATAAATGTCTGTTGATTGATTGGTTGCTTAATACTTAGTACAGTCTTGTTACATTAGCAGAGAGACAGAGATTCAGTCCCCAGCTAAGAGTAACTTTTAAATAACTTCCTTTTTTCTTGTCAACCCTCACCCATTTTAAAAAGCAGGAATAAAGACAGAGGGAGAGAGAGAGAGACACACAGAGAACTGGAAACAGGAAGGGAGGGAAGTAGAGGAGGGAGAGAGAGGGAGGGAAAGAAGGAGTGAGATAAAGGCTATTAAGGAATTAAACTAACCCTCTGTTCAGTCTTATCCGAACTTTTCATGATCCAAATATTCAAAGACAGCTAGGATTTGTTTACTCCAGACTAGAGCAATCAGTTACTTTTGTCTGCCTCATAGAAAATCCAAGAGGGAGATTGGGAGGGTGAGAAAGAACAAGCATTTATTAAATGCCTACTACTATGTTTGAGGGCAGTTAGGTAGCACATCGGATAGATCACTGGACCTGGAGTCTGGAAGACTTATCTTCCTGAGTCAAATACAGTCTCAGACATTTATTAGACATTTATTAGCTGTGTGACCCTGGACAAGTCACTTAACCCTCTTTGTCTCAGTTTCCTCAACTATAAAATGAGCTGGAGGAGGAAATGGCAAATCACTGGATCTTTACCAAAACAACAACAACAACAACAACAACAACAAACTAAATGGGGTCATGAACAAATGAAACAATTGACTAACAGCTAAGTGCCAGAAACTATGCTAATACATAGTAATAATTGCTTATATTATCTTATCTTATTTGATCCTCACAACAACCTTGCAAGGTAGGTGCTATAATTTTTATTCCCATTTTACAGTTTTCTCAAATGAGGTTGAGTGATTTGCCCAGGGACATATGACTGAATTTGAATTCAGATCTTCCAGATTCTAGGACCAGAGCTCTAATCCTTGTACCACTTAACTGCCTCTAACAGAGATTCTCCCAACCCCCTCAAACATATGCTGTCCAACCATGTGCTGCCCAGAAACTAATCTTTTGCTTAGACTAAGCTGTTACCTGCAAACACTAATAACCAGACCAAAGCAAGGACGGGGGATGGTTATAAGGAGAATGTATGCTTTATACTTTATTTTTATGTGAGTGGATATTCCACTAATAGTTTTTTTGCTATCAGTAGATCTTAAAATGTAAGTTTTTGCCTCCTCATCTAAAATGAAGGTCATGGACTGGATGACTTCTATGGACCCTACATCTTTTGAACTCAGACCTGATATAAATAGTATGTTCTTATTTCATGTTCATTATTATTACATTAAAATTTTTCTGTGCTCTAGGAACAACTATGAAATGCAAGGACATTATCTATATTATCTGAAAGGTTCTGCCTCTTGAAATCTCCAAGTCTTGGTTTAGAGATGCCAAGGATAAAAGATTTTTAAAGCACATCTGACGCTTTAGAGTTTCAATATATCACAGGTTGGCATAAGAAATTAAATGAGAACTTGTTGAGAGTTTGGTGGAGGTCACAGACAACATGCAAAGACTTGCAGATGACACAGAAAAAGTTTAGAAACTCAGAACTATCAAAATATTTTATCTTTAAATAATACAATAATTTAGACTTCTCTTGTACAAAAAAGGGGCAAAAATTGTTATATAGATTCTCCAGATCACCGAGGCCCCCACACCCTAACCTCCATGATGTGGAAGGGATAACTGTGCTTCACATGGAAACCTCAGCTACCCCAGGGTAGTTAGTCACCTCTTGATTTGTCCCAACCTTCTGAATTATTACCTTGATAATACAAGAATCCCCAGTGCCCCCCCACACACACACACAGAGCACAAACTCAACACAACTTGAATCATAGTCACTTTCTGGAAAACAGTAGACATCTGCCTAGGAACCAGGTCCCAGAGAGAAGAATTTGGAATGTCTCACCATCCTCTGTCTTTGTGCTCCTGAGCACCATGAGGAGGACCAGAGGTGTTCTCCATCTTGCCCAGGATGAAAGAATGAATGGAATTCTCTTATTTCCTTATCCTAAGCATCATGTTAGTCCAAGTTTGTGACTTAACATTGGCTAATATAATTGTATATAGTTGTAGAGACTTGAAATGAGAAGGGTCCTTAGAAATCAATAATTTAGAGGGGCTTTTTGTTATGTTCTGAACCTGAAACAATTTGATAAAACCTCTGGACTCCTCCAAATAATATTTTAAAATGCATAAAATATCTTGAAGATCATGAAGAAAACTATTATATTAAATTATTAAATTATTAAAATAGTTATCAAATTATTTTTTAAAATCACAAACCTCACATCTGTTCCAACCACTTCATCTAAGTCTGAAGCTCAGTGAGATATCGCAACTTACCCAGGGACCTACAGCAAGCTAATGGACACTCCTGAGAGTGTCTTTTTTACCCCACACTGGCATAAATGCGATTAGACTTCATTAGTCAGAAAGCAGGGACTTAGAGACCATCTATTCCTGTGGTAGAATGGAAGAACACTAACTCTCCAAATGAGGAGATAAGGATTTGAATTCTAGTTCTGATACTTAATTAGCTTGGATGATCTTGAGCAAAGTATTTTTATTCTCACTGAAATGCTGTTTCTTCATCTGTAAAATAGGGATGATAATAATACTTGTACCACCTTCATCATAGGGATGTTGTGATGGTCAAATGAGACAATATGATTTGTCAACCTTAGAACGATATTTAAAATATAAACTATTATTAAGCTCAAGATGGGGACAATAGAATTCTTTGATGTGAGGGTGTCAAATTCACAAAGAAATGGAAACGTGAAGTCACATGCTGACTTAGAAAAACAAAAAGAAATAGTAGTTGTATATTTATTTTCTTTGTTCAACATCTCACACTTATATCTTAATCTGGCTTGAACCATACTCAGGAGTTTGACAGTGGCTTGGCTAGTAGGTGCCAGTTTGACACTTCTGCAAATCTGAGGTCTCTAGTTATGACTGGACTGAGACAAGGACCCCACAAGGAAAGGGAAGGGAAGGAAAGTGAGACCTTAACACCTCTCAGCCTCTGCCCTTACTGATGTCTTCCCCCACTCCTAAAAGGACTCCCAAAAAACTGTGGCTCTGAATATGAAAAAAGAAGCTAAATTGGGATGAGGATCCAGAAATGTCTTACCCTAACAGGTGGCCTCTCCCTTAAGTTTCCCCTCTCCTCTATTTCCCACCCACCCTGGAGAACTTACCCTGGAGAATAGTTAGGATGATCAGACCAGTCAACCACAAGTTCCACTTTATACTGCAACCATGGATCTCCTGGAAAGCCATGGAACCTCTATGAAGGTCCACACACTCGCCCCCTGTTCTCTTCAGGCCTTCCAGAAATGGTAAGAGATGCAGAGCAGAACCCAGCAAGTTCACAACCACTTCTTTGAATTGTGAGTGAGAAGAGATCACCAGACTGATGGGAGGGGAGAGGGAAGGGGAGGAGGCAGGAAGAGAGCAGGTGCAAACTGATCTTTCATTTTGTGCAGGGAGATGTCAGATGCTGGTAAAGGGAGGAAACAGCGGGTAAAGAAATATACCAGAATTCTCTTAGAGGAGCATGGGATGTCCAAAGCACAGACAGAGTAGTAGGACTGTTAAGACACTGAGGCCAAGGTATTTTCTTATATGAAACAATAGAAAGAAATGAAAATTGCATAATTATCATTAGCAATGGTGAGTAAACTTTTACCAAATGCTTGCTAAGTGCTTGGGTATGACAGTAAACACTGAAGGTGTAAAGAAAAGCTAAAGATAGTCCCTACCTTCAAAGAGCCCAAAATCTAATGGGGGCAGACAACATACAAACTATTATGGACAAACAAATGATGTAGAGGGAAAATTGGAGATAATTAACAGAGGGAAGAAACAAGAATTAGGGGAGATAAAGACTGTAGAAAGTAGGATTTTAGTTGAGCCTTGAAGGAAGCAAGGGGAGCCAGAAAGTGGAATGGAGGAAAGAGAGCATTCAAATCATGCGACTCTGCCCTAAAGCACATGCCTTAGAAAAATGCCTAAGACAAGTATGTGAGAAGAACACTCTAGTCAGTGGAGATCATGAAAGGGAGGTGTGTATAAAAGATACTGGAAATGTAGATGGATCCAAGTTGTAAAGAATTTTAAACTCTAAAAAGATATTACATTTGTATTGGCGGTAACAAATTTTTGTTGTTGTTCAGTCATTTCAACTATGTTTAATTAATTCTTCATTATCATATTTGGAGTTTTCTTGGCAGAGATACTAGATTGGTTTTCCATTTCCTTTTCCTGCTCATTTTACAGATGGGGAACCTGAGGTAAACAAGGTTAAGTGACTTACCCAGGTCACACAGTTGGTGTCTGAGACCAGATTTGAACTTCCTGACTCCAGATGTGGTATTCTAGTCACTGTGCTAACCCAAGAAAATGGAGAGACCCTAGACTTTATTAAGTAGTAGGGTGATATGGTCATACTTTTAAGATAATCATTTTGGCATCTTGGAGGATGGGTTGAAGTAAGGAAGAGGAAGAGAGACCAAAATAGCCCAGGAGAGGACTAAGTAAAACTTGAACTACAATAATGGTTCTTTGAATAGTGAGAAGGGGAGGAATGCCCCATCTGTGGAGTTGGGAGTTTAATGATAATAATTCTTCTAAACAAAAAAGGTTTAGTGGTTTACCTATAATCACCTTGCTAATGTGTCTGGTTCTAACCAACTCTGAATTCTGGTTCCCATTTTAACCATTATGATCAACATCATGTAATGTGCATATCTCCCTAAAGGAGGGGGGCCAAAGACACTCCTGGAGACTTCCAAGGCACCCCTAGCCCCAATGATTCCAGAGTCCTTCTTTACCCTATCTCCCCCAACAAAAACAGAGTCTCTGAGATGGGAGTCCACATTCTCCCCTCCCTTCTACTCTGGCCCCGCCCCACACTCCTTCCATTTCATCTAACCCTAGTCTCTGCCTTAGAGCACAAAGAATAGCTTTCCCCTACAGCCTTCCTTTCTTAGCCCTGCCTAAAGCCCCTTTCACTCATACAGGAGGCTGTGGCTTAATGCCCTTACCCCTTACATCCCACCATAAGACCCAAGAAGCAAAAGGTGGGGCCAGACTAAGTACAGCTCAGTCAGAGATCCCAGTTGCTACCACAAGGAAAGGACCTAAGCAGAGCATGAAGTGGGATTGGTATCTGGCTGACCTGATCTTAACCATCATTCTCCTACAGGGTAAGGACTTTAAATGGGTGCAGAAAGGAAGAATGGGAAAGAGATTACTCCTGAGGGTGGTTTTGGGATTCTCATCAAAGCTTGACCTCACAGAGGGATATTGGAGGGGCCCTGTTTTTCTGATGTAATTCCAGGTAGGCCTGGGAAGGTTCCATCAGTGAAAGCAGAGGTTATGAAGGACAGGACTTGAAGGACAAAAATCTCTGAGGAGGCTTATGTAGTCTGGTCACCAAGCCTGACAAAGTCAGAGTTCTCAGATCCTCTAGAAAGAGAACTCTGCAGCCTCCATCTTAGGCTTTTTATTTACATTAAAAGCTATGGGGCCAGGGGAAAGGAAGCTCAGAAGAGATCCTGAACCAAAGGCTACGCTTGGGGTTAAACCTGAGCATTGTTTAATGGAGTCAGAACCATCAAATTCTAGTTTCATCTCTACTAACCAACTAGCTGAGGGATGGATCTTTATCGTTCCTAACCTTAGGATGACTGAAACAGATTGAAAATTGGTCTCCCATCTTTTCTGTCTCCCCTCTCTCAAATTCCTCCTTCACACAACTGCTCCAATCATGTAGTTGGTGAAAAAGACTGGCATTGTCACTTTTCCTTTTTCTTTTGTCTCTAGGATAAAATACCAAATCCTCAGCTCAGAATTTAAAGTCTTTCCAACCATATTTCACATAATTCACCTCCATATGTTCTATGTTATAGTCAAAGAAGCTCACCTTGTTCTTCCTTGCTGCTTCAGTGCCTACCTCTGCCTAAACAGAGGACATCCTCCATGTCTGGCATGTACTCCTTCCCCTGCCTACCTCTAGGGAACTCTAGCTTCCTTCAAAGCTTAGCTCATGGACATCAATCAGCCTTTCCTGATACTTTCCTCCTCTTCAAATAACCGTGTATCATCATTGCACATTTTATCTGACCAACCTTCCTCCTGCTCTCTAGTAGATTGTGAGCTCCTTGAGACTAGGAAATATATTATATCTCTGTAATCCTCATAAAAGCCAGTAACTAGGGGCAGCTAGGTGGTGCAGTGGATAGAGCATTGGCCTTGGAGTCAGGAGTACCTGAGTTCAAATCCGATCTCAGACACTTAATAATTACCTAGCTGTGTGGCCCTGGGCAAGCCACTTAACCCCATTTGCCTTGCAAAAACCTAAAAAAAAAAAGCCAGTGACTAGCACATAGGCACTTGATCAGTGTTTACTCAGTTGGATTGGAAGATGTTAGACTAATTGATCTTATGTGAAAACATCCAGCTTTAAAAGTTTACACTTCCTATATCTGCCTTACCCAGTGAGTAGAAGTACATTGAGTCCTGAGTATCTAGGTCCAGGAACTTCTGACACAGAGCTGAGAGAAAATATCAACAAGCCATTTTAGCTTTTAACCTTCTGAGCCTGAATAAAAGGAAAAGGATCCCTTGCTGCTCCTTGAAATGTCCAGGAAAGATGAAAGTTAAGGGTTCTGCTTCCCCATCTTCCATCCGTAGATCACACTGTCCTGAATTAGACTTGCAGTCAGAAGCTGGAGCTAAATTTGCTTTCTTGGAAGGTGATTCTGATTCCAGATGTTTCTGAGAAGTGCTGAGTCTGTACTTTAGGTCTGAGACATATCTACCATACAGATAATAATGCTAACCTAGAGGTTACTGGGTGACCAGCTTTGACAGGATACCTGGGATTTCCACTTGAAACAGATCTCTGAGGAATCCTATAAATATATACATGCTCATGTGACACACTGTGTCTTACCTTTGTACTTACCATGCATTATTTTATATATTTATATTATATATTTATATTTATATATTATTTTATATTCTATTTATTTGTATAAATGGCATATCCCTCTATTAGACTGAAAGCTGTCTTGAAGAGAGACTGTCATCTGCACTATGAATCTACCCAGGACTTAGCACAGTAGACAATTAATAAGTATTAGATGGAACTTAAAATCAATTCTGAACAGCATCTTGATCCTTTGGCAGGTATATACATATCTGGTCCCTAATTCCAATCAGGGTTTCAGGGACTGAAGATTTTGATTCAAAAGTCAGGCTCAATGCAGCCCTGGTTTAAGGTTTGAGACACCTCAGGACTTTCCGAGACATATCTTATCTACATTTCATCCAGGCCTCTCCCAGGTGACCTTAGCCTCACTTTCTTTCTATTTCTTTCTCTCCACAGGTATTGTGGCTCAGACAGGTCAAGGTAGGAGAAATTTCTTTTTTGTGTCCTCACACATGGTAGGCAAGCTCAGACAGTGGAAAGAATACTGGTTCAGGAGTCAGAAGAGCCCAATTCAAATCTTACCTAAAAATGATCATCTATATGACCTTGGAAAAGTCCCTTAACCTCCCTGAATCATAGTTTTCCCATCTATAAAATGAGGGGGATTGAACTAGATTGCCTCTGAGGTCCCTTCCATCTTCATAACTATGACCTAAGAAATGACAATAAAATGAGGGAGAAAACTTGCTCATCCTAGATCCCTCAATTTCCAACAATAAAACTAAGGCTCTGTGAATTCACCTATTCTTTGTGAGATGTGGTCAGGTGTGAGGTGAGGAGGAAGGAAGAGAAAGGGAGAAATGGAAGTAGAAATTATGTCCCACACACCTGAAAAAAATGGGACTCATGCATTTTCTAGTTAACTTCTCTTGAAAATAGTTATCTAGTTTTTTTGAGGTGAGATCAGTCACAAGTCTGTGACTTTTCATAACCCAGGAAGAAAGCCAATCATCTTGAAAGACAATCGACAAGATGGAAGTGCAATACTAATCTGCAACTTGGAAAAGGTGGAAAATGTTCAGTGGTTTGCTGGGAAAACACCTCTAAAGGAAACCAAGAAAACATTAAATCTGGGAAGTATTTTCAAGGACCCTCAAAATGTATATTGGTGTAAAAACTCAACAAAACCTGAAGAGCAGTCCCTCCGACTTCATGTGTATTACAGAAGTATGTAATATTCTTCCTACTTTTCCTTTTTGTAAGAATAATTGAGAAGGTCATGCTGGACTGGAGAGCTAGAAGCTGAGTAGAGCTGGGTGAGAAAGCCTGATAGGCAGCAGCCCCATAACTCCCTTAAAGGAGGCTATCAAAATCTATTTTATTCTAGCCCTGTCTTGGCTACATTACCTTCTTGGGATGGGACAGTCAGATATTTCTATAAGCTAAGGGACAGAGGGAAGTTCTATGGGACCACAGATCAGGAGGCTAATGGCAAAGGATTCAGACTGGGGTGGGGAAACTTTTTTCTGCCAAGGGCCATTTGGATATTTAAAATAGCATTTGCTTGCTATATTTGGTCAAATGTTTAATTAATTCAAACCTAAAATGCTCCTAGATTTATTGAATTTTGAATCCCTAGCAGCACCAGACCAGGAGGTGGAGGGGAATAGTAAGAGGCAACAAGTCTGGCAATTTTCAGGTAGTTCCTAATATTCTACCATGGGCCATCCTAGACAGGACACTTTTACCTATTTAGAAACAAAAGTTCCCAAGAAAAATATTTGCCAATCTATTTTAAAGCTATTTGTCCTCTTCCTTCCTCACAGTGTGCCAAAACTGCATCAAGCTAGATGGCAGCACTCTGGCAGGTTTTATCTTGGCTGAGATTGTCACTGTTTTCTTCCTGGCTGTTGGTGTCTATTTCATCGCAGGGCAGGATGGAGTGTGGCAGTCAAGAGGTAAGGCACAGGGTCCCAGTAGACAGGAGAAACAAATGCTTTCAGTCTCATAAGTTTCTTGAGTACCCATAGGTATTTATAGAAAAGTAGTCTGATGCAGAGATCTGGGCAATTTTTGCTTATGTAGGACTAGAAGTGATTTTTGTTTATGTGGGACAAGAAGAGGAAATGTCCTTGGGCTTGCTAGCCTTTCCTGAGATATGACCTGCACTGACTGTCCCTCTTTCTTTACATAGCTTCGGATAAACAGACTCTGCTGATTAATGACCAACTTTACCAGGTGAGTAATGGGAGATGACAAAGTCTCTAGAAGAACCAGCTGGGAACAAAGCCTTTAAATTTTAAAGCAAGTGACTCAGCAGGAAATATTTAGGACAAACAAGAACTTTGATTACCCTCCCCCAACACCCCCCCCCCACTCCCCCATGAAGGAATGCTGAAATAAAGAGAAACTTAGGTCAAAATCCCAGGGGAGAAAATTTAAAAGAGTAATTTGCTAGCCATTCCCAAAAGTCTGAATGAAGATCAAAGCTTTAATAAGTTTTCACAAACTTTTAAATGTTCTAAATGTTGGGATAACCCACACACTTACAGAAAGGAAGGGGCTCATTAAGGCTCCTTCAGCTCTAGTTAGTGCTCTGCAACATAGTAGACACTTGATGAATGCATGAATGAATGAATGAGAGACTGGAAGAAAGAAGTTGCTGATTTTGTTCTTCCTTCTCAGCCCCTCAGAGATCGAGAAGATGACCAATACAGCCATCTTCAAGGGAGTCATCCCAGGAAGAAGTGAGGTCTCAGATTCAACCAGGGTGCCCTCCCACTCCCTAAAACCTAGAATCCTTACCTTTTCAATTCTGATGGTTTCTATGTTTTCCCCTTTCAAGCTAACTGTAACTGTCCATCACTCCTGGTCTCACCAGTGGGGCTCTGGTTTGCACCAACACAAGTGTGCAGTTGAACTGATTGGGGCGGCCCCCTTCCCAAATTTCCAGGGCCAGTATGGATTTTCATGGTGGTTTGCTGTTAATGGCATTTTAAAAAACATTCACTGTATACCTGAAAATTCTTCTCCAGCTGTGCCTGGATCATTCTAGACATTGAATAAATATGTATTACTTAATTTTTTTTTACAAGTGCTCTGCTCCAGAAGGCAAGGTCTGAAAATGATAAAGCAGACAGGCCTCGTTTCTTTAACTAGCTACCTACGTTCTCAGTTGGGCAACCCTTGACAAGGAGACTTTTAGACATCAAGGTCAATCTCTGACTATGACCCCAAAGCACTTGGATGCCTCAGGGATGATGGGGGAAGAGAAAGAGGAAATTCTGTCATATCAAATTGGGTTTGGTATGGCAGATGATGTCCTTCCCAGCAACTCCAGTATTGGGCTCCCTCCAGAAAAGAATACCTTGAGCAGTGTCTCACATATGCCACCTGCTGGTAGGTCATTGTCTGAAAAGGAAAGATGGAAGGGAAAACAAGTGATAGATGCCTGTCACTTGTGTGGAACTTTGAATTCTTCCAGAATGCTTTACAATAACTTACATTTACACAGCACCTTAAGGATTATAAAATGCTTTCTAGGGGCAGCTAGGTGGCATAGTGGATAGAGCACCGACCCTGGAGTCAGTAGTACCTGAGTTCAAATCTGGCCTCAGACACTTAATAATTACCTAGCTGTGTGGGCAAGCCACTTAACCTCATTGCCTTGTAAGAACCTAAAAAAAAAATAATACAATAAAATAAAATGCTTTCTAGATAAAGCCTTATTTGGTCCTCACCATTCTCATTCTAAGTAGGTAGTACAAAATCACATATATTTAACAATGCAAAATTTGAATAGAATCCATTCCATGGAATCATAGAACTAGATAGAAATAGATCTCAGGAGTCATCTAGTCCAACTTACTCATTTTCTTTTTTCTTGTGAGACAATTGGGGTTAAGTGACTTGTCCAGAGTCATACTGTTAGTAAGTGTCAAGAGACAGGAGTCATATTTGAACTCAGATCCTCCTGACTTTAGAACTGGTGCTCTTTCTACTGTGCCACCTAGTTGCTGCACCCCTTGTTTTCTGTTTTAAAAACTGAGGCTCATGGAGGTAAAATAAGTTAATTTGCCCAAATTCACATAGATAGAGGTGTAATCTAATCCCTGGATTCCACAGCCAGTAATCTTTAGTATCATAGATCTAAAAGTAAAAGGAATCTTTGGAGGTGATCTACTCAAAAAGAGACATTTTACAAATAATTGTCACTTGGGCCCAGAAAGATTAACAAACAGAATGAAGGATCTATTAGATATATACTACTGAAGGTACTATATCAGACACTGTGGACAGAATGAAAAACATTCTCTACTATCATTCTACTGGAACAGATTCACCATTAAGCTAATAAAAGAATGCAATTTGAGGAAAGAAAAACTAAAAAATCTATTCACAGCTATATACTTTGAGATTTTCTGGAAGTAGCTCTATATGAGAGCAAAATGTCTCAGATATTCTGAGCAAGGAAGACATGCAAAATATATTGCTATAACTTCAATGCCACAAGTTTAGGAGTAGAAGGGTTTAAGAATCTTCTGCTATGAGTTTTCTCAGAGACAGGGACTGATTCTAATCCTTAATACGTATCCCATTACATAGAATCATGTTAGGCTTCAGAGGTGATCTTAATTATATCCTAAAGGAAGCTAAGGTTTATTATAGTGAGAGGCAAACTAAAGGAAATGATCTGTCCATTTTCTTATAGCTCTTAGTTGGCAGCATAGGAGCATATTATATTTCCCCATGTATAAAACCTTCCTATGTATAAGACTTACCTTAATTTGGGTGCCTGAAATTTGAAAAAAAAATGCATTACATAAATTACAAGATTTATTCATCATTAAATTCATATAACTCCTCATCACTGTCAAAACTCCCATCCATCCATGTTAGATGATGAATCACTGACTTAGTAGAGGCTCTGACTGCTCTCCTGCCTGTGTTCTGGACTGGAGCTGACCACAAGCACTCCCTGGGCAAGTCTGTGTGGATGCATGCTTAGTTCATTCCATTTCATGAACCTGAAGCACCAATTGTGTCCTCCTTTGAAATCAGTCACTTCATTCTCATCAGTAATTCTTCTGGCCTCATGCTGAACCATCTTTGTGGACTCATGGAGTCCACTGGCCCTTTTCTCTTCAATCCATCTCTTCAATTCCCTCTCTAAATCAGGTCATTAGGCTGATTTGACTCTCATGGCTTCTTCTACCACAGCATTTTTAGGAGGGTTTCTTCTTCCCATGACTAGTCTCAGATTGTTTTCTCAGGTGGAAGAGGACCAGACTGACATTTAGCAGCATGATTTCCATTCACTTTTTAAATTTTTTTTTATTTATTTAAGGCAATGGGATTAAGTGACTTGCCCAAGGTCACAGCTAGATAATTGTTAAGTATCTGAACTCAAATTTGAACTCAGGTCCTCCTGACTCCAGGGCCAGTGTCATCACTTTGAACTTGAATTTAGCACTGTACAAAAATCTTTTCTGAGCCATTTCTGGACAGCATGTGGCAAAACGTAACCTAATATGCTGGTAACAAATACAAAACAATGAGTGCAAAGACAACAAGCATGAAAAAGAAGGAAATGCAAGTAAAAAAATTTACAACCACAGTTTTTAGATCCCATATTTTTCAAAAAATGATGTGTATTATTCATGGGCATATATGGTAATCTCGTTTCCTTACTCTAATTTTGTGCTCTCCCCATTCCACTCCTGCTGCCTTTAAATAATGAGTTCACATTTACTTAATACTTGAAGGTCTTCCATTGTACCTTTTGAGTCTCTTGCTGGATCATCATGGAAATATTCCAAAACTTGATACTCCTCCTTCTCCCTTCTTTCTACATTCTTAATTATTTCCCAGAGGTTCATGTATCATCTGCACATATTTGACCTAATAAAAGCTTTTCTATTCCATTCTATGTGATCCCAGATTTATCTATCCAGACCTAGACCTCTTCTGAACTCCAGGCCCAATATCATCACATTGCTATTAGTCATTTTGAACAGTCCCCTCAAACTCAAATATCCAATGAAAAATTCCAGTCACTCCCATCTTCTCTGTTTCTGAAAAATCACCACTACCTTTTCAACCTTCCAGGTTTCAAATTTCAGTGGTACGGTGGATAGAGTACTGGGCCTGGAGTAAGAAAGATAAGAGTTAAAATCTTTTAACACTTATTAGCTGTATGACTTTGAGCAAGACACTTAACCCCTACTTCAAGTTCCTCATCTATAAACATAAGAACACTAATTGTACCTACCTCCCAGGGCTGTTCTGAGGATCTAATGAGATATTTATAAAGCACTTAGTACAGTGCCTGCCCCATAATAGGTGCAATAAAAATATTAGTTATTATTAATATTATTATCCTCAATTCCTAATACCCTCTCATCCCATATTCAGTTGACAGGCATTATCAATTTTACCCCAGTAACATCTCCTAATCATTCTTCCTTCATATAGCCGTCACCCTGGTTCAGTGTTCTTGCCTCTGCAGTTCAACCTCCATCTATTGCTAAAGCACAGCTCTATCATGTCATTCCCCCATTTCATAAACTCCAGTGGCTCTCTATTGCCTCTTCTATTTGATATTTTACACCTTTACAATCCAGTTCCAACTATCTTTCCAGATTTATTTCACACAGTTCCCCTTTCCACATTCTGATGAAGTCAAAGTGACCTTCCTACTGTTTCTCACATGATTTTCCATTTCCTGTCTCTGTCTTTACATAGGCTGTCCCCAATATCTAGAATTTTCTCTCTCTTCACCTCAGTCGCTTAGAGCTTCTTCAAAGCTCACTATACCTGACAGCCTTTCCTGATCTGGTGCCACTCCTCATTCCATTACTTTTATTTACTTTGTATTTACCATGTATCTACTTATATATTTACATATGCTTCCTCATAGAATACAAGCTTCTTGAGGACAATGGACTGTTAATTTTTTCTTTGTATTTCAAATGTTTAAGATACCATTTAGAACAGTGCCACATAGAAGGTGTGAGACTAGTTGATTGAGGTAATGGATAAGGTCTTATTATGCCATTCAAAGGATGATGAAAAAGACCTGTAATATCCCAGGATTAATTCTACTCTCTCCAAGTCCAGTGCTTATCCACATGACCTCCTAGCTCACTTACTCAGACTAGGTGATTTAAAGTTCTTTTTATAAAACAAAGGTATATGTCTGTCTGTCACACAAGTATAATTTTTTTTGAGAACCCATCAGGTTTATATATTGGTATACACATTAATGATTAGAAGCAGTCCCTTCCTTTAAGAAAACTCATAGCTAGGTGGCAGGGGATTGAGCAACCAGCCCTGAAGTCAGAAGGACCTGAATTCAAATCTGACACAGATGCTTATACTTACCTAGCTGTATGATCTTGGGCAAGTCACTTAACCCCATTGCCTTGAAAAAATAAAACAAAAAAACAGCAACAAATAAAATTCATAACAGAAAGTAAAGTCTTAGATTCTTGAACCTTTCTTCTTCTGACCTTGTAGCACTGAAATTTCAGCAATCCCTCTTGCATATGTTTCTTTTGCATCTGACCTGGTTCAAGGTTTCTCACCTGAACAACTCTAATAATCTCCTAATCATTCTTCCTGCCTCCAGTCTCCCAATCTTTGGTCACACAACTGCCAAAATAATTGTCCTAATTCATGGGTCTACTTTCAAGTACCCTATAGCAGAAAGGATAGGATAGAAATAACTTATCAAGATCCTACCTTCCTTTCCAGTGTTACTTCAGTCTGTATTTCTTCATATATACTGCTTTCTGCCCCCCCCCCCCCTTTTAGACTAGTTCCCTAGTGTTAGGAATTCCCAGTAAGAAAACTTCTTCTACTGATATAGATTGGTTGCTGCTCTGCAGTCTTAAGAGGATTAAATAAAAGACTGAGACCTTAAAGATTTTCCCAAGATAACACTACCAGGATAACTGGTTAGCACAATGGATAGAGTACCGGGTCTAAAGTCAGGAAGGCTCATTTTTGTGAGTTTAAATCTGGCCTCAGACACTTTCTCTCTGTGTGACTTTGGGCAAGTTACTTTCACTTTGTTTGGTTCAGTTTCCTCATCAGTAAAATGAGTTAGAGAAAGAAATGGCAAACTACCCAGTATCTGCCAAGAAAACTCCAAATGGGATCACAAGTTGTCAAATGCCATTGAAAAACCACTAAATGACAGCACTGCCTCTATGGGTCAGAGACACAATCTACCTACCATACTACACAGTCTCTCAACACATTCTATATTCTAGTTAATCTGAATAAATATCCCTTTCCTCTTCTGCTTCTATGTATTCACATGGCTTGTTCCCCTTAGCTAGAAAATTCTTTTTTTCAAACCTGAGGTTTATAAAGTATTTCTTTCATGAAGCTTTCTCTGATTCCGCCAGCTAACAAGTTCTTTTTTCTTCTTCATATTTCTGGCTAAAACATTATGTAAATGTCCACAATTTTTTTAATTACTATACTCCTCCCATTTTTGCCCTTCTTATAGACTAGCTTAAATCAGATTTTTGTTTTATCTCTCTAAATTAAAAAATAAACTCTGTTTACAAAAACCAGGCTTAATCTGGGGATATGGTTTTCAAAATTGCTCTTTCTAGCTCATTTTGTTTCCATGTAGAATCACATCTCGGAAATCTCGGATAAAAAGATTTCCAGAGCTCATACAAGCACTCAAGATATACTATATGTAATAGGTACAGGACAACTTTTATTCTGTCCTACTGAAAATGTAAAAAATATAGAAAGGATTCAGAGAAGCCTATAAACAATTGATATTTTCCTTCTGGATTTAGTGAATCAACTTCCACCCAATACTTAAGCAATCTTCCAGACTTAGATCACCACCCTGTGGCTTGAACTCCTTGCAAAAAAAAAAAAATGAAAATTCACTAAGGAAGTCATCCCTTCCTTGAGGCACAGAGAGTAAACACCAGACATCTGTCCAATATGGTTACCTAAATTAAACACTCACACACCTATTGCAATAAAACCTAAAATTCACACGAGTGTAAATGATCAGGAAATCCAATGACTTCTACCTTAGAACTATGGAAAAAGGTCAGACAGAATTCCATAGACAATAGAAAAGGGGGGTTGCCAACAAAGCCAGTACCAACACAGGAAAACAAGTTGATAGCCTTCCAAAGCAACTAGAGATGAGTCAGACACACGTATTCTGCAAAGTAGTAAACTCACCTGATCAAAACCCCAGGTTGTTCACAAATCCCTAGCATAGTTAGAAATCCTGACCCTGGATATCACCAGGAGAGTCAGCAGCATTCATACTGGGGTACTATAAAAAATTCCCAAAAGGAAAATCCCAGGAATGTCACAGCCAAAATCCAGAACTCCCGCATCCAAGAAAAAAAAATTACTGTAGGCATCGAGGAAGGAGCAGTCAGATTCCAAGGAACTACACGGATTATATAAGATCTGGCTTCTACTAAAAAGAAGAGTAGATAGAATATCATATTCAAAAGGCGTAAGAAATAGACAGCACCAAGAATAAGCCTGAAAAGTAGAATAAAGTACAATCCCATAGGAAGAAAAATGGATTTTTAAAGGATATGTTGTCAGAGAGGTAATATGGTAAATAGAGTACTGGGCCTGGAGTCAGGAAGACCTGAGGTCCAATTCTGCCTCAGACACTTACTAGCTCTTCAATCTTTGGCAAGTCACTTAACCTCTCTGTGTATTGTTGTAAGAATCAAATTAAATACTTGCAAAACACTTACCAAGGTGCTTGCTTGAACAAAATAGGATCTCTATAAATGCTAGCTGCTATCATCATCATCATAGTCGTCCTCGTCGTCGTCTTTCTGATAAAAAGCTTAGAGCCAAGGAGCAACTTTGAAATTCATATTAAGAGAAACCTGGAAAACTTGTAAATTTATTTGAGCAATTAGAAGTGCATATGTGACAATATAATTCTAACATCTTAAAAAGGAGAAAAGAAATAAGTAGTCCTTCAGAACTTTAATGCCTTCAAAGGATATTTCGTTTGTTTTTGTTTTTAAGAGATCCCCAATATCTGGGGAGGGGGTGCTTAGTTCAGAGGGTTTGAAGAGAGGAAAGAGAACAGGATAAAAGGAAGAAAACCCTGGTGTAAAGAAAGAAGGAGGTGGAACTTGCTGTTTTTCATAAATGGTCTATTTGAAAAGAGTATTAAAAGGTGGGAGAAGGAGCAGGCATTAGATGAAATTTTCTCCTCTCTGAAATGGATAAAAGAGGTTACACAAAGAATTTGGTATAGAGCTGAAAGGGGCTTTAGAGATCATTTCATCCTACTTCCCATTTTATGGAAGAGAAGCTGAAGTGTAGAGAAGGGAAATGATTTGTTCAAGGTCAAACAGTAGAGTCAGGAGTAGAATCAGTCTGTGCTGGAGTCTCTCCTACAGGCAAAGCTGATTGTTCAGTTTTCAATATGAGCCTTTACTCCTTGGAAATCAGTAAACACTACAAATTAAGACTTATTATTTCAATGATTGTCTAGATTCTAGACTTAGTGATGGAGAAAATGTTAAAAATGACAATTAAATTTAGAAGTGTGGCAGGTAATGTTTTGGGTTGTTTTTTCTTTCTGTGGCGCCGGTGGGCAAACATTTGCCATATAGCCCTGATCATCAGAATTTGTTTTCTGGTTCCAAATCTGATACTCTTTCCACCAGTAGTTATCACGATGCCTAGTAATAATAACAGGAATTCCCTGTTATCATTCAACAAGCTTTTTAATTAAAAATTTTATTTATTTTGAGTTTTACAATTTTCCCCCAATCTTATTTCCCATCCCCGACAGAAAGCAGTTTGTAAGTCTTTGTTTCCATGTTGTACATTGATCCAAATTGAGTATGATGAGAGAAATCATATCCTTAAGGAAGAAACAAAAAGTATAAGAGATAACAAGATCAGACAATAATATATCTGGTTTTTTCCCCCTAAATTAAAGGGAATAGTCCTTGAACTTTGTTCAAACTCCACGGTTCTTTATCTGGATACAGATGGTATTCTCCATCACAGATAGCCCCAAATTGTCCCTGATTGTTGCACTGACGGAATGAGCCAATCCATCAAGGTTGATCATCGCCCTCATGTTGCTGTTAGGATGTATAGTTCAACAAGCTTTTGACAGATTACAGACTTCATTTATTTATTTTTAGGTTTTTGCAAGGCAAATGGGGTTAAGTGGCTTGCCCAGGGCTACACAGCTAGGTAATTATTAAGTGTCTGAGACCAGATTTGAACCCAGGTACTTCTGACTTCAGGGCCGGTGCTGCTTTATCCACTGCGCCACCTAGCCGGCCCTAATAACAGACTTTATGGTCTTTCATATTACAGATTGTCGTGAGAAAAAAAAAAAAACTTCAAAAGCTCCGAATTTTTTATAATAATCACTCTATAAAGTTTTGCTATTGTTATGATCATTATCACTATTATTATACAAAGGCATCCTGGGGGTACTGGGGGAGAAGCATGCTGTGGATGGCTAGTGAAGGGAATGCTGGCTTTGGAGTCAGCCGGTAATCCTGCCCTCTCAGCATTGTGTGCCCTCGGACAATGCCCGTCTCCCCTGGGTTCCTGAGGGCCTCCGTTCGTCTTCATTATAATGAGGGGCTGGACCAAAGGGCCGGTAAGCTCTCAAACTATAATCCTCAATTTGAGCCTGGCTGGCATCACCAGGACACGTGGCGCGCCATGCCTTGCCCATTGTTTGGCTTTTCTTTTCTTCTCCCCGCCCCGGTGGCACAGGAAGGACTGTTAAAGGTGCTGATTGCGCGAGATGGTAGAGAGGCGGCCAGCCCAGCCTCGTCCCGCCTCCCCGGGCGGGAGACGCAGCAGCGACGCCAGCCCCCGGGGGGGGGGTTGGAACTTCCGGCGCCCTGGTGTGTGACGCGAGGGGCCTGGGCGCCTAGACGATGACGTCAGCTCCGGTTGCCGGGGCTGAGTCGGAAGTGTTGAAAGCCCTCGGCCTCGGAGCGTTCCCGGTGCTGCCGCCGCTGGCGCCCTCAGGCCCCGGTAAGAAGAGCCGCGCCCCGTGACGGAGGCGGCGGCGCGGGGACCCTCCGCCGGGCTCCTCCCCGCCCCTTCGCCCCCTCGTGAGGCTGGGAGCCCGCTGCCCGGCGGCGTCCTCCCCCCGATCCCTTGTGCTGGGCTCGCGCCCCTCTTCCTGCAGCCCCGCTTGTACTCGGCCTCGGCCCTCCCCTTAGGGGGGAGACTCGGGGAGGAGGGGCGTGGGTGGGGGCCGCGGGCGCCCCCCCTTCGGACACCCCTCCTTCAGGGCGTGCCACGCGTGGGGGGGCAGGGCAGCGGGAGGGGCGGGAGATGGTCGTGGGTCCGAGCCGGGCTGGGGGACCGGCCCGCGTCCCCCCGGGGCCTTGTCCCGAGGCTCCCCCCCGGGAGCCCGGACCGAGCCGGGACGGCCACCGCGCGGCCCTTGCCAAAAGTCAGCCCCCAGACTTTGACGTGGCCTCCCCTCGCCTCCACCGCCGGGTTTGCCTGATTATGTTACCACGTAACTCCTGACCCCAAAGTGGATCCCATTTCAGACCAAGCTGAAGCCTGGAAGAAGGAATAGCGCTGCTTTCCTCCTCCGTTAAGACGTGTAAAATCCCGGTTAAATTGTCCTCAGACGCGTTTGGAGAACCTAAAGTGACCGATAGACAAAAATGTCTTAATGGAAAGAGACCTTGAATTTGAAGGCTGAAGATTTGGGTTCAGATCCTGATTCTGTGTGACCTTAGCATGGTGCTCCAGTTTTCAGTTTCTCCTTCTACCATTTGACAGAGTTTACCTATAGGACCAACCCCCCAAAGTCTCTTCCAGCTCTAAATCCTGTGATTCTCACTATGTACTTCTCTCACCCTGGTTACACATTTGTAAAAATCTAAATAATAATGTTACACACCTCACAGGGTAAAATACTTTGTAAACCTTAAAGCACTACACATTATTTTTTGGAATGAAGGTAAATTTTCACTAATACATCTAAGATAGGTGAACCTATCGGTGACTTGATAAGACCCAGGGGGTTTTTATTAGGTTGTTTTTTTTTTTTTTGCAAGGCAGTAGGGTTAAGTGGCTTATCCAAGGCCACACAGCTAGGTAGTTATTAAGTGTCTGAGGTCGGATTTGAACCCAGGTACTCCTGACTGTAACACCCAGGAACCCCATAAGACCCAATTTTAGTGGTCATAGGTTTTTTACAAAGTAACCCACAAGCACTGATGTCAGAAAGCATGTATAAAATAACTCAAAAAGGTTTACTCTTTGATACTTGAAGTAGCTTATACTATAAAATAGTATAATTCATAGGCAGAATTTGGTGATGAGAGTGATGGCTCTATATTTTATGGAGACAGATGCTTGTATCTAGTCAGAAGAGATAAACACATATGAGATATCATTTGGAACCTGCATTCGAAATTTTTCAGGCGATTTCTTAGATCCTCAGAGAGAAATTTGTTATTTAGGAGAACACATTCAAAAAAGAATTGAGTCCAAAAATTCCTTAAAGTTTTAATTTAACAACCTGAGGACAAAGGCTGACTTTCTTTTTCTCAGTTGTATCCCTAGTGCTTGGCACAGTCCCTGCACATAGTAGGTGCTTAAGTTTATCTTATCGTCTATAGCAGATGAAAATTAAAAAAAAAGTTTTGTTTCTTTGGTTAACCTCTAGCCATTTATTCATGGAGTTTTGTACTTATAGAAATACTTTTCCCTCTATTCCTTCAATATATTCTCTTTTAAAGTCATTGAACAAATACAGGACATTGAAGGGAAGACATTAAATTAGTTAGATAATAATGATTGTCCTTCATTTCTGAGGAAAAGCATGACAAACATGTGAATTGAATTTGAGTGAAGGAGATGCTGTTCTAAGTTACCAGTCTCCTCCAGAGTCATCTGGGTCCTATAGCCAGATAGGAATCAGGAGATGAGATGGCCCTGGATTCAAGGTAATCAGGATTAAGTGATTTTGCCCAAGGTTACACAACTAGTGAGTAGCAAGTGTCTGAGACTGGATTTGAGCTCCCATCCTCCTGACTCCAAGGCCAGCACTCTTATCCATTGCATCACATAGCTGCCCTAGATAGATAATAACTTTAGATTTTTTCATTCCTATATTATTGACTACATTATCTCATTTGATCCTCACCACTACTTTGTGAGGTAGGTACTGTTAACCTCATTTTTACAAAAACAGGGTTAGAGAGATTACATGGCTTGTCCAGGGACACCAAGCTACTGAATTTCTCTGTAGGCTTTAAGCCTAGATCTTTTTGTTATTCACTATTAAAAATGGCTATTTATGTAGTACTTTAAGGTTTGCAAAACACTTTACATATATTTGATCTCAGCAACCCTGAGAGGTAGGTGCTATTTTATTCCCATTTTACAGATAAAGAAACTGAGGCAGACAAAGATTAAGTGGCTTTCCAGTGGTCACCCAACTTGTGTCTGAGGTAAATTTGAACCCAGCTCTTTATCCACTCTACCACTTAACTACATTCCACAATGCTGTTCCTAGCAAAAGTTCTTAACACACTTATTCTGGGGTTCCATGAACTTGAATAGGCAGAAAAAAATCACACCTTTTTTTTTTAGGGTTTTGCAAGGCAAATGGGGTTAAGTGACTTGCCCAAGGCCACACAGCTAGGTAATTATTAAGTGTCTGAGGTCAGATTTGAACTCAGGTCCTCCTGACTCCAGGGCCAGAGCTCTATCCACTGTGTCACCTAGCTGCCCCAAAATCGGGTCTTTATCTTCATTAACCTCTGCTTAAAATTTAACATTTCCTTCAGTGATAAATGTAGACATCAAACTGTTCATAAGCTTTACCAGACTGCCAAAGCAGACCCCCCCCACTCTTCTAAGCAACAGAATGAAGAATGTGTCCTGCCTGCACTTAGGAAAGGCAATTAAGTACTTCGAAAAAACAGCTGCACTTGGAGGCTTGGATTCGGCATTCAAGTTCTGATGCTATAGATGTGACCCTGAACAAGCCACTTAAACCCTTTTAGCCCAGATTTCATTGTCTGTAAAATAAAGAGTTTGGACTGTGTGACCTTGAATTCCCTTTTCACCTATAGATTTAATCCTATGTTTAAAAAGGGAATAAGAGAGCAATACAGATAACTGGAACATATACATATTATATAAGTGTCTTAGAGTTAGAAAGCAAAATCCAGTGTAAGGCCTAGGGATGGGGGGGGGCTTGCTGTAGGAGGAATTGAGCATTAAAGGATATGAGGGAAGAAAGTATTAACTGGCCAAATGTGAGCATTGCAGAGAGGCAGAAAGGAGTGTGAAGAATGGATTGAAGGAAAGAAATTCAAGATGGGAAGACCTATAAGGAGGCTATTTCAGCAGTCTAAAGAGATAGGGAGTTAATGTCCTGGAGTGGGAGAAGCTTGGAATAGAGAGGAGCAAACTAGTTTCAGACATTTTTTTTTAATTGAAGTCAGTAGACTTTGTAAACGATTGCTTTTGAAAAGGGAGGGAGAAGGACCAAGGAGTTTAGAGAGAAAAGTAATGAGCTTGATTTTAGACATGTTAAATTTGAGGTACAAGGATTGATTTTATCTTCTGTAGTTGTAGGAGAGCACTGCTACCAATTTTAGTGTCCGTGAAAAAAAAGCAGATTAAAAACCATTTAGTTTTCTGGGCCACTAAGAGGTTGTATCCTTTCTTTCATAGAGCAGTCTGAAATATAAAAATTAGTACTCTCCCCATTTTAAAGACAAGAAGTTGTGTGACTTGTCTAGTGTGTAAAAATGTTGGGCCTTGACTTCTTTTCTTCAATGCCCAGTGACCTTTCTACTACTAAGCTGCTTCTCAGTATTACATAAAGCCTTTGTGCTAGAGAAGGCTAACAGTTGATTAGTCATAAAGATATCCAAATAGAGTTGATTTCATATAAGGTGATTAAGATTTTTGAGATTGTGTTCCCTCTTCTGTATAATGCTGGAACAGTGAACTGTGGTTTGAAATCTCCTTCCTCTTGGAAGCGTAGAGGTTTCTCTTTTATGTTCTTTTAGGCAACTCTGCCTTCCTCAATTCCTCCTCAGTTTTTCTTAAAAGTAAGGGGTTTTTTTAATTCTTTTATTTATTTAAGGCAATGGGGTTAAGTGACTTGCCCAGGGTCACACAGCTAGGCAATTATTGAGCGTCTGAGGCCAGATTTGAATTCAGGTCCTCCTGACTCCAGGGCCGGTGCTCTATCCACTGTGCCACCTAGCTGTCCCCTCTTTTACATTCTTAATAACAGCTAGTGTTGCTTAGGTTTACAAAAATCCTTTACACATATTATTTCATTTGATCTTCATAAAGGTCCTGTGGTGATTTGAACTTTTTTTTTCTTGACATTTGTTCTCATTGTTGTAGGAGAGGTTTTGGGTGCAGAAACTCCCTTTAATACAGATTAGTAACTGTTCTACAACTTAAAACCTTAGAGCATTGTCGAGAACACTGAGGAGTTAAGGGACTTTCCCTGGGACTTTCTAGGAAGAAGAAAGGACAGATTTTATTCTCATCCTTGTGTTACAGATCAGGAAACTGAATTTCCAAGAAGTCAAGTGATTACCCATGCTAGTAACTGTCAGATGGAATTTGAACCAGGTTCTAGAAACTACAAATCTAGCATTCTTACATCTTGCTGGGCAGCATTCAATTCATTTTATCCAGAGCATAGTAAATGTAGCAACCCCACAGGCCTCAAGATATAATAGCCTTATGATATTTTGAAAAAGTTATTAAGATAATTCCCAGGAATTCCATTGTAACTCAAGGAGAGTGACCTGTCCGGTAATTTTGAATTAATTTTGAGTCAAAAAGTTAATTCATATTACATATGCCAGTTGGGAGGGAAACATTGTGTACTAAACTTCTCAACTAATTGTCACTTATTCATTGTAGTAATGTAGTTCATTTCAGTTTTTCTGTTAACTTATCCCATATCCCTTTATGAGTTACAAATCTTTTAAATTGTATGCAAAAATGTTATAGCCTTCCACTTACCTGATACAATAAGAGCCAAGCACAATGCCTAAAGGAAATTTACTCCATCTGTTTAAGTTGTTTTGTCATTCCTAATGGGTTGTGTTGGGTGTACTGAAGGACTGTCATCTCTGGTGTGAGAGTTTATTGAGCCTTTTTCAGGGCTGCTCATCCACCTCTGTTGTTCACCTTTACCCAACTCTTACCTACAGCTGCAAGAAGCTGTAGCTTGTGCAAAGCCACATCCCCACTAAAACCATCAGCAGAAAAGCTAAACCAGGTTGAGGGTAACCCATAGGTTTCAGATCCATTGGTGAATTAGGGGGATGTCTACATTAAGTAAGCGAAGGCCTCCTCCAAGAGAAAGGGAGCATGAGAAAGCTTTGTTACAGCAACCATGAAGGTAACTGAAACAAGTCTGTGGAGCATTTAGAGTTTGGTCTGACATTGAAGTATCAAAGGCCTTTGCTGCATTCCAGGTCACCCACAGTCATCCTGACTTTTGTCTTGCCACTGGATTTAGATGACTCTGGGAGAAAGAGTGTGTTGCTTGGTGCAACTCTGCCTTCCTCAAACTCAATTCATGCACGAGTCAAGACATCACCTAATGCAGTGGTCCTCTTCAAAAAGAAAGGATGAAGAACAACTTTACTAATGGACCATTAGCTCAATTATAGAAAACGTGGGAATAGCTCAACAAAACAAAACAAATGGTAGAACTGCCAGTGAATGTAAAACTATTTATTAGTATACTCCTCTTAGAGATCAGGATAAGCTTTCAGATGGCATTTCTATTATTTATATAAATTTGTGAATAATCCTGTCCTATCTCAACAAAATGAAAAGAACTATTAAAAAGTGTTAGAGTTAGAAAATCTGAATTTACTTAACTAGCTCTTTATGACCCTGGGCAAATCCTGAGGCTTAGTTTTTATGCCTGTAAAATGGAAATATATTTACACCAGTTCCCATAGTAATTATTAGGAAAGTATTTTATAAATACAAATAGTTATTGCATATGCTCCCCTGAACTTCCTAACCCCTTTTGATAGATTCCTTCGATAGGTTCATTTCTTTCACCTCTCTCTTCTCTGGCTTTAGTTCAGGTTCTGCTGAATTTTAGAAAAGAGGAAAAATTCAGTGAGCTCTGTTAATCTAGTTGTGATATCAGGTCCACTTGATCCTTAAGGCTATAATGTCCAGAATGGGAAAATTTGATCAGCAAAATCTTGTCAAATGCAAATTCACTAAATAGTTCCAAGTTACCAAACAGTTTCAAGTGATGTGTTAGACTTCCCCAAGTTGGGATTTATTTATTTATGTCTTTCTTAAATAAAAGACCTGGACATATTTTTAATGAGTCTAGAAGACTGCTAAATAGTTCAGCCTAGGAGCATGACTGAGAAATTGTAGTTCTCTAATTTTTATTGGTCACTTATGATAGCCTTTTTGTATAGAAATTATCATTCTAAGATTATGGTTGTACATCTCCAGCTCCAGTTCTAGCTGTAGCCCCCAGTTGCCCCGCCCTGTAATTTTGAGCAAATGCTATGCTGTCATTATTTGTATAAATGAGTAAGAACCTGCTCACTCAGGCCAGTGATAGTACTTTCTTTTGAAGAAAAAAGGCAATATTGTTGCTATTTTTCTTGGCAAGCCAGCTTTACTTTTTCCCTTAAATCAAACCTTTACTTTTAATCTATCCTTTTCCTTTTCAAAAAAGGAGTGGCAGTGCATCTTCCTGATCTCATTTTACTTTCTTTCATCCAAATGGAAGCCCAGTTACTTACTCCAGTAGGTAAATTTGTAGATATTTACCTCCAAATACCTTAAACCTTGCAATACTAATCAGTCTTGCCTCCAGAATCCCTTCAAAATATGTATTTCAGAGAAAGAAGGAAAAAATCTATGGGAATATAACGGCTGTTGTGATCATGACTAGCCTTCTGCTCCTGACACCTGCCCTTTCTCTAGCCCCTCCCCCAGATCTGGATGGAGTCTACTTTAAAGTGAAATGACAGACCAGGATAATAACAACAACATCTCCAGTAACCCCTTTGCTGCTCTCTTCAGTTCCCTGGCCGATGCTAAGCATTTTGCAGCAATCCAGAAGGAACAGCTGAAGCAGCAATCTGGTAAGTGTATGGGCCAACAGAAGCAGACAAGTTGACCCAGAATGGGTACTTTGCAAATCCAGTATGTCTGGGGGCCACAATTAGAAATGGACTTACAGGTTGAAGCAGATAAGAGTTATTTTCACAAAGGAAAAGAGCCAAGGTTAACAGGTGGCTCCAAGGAGTTAGATGCTCTTTGTGAGCCTAAAGCTATCAAATTATCACTTGTTCTAGTACTTTCAAAAAGCACCTGTAAAAAAAACTCCTGTATTTGCTTCTTTTTGACCTGAAACTCTTAAATAAAATAAAAAGATTTTAGGTTCATTGCCACAGGCTCCTCTCAGGGCTAACTCTACTTATTCTACAGGATAAGTATATCTATAGTCTGTTATATCAAAATGCTATTAGAACAAACCCCTTAAGAAAGAAAACGAATCCCAAACCCCATTGTAAAAAAGAAAAATCAGATAGTTTAGTATAGTGGAAAAAAAAATTGCCTCCGAAATCTAAGTACCTGGATTCAAAACCTGTCTCTAACCCCCTATACCTGTGTTACCTTAGGCAAATCATTTAATTTGTATAGCCCTGAATTTCCTCATCTGTAAAAGGAGGGGGTTAAACTACATGACCTCTTCACTCCGTTCTAGTTTTGAAGATTTATAATTATGGCACTGACAGAATATGAATACAAATATACTCATCAGAAAATGGTCCCATTGACCTGTGACCAGACATAGGATAGCTAAGGATCTGCTATTTTTACTTATGGAATAGAAAGAATAGGTTGATATTTCTTAATCACTTTGAATGTTTCCATAATTCCCTAAATACCATCTTCTACCAAAAAAAGAATATATCACAGGATTTCCAAGCTGCTTCATCATTAGTAGAGAAAACTTACTGACACTTTCCCCCTATTTTTCCATTTCAAGAATGGTTGGAGAGGTACTTACATGAATTACAGACTCTCTTGTTGAAGGAAAGGAAAAGTTAAGAGAAAAGAGTAGTAAGATGTATGAAAAGGGGAGTGAAGTGGAATGAAAAGTAACTTGAGGTAGAGATTTTGTGTTTTTCATATGCAATCTTTGTTCTATGAATTTAAAAAATTTTTTCTTTGGTGTTTGTTAAATTCAGAATATATAAAATATGTGTAAAATAAAATGTTTTAATCAGGAAAGGTTTTTGTGCTGATAATATTGAAAAGTTTCAGAGAAATTTTTTAAGCTCCTTCCATAGTTTCCTGATATACTTCTGTTGCCTTAGTTCCTCCTTCCCTATCTCAAATGAGATTAAGGTGATTAAAGAGGAGTAGGGAAATTAAGAAATGAAAAATGGTAAAAAAAAAAAAAAAATGAAGTAATAGAAAATATACTCTAAGTGACTTGGCTGGTATCAAACTCAAATGTGTTAAATAAAAAAAATCTATGGTTTATGTGCATATGGAAGCAATGGTGCTAAATAATATTCTAGCAGTAAGCAAAAGTTAGACTATCTGAAACTGGGAGCAAGGCAGGCAGCAGACAGGA
This sequence comes from Macrotis lagotis, assembly GCF_037893015.1. Taxonomy (NCBI): domain Eukaryota; kingdom Metazoa; phylum Chordata; class Mammalia; order Peramelemorphia; family Peramelidae; genus Macrotis; species Macrotis lagotis. The sequence continues at coordinate 642,062,738 of NC_133658.1, forward strand.
GGAACAATTCTGGCATGTGCTCTGGGTCTAGGTTGGCATTAGGACTACTTAAGTTCCCCTGGGTATATCATGCTATCAGGTCCAACTTGTTTTCTATCAGCAATTACTGCTGTGCCAAAAACTTTAGCTTCCTACTTTGAAACTCATTTTTATAAGCTCTACTACAGAAAAACAGAGCCTGCTTTTGAATGGATTTTTCAGAATGTGATTTCATCATTCTGTAAGAAAGAACTAACAGGCCCAAATTAGTTAATGGTTTTTGGTGAATGATACCACTTTTTCAGTCTTCCTATGTGGAACCATATTTAAATGAGGTAGTTTTTTAAGATGCTTTTTTAAAAATTGAGGGAGTTGAACTTTGGTAAGCAACACTGACTTATTTCCAGGATTCTGTAGGGAACCTCATATTGCTATTTTCTTAGTTTGAGGTTCAACTATTTGTATTGAGGGTAGGGGGCAACCCAATCCTTTCTCTTTATAAAATTTGACAGTAGCCACAGTTAAAGTTGGTATTCTACAGTTTACTTGCCCTGCCTTGAAACTATCAATAGTTCATTGATGGATTTAAAATCCCACATTGCCCATTCTTCTTTCTTTTCTACCTTCCTGGAATTGGACTGTTTTCTTCCCCAGAGAAGTGCATGTTTACATGATCAAATTTATTGGCAGATGAACCCTCAGCTAGCCCTGATGACTCGGATAACAGTGTCTCGGAAAGTTTGGATGACTGCGACTACTCTGTCTCTGAGATTAGCCGATCATTCCGTTCCCAGCAGGAGATATGTGAGCAGCTCAACATCAATCACATGATCCAAAGGATTTTCCTCATTACCCTGGACAACAGTGAGTCATCAACTCTATTCATTTTCATAGCTTATTCTGATCATTGTTCAATGTTCCTTATAATCATACAAAACTACGGTACCTTCTAGGGTAAGAAGTTATCTTGGAGTAACATCTTAACTTGTTCACATCCTTCCCTGTCTTAACTTCCCTCTCCTATATCCAAAGAAGTTGTGAACAGACAATGGGACTGAGTTCTATTTCTCACTTATAGTTCTTCTTCCTCATGTAAAAAGTGAGCATAATAAATATTCCCACTTTCTTCCCAAAGGTGGCACAGGCATGCACTTCTGTTCATGAAAAGAAATAGAGCATTCTTTCCTCCACCACATTCTGTCTGTGTTGGGACTCCTGGAAAATGACTGTTGTCTTATCATGAGAGCCTTTCTAAATTTTGTGTTATTGTTGGATTCATGGCAAGGCAAGGTTTTTTTGTAATCAGTGAAGGCAAGGTTTTTTTTGTAATCAGTGAGATAATTTCTATCTTCAGTTCCCATACTTCTTTGAATTTATTGGGACCCCCTCTTATGTCATCTGAAAACACAAAAATTAGGAGAAATGCTGCCATGATTAACATTCAGAGTAAGAAAGAGACATAGCCTAAATTAACGGATAAAAACCATTTCCCAGGTGACCCAAGCATGAAAGGTGGGAATGGGATCCCCAGTCGATGTGTATATTTGGAGGAACTGGCAGGAGACTTGGATGAGCAAGACTGGCTTGATATGAACAACATTGAGCAGGTATTGTTTTCAACTTAATTCTCTGGATAAGATTGAATCATATGTAATTGTGAGGAAGTTGAATTTAAAACCTCTACATGAGTCTGTAGTGATTCCAGAAATCAAACAGATAAATTTCACTTACTAGCTGCTAAAAGCAATCATAGTTACTGTTTCTCCTAAAGTGTGATGTGAGGAAAAGCTAGTGTAGATGATCAAGTTGGGCAGCCTCTCATGGTACCTCAACATATCTTGATTGTCCCATGGTAGGAATTAATCTTTGAGTTGAAAGGCAGTGTTTGGTTTGTTTATTTTTAGTGAGACTCTGCTCTACTTCTAAACAATGGATCAATAAATATTTATTAAATCCTTACTGTGTGCCAGGGATACAAAAAAGAGGCAAAAGATAATCCCTGCCCTCAAGGAGTTAACCATCTATTGGGTTGGACAACATATAGACAAATATAGAAAAAACAAGTTATATACATGATAAATAGAAAATAATTAACAAAAGGGAAGCCCTAGAACTAAGAGGAGTTAGGGACAGTTTCCTGTAGTAGGTACTTAATGAAGGCCAGGGAGGTCAGTAGTCAGACTGGCAGGGAGAGAACATTCCAGGCATGGTGGACAGCTAGAGAGAATTCCTGGAGCCATGAGGTGGTATGTCTGTTCATGAAACAGAAAGGAAGCCACTGTCATAGGGAATAAGATGCAAGAAGGCTGAAAAGGTAAGAGTCTAGGTCTTCCTAACTTAGGTCTCTATGCCCAAACAACATTTTGTAATTGCTTCTGAAGACAGTAGATGGGGTGAGGAAATAATTTGAAGGGTAAATTGGAGGGGAGAGAGACTTTAGACAGGTTGGCCCACCTGGAGGCTATTATACTGGTGGGAGTGTCAGACAAGAGATGGTACAGAGTTGAAATCTTCAAATCTTGGCAATAAATTGGACATGGAGTAGGGGTGAGAGAGAATGAGGAATCCAGGATGACTCTCAGGTTTTGTGCCTGAGGACTAGGAGGCTGATATTCCTCAACAAGCAGTCATAGGGAAGAAAGGAGTAAGGGAGAATTTAACGGGAAGGCTATTGAGTTATTTTAGACATATTGAGCTTAAGATGTGAACTGCACATTCTAGTTCAAGATGTCTGAAAGGTAGTTGAAGATGAAAGATTGAAAGTCAACAGAAAGATTGGTACAAAAAAGGTAGATTTGACATAGAGATGGTAATTAAGTCCATGGGAACTCATCAGATCACAAAATAAAGAGAAAAAGAGAAGTCAAGGAGAATGAAAATGGAGTAAAGAATCCCTTTGAAGAGCAATTTTGATGGAATAATAAAGTTGGAAGCCAGATTATAAAGAGTTAAGAAAAGAATGGACCAGCTAAATGGTACAATGAGAGTGCTGAACCCAGAATCAGGAGGACTTGAGTTCATATGTGGCCTTACCAGCTTTGTGACCTTGGACAAATCTCTTAACCCTGTTTGCCTCAGTTTCCTTAAGAGGGAAATGAAAAAAGCTTTCCAATATCTTTGGCCCAAAAAATCAATTAAAAAATCCAAATGGGATCACAGAGAGTCAGATATGACTGAAATAGCAACAAAAAAAGAAAAGGGTTAAGGAAATGGAGGCATCCCTTGTAGATGGCCTTTTCATGGAGTTTGGCTACAAAGGGTAAAAGATATAAAACAATAGTTAGAAGGATAGAAGAGTCAAGTGAAAGTTTTTTCCAAGATGGAGAAAATGGGCATGTTTTTAGGCAATAGGAAATGAGCCTGTAGAGAGGGAGAGCTTTAAAATAAGTGAAAAGGGGGGCGGCTAGGTGGCGTAGTGGATAAAGCACTGGCCTTGGAGTCAGGAGTACCTGGGTTCAAATCCGGTCTCAGACACTTAATAATTACCTAGCTGTGTGGCCTTGGGTAAGCCACTTAACCCCATTTGCCTTGCAAAAAACCTAAAAAAAATAAAATAAGTGAAAAAAGAGTGGGGATGACAGAGGAGACAATTTTTGGAGGGGATGAAATGGAATCTCTTGAATAAGGAGAAGTGTTAGCTAGGGAATGCATCCCTTTTTTAGCATTGGTTGGCAATGACTATACACATCTTTATAGTCTAGCATTAAGCCTGTAATTGTTTACAACTTTTTGTTGGTTTTTGCTGTCATTAGGCCCTCTTTACTAGATTGCTGCTTCAGGATCCAAGCAACCACTTGATTAACATGACCAGTTCCACAACATTAAACCTCTCTGCAGATCGAGATGCAGGAGAGAAGCATATTCTTTGTTATCTTTATTCCTGTTTCCTAAGAGCAAAAGAGGAGGTAGGGGAATGACTTTGAACCCATATTTCTTATGATGTATTTTATCTCTTCTGTGAATGACAACATTTTTGCACTGTTTCCCTTTTACAGTGTTAGTTTTCAGAAGTCTTCTGTATATAATGTAAAGTCCCTCATGTCTTCTGCATTGTGAATTTGCTAAATAATCATTTATAATAATTATAGGGGAAATCCAGTATCTACATATTCCTTTTCTGAGAATGGTACCACCATTCTCCAAGTCAACCTGACTTAAAATCTTTTATTCTTTCCCTTCTAATTTTCCACACCCGTGGAAGTTATTGTCTTGTCTTTTCTACCTCTCAGGTATGTCTTATATCCATTCCTGCTGCCACCCATCCTACTCCAGACCCTCTGACTTGGATTGATGTGATAGAATTCTAACCCTGCCCCTAGCTTCTTTGATTTCTACCTCCAGGCCATCTAACAGCTGCTATTAGTTATCTTCATAAAATGGAGTATATAACTTCAGTATTTCTCCATTGGAGTATAAAGTCCATAGTTTTTGGCCTGGAATTTAAGGACCTTGACAGTCTAACCCTAACTACCTTTGTCTCCCATTATTCTTATTGGAATCATTTAGGTAACCTACCAAATTGAATTTGACTCAAGTGTTGTCTGAAAACAAGTATGTGGGTTTTGGCCTCTCTACTTTTCCTCACTGTTTATTCCATTTTAAAATTCCCATCCCTTCTCTAATGCCCTTTCCACTGCTAGAATTACCTGTCCAAATCCTTTCTTTCCTATAAAACCTTATGTAAATGCCATTTCCTTCATGAATCATTTCCTCATTTCCCTGCTCTGAACTCCCAAGTTACCCTGTAGCCCTTTTTGCACTTCCATAGTTTACTTAGAGCAAATTTTTTTTATGTTTTCCTTTTCATATTAACTCTACATTTCTCAGAGATTTAACTATCTCTTATTTTCCCATTCATTACCTGCATACAAATTTATTTCAGGCCAAATTGTTTCAGTCTTTCTTCTCTCCCTTTAGATTACCAAAGTACCAGAAAACTTGCTGCCCTTTGCTGTGAGGTGTAGGAACCTAACAGTGTCTAATACCAGAACTGTCCTCCTCACCCCAGAGATTTATGTTGATCAGAATGTCTATGATCAGCTGGTAGACCTCTTGTTGGAAGCAATTCGAGGGGCCCGTAAGTATGGAAGTGAGAACTAGCATTTTGAACTTTTGGAGACCTAGACAATATTAGTCTCTTCATGGTCTGTCATTTTTGGCTCTGGTCAAAGTGAAACAAGAGCTCATCATTTTTTTAAAAAATGAACAAATTGTCTCCCTACCACTGGACTTATATTCACTTACCCTCTGAGGTGTCAGTTTATAACTCAAATCAGTCAGATTAACTTATTTTTAATACCTAGATGAGGCAACTACATTGATGGGAAGAAAGAGGAAAGGAGGAAAAAGAAAGAGGATGGGACATTTTCGGAAAGTAAGAATTGGGTAGAATACCAAAATGGAAGGTTTGAAATTGGCCACGGATGACGATAAAGTCCGGTAAGCCCAGTGGTCAGATGGAACTAGCACAATGATACTTGTGTTTAAAAAAAAAAAAGTGAAACAAGAAATCAGCCCTTTAGGTTTAAATATTCCTTATATTCCTGCCATCTGTTTCAATGAATAATGCACTTCTATGAAGTACTTTAAGAATTGCAAAGTTCTTTCAACTCTGTAAGTTAAGTAGTACAAGTATTATTATCCAACATTTATAGATAACAGATTCATAGATTTAGAGGTGAAAGGGACCTCAGACCATAAAAACCCTATCATTCAGTTGAGGAAACTAAGACCTAGGGAGATTAAATCATATGCTGCCTTAAAGGCCAAAGGTATATAAATATCATTTATAGGGCAGCAGGATTTTGGATTGGCATGAGGAAGACATTTCTAACAATTAGAAAGTAGTCCCAAAAACCAATTAGTCAGTTGTATTAAGTTTCTATTACATACCAAATACTTGTTAGAATTTGGGAATATAAATACAAAGGTTAAAACAATCCAATTTGTAAAACACTTATATTCTAACAGTTAAAACTGGAAGTATATATATAGAATAAATAAAAATATTAAAAATAAAATCATTAACTACAAGGTAGTTTGGGAAGATAGGCATGACTTCAATAGTTGTGAGGGGAATTGAGAAAGATTTCTTTTAGAAGGTGGCCTTTTTGAACCAGATCTTAAAAGGATATAAAGGCTTGGGGTGGAGTGCTATATGTAAAGAACGAAAAAGACTGCATTTGTTTTATCATAGAGCAAAGGGTGGAGAGCAGTGTTCAGTGAGACTGATCAAACAAGTCAAAGGCAGGTCATGAAGATCTTTAAAAGCTCATGAAGCCTGAAGGCTCGAAGAAGCCATCAGCATTTGGAAATCAGATGGTCAGCATAGAATGGACTGGAGTAAGGAGAGAATGGAAGCAGGGAAGCCAAATAAGATATGATTAGGGCCTGAACGATTTGTTTAGTTGGTAGCTGTTTGAGTGGAGAGAAATGTAAAAATGACAAAATCTGACACTTGATTTAAGAGAATTAAAGAGAGAGTGTAGAGTTCAGGATAATGCCAAGGTTACAAATCTGGAAAATAATGGTGCCCTTATTGGAAATAGGGTTTTGGTGGGGAGATAATGTGTTTGGTTTTGGATATGTGTAGTTTTGAGAAGTCTTTGGGACTAAGTCCAGTATGAAGTGTCCCCTAGGCAATTGGAAATGTAGAATTAATCCTCCAGAGAGACAGACAGACAGACAGACAGATCCAGGAGTTATTCTCATAGAGATGATGAATTCACTCCATGAGATTGTCTGCTTTACTAGGAATACTTACTCAATGTGGAATTTGAAACCATGTCCTCTGATTCCAAAGCACAATAACTCTAGATTTTCCCCCTGTACCATGTATACTGGATCTCTGATCCTTAGCATAGTGTTTTCTATTTAGTAAGCTCTTATTCAATATATTTTCATTGACCACTACATTATTTTCTTTCCGTCACACACAAGTAAATGTCCTGAGTCAGGATTTGTGTCTTGTCCTTCTAACTTCAAATCCATGAGCTTTCTATTATACCATGCTGCCTCTCTTTCCAAGGAAGTCATATTCAAGTGACTAGGGCTAAACGTATAAAGACAGATATGAAAAAGGATAAAGTATCAGATTTATTTACCCATCTTAAGTTTCTTTGATCCACTTTTTCTTCCCATTTTCTTGTTCCATTATTAGATTTTGAAGATGTAACTGAGTTTCTCGAAGAGGTCATTGAAGCCTTGACGGTGGATCAGGAAGTTCGAACATTTCAAGAAGTCATGGTTCCAGTATTTGACATTTTATTGAGCAGGATAAAAGATTTAGATCTCTGTCAAATCTTGCTATACACATATCTAGATATGCTTCTCTATTTTACAAGGCAGAAGGATATTGCAAAAGTAAGTCCACAAATTTGAAAAGGTCCTCCTGGGGCTTTCTGTGATAAGGATCAAATATTCACTTACTCTTGGATGATTTTCAAATGACTTCTCCCAATATAATTATTATCTTTAGACTTAAGAGAAACAAAAGAAAAAGAACTCAGTTTGGTTTCCCCATCCTCTTTAGATTCTTAGATCTTGACACAATGATCCAGTTATTCCTGTACAAAGAGATCAGTAGAGTTCATTTCTACTTCCCTACAGGTTTTTGTAGAGTACATTCAACCCAAGGACCCCAGCAATGGACAGATGTACCAGAAGACCTTACTGGGAGTAATTCTGAGTATCTCCTGCTTGTTAAAGACTCCAGGAGTAGTGGAGAATCATGGCTATTTCTTGAATCCATCCCGATCCAGTCCCCAAGAGATCAAAGTGCAGGAGGCCAACATTCATCAGGTGGAAATTCTCACTTGGATACCAGGCCCCAAGCCTTAAGGAAAACAAAAAGGGTCTTCTGAAAATAGTTGTAAATAAGGTGGTTTGAGCTCCATTTAGGGAATAATTTTCATTGATCATTACAGAAGTAGTCTGTATTCTATAGAAACTACTGAAAGAAATCGCTGTTCTGTTGAAGTTCAGAGAAAGCAAAAAATAAAACCGGAATGGTGTCTGAGAACAGTCTACTTTGAGTACAGTGCCCTTTGCTGCTATGACATCTATTTTGATAGCCTCCCAAACCTTACTTTTCTTTATTATGCATTTATAATCGAGGCCCTTAAGTCCCTTCATTTGAGTAGGATAAGTCAAAAATTTGCTTTAACAATGAATGCTCCCCTCCCTAAACTAATTGCTTTCTTCGAACTCTACTTTAGTTAGACACTTGGAGATGTAATATCATAAATAAGGGAGTTTTAAGCCTCCCCCTTTACCATCCAGTCAATATGGCTTTCTCCAAGGTTATAAAGCATTCTGAATTCAGCATTTCATAAAGAAATCTATCATGGAGAGCCCAAATTTTCCAAAATTAATCTGATATGGAGAGTGAAGGGCAAAATTGGCATGTTGTTAGAAATGAATAGACATAATGTTTGGCTAAAAATGTTAGGGAGTATAAAACTGGAACTTTTTGGTGTGGTATTTTTTTTTAAAACAGTTTATGGCCCAGTTCCATGAAAAGATTTACCAGATGCTGAAGAACTTGCTCCAACTCTCTCCAGACACCAAGCATTGGATCTTGTCCTGGCTTGGAAACTGCTTATATGCTAACACAGGTCGCACCAAGATCTGGGCCAATCAGATGCCAGAAATCTTCTTCCAGATGTATGCCTCAGATGCCTTCTTCCTGAATCTGGGTGCTGCTCTCCTGAAGCTGTGCCAGCCATTTTGCAAACCTAAATTCCCTAGACTGCTAACCTTTAACCCTACCTACTGTGCCCTCAAAGAGTTGAATGATGAAGAGAGAAGGATAAAGAATGTGCATATGAAAGGTAAAATAGAAAAGATTTTTCAAATTCATAATGGACATAGGTTGTCCAGTATAGTTTCTTCTCTTAATATTTGTACCTTTCTCCTAAAGGAAAAGAGATGAGGCAGAGGGGAGAGATTTAAGAATGGAAACCATAGAAATGAATGAACAGCTAAACTACATCTGGTCATTTTGGGGTGGACTTTTGATTCTACCTTGAGTCCTTATTCTCAGGAGTTAGAGTAGGTTTATGAGCTGCTAATTTTGACACTTCTTTTTTTAAAGGTTTAGATAAAGAGACCTGTTTGATCCCTAAAGAGAGTGATCAGGAGATGCAGTTTGCTCAAAACTATAACCTGGTAACAGAGAATCTGGTTCTGACACAATACACCTTGCACGTGGGATTTCACAGGTTTGTAATTCTTCTGTATTATATAATCATTGTCCATAACCAAGATTGTCCTAGGTGAGTCCCAGAGGTTTAGAATCATTCCAGACTTCAGATTCACAACAGGTTGGGGTAAGGGGGGAGGCATTGAAATGTAATTATTACTTATTTGAGAGAGTCTTAAAAAATTATGGTTATGCCAGTCTCAGTTCACCAGCACTTTAGCCTGAAGGATCATCAATTTTAAGCTTTAATCTTTTTTACTGCCACTCTTCTGGGAAGACTGGATTACATTACTTAATCAAGCATCTATTAAATATCTACTATATTCCAGGCCCTGTGCAAGGCTTTGGGGATACAAGACAAATGCTCCTCTCAAGAAGCATACATTCTATCTAGAGACAACACGTGTGTGTGTGTGTGTGTGTGTGTTCAGAATAAATACAAGATAAATGACATAGGTATGAATCCCCCTGGATTCAAATCTAGCCTCAGACATTTTTAGCTATGTGATCCTGGGCAAGTTATTTCACCTCTGATGGTCTCAGTTTCTCAAATTTAAAATGGAGATAATAATGTACACCCTCCTAGTTGTTGTGAGGATCTAATGAGAGAGTATTTGTAAAGGGCTTAGCACATAGGTTCTGTCAAAATTCTTATTCCCTTCCCTTCCTCCTTCCTCTACTAGCAATGGGGAATCAGGAAAGGCTTCATGCACAAGGTAATCTTTGAGCTGAGTCTTAAAGGAAGCAAAGGATTCTGTAAGTCAGAGGTAAGAAGACCGTAGTGTATTTTAGGCGTGGAAAATGACCAGCCCAGAGACATAAAGGCCAAGTCGTGAAAAGGAACTGCTGAGGTAGATTGGGGCCAGGTTGTTACAGGCTTCAAAAGCCAAACAAAGAAGCTTCTGTTTTAAACTGGATGCAAGAGGGAGACAGTGGTACCTGAGCAGGAGAGTGACACAGACCTACCTTCACACAAGGAAACTCATTTTTGCACGTCTGCCAAAATGGGTTAGAATAGACAAAGACCAGAGGTAGGGAGGCCTGGAAGGTGGTGGTGAGAGTGAAAACTAATGTGATTGTTTTGAATATTGAGAGAGCTGTTGTAAAAGTAGAGAAAGCAAGATGTGGCCACTGATCAGATGATTGAGAGGTAGATGATGGCACTGACATTACTATGGAAAGGATAACTTGGAAAGGATGGCTATGCTTCTGTCTCCAAGTCCAGCCATATATCCACTGTGCCACCTAGCTGCTTCTAAGCAGTTCAACACAACCAGCCACACCTGACAGGATAGTCAGTGTTCCACACTTACCTCTTCCATACCCAACCTCTACAAAGAGAGATGGGAAGCACATTTTTCTCTTCATCTTTCTTTTTTTGGAGGCATTTGGGATTAAATGACTTGTCCAGAGTTGCATAATGATCTGGCCAGGTTTGAACTTAAATTCTCCTGACTCCAGGATTGTGTACACCTAGCTGCCCCTATTTTTCTCTTCTTTTGGGCTCCAGCATAATCTTTATAATTATACAGTATGTAATTTGAGGTTTGGGGTTTTCATTTATATTATTATAGTTATATATATATATATATATATATATATATATATATATATATATATATATATATATACACACACATACATGTGTATAAATTTATATATATACACACATTTTGTGTGTGTGTGTGTGTGTGTGTGTGTGTGTGTATAAAATAACTATGATAATGTAAATCTAGATGTCTTTTATGTATTGTTTTCCTGATAGGCTTAGTTCACTTTGTATCAATAGGTATGTCTTCTCATGTTTCTTTGCAGTCATATTCAATAACATAATCCATTATACTTATATACCAGGATTCATTTGACTACTACCCACAGAATGAACATCTGCTTTGTTCCTATTTCTTTGTTACTATAAAAAAAATGCTGCTAGAAAGGTGCTATGGCACTTTTGTGTATTGGACTTCCTTGAGATAAATGCTTAGCAGTGAGGTCTTCAAAAGACATGACTATTTTAAACACTTTTTAAAGCAGATTGCTTTCCTTGATAGTTGGATCACTTCATTGTTTTTCTAAAATAAAAAAGTAATCAGTTGTGATCTACTTGTAACTTAACTAAATAAGTTTCTCAAATCAATTCAGCAGATATGTATTAAGCATAAAGTATAAATAGGGATGCCATTGTGTTTTATGCTTTTCAAGACTATGAAAGTTGCAGTTAAATCAGGACTCTCCTCTTGTTTCCACTTTGCGTCCATTGGGTCTCAGCAGGTTTTTGGGGTTGTGCTTTTTCTCCATCGTCTCCCCTCCCTATCCTTCATTACTCATAGATGCACACAAAACACACACACACACACACACACACACACACACACACACACACACACAAAGCATTTTTGGATACCTGATGTACCCTGGGTAGTCTGTGACAGACTCCTTTCAGCTTCCCAGACTCATTCTGTCTGGTCTCCCCGGGGCAGGTTGCATGACCAGATGGTAAAAATCAACCAGAGCTTGCACCGGCTGCAGGTCGCTTGGCGTGAGGCTCAGCAAAGTGCCAGTCCCACTGCGGACAGCCTCCGAGAGCAGTTTGAGCGCTTGATGACTGTCTATCTCTCCACGAAGACTGCTATGACTGAGCCGCAGATGCTACAAAACTGCCTCAATTTGCAGGTGTCCATGGCTGTTCTTCTGGTTCAGCTAGCCATTGGCAACCAAGGCACAGAGCCAGTAGAGCTGACCTTTCCTTTGCCAGATGAGTACAGCTCTTTGGCTTATGTGCCAGGTGAGTTGGCTCTTCCTTTGGAACTTCCTATTTATAACTGGCAGATCTGAATTGAGTCTTCCAGAAGTTTAAACTTAAGATTGACTTTTCTCTCTTATTTTCAGTCCTTTTCAGAGAAATATCTTTTAATGTTATATGTGTTGTCTAGTGGTAGAAATGTAAAAAGATCCCACTTGTATGCAAGTTAGAAAACAAGTTAGAATTCCCAAAGCTATCAATGTTGTTTAGATGCTAATATTCTTCCACAGGCTTTTACCTATAAAAGGTCTATCCTTGATGATATAGTTTTTATATTACTAACTTTTTACAGGATGAGCCTGTGATGCTTTATTCATTTATTCAGCAATTCATTTCAGCACAGTAGGTGCAAGAGGAAATGTAAAAATAAGATAATCTTTACACTTAAGGAATTACTGAATCATAACTATGACCAAACAGGTATATAATACAAATTAGAATTTTTATGTGTAATAGGAGCATAAAGTCTATAAAGGTAGATGAGAAAAAGATCACTTTAATCTGTTGGAGATTACAGAAAACTTCATGGAAGGGGTCTTGTTTGAACTGGACCTTGAAGGTGGGTAAAATATTAAGAGAAAGTGAGTATAGGAAAGGACATTCCAAGTATAGAGGAGAAAACGAGCAAAGGAGGGAAAGCACAAAACTTTAAGGAGATGACTGTTGTTAAGGGAATAGCTATTAATCTAGTTTGGCTACAGAAAATAATGTGTGAGAAAGGAATATGAGATGTCTAATAATGTCTAATAATGTTAATGTTGTTAAATGTATCTGAAAAATGTCATCAACAATAAGTTTATAATTGTTTTATAAAGCCAGCAGTTAGCCTTGGGAGCCAAAGAGGAAACACTAGCATATGTCACTTTGCTAAGCTCTATAATTATTGCTTGGATGTGCTCAGATCCCTATACTAATTCTAGTCAACTATATGTGAATAGTAAATATATAGAGAATTCCTCATCTAACCCTTTACCTTGATTAGAATTGACCTTTCCAGTACATTTTCACAAGTCAACTGAAAGTCTCTAATTTAAGCTCCACCATAAATGTGGAGTAAAAGAAAAAGTAAATGTTGCTAAGTGAGAGAGGATCAAGCATTGGCCCATATTCCTAATCCATCAAGAAAAACAAGTGAACATTTACATTTGCAGAATTTTTTGCGGATAACCTGGGAGATTTTCTTATTTTCCTACGGCGCTTTGCTGATGACATCCTGGAGACATCAGCTGATTCCCTGGAGCAAGTTCTTCATTTTGTCACTATTTTCACTGGAAGTGTAGAAAGGTAATGTGCTAACAGCTTGACTTCTGTTGTTATATAGACCCACAGAATATCCAGAGTGCTTTCAAAGCAAGAATAAATAAATAAGCTTAAATCATAAGGGGATGCTTTGAACACTTATGTTAACATTAATGACTCACCTGATCTTCCTTAGGTCTCTCCACACTAGAGAATATACATAGTAAGCAAAGAATTTTGCTCCCTTGAGGGTTCATCCAGCACATGAGGTTCAGATGAGATTTTAGTTGTTAATCCCTTGTTAAAGCAGAAACACCATCATGTTAAACCCAAACAGTTACAGCTAATGCCTTTTAAGTAACTGCAAACAATAATAGCAGCAGTGCAGTTTGGTCTTGCAGTCCTAGAATTGGAGTCTGGATACAGATCCTGCCTTCCTAGTTCAAATTATGGACAAGTCATTTAAACCCTCAGTCTTTGTTTCCTCTTTTGTAAAGAACTTGCACCTCTCTACCTCACATAAGGTTTGTGAAGAAAATATTTTGCAAACCCTAAAGTACTACCTAAACATGAGGAGTTATTGTTAGTAGTGATATGTGCTGTACTACCTCTGATCTGTCCAAATTCCCTTTCATAGATTTTCTAACTATCTTCTATCAAAAACCATAAATGTGACTACTTGTCTCTCTGGTTTAAGTATAACAGGAAATAGACCCTATCTGTAAGTTCATAGAACTGAAGGTATGACTGAGGGGGGCCTCCTACCCTAGAAGAAGGGGAGTAGAAAGATGGGTCTCCACTTCCCTAATTTTTTAAAATGGAAAACAGAAGCCATTACCTAGCTCTCATAGAATTAAATGGACTTAATGAAAAATCATCCTTCCCCAAACATACACTACATGCGAGGCATCAAGAATGATATATAATGTACAGGTCTATGGTCTCAGCCTTTGTAAACTGAAAAGAACAATAAGGGCTAACTTATGTAACAGGGTCTAGAAACTCCATGTTAAGTCTCCTCAACTTTGCATTTCAATTCCTTCACAATCTGGTCTACCTTTCCAGACTTAGTTCATATATTCTACATTCCAGCCAAACCAGCCTACCTGCTTACTGTTCCTCAAACTCAGCATTCTATCTCCTACCTGTGCTTTTCCAATCTGCCTTCACTTCCACTTTTTAAAATTCTTAGCTTTTTTCAAAGCTCACCCATGCCAACCTCCTTCCTAAAGCTGTTCCTAGTTGCTGGTGTCTTCTCACTTGATATTATCTCATTATTTACTTACCTGTTTTATATACTGTATCCCTGATTATCATGGAAACTTCCAGAGGCCAAGAATTCTTTTTGTATTCCTAATACCTAGCCCAGAGCAGAGGCACTGAATAAATGTTTGAGGAATTGAATGAAAGAGAGAGATTAATATTTAAAGTTCTGTATTGTATAGAGTTGTGACACTAAGAAGGACCTCTGACCTTCAGATAGGCACTACATGAGGTATCTTCTCAGGAATCATGTCTTGCATAGCATTGCCCCAGAAACTGACCAGTTGAAACAATAGACTGTTCCAATTTGACAGCCAGTTCTCCCCATCCTTGTTATCCTATCTCCTAAACACATTGCAGAATGAAGAACCCCCACCTGAGGGCCAAACTGGCAGAGGTGCTAGAAGCAGTCATGCCACACCTGGACCAAGCCCCAAACCCACTGGTATCCAGCGTGTTCCACCGTAAGCGTGTGTTCTGCAGCTATCCCTATGCAGCCCAGCTTGCTGAAGCACTCATCAAAGTCTTTGTAGACATCGAGTTTACAGGTAAGCAGCTGTGAAGGGTCTCTATACTGAGACACTGACAGCCTGGCAGATCTTTTCTGGAAGAGAAGGAAGTACCAGGGTACTAGACTTGATCAAATCAGAGTCAGTTAAACCCATTAGTCTATCTAATTGGGGCACACAGACCCTTCTTTTCCCTTATCTGGGTAAAATTGCAAACAACAGGTTCAAAGACAACTTATTAACTGAGGTTCTTCCATCTTAACCAGCCTGTCTGCCTATCAGGCTTCAAATGCTGTCAATCGGTGTTCTCTTCCTTGCTTAGCAGTGAGTGAAGCCCCTTAGTTGTGGCCAGATGGTATACCAATCCTAACTCATTCAAATACTGGCATGTCTCGAGTTGTCATTCAAGCCCAGTTACAGGGGGACTCCTTCTCAGCAGTGATAGCACTACTGTGTCAAAGGCATCATAAGCAACAGGTTATCTGTCCCTGAGGTTAGGATGCAGTGTCATGTTCTGACTTCCTGTCTTTCAGTGTTATCAGGAACCAGTTGGTTTCACGGTTGGAAGATGGAGTTCCAAGAATGAGGGAGCTGAATTGAGCTTGATACAGATGTTAAATTTGGGGAAAGCTGGAAGTGTACCTCCCACCCACCCCCACCCCCCCACCCTATAGTAGGTGACCATAATAATAGCTTGGAAGACAAAAATTCTGAAGTCACAGTCCACTACCACATCTCTAGTCCAAGAAGAAATATGTCTGGAAATATATCTCTGCAGTGGTACTTCACTTCCCCATTACTTTTTCTATGGCACCTCTATAACATAGCTTGATGAGTGTCATATATTTGGACTTGGTAGTGTTTATTTTCTTGGTTCTTGTTTTGCAGCTTAGCTGCTGTTCAAGTACCTGCTATGACAATGATTCCTTGCTGAGCAAGGTGTTCTGTACATCTGTTGCCCAAGATATCATCAGGAAATGAATGTATATCTCACCCTTTCTCTGACCAGATGGTAGCTCTGAAAGGAGATGCCCCTAGAAGCTTTGGCAGCTTTGGAATGAAAGAGGTTTCCTATTCCCCATGTCACTCTTGCCAACTTTCATACTCTGATTGTTCTTTGTCCTACTGGCTTTCTCCAGGAGACCCCCATCAGTTTGAACAAAAGTTTAACTACCGCCGTCCCATGTATCCCATCTTAAAGTACATGTGGGGAACAGACACCTACAGAGAAAGCATAAAGGTAAGATAGTTAATGGTGAAAGAAGTGTCTTTCCAGTAACAACAACAACAAAAAGCCCAATGGGCTATGGTTTCATGCTAACATCTTTCTCTTGGGATGGGGATTGCAGGGTTTAGCTGATTATGCCTCTGAAAATTTGGAGGCCATGAATCCCCCTCTCTTTCTCCGCTTCCTGAATCTTCTGATGAATGATGCTATCTTCCTATTGGATGAAGCCATACAGGTAAGAAGATGGTTTGACAGTCTCCATATTAGCAAATCATAAATTTATACTTTCTCATCAAAATAGAGCAATCTCATATTTCTTTAATAAAAGCAGGATCAATTTCTCACGCTGAACTTGTGAATGTATAAGTAGAACCAAATGGTCTTATCACACCTGATATGGGATCATATACAATCTACCAAGTAATTTTTCCCTGTTGACTAAAATCAGGGGGCATTGAAACTAACTGGGTAGGGGTGAACTGCTTTAGCAGAGATTAAACAATATAATATGAACAATGAGTTATTGGTAGAATTAATTCATGGAGCCAAATCTATAAAATAAGAGAGCTTGGCTTAGGATAAGTTTTTGTGTGGGGAATCCCAAATTGTCAATATTCTTCATCTCCCAAATCTTGAGTGACAATGATAGGGTGGATTCATAATGATGTTATTGGAAACAGTTATTTTTATGTTTTACAAAATATAAAACATTATTTGGTATCTTTCAGCCTCTTGGGTGTGATTAACCACACTTAATGAAAACTGCTTAATGCCACTATAAAAAGCAACCTTCATACACTAAGCAAAACCTTTCCCATGATGGGAGTAGGGGAGGACAATTTCCCAGAGGAAGGCAAGCAGTTAAACCTTGGGGACAGCCTGTTGAGTTCATCTTGACCCTCTTGTTAATTTGCCATATCCACAGCTATTTATTTGGAAACACCAAAGGGTTTTGTCTTGTGTTCCTTTTTTTAAGCTGGTATTTTCATATGAGATTTTTTTATAAACTCAGGAGAGTGAATGAACAGACTATGATGTGTAGTTCTTCCCAACAAGAGCTGCTATGACACAAAGACAAAGCAGATGGCAATTGCATGCATCGATTTGTCGTTGTTTGCCACAGTTACATACTTGATAGAGCTTTCATGATGACAGGAAGCATTTTGATTGTCTTTTGATTGTGGAAAGGAGCAGATCTGGACTCAGAGAGCTATAGTTTCAATCTTGATCTTGGACAAGTTATCATTCCTTTCTAGCATTAGTTTCCTCCATATAAAATGAGGAGAACAGACTAGCTGAACTCCAAAATCCTTACAGCTCTTAGTCTATGATCTCAGATTTTTCATACCTGCCCAGATGACCAGATCATTTTCACCTCATGTACAATCTTACAGAAATTTGGAGTTTAGGGTCTTTCATGGTCTTGTTCAGTCCATATCTGAACTGTCTACAGTATACTTACCTGATAAATAGTCATCCAGCTTCTTATAAGTACCCCCTAATGATGGGAAAACTTGCTATCTGTAAAATGAGGATTGTTGTGATTTCAATAAGATAATGATTGTAAATCTCTTAGCCCTATGCCAGCACATAGTAAACTCTATATAAATGATAGCTGTTGTCAATCATAATTATTATTTTCACCTCCTGAAGCAGCCCATGTCACTTTCAACAGCTGTAGTGGGAAATTTTTCCTTACACTTCAACTTCTTATTACTCAAGTCCCATGATAAGATATATAGGGTCTCTCAAAAGTTTTAATGTAGTTTTAAACTTTAATAACTCAAAGTTTTAAATTTAAAGACTGTCTAGAATGCCATTTTTCTTAGATGATCTTGGAAAATCTCATTTTCACTGACTTACATTTGAGTTGCTGGGGTTTTAACTTTCATTTGAAATATTCCTTGAAATATTTTCCTTTTCTCAACTATTTTCTTTTATTACCTAGCAAACTTTAGTGTATGTTGAATTTGAGAAATTTAAGTGAAGCCTCTTGATTCATCCCACAAATTGTTTCTACTTTCTTTAGTACTTAAGCAAGATAAAGATTCAGCAAATTGAGAGGGACCAAGGTGAATGGGACAGTTTGTCTCCAGAGGCCCGTCGAGAAAAGGAGGCCAGTTTGCAGATGTTTGGGCAGCTGGCTCGATTCCACAATATCATGTCTAATGAAACCATTGGTACCTTGGCTTTTCTGACATCAGGTAAGAAAAGGAATATCTGCATATCTAAAAATTAGTGGTAGCAGCACTAAACTTTGTTAGGGGGACCTTTACCTGTCTTGCCTTCAAGTAATAAAGAATTGCCAATAGTTCGACTTAGAGTACCATCCATTTGTGTTCCAGAGATCAAGTCCCTCTTCGTTCACCCCTTCCTGGCTGAAAGAATCATCTCTATGCTAAACTACTTCCTGCAGCACCTAGTTGGTCCTAAGATGGGAGCCTTAAAAGTCAAGGACTTCAGCGAATTTGATTTCAAACCCCAGCAGCTTGTTTCAGACATCTGCAACATCTACTTAAATCTCGGGTACTGAAAGTGGTTCTTTTCAGATCAGAGAGAAGGCTGATAGGATCTTAAAATGTAATCATAATTGTGGGGGTAACAGAGTGGTCATTTTATGGAGATGTGAATGTGATAATAGAGATCTAATTTCTTTAAAATCATGTTTTCAGGAGAAGCTAGGTGGCAGTGGATAGAGCCCTGAAATCAGGAGGACCTGAGTTCAAATCCAGCCTCAAATACTTAATACTTCCTTAACTGTGTGACCTTTGGCAAGTCACATAACCCAATTGTCTTACCAAAAAACTCATGTTTTCAGAATTTAAATTTTACCTGATATTTAATATTATCTTTTATATGGAGCATTATTTGGAGTGATAAATGTTATGACCACTATGTATAAGAGATAAATTTCAGAGGTTCTGAATTGAAAGAAATATATATATATATATATATATATAAAACTTTTAAGTCTGTAGGAAAAAACTCACTAGGTCTTCCACCCAGAATGTTGCATGCAATTTTTCTAAATCAAATACACAAACATGGCTTATAAGTGATAAGTGATAGGAGATCTTTTCTGAACCATAGCATGTATCTCCTTTGTTTGACATGTTCTCTTCCACATTATCTCCATCTAGTGATGAGGAGAATTTCTGTGCCACTGTGCCCAAGGATGGGCGATCTTACTCCCCAATGCTCTTTGCTCAGACAGTTCGAGTCCTAAAGAAAATAAACAAGCCTGGAAATATGATTGTGGCTTTCAGCAATCTGGCAGAGAAGATCAAGGTAAGCCAGGGAAACACTATTGTATGACTGCTTACATCCTGTGCTAAAACCAGTCTGCCATTTTCACTATTTTGTTAAGGGAGTATAAAAATGGTGTATAAAGAGCTTCATCATAGGTTAATCAGTGATTTGATGTACTCTTTTCCTATTAATCTCATTTGTTTGACTTGCACTAATAAGAACTTCCTTGGTTTTACCCTGCTAAAGGAAGAGAAGAATGTAAAAATACATTCATTTTTCTTCCTAAGGGAGGGAAGTGACTCAAAGGGGTCTCAAATAAGAATTATTGAGACAGAACTCCCCCACTCAGGTGTATTTTGCTACCATTAATTCATTCCCCGTGGGGATCTAGTTAATTCTCTTGATGGATTTATACAGTTATATTTCTACATTGTTTAAAGCTAAAATAATTCACTATTCACATAAAGCAGAGTTCCATTAGCAAGTATCCTGCTTCACGGAAGGTAAAACTGAAATAGAATTGATTAAGGGGTATGAACTTGTTCAGTAAAGAAACTGGAACCCAACTATCATTATATTCAGTCTATCTGATACATTGCCTTTTAAAAGACATCATTCCTTTTCCTTGATTGAAGGATTTATTCAATGAATAAGACACTCTCTACTTAGAACTGTGAACAATTTACTGGGTGGTAAAGAAATAAAGTGCTAGAAATGACAGGTTTAAATTCAGGTGACAGTTTAGTGCCTTGCTTATGATGGTCCATCATTGACAGCCATATTTCCATATGTAAAATTTGACTGCTCTTGTGGTTTGTCTAACTAAAACCAGAAATAACTTTTCATATTCATATTTAGCCTACATGGGAGATTCTGTAACTATGCAAATGACAACTTTATCTGAATTTTGGCTTTTAGAACAGGTGTAAGAAAAGAAAACGTTCTTTTCTTGTGTTGTTTGACTTTTTCATACTAACATTTGAATGACAGGAATTAGAGGATGGATTTTAGGTTTTTGCAAGGCAAACGGGGCTAAGTGGCTTGCCCAAGGCCACACAGCTAGGCATATCAAGTGCCTGAGACCGGATTTGAACCCAGGTACTCCTGACTCCAGGGCCAGTGCTCCATCCACTATGCCACCTAGCCGCCCCTTCATACTAACATTTGAAACTCATTTCTAGCTCACAGGAGCCAAAATGCATTTTGGTCTGGAGACAAAAGTTGGTCATCTTCCTTGTGTCTGTTCAGATGGTAATGATAACTTGTAGTGGGGGGAAAAAAAGATTAGACTCACATGTCAGTGCTAAAAGCAGTTCATGATTTGAATGTTTAGGCAGAGCCATTGAGCCTTTCATAATCAGTAGCTTTGGAAATCCAATACTAACCACATGGTTTATTGCTCTCAGTCTCTTGCAGATCTCCAACAACAGGAAGAAGAGACCTATGCAGATGCCTGTGATGAGTTTCTAGATCCCATCATGAGCACACTGATGTCAGACCCTGTTTTGCTACCATCTTCCAGAGTCACTGTGGACAGGTCCACAATAGCCAGGCATTTGCTCAGGTATTCACATTCTAGAACCAAACAAACCTTGAGAGCAGAAACCATAGCTGTCTTGGTTTCCTAAGCCCTGAATATAGAGGTATCAATATAGTAAGTACTCTATATTTATTAGCTAATTTGATCTTTCTGGATGGATAAGAGAAATTTAATATCTCAAATTAGGCACCCCATTCAGAAATGGTTACTCCTAAAATGATGGTAAAGACAGGTTTAAATTCATGTAACAGTTTAGTGCCTTGCTTATGATGGTTATCACTTCCTTTCTTGAGAAACTCAACAAATAACATACATTATAAAATAATTCATTTTAAATTTTTCTTCATAAAAATTTAGTTTTCAACTTGTACTAATCATCCAGATTAAGTCTTGTCTTATTCTATAGTTATGTATGTAAAAGTTATGTAAAAGCTTTCCCAAGCCTACTACTAAAGCAGCTCCAGGAATTATCACCAGCAAGAGCACTGGTAATGTCTACTGCCACTTTTAAGTGCTTAAGGAAATGAACATCAGTAAAATTATTCTTAAAAGCAGATATAAAGGCAGTGTGAAGTTAGGAAAACCTGAATTCAGTTTACACGTCTAACATATGTATAGACCAAGACCCTGAGCAAGTTTTACTTAACTTTTTAGCTAAAAGGTGCAGGATAGTGATTGATTTATATTTGGTAGTTTTCTAAACCAATACCTTAGGTCCAGATCAATCAAGAAAAAGAAAGCTATACCATGATTCATGATATTGGATACACTGTACTTTTTCCCATTTTTGTAAGAATTTTCATATTAGGATAGGCTTGGTATACAAAAGGGTACACTTAACATCCCATAAAAATCATTCTAAGCCTTCCCTTCTCTTAGAAAATCCCATTTTCTAGATGGCCAATAGAACTTCATAATGTTGTTGATTAGGTAGGTCATGTAGATATTTACTAAGATCATTAATCACACAGCAACTTGGTCTTTTATCATTTTTAAGAACTTGTCATTTAGAAACCACAAGCAGCTCCTCACAGGTAGTCTGGACTTAGATGCCTCTAATGGTTAGACACAATGAAAAACAACCACACCATGAAGCCTCAGGGAGACCTAAAGTTTGAACACTAAAAGATGGGGTTTAAAGCTTCTATTCTGGACAAGAACACTAGAATGCCACTGTGTATCAAGCACTCTGGTCAGATCTTTATAAATACTTCCTCATTTGATCTTTACAAACAGTCCTGAGAGACAAATATTAATACTATCCCCATTTAAAGTTGAGGAAACTGAAGGGGCAGCTAGGTGGTGCAGTGGTTAGAGCACCGGCCCTGGAATCAGGAGGACCTGTGTTCAAATCCAACCTCAGACATTTACTAAATTACCCAGCTGTGTGACCTTGGGCAAGTCGCTTAACCCCATTGCCTTGCAAAAAATAATAAAGTTGAGGATACTGAGACAGAAATTGAAATGACTTGCCCAGAGTCATACAGCTAGTATCTGAACACAGATTTGAACTCAGGTTTTCCCAACTCCAGGCCCAGCATTATCATTGCACTACTATTTGAGTATATTCAGAAGATATGGGAAAGAAGCTAATTTATATCAGAAGAAACCCAGGATGTTCCTTTTAAGCAGTGGTACAGGTAGAAAGAGTACTGGATCGGGGTCAGGGAGATCTGAGAACAAATCTGAATTCATGCATCCCTGAGCAAGTCAACTAACGTGTACTTTAGTTCATCATCTTTAAAATATAAATAGCACCTACCACCCATGGTTGTGAGGATAAAATGAGATGTTTGTTAAGGGCTTTACAGATTTTAAAATACCATATAAATGATAGCTGTTTTAGAGCAAAAGGTTATTCCTTTTGTATCATGTACCCTTTTGGAACTCTAATGCAATGGACCATTTCTCTAAATAATATTTTCACATGTATGAAATAACAATATAATTTTTCTCATATCAAACTGAAATTCACAGGTCAATAATCACTACTCTACCACATGTAATTTTCTTAATTTCAGCCCTTTGCAAACACAAAATGAACTTTTCAGAGTAGCTTCACTTGTACTCTCAAATTCAGTCATTGACTGCTTAATAAAAAGTGAGGGTCTACCTAATATTGCTTTCTTCATTGACCTGCAGTTTTAGACATTGTTACAGTAAATTTCTTTCTCTTCCTTCTCTTTATCATAGTGATCAGACTGATCCCTTTAACCGTAGCCCCCTAACTATGGACCAGATTCGGCCAAACACAGAACTGAAAGAGAAAATCCAACGGTGGCTCGCAGAGAGGAAATTACAGAAGGAACAACTTGAGTAAATACTGTGAATTTTAACAAACCAAAAGCCAACCCCAAGAATGTGGATAAATAGTATAGTCTATTGGTCTGTCTCCCCTCTCGCCCCAACCTTTTTCCCTTCCTTCCCCCAACCTTCTCTCATCCTTGTTTCCTCTCTTTTCTCTCTCATTCCTCATCCTTCCTTTTCCCTATTCCTTTCCCTCCCCTCACTCAAAATCTCTCTTTTCTCTCTTCCATTCTTTCCTTTCCCTCAAATGGAGAATTGCTATTACATAGTTAATAGTAGTTATGACTCTAAGAACTTTCAAATCTGTGCTCCCCTGGCTTGTTGATAATTATGCTTTGTGTGACATCACCAAGTTTGGAAAATCTCCCTGTTTTCACTTTTTTTTGGTTCATCTTCCTCTTCTCCCCCTCACCCTCTTCAACTTAGACTAATAATATCAGCTTTACTAAAGTTTCCTGGTGATCTCAATATGGGAGAGGCTAATTCCTTATTGTGTTTCTCTGAAGTACTGGCTATTTACCATGTAAATTGCTCATTATTTTTGTTATTCACCAATATTAAGGACTTGATGTCATATATTTCGGTGGCAATTTATATCACCAAAAAATATATATATAGGCCAGGTCCCTATCAGATTCCATAAGCTGAACTTTAGCCTTTCTCCCTATTACAGTTCTGTGATGTTATTGATACTTCTGTTAGATTATAACAAAATTTAATGTGAATAAAATGCCTTGATGTTTGCATAGGCTTTTTAAAAGGTGATGCACAGGATAGGAGGAGGTTTATCTTATGCAATCTCTGTCAGAAGCCATGAGTTGTGTGGTCTTGGTGTTTGTTATTTTGGAATGGTACCCAGGGATACCATCTTATCCAAGCACTCCCCTGTGGGGAGCCCTTTCCAATTATAAGATTTAACACTATGATATTTTTATTAAGATGAGTGGGACATAACAGCAGTTTTAACACTTCTAGTCTGTATATCCTGGGGTAAGGGCATAGCAATGCCTATTTGGAGGAAGACTATGCCTATTGATTCCTCTGGCATCTGCAAACAAAAAACAAAACCTAACTGCGGGGACTAGAATTAAGTAGGAGAAATTGTGACAAGTTGTCTTATGACTAGGGTCCTTTGCTGTCTCTGTCCTTTGAAATCACTAATATTCAGCCAATAATTGTCTTGGTCAACACAGAATCTGTATCTCAGTGTATGTATTATTTAGGTGCAGTATAAACCGTATACCAGTTTATATTGTGCCTTTTGCACGATTATATGTGTGCTGTGTAGTGTGTAGACACATTTGCTGATACTCTCATTCTATCTAAATAAGAGTCTTAGATTGTAAAGTATGTATATTAATGTATATTTGGGCCTGTGGCCAGAGGATTCTGATAGAGCTGGTCTCAGCCTAGCTATGAATTCTCACTGTTTTAAGAAGTAACTTGAGGAAAATCTTGGTCACACAAATTTTGCCTATTTGCCAGTGATTTTCAGTCCTATCCTATTTAGAAAGGGTGGACTGTGATGAATAGGCAGGCCTCACTTGTTGAGTTTTATAAGTTCTCCATTTATGTGCTGGAAAAGGCACCATATTGTTTAAAACCTTTCCTTCGCTCAAGGACTGTTTTTATATATATACTTGTAAACCTAGAAATTCCATAACTGAAAATTAATTTAACATGTTTAAATGTTTTTTTATAGGAAATAGGGAGCAGGTCCTTGATTTAATGTACATTAGAATGAACTGTAAACCTCTTTAAAATGATTTGTTATAGGTCTCTGGACATATGTCTGTTGAAAGTAGTTTTAATAGGTATCAGTGTCTTAGTATTTGTCTCATACGGAAAACCATAAATCAGATGGGCCAGAAAGGGTGTTCTAGATTGTGGGAGGTGGCCATCACACGCTGCCTTGGTTATACATGATCTAGGAACCCAGAATTCGTTCGCCAATGCCATAGTTGAGTTGCTCCAAGATTTGTCACTTTGTTGTGTGCTTCACTTCGAATCCATTACCCTGTAGCATTCTGAGAATGAATTGTGTACAGGGTACTTTTATGTCTCTTACACCTGTACTTAGAATGTAAGGAAAAGAAAGACCAGAAGTATACAAGGAAAATGATGAATAAAGCAAGTCAAAAGTCAGCCATCTCCAGCAGCTTTCTAAGATAACCTCTATGCTCCTCTAGGTAATGAATGTGTCAATTGTATTTCTTTCTCTGTGTGGCCTTTAGATTGTAAGCCTTTCTGGGCAAGCTTTTTAAAATCTACTTTCTTGAAAATCTAAAAAGCACTCACTATAGAAGTGATAGTGCCTAACACCTGCTGCTGAATTTCTTTAAATTAACATCACTAACATAATGGAAGAAATATGTAGTTTAAGGTGGTGAATTCATTGCCCCTGTGCCTTTCTTTCTCACTGTAAGTTGAATTAAGGGCACCTATGAAATAAAATTTTTCAAATGACCATCTTCATATAGGCAAGGGTATAAAATGAAGCTCAAGAAGACGGTTTCACTTCTGCAAACTGAAGCAACTCTAAATTTATATTTTGAAGGGTCTTAAAAGAGGTTTCTTAAAGTATTAGAACACTTGATGAGAAAACAACTCTGCTCATAGCTTTCTGAGGGTGATGTTAAAATTGACTATTTAGGTTTTATCAAGCGGAGTTCCTAGTTTTTTTTAAATACAGTTCTTAAGGTGTATGTGAAATTGGAGGCACATTTCCATCTCCGCAGCTGGCGGCTGCAATATTTTTTTTAATAGTTGGAGGTGTCACATTGTCCCGAGGCGGTTTTGCTTGATCTGATGGGGTTGCTGAGTCGCCATTACGGGAGGCCTGGGCTCCTGGGGCGCTCCGGCAAGCCCGGGGCTGGCACTGCCCAGCGCTGCGGCGTCACGTGAGGAAGGCACCCAGGCCTCGGCTAGCACATAGGAAAAGAACTCGGTCAGAAAAGTGGAGAACAAAACACACTTTTACTGTTGAAACCAAACGTGGCCATGGACGCTACGTTGGTGAGGGCCCCCGCAGGCTCCCGTTTGTCGCCTGCGCCCGCGGTGTTTGTGCACAACTCGTATCTAATAAAAGAAACCCGCCTAGAGCCACGGCCACCGCGTCCGTCTCGTTGCTTCTCGGGCTTCAGGCCGGCGGCGGGCCCGCCCGCGCACATCGTGGGCCCCAAGCCGGGGGAGGGGCGGGCCCAACGATCCGGGGGGCTCCCGAGCGGCCGCCGCTGCCCCGACGGAGCTCCGGCCCGCCTAGCGCTGCACGTGGGGAGAGCTTGGGGGGACGGGCGGCGAAGCCGGGGCACGCGGCGGGTCAGGGCCGAGCCCTGCCCGGCCCAGGGTGCGCCCTCCAACGGGCCATCGGGCCAAGGACAAACTGCGACTCGCCCTCCGCCCGCCGGGAGGCGGCTCCGGGCGCCCGCGAAGCCGGGGTGGGGGTGGGGGTGGGGGTGGGGGCAGGGAGCGCGTGCGCGCGCGCGCGACGCGAAGTCCGGGGCCCCGCTTTACGCACGCGCTTTCCTCGACTTCCGTAACCCGCTCCGTCATTTCCGGGCTCCTCAGGAAGGTGGCCCAAGCGATCGCCTGTCTGAGCTGTCCCTTCGCGGGCTCCTCGAAGCCACAGCGAGGCGCACACAGTCCGCAAACACGGTTTGCACGCGCTGCTGTCATCTCCCCCGGTTCACTCTGCCCTGACTGGCTAAAAGCGCCCCACTAATAGCCAGCCTCGAGGTGAGGCGCCCCGAGGACACCCCTCCGGAAGGGGCGGAGCGGGCCGGGCTGGGGTCCTTCCGGAGGGTGACTTTCAGCCGAGAGCCCGCGGCCGGGTCTTGACCGCTGCCGAGTTCCCGCCCTCGCCCGGCCATGGCCCAGCTCGTCCGCAACGCCATCGAGAAGGCTCCGGCCCTGCTCAGCGGTGAGCGCCGTCGCGTCCCAGCCCCGATCCGGGCCGGGGAGGAGGGGGGAGGAGGGTCTCCGGCCGGCCGCCCCCCGCCCAGGGCTTGCTGGCTGCGGCCTCCGAGAGGCCCCGTGTTAACCCCGAGCGTTAGGGTCCGCGAGCGCAGCTCCGTCCCGAGGGCCCGGGCCGAGAGGGGGCTCCTCCCCGTGCCTCGGCTGGCGGCGACCCCCTGGGCCCCGAGGAGGCAGCGTCCTCCGCCGCGCGGCCTTGCGGCCTTGCGGCCCGAGGCTGCCGGAGCCGGCGCTGAGGCCCGCTGGGCCCCGACAGCGAGGGCTCTTCAGCTTTCCTATTGTAAACGAACGCAGTGAAGGATGCCATCCGCATTTCCGGACTCCTATTGTAGGAAACACAAGCAGGAAACGTAACTTTGAGATTTTGCTACGCGATGGGGTTAAGTGACTTCCTAAGGTCCCTGAGGCGGATGTTGACCGGAGGCCGGATGTGACCCTTATGCCGCCGCGGCGCTCCTCACGGAGTGCGCGCGGGTTCTAAAGGAGCAGTGCCGCAGAAGACAGCCCCTTTACTAACAAAATGTTGAGTGTTTTTTAAAAAACCCTTCCACTACATTTTGCCAATGAATCAACTAGGTTTGTGAAATAGTTTCTATCTGTATTAGGTTATCCGTTTAGTGAACTACCGGTGAGCGTTCCTTTTGGGACCCATGATGCTTTTCCTTTTCACCCAAGAACCAGCACTTTGACCAGTGTTCAAAGTATAAATTGGTTTTAATTTAACTCGACCAAAATAGAAGAGTAAAACATAAGTAACATATCATTAGACATTCTAAAGTCAAACAAAAATAAACTGGGGGTTTTCTGAGGCAATGGGGTTAAGTGACTTACCCAAGGTCACACAGCTAGGTAATTATTAACTATCTGAGGCCGGATTTGACCGACTCCACTGCACCACCTAGCTGCCCCAACGCAGGTAAATTTTAACTCACTAGCACCATTACTTGCTTATGTTTACAAGGATAAGGTCCTTTTATTTCTAGAGCTTTTAGGAAAAAAGAGGCATTGGTAACGTCAATAATAAAGTAGACATTAAAATAAGTCTAACAACTCATCCAGTGTGTATCTATTTTGAAAGCTAAATGTCTGCTGGTTTTATTTAACTTGATCTTGATTGGATTCATAGTACATAATAATTTCATAGCCATCAAACTTCTCCGGTGATTAAGTATTTGACTAATTGAATTTTCACATATTGAGGAATCTGACTAAACAAAGCATCTGATTTTGTCAGTGTGAATACTTTCACATCTGCTAAATTACAATTCTTCTATAACTTAGAATATTTCATGACTTGTGATACACCTTTCTAGATTTGATTAGGTTGGTACTCATACAACAATGTGGTGAAGCCTACTCTCTGCCTCTTCAGCTTAATAAGAAATGCTAGAATTTGTGCTTCCTTGATGTAGACATTGAGAGCCTCAGGTTCACTTCCATGCTCAATAGTATCAAAGTAGAAAACTGAGGAACCTCCCCCCCAAAAAAAAAGTAATTTTTTTTTTTGAAAATGGGAGAGTCAGGAAACCTAGTTCTAGTTAAAATCTGAACACTGTTGAGCTCTGTAACTTAAGTCACTATAACTCTTATGTGAAATGATTCTAATCAATAAACATACAATAGCTGTGTGTCAGACACTACACTAAGTAATGATTAAATGATTTCTAAAGACCCTTCCAGGCTTAAATTCTGTTTCTGTTTTAGTTTATGAAACCACCAGGGAAAAAATCTGTCCTTAACTTATTTTATTTTATTTTTTTTAGGTTTTTGCAAGGCAGTGGGGTTAAGTGGCTTGCCTAAGGCCACACAGCTAGGTAATTATTAAGTGTCTGAGGTCAGATTTGAACTCCTGACTCCAGGGCCAGTGCTCTATCTACTGCGCCATCTAGCTGGCCCCTTAACTTATATTTAAACTTGTTTAAAAAGATTATTGTCTTATCCAAGCCATGCATCTTAGTTATCCTCCTTTACTGCCCTTCCTGTCTTTTCTACTTCGTTTTTACATAATTTTGTGCTTCCTTGAATATTACATGTTACTCTGTAATAGGAGCACAAAAATCATGGAGTCATAAATTTAAAGCTAGAAGGGCCCCTAGAATGTCACCTAGTTTATTCCTCTCATTTTGTGGGGGAAGAAAATGAGGTCCAAAGAGTTTGACACGTACCCAAGGCCACAGAGATAGTGATAGAACTGGGGTTTGAACCCAGGTCTTCTGAATATAGACCTAGTACTCTTTCTACTGTACCATACCATCTTCTAATGAATTAAGTTTACAAAGCATCCTTATAATTTGTTTTTGCCATTAATTTTTCTTCTCAGCCAGATCTGATAGCAGAATTGCTAACAACTGAAAACTCAGTGAATTTAAACAATTTTTTCTTTCATAAACTTGGAATTTCAAGTGCTAATTAGAAGTAAATTCTAGGTGGCACAGTGAATAGAGCACAGGCCCTGAAGTAAGGAGTACCTGAGTTCAAATGTGGCCTTAAGCACTTAATTACCTAGCTGTGTGGCCTTGGGCAAGCCACTTAACCCCACTGCCTAAACTTTAAAAAAAAAAGTAAATTCTAATAGGAGGGAGGAACAAATAAGGGGATCCTTATACTTCACTGTTATGTTTGTAAATTTATTTTGTTAATTTTTTTTATTCTGATTTTTCATTCAAAAAAGCTATCTTGCTGTTATTACTGCTACAGTTCAGTAGCTACTTTGGTATTAGTAGTATCTATGGTTAAATCAGAAGTGGACAAATTTTTCTTGAATTGTTAACTTGAATGTGTGAGGACATCTTATCTTTGTAAATGCTGCGTTCTTCATCCTGGCAGCCACAGGCTTCTGCAGTATTGTTTTTACTGCTTTTGAAGGAGGAGCAGCTGTGCTTTTGTTATAAAGGTTTAATCCAGCACATATTGATAATAGATACTGAAAATGGTTGCTAATTGGTATAATTCCATTTGGATAAAGTTATTCATGCCAAATATTGTGACAGTTTTTAATCTGATCTGAATATACTATTCCCTTCCCTACCCACTTCTGTCCAGTCTCTACCAAGTATTTATAATAAAATTGTTGTTAACTTCCCTAATTTATAGGACTCACATGCACAAACTGCAGTTAAGTGGATTTGTCATTCATAAACTAGGCAACAGTACTAGCTTCTAACAAGTGAAGTCCTTGCATAATAAGTTTTACTTAAGGGCTTCCTGCCTGATTGAACTTCCCCTGTGACACAGGTGTTAGGCATCTTTAATAGCTGCTTGTTACCAGGGAGCAGCTTTGACTCTTCATACAGGGTGCACATTTGGTACAAGCAGTGAATGAATGTGATGCATGAATAAATATTTGTGTCCAACCCACACATCTGCTTCTTTCAGTCTCCAGTGAGTTCATCCTGGTTTGGGGGGGGGTTGTTTTGTGTTTTTTTTTCCAGCTGCTGCAACTTATTCGAAGCCTCGATTGGTCACATTTTGGCACTATGCCAAGGTTGAACTGGTTCCTCCAAGTCCTGCTGAGATCCCCAGAGCCGTTGAGAGCCTGAAAAAAATAGTCTCAGCAGCTCAAACTGGTAGCTTCAAAAATCTCACAGTTAAGGTAACCATGGGCTAAATGAAAATAGATGTAACAGAAAATATTTTCCCTTGAGATTAAAACTTGTTTTCAACTGAGACTAAATCCAGGATTTATGAAGAAGTTAGCTCTAATTTAACTGCCTCTGAAGAGTGTCCTGCTAATTTTTCCTTCTGGATAGAGATCAATGTGCCCTTTAGTATCATAGTTCTTCATTGTCCCCATTCTGTTGCAAAGAAATAACATTTTGACTGGACAGCTCTTTTTCGAATTTAACGTTGGTTTCTGATCTGATTGTACCAAGGATCCAGTTGCTTACTTTTGCTGACTCTACATTTTTCTGCATCTCTAGTTCTGAGACACTCTAGTTCAGCCAAAAGGTCTGTTTGAATGTCTCTAAAGCAGGAAGTCGTGCTCTCCTGGACGAAAAAAATCCAGACTTGACATGCATATAACATGGTACTAAGAAATATTAAACTGTATGAAGATAAAAATCTAAAAACTAAGATTTAGGGCTTGGAATTCCATTTTCTCTTGCTTGACCTAGGCTGTAAGATTCAAAGAGAATAAATTACTGCTGAGCTGGTATACCCACATCCTGAAAAACTTGGTGATTTTTCAGATTCAAACTTGCAAGAATTATAAATCTAATGTTAAAGTAAAAGAAATCTCGGCCATCTTCCCAAAGAATGGGAAAGGAAAAATCTTGAGTTCGATGTGAAAATGGTATTATGAATTTCTTGGCCTTTAAATTTTAGTTTGTATTTACATGAGAAAGTGCTTTTGAGGAATATTTAACCATCTACTTTAACTACTTTACTATTAAAGAAAAATATGGGGGGAAAAGGTTGCGTGGTCTTTGACTTAAATTAAGGAGCTATCAACTGAATGTTTCTGAATTTCTTGGACCAGATAATTGTGAAATAGATGGTATTTGTCCAAGAGACAATTCTCATCCTTGAATATTTTTTTCAATCAGACAGAGAATTATTTCCCTGTAGCGTATCCTCCTCTATGAATGGCACATTCAAATGTTCCTGCTATTTCCAGGATATGTGGGATAAATATCCTAAATATCCTAAATTGTCTCATAAACTAACAGTGAAAGGGTTAAGTCAGTTCAGAGCTTTGAAAATGCTTTGAAAGTATTTTTTAAAGCATATAACTTCTGGATCATTTTTCATAATTGAAAAATGCTTCCATAGTTGAATGAATTTAACTAGTCAGTAATTCTTAAATTGAGTTGTCCCCAACTAAATAGTTTTAGTTAGAAGAAAGGAGAAAGTATTATGTTTCTTAAATAAACTTGACATTTTTTTTTTCTCTCTTTCAGGAAGCTCTGCTGAATAGTTTGGTGGCGACTGAGGTATGCATGTGGTTTTACGTTGGCGAGATCATAGGCAAGGGTGGCATCGTTGGATATAATGTTTGAAGACCAACTCTTAGCATCTGAGTGTTTTATTTATCCTTTGTATGTTCATGGAACAGATATGCCTAGACTTACAAATAAAATGACAAAATAATGTGGAATTTGGTGTTTTCTCTATCACCTAATATGGCATAGTTTGGTGGGTTATTTTTTTTCCCCTTGATACTTATATCCTTTTTTTCCCTCTTGATATTTGGGTATTCTTTTCACCTTAGTTGATGATATCAATACAGATGATTTTTCAGTTTTTCCAACTCTGAAGAATGTAAGGTACTTGTTTAATTTGCTATTTGATTTCCCTTTAGTATATTTACTGAGTACAAGTCCATTATGAGTATATATGAGATCAAGGAATTTTAGTTTAGGGCCTAGATATATCAGAAAAAGGTAATGACAAAAAAAAATTAAATTAACTATAGTCACAAAATATTTGTCTTACAGAAATGATTTTTTTTTGTTTTAACTGAGAATGCAGCTAGCTACTACTGCCAAAAGAAATACTGTCTGATTTGTTCTTATCTCCAACATAGTTTTACCATAAAAGAATAGTAGTGATAATTTAAGAATGAATATCTTATTATAATATTATTCATTTTAACAACTTAAATCTCATTCTGGCTCTAGTCTGTTGCCACCACATTCAAATTTTATCTTAATTTTCAAAAGTCTTAACTAAGTTCCCTCTTTTTATATGAAGTCACAAGTAATAAGGTATATTCACAGGTTAATATCTGTTAAATACTGATAACATAAGCTTTTTCATCATTATTGCTAATTTTATGAAAGTTCAATTACAGAACACCTAATGTTGAATTATTTTTCTCACTATTTAGCAATGATATCTGAAGCTCTAAAATGAAGGCTGTTTATCCTGAAGCTGTTGGAATTAGTCAACTAGAGCTATTTTGAAACCTTGGGATAACTTAAGATTGTGAATGGTTACTATGCTCATATGATCTTATGAACTTGTTTTGCTTTCCATGATGCCTCTCCAGTCTCTCAAGTTCAGCTAGACACTCTAGTATAGGCATCTCTGCACCTACCTCAGTGCATTGTTGTGAGAATTAAGTGAAATAATATATGTTAGGCACTTTTTAAACCTTAAAGTGTTTATAAGATATTAGTCATCTCTCTATAACTTATTCTTAATAGGTATGTAGATGTTAATGTTTGATCTCATTTTCTATTTCTTGGGAAAATACTATGTAGTAGAAAAAGCATAGAAATCAATCAGGCAAGGCCTGGGTTCAAATCTTACCACTAATACTAGTTGTCACTTTTTGTAAAATACAATGGAATTTGATCTTGAAATATTGTAAAAATCAAATGAGATAATGTATTCAAATCACTTTAGGAACATTTCTTTTCCCTTAAAATACAATAAGTTTATAGCCCCTGTGGCTACTTCTAATTTATATTTTGTCCATAGAGTATTATGTGCTGCTGTGGTACATATTATAAGATTTAACAATGAAATGATGTGAAAAGTATGTGTAAATTGTTTTGTTTATTCCACCATTAAGGATTTAACATAAAGAGTTGCAGCTGAAATCCAAGGGAGTGAGATGTCAAAGCTGAATCCTAGAACTTGTTTTGCTGAAAATAGTGCTCTCTGCCTATAACTTCAGTAAACAGGTGGTCAAAACTTAAACCAAAACTTTCCCAAAAGTCCACAAGTTAAGCTTTTAATATACTTAACTAGTAATAACAAATGTTTCCTTCAAAAAATGAAAAAGTCAGATCCTCATTAGGTTTATTCCATCACATGCTGCTACCATCGGATGTTTTGTCAAGAAAATTTTAAAATGTATCAGGATCTTAGACTCTATTTGGGATTTAGGTTACTTTTATTCAAATAAAATAGGTGGATTAGTATTTTTCTGTATGAAAAAGCTGTTTCTCTAGTGGGCCAACTGTGAAAAGCATAATTGGAGAATGAAGCTGCCACTTAATCTAGCTTTGCCTTCAGTTGTCAGTTACTGCCCTTTTCACACTAAATATTTGTGTCAACTAGAAAGAGCATGACATTGAATTTAACACAGAATCTTTGTGGTACCTGACTGAATGGAGAAGATGTGAAAAACTAAACAATAGATGGTTATTTGTATAACCAAAATAAAGCTCCATTCCACTGTCTCCACCTCTTATAATCCTCATGCAGTTAACTACCACTTCAGATTTACAAAGGTTTCCTATTTAGTTCTTTGACCTTTATTGTGGCCTCAGTGGACTTTGGTGTGCTAGAGTTCTCTGGGTAGGACTATATGGCGTGATATATCCTTCCTACCCTTCATGATATTTGTGCCAACTAAACTGAAATTTCAGGGAACTTGAGACAATATTTATAAGCCCTGGATAGTCAATCAGCCAATAATCCATACAGAGACATCTAGCTTGACAATTTGTCAGACTTCAGATCAAGTCTTTTAGACACTTAAATTTCCCTTTAAAAGTACCATCAAACTGATAGGTATTTTTTTATTAAAAGGTTGGAAGGTGATAACATTCCATAATCACTGTTTCAGTCTGGATTGATAAACAGGCAGCATTTAGTGGCAAGCTGCCTCTGAGGTAGATAAAGGCTGCCAAGGGACCTGGGGGAACTCATTTCCTGAAGGCCTGATGGTGTTGCAGAGCTGATGTCAGCTTTGTCACTCCTGCATCTTTCAGTCTGACTCTGAAATAGATTTGGATCACTGATAAGCAGACTAGCAATGCTAGTGCTAGGCTGCTTTTGCCTGGAATGGATAGCTGGGACTACAGAAGCCAAATGCAAACCAAAAAAGAATATTTCCTGTAATGCTTAATTAGAGGTTGAAAATCCTCAGATTCCCTTAGGGTATTCTTTCTAGGGAGTAAAAGTGACATAAAGAATATGCCTCAGGCCCTGTATCTTTAGATAAAAGGGAATAAATGGATTATAGAGGGTATTACCATACCATTCTTTGCAAGTTTTTCCTGTTGAGCTTTGTGGGTGGATTTCTATTAGAATTATGAAATAAACTACAATCTGTTCTAGATTTAAGTTGATTCTAGTGTCATCAAATCTGTCAATAAAATGCCATGTGATTTTGAATAGTTCAGCCCACATAATAATAAAATACATTGTTTTCCCTGAGAAAGCCCACATTTGTGCCTTTTCCATCTGTCTTAAGGTTATGGTCCTGGCCTGTTATCTACCGGGATCTCCCCGAAGAGAGGTGTGATTGAAGTGGTTTGACCCACCTGGTATGTGCCTTCCATCTCACCCTGAGGGAACCTGACTTCAGCTAGGTTGACTCCCCTGCTCTATTGTGGTACTTGACCATCAATTAGTGGTGATGGAAATAATGGGTCCCTTCTCCACAAGATTCCTCTATGATAACTGCCAAGTCTAAAATAAAAACAGGGCCAGTGATGTTCCTAGGGTTCTTGAGAAGAGCCAAGAATGACTTCTAGGGTGTCATGTATTAAGTTGATGCCACAAAACATTTCCCAACAACTCATTTTCATCCTCCCATAAAAATATGTTTCAGGAATGAAACTAAACGGATTTTATTACGTAATGTCCAATTTACAATTCCCATTTTTGCCAAATTCTATTACCACTAAAAATTACTGGTTATTGAGGTTATTTGTACCCCTGTTCTGTTTACTCACCTGTGCCCACTTGGACACCATATCCTAACATTTCTAAAAACCGTGAATGGGTTTATTTGGGTTTTTGGTGGGGGGGTTTTTTGGGGGGTTTTTTTTTGTTTTTTTTTTTGTAGGCAGGTTAAGTGACTTGTCCCAAGGTTCCACAGCTAGGTAATTATCTGAGGCTGCATTTGAACTCGGGTCCTTCTGATTCCAGGGTCAGTTCTCAATCATAAGTTGTTTTGAATCAAAAAAGAACTGAGCTTTGTCCCTTAGGGCAAAGAGAAATTTCTCAGAGATAAAAGCCTATTTGTCTCCCATCAGAATCTTGCTTTGGGATCCCCTTCAGTCCTAGTAGTTGATTATTTTCATTTTTTAGTACTTTTAGATTTATGAAGTATTTTATATTTCATTTGATCTTGATAATAACCATTTAAATTGATTATGTACTACAGATTTTATCTCCATTTTACTGATGAAGAAACTGAGATTTAGAAGATCAAGTGACTTAATCATTATTGTAGTTCAGAAAAAAGGATCCTTTTGTTCTGGTAGTTTCTGCCCCAATATGAATTCCAAATTGGAAAGTCAATCAGAATCACTACACAAGTCCACAATCCTTCCAATAAAACACATGGCTCTCTTCTGCATCCTCAAGTTAACCACAGTGCATTGGAGTGATGGCAAACTCAGGAGTTCCACCCAGGAATCTGATGGAATGGTACAGCAAGTCATGGGAGTAGTCTCATGCTTGAGGCTCTCTGGTGATAGCTTTGGTTTTATTTCTTTCCTAACTGCTGTAGAGGTATCTGATAATGCCCTAGGTTGTCAGGTGAGTATTGTCCTTACTTTGTAGATAACAACTGCCCAATGTTTGTGTGTCTGTGTTTGTGTGTGTGTTTGTGTAGGAAAGCAGTATTGTGCTGCTCAAGGTGCCTCCTGCTGCTGCCTAATTCCCTACCTAGATACTCAGCCTTGTATCTGTGGCTAAGATGTGTAACCTGTTCAAAATAATGCTGAATAAAAGGGCTTATTACTTTCAGCATTGACCAATTTGTCTAATTCTCTGGTTAAAGACCCTTAAAATTCCAACAAAGGCCTACCCAAACCATACCTCACAAAATCAAATGAGAGGTAGAATTTTTAACCTTGGTCTCAATTGATTCCAAAGCCAAGAGTCTCTACTACACCAGCTTGCCTCTTCTCAAGCAGAATAGCAATAATTTAGAATTTTCATAGATCAAATCAAAAAGAGAAGAAACCCTGGAATGTGGGCTGAATTCCTGGTTTCTTAGTTAAACCATATTCTCTTTGTTCTTCTGTACTTGGTTTTGTCTTGATAAGGTTTTTTTGGGGGGGGCAGGAAGGATCTTTATATTTTTATTCAGAAATATAACTCATTTATATAATACTTTAGCTCAATGCCATAAAAAATAGCTGATACTTTAGAATATAATTTGTATCAGCTTTTCCCATTGTGGTTGGGGGTTGTTTTTTTTTTGGTTTTGGTTCTGCCAAGCAGTGGGGGTTAAGTGACTTGCCCAAGATCACACAACTAGGTAATAATTAAGTGTCTGAGCTGGGATTTCAACTCAGATCCACCTGACCAGTACTCTAACCACTGTGCCACCTAGCTGCCCCCTCTTTGTGGTCTTTAAATAAAGAAGTACCCCCTGAATGGAAATTGAATGTAAATAGGATTGAGTGTTGGCACTTTGAGTCTTTGGGATGCCTTTGATTTTTTTTTGATACCTTTGATTTTAAACATTCCATTAACAGTCAAGTTCACCAGTGACTACCTGGCTTAGTGATCTACCTTTTTTGGAGAAATCTTCAAACTCAGAAGCTTTGGAAATTCTGATCTGTGGGGTAAATTAAGAAATGCATTTATTTATCCAGGATTCTCTTCTCAGAAAGAGACAGAGTACAAGTATTTTACCAGGTCATTATCTTTGTGCTTTGGGCACACATTCAAAGATAAAGAGATTATTTTACTATTTCTAGAAATAGATCCTGTGTCAGAGCACAATACCATTACCTTTCCTTGGGTAGTGTCAATACAGAACCCTCATTCAATTGACTGTACAAAGATTGTTAATTGCAAAGTTTTCTGGGTAATTTATTCAATATATAGAAAAAGAATCACTATTTGCTCACCAAAATTCAAGTGACCATGTATATATTTCTCAAAGAAAATCTATATTCTTCTACCACTGATATTCTACTTA
This sequence comes from Macrotis lagotis, assembly GCF_037893015.1. Lineage (NCBI taxonomy): Eukaryota > Metazoa > Chordata > Mammalia > Peramelemorphia > Peramelidae > Macrotis > Macrotis lagotis. The sequence goes on from NC_133658.1 coordinate 642,100,872, forward strand.
TAAATTCACACTGTTTGGGACATTTCATACTTAGCACTTAGCACTGACAGAACCTAAGGAGCTATATATCAAGCCAAATCTTGTCTACTTGATTAAGGAACATGTTCCTGGAATTAAGACTTAAAAGCCTTGTTTATAATTAATTCTGACTTCTCACCATCCTACCCTGACCATAACCTTAATCTTCACCTGGATTTTCTATCCTGTAAGGAATTTTTTTTTCTTTTTCAGATCAAGCATACTTGAACCAGATAAGCTTAAGTGGGAAATGTTGGCATCTTTGGGCATGGAGAGGACCAAATCAATTTTAGACCATTTAGTTAGATTATGAATCTAAGTACCTCATCTGTGGTATGTACTTAATAAATCCTGACTTATTGAATGTGACCCCAGTGGTGGAATAGCAGCATCTCTCATCTCAATTAGAAAAACAAGATTTTATCATTTTTAAAATTATTTTCCTCTCTGCAAAAGGCACTTCTAACATTTAGAGCTATCCAAAAAAAAAATTGAATGAGTTGCTTTGGCAGATAGTTACGCATCTCTCATCTCAATTAGAAAAATAAGATTTTTATCATTTTTAAAATTATTTTCCTCTCTGCAAAAGGCACTTCTAACATTTAGAGCTATCAAAAAAAAAAATTGAATTGCTTTGGCAGATAGTTACCCATTACTAGAAGTGGTTTAACTGAGGCTATATAACAAATGACCAAAGTTACTGTCAAGGGATTCCAAGATAGGGTTGAACTAGATGGTGCTTAAGGTGGCTTCCAACTCTTGATTCTTTGAAATTATTGTAGGCAGTGTTTCTCTCTGTTTCTGTCTCTTGTTGGTCTCTCTGTCTCCCCCCCCCCCAAAATTGAAGGCAGTCAAAAATGTTCTCTATTACAAACAACTTCTAGTATTCATATATGCAGAAAAAATTAGAAAAGGGATCAACTGGTAAAAAATGTTGCCTTCATCTCTTCATCTTCCAAATATTTCTCAATATGGGATTCATGTTTTCTACCTCTGCTTCTTCTGCCATTATTATTCTTTATCACAGAAGTAATTTGATCCTAGTTTCCTTTGTCCCAGAAATAAGTGTTTAAAAAGAATAATGGTGAATGAATATAGTTATGTAATAGTGTTTCTATTCTCCAAGATCTGCAGCAGGGTGATAGCATATTTGGACAGTGATGTATTTGAACATGTGCCAAAAGCTAAGAAGATTGTATTTTAAAGCACAATAGGATTATGATCATATTAGGGCAAGAAATTTTTAAACTTTTCCTTTTTCCAGCCTTTTATGTTTTTTTGTCACCCTTGTATTAAGAGGGCAGAAAAGGACAGAATTTCATCTTGTAGATATTACTTCTCTCTATTCTGCTCCAATAGAGCAACTCTAATATCAGAATCTCAAATGGATTTGTAATCTCACTGGTATGGGATCTTCTTACAGTGATGCATGTTGAAATCCATCTAGGCCTTCCAGTGTAGAACTCTTCTTGATATCCTCCCATAATTTCATCACAGAGAGTTCCCTCACCATTCTCCAGGCTTTTCTTGAGTCCTCTTGACTTTATACAGACACCATTGCAGCTCTGGGACTGTTCACTAATGGATTATCCCTAATTCTCAATATGTGTTCAACCCACCTTTTTCAGTCATACAGATCTTTGATGATAGCATTTATTCCCAAATCTGCTTCACTCCTTATATCTTGCAACCTGCCCACCCCCACTCTGCATTAATCTGGAAGGAGGAAGGATGGCAAACCCTAATTATAAAAAGGTTGCTATAGGAACTCCAGTGCAGGAGAAAAAGATACTTAAGTTAACTTCTTTTTTGTAACTTTAGTCAAAAATAAGCTTTTTGAAATCATTAATATTTTCATTATCGCTTTTTTTTTCTAGCTTCTACATTCAGAACTGGTTCCATACAAAATTGTGAAGTTAATGAAATTTGATTTTAGTGCCCTCTTTCTCTCCTTCCTTCTGTTTTGCTTCTATTGCTTACTGCTTCCTACTCCAGCAGATTCTAAAAAATCATCCCTCCTTATCCAAATACACTTTCCCCTACAATGCCTTGATTTCTACTATGAGAGGAGAAAGTGGTTGATAAAGTAATTCACACTAAGGTGTTAGTTGCTAATGGATGTAATGACTATCCACCTTTCCCCTCCCCATGGGTATTTGCATTTTTAACTCAGACTTGGAAAGTTCTAGGTAGGAGAAAATTTCCTTCAAATCCTTTCACTAAGGCCTATCCTGTGTGTATGAAACTGAAAAGACCCTGCCCATAATATTTAATTTCTTTGACTGAGATGCTTTTATGACTGAAAGCACCAGAACAGGCTCAAAGCTAAAACCATTCTCTTTCTCCCAAGTACATTCTTCATCCTAGTTACAATCACAGGACCATAAACTTAGAGGGTCTTCTTGTCTAGACCAGCACTACACCCCATTTTGCAGACAGGAAACAGTGACCCAGAGAGTCTATTTCACCTTGTCCCACATCACTCAGATAATATGTGGCAGTGCTGGAATATCGACCCAAATTCTCCTACTAAAAACCAGTGATTTTTTTATTTTTAATTTTTTTGGTCTAGTATGCTATATTTAAATGATGTCTCGTGACATCTGCCTCTACAATTTCCCACATTCTCCCTCTTTCGCCACTTATACAGTGAGGTCACCTCATCACCTTTTGCCTGGATTACTGGAATAAACTTCTGATTAGTCTCTGCCTCCAGTCTTTCTCTCCCTCTCCATCCTTAACTTTAGAGGTGTCAAACTCGGAGAGTGGATCCCTGCAGGCTGCATTATTGACTTAGAAAATAAATCGATCTCATTAATGTTTTATTACATTTTATCTCCTTTAAACATTTTCTAATTCCATTTTAATCTGCTTTGCAGTTAGGGGCCACCTAGGGATTGTAAACCACACTCCTCTACACAATTGCTAAATAGGTATTTCTAAAGCACAGGTGCTCCCCTTTTTCAGAACCTTTAGAATCAAATACAGACTCCTCAGATTGGCATCATTAAAAGCCTTTCACTCTTTAGCCCCTCTCATTTTTTCAGATTGATATCAGAATATATTCCTCTTTACATCCTATATATTCCACCCAAATTGTTCTACTTGTTCCCCAGTCACTTGTCCGTGTATTTTCTTGGGTTACCTATACCCTTTTTTCTGCTCAGCTCTGCTTCCTAAGAGTACTTAACTCTCTGATCAAAAACCTATAGGCTACAGAAACCCATACCTTTTTCTCCCTGGACTCTGTGACTCCCTTTTATATCTATTTGATTTTCATATTTAAATGTTTCCCTTGGCGTCTGGGTCTGGGTGACCTCCACAAATCCTTCCTGACCTCTCTCCCCTCCTTGCCCAAACTACTTTGTGCTTGATCTGTACACATATTGCATCTACTTATATACACATCATTTCTGCTCTCTCCAAAAATAAGCGTAAGCTCCTTTAGATCAGGAATGATCTTGTTTTTGTTTTTTATGTCCCTGTTGTCCAATGCAGTGGTGAACACATGGATCTTTATTATTATTATTATTTAGTATTTTAGTTTTCCCAGTAGATTCTTTTTTTTTGTTAAGTTAAATTATTAACTCTTTGCAATCTGGCTTCTGATCCCACTGCTTGATGGTAACTTTTCTCTAAAGTTACTACTGACTTCTTAACTGCCTAATCCAGAGCCTTTTTTTCATTCTTCATTTGCTTGAACCCCTTTTCCTCCTACTGGATAAACTTTTATCTCTTGGTTTTTCTAACAGTGCTCCATCTAAGTTCTATCTACAGGATTGCTCCTCCTCAATATCCTTTGTTGGATTCTCTGTATTTCAAGCCTTGGTGCTTGGTGTCCTCCAAGGTACATCTGTCTTGAGGCTGTCTTAAACTGTTTTTCTCTCTATTCTTTGTTTCCCTCTTCTCTTTGGACCTTTTCTCTTTCTAAACTCTCTCTCTCTCTCTCTCTCTCTCTCTCTCTCTCTGTAATCTGTAATTTCATTAGCTTCAAGAGATTCAACTATCATCTCTACACAAAATGTGTCCAATCCTAATCTCTCTCCTGCACTCCTACACAGTAATCACAATCTGCCTATTGAATAACCTCACCTGGATGTTCTGTAAGTGTCTCAAATGCAAATATACAAAAGAAGCACATTATTTTCCTCTCTAAACCCAGTTATTCTCCAAAATTCACCATTTTTGATATAGGCATTAGCACCCTTACATTTTGACAAATTGAAGTTATTAAGGCACAAAAGGCTACATTTCTAATGTAGAAAAAAAGGGGGGAAGTTGGTTGAAGAAACAAAGGTTAATACATGAGGAATTATGCACATTTAGATTTTTAAAATACAAATTGTACATTTGGTTTTTTCTTAACATTTTCTTAACTTATATTTTTCCTATATATACACCTCCCTTTTTGCCTTCTCAGGGATCCATACTTTATAACAGAATGAAAAAGGGGGTAAATCAGTTAATCAAAATTAAGCAACAACTGAAAATTTTGTCATTATGTTCAAAATCCCATACCCCACACTCCCATACTCTCCCACCCTCCTCCAGATTCCTACCACTGCAAAGAATGGAGAATATGCCTTCTCTTAGCTTTCATTTGGGGCCAAGCTTGGTCATTATAATTTCACAGTATTCAGTCCAATTTTTTGTGGTTCTTATTACCATTAACATGGTTATAGTTTTTTGTTTGTTTGTTTGTTTTGCAAGATAATGGGGTTAAGTGATTTGCCCAAGGTTGCATGACTAGGTAATTATTAATTTGTCTGAGGCCAAATTTGTTCTATCTACTGTGCCATCTAGTTTCCCCTTAACATAGTTATAGTTATTGTGTATATTGTTTTCCTGGTTTTGTTCATTTCACTTTCTAGCAATTCAAAGCAATCTTCCCAATCGTTTCTCTATTATTTCTTATAGTACAGTAATATTCTCTTATATTCTATGCCATAATTTATTTATTCATTCCCTAATTTAAAGGCATCTACCTTGTCTTCAATTCTTTACTACTACAAAAAAAAATAGTTATGAGTGTTTTGGTATGTGTGGAATCTTTATTTTTGTCCTCTGTATTTTTAGAGGCAGCTAGGTGGCACAGTAATAGGGTACCAGACCTTGACTCTAGAAGATCTGAGTTAAAATTCAACCTCAAATCCTTACTCGTTGGGTAACTTTGGGCAATTCCTTAACCTCTTTTTGCCTCAGTTTCCTCATCTCTATATGGGTAAAATAACAGCACCTACCTCCCAGGATTTTTGTAAAGATGAAATGAGATAGTACTTGGTCTATAGTACATGCTATATAGATGTTAGCTATTATGTTAGCTAACAGTGGAATCTCTGGATCAAAAAGCAAATTTGGATTTTTAGAAGATGAGTACAAAAGATGGAATCAAGTGTAGGTAACATAGTATGAATAAAGAATATGGCATGGTCCTATAAAAATAATGCCAGTTCAAGAATTCAGAGGGATCAGAAGACTGTCAAGGAAACTTCAGTTAGCCCAAAGGTTTTTTGTTTGTTTGTTTTGACTTGAAAGCTATGTGATGGGAAAGAAAATGATCAAAGAAAGGACAGGGTCGGGCAGCTAGGTGGCGTAGTGGACAAAGCACCGGCCTTGGAGTCAGGAGTACCTGGGTTCAAATCTGGTCTCAGACACTTAATAATTACCTGGTTGTGTGGCCTTGGGCAAGCCACTTAACCCCATTTGCCTTGCAAAAAACCTTTAAAAAAAAAAAGAAAGAAAGAAAGAAAGGACAGAGTCACTGCACAGGTGAATAGAAAGATAATCACTGATACCAAGAGTAGAACCTTGTCAGTTCTCCTTTTGCTTCAGTTTTCAATGCTGAGAATGGTGTGACATAGAATAACACAATAAACACAGCTAATGAGTTGATATTTTAGATAAATCAGGAAATAAAAAATATCCAGTTGCCTTTGATGAATTAAAGCTACTCAGCTCAGGTCTGCCCCACTGGGTACAAAGACTAGAAGACATCCCTGATAGAAAAAAGTTAGAGGTACCATAGACCTAGAGAACAGTTTCTTTTTTCTTTTTTTTTAATTAATAAATGTATATTTTTCCAACTACATGCAAAGATAGCTTTCAGCATTCGTTTTTTGGTAAACTTTTGAGTTCCACATTTTTCTTCCTTCCCTCCTTCTTCCCTTAACAGCATATAATCTAGTATAGGCTATGCATGTATACTTATAAATGTATAACATTTTTATATTAATCATAAAACAGAATTTCTTCAAAGGTTTTTTCCCTAATTTTTAAGAAATGGAAGCTAGCAGAGGTTGTAAACTCAACTAGAGTGTTTTAATTCATGGGAGAAATTCTGAAATATATTACATTATTAAAGAGATGACTGTTGAATGGCTAAAGTCTCACATTTTGCATGAAACCTTTCCCTGCCTCCCTAATGTTAGTGCTTTCCCTCAGGGGATATCTCCAGTTTATCCTTGTATATAGCTATGTAGTTGTTTACATATCATTTTGCTTCATTAGATAGTGAACTCTTTTCCAACAGGGATTGTTTTTGCTTTTTTTTGTATCCCCAAAGTTGGCAGTGTGTTTAGCACATAGTAGGTAGGTCTTTAATAAATATCTGCTGATTGACTTGAACATTTAACAAAGGAAGCAGTGACAGCAAAGAGCCATGACAGGTCATAGTAAACTAATCTTTTTCCTTTTCTTTCTTTTTATTTTGACAGGTGTTTTAGACTAGTAGGTCAGTGAAATGCTGTGTTCTTTATCTAGATATCAATAAATCAATTGATAAAGTTATTCATACTATTTTTGTAGCAAAGGTAGTATGATATACAATGAACAGTAATACAATTCATCGGAATTGGAACTGATTGAATGCCTAAACTATTCTTGTTAAAAGTTCAATGTCGGATTGTCTGGAGGTCTCTAGGGGAATGTTCCAGAGATCTGTTCTTGGCTTTGTGCTGTTTAATGGTTGTTTTTGTTTTTGTTTTTATCAACGATTTGAAAAAAAGCAGAAATGTTATCCTACCAAATTTGCATGTGACATAGATCTAGGAAGACTAACCTTCACAATGGCTAACAGAATCAGAAAAAGAAAAAAAAAACTTGACAGGCTGAAGCACTGGATTGAATCTAATCAAAAAAAATTCTGTATGGATAAATGTAAAGTCCTGCATTTGGATTCAGTAAATCAATTTCACAAATACAAGATGGAATGAGGTATGGGTAGACAGCAACAGCAATTTATCTGAAAAATTGCTGGACTTCAAGCTCAATATGAGTCAGCATAGTGTTATGTTAGCCAAAAAAACTCATGTGATTTTGTGCTAGATGAAAAAAAGCATAACTTTCAGGGACAAGGAGAGAGTAGTCCCTTTCTGTTTCATCCTCATCAGATCAAATCTGGATTATTGTGTTCTGTACTGGATGCAACACTTTATGAAAGACAAACATCTTCACTAAGATGGTGAAGATACTGACTCAACTCTATTGCCATAGACTCATATGGCAACTAAGGAGAGTCTGAAGGAATTGAAGATGTTTGGTCTGCAGGGAGGGACATAATTGTTATCAAGTTTTGAAGGATTACCACAGGAAAGACGATTGAATTTGCTCATTTGAATCTCAGAGGGCAAAACCAAGGTGGGGGCAGGGGAGAAGTTGTAGAGACAAATTTAGACTATCAGGAAAAATTTCTCAACAATTAGAATTAACCAAAAATGGAAAGAGCTACTTCAGGAGGTGATGAATTTTTTCATGTTGAAAGTCTTATAGCAGATCTAAGTAAATGCCTGTTCAGGTATGTTAGAGTGAGAATTCCTTTCTGGATGGTGGACTAAATGACTTACTATCCCTTCCAACTCTCAAATTCTGTGATTCTATAATTCACAAACCTTGAAGTCATTCTTGACTCTTCCCTCTTCCTCACCTCTTTCAAATTAGTTGCAAAGTCTTGTCAATTCTAACTCTAGTATATCTTCAATCCATACCTTTCTCTATCCTCACAAAGCCATCACTTTAGTTAATTTGACTTTATTGCCTCCCATCTGAACAAATGATACTCCTCATGGTCTTCAGTCTTTCCCCTTTTCAAACCATCTTCTATGCTGCCACATTAATATTCTAAAGGTACAAATCATTCTCCTACCCAGCAACTTTCAGTAGCTCCCCATGCCTCTTGAAAACTCCCACCTACCTTTCTAGACATTTTGTATTACTCTCATTCATATCATCTATGTATTAATCAAACTGTTCTACTAGTTGTTCCCCAATCAATACAGATGTGTGCCTGTCATGCACTCTCTCCTCATCTTTGCCTTTTAGAGCCTATAGCTTTCCTTCAAAGGCAGAGCTGGTCATCAGTGTTTTGTCTCTTCTCAAATTATATTTGTCTGTGTAGGTGTTGCATTACATTCATAAAATATAACCTCTTTTAGGGTAGAGACTTGTTGTTCTTTGTATAGCCAGTGCTTAGAATGATTCATTGTATGTTGAAGGCATTTAATATTTGTTGAACCGTACTGTATTTCAGCAGGTGTCAATTTCTTTATGCAGTCTGGGTATGAAAAATAATCCATTTATCTACCACCATTCTTCTATTTAAAAATTATTTTATTGATAGCTTTTGTTTTCACATAACTTTGATTTCCAAATATTGCCTTCCTCTCTACCCTACCTGTTGAGCCATTCTTTGTAACAATTAATTTTTAAAAGAGAGATAAGACAGTTTAGCAAAACTAAACACATTGGCTGTCTGACAGTAATAAAATATTCCACACTTAAGAGTGCCTTATCTCTGAAAAGATAGATTCTGCCATTCCTTTAAAGAGCTCAAAGCCTTTCTCTCATTAAAAACAAAAGTTTTTTCTAATAACATTTTTAGAAGGTAAGATTAAGAGGGGTGAGTTCATTAATTATTTTTCACCTTATACAGATGGAAATATCTCCTTCTGTCTCATTGTGTTGTTGAAATGGCCTTAGGATTTTGAAGGCAGAATCATAAAGTCCTGCCAAGCCAAATAGACTTCATGTGTATGGGTTCCCTGTTTTCTGACATTTGAGATCCAGTTCAGAGAGGCTGATCACTGGGCTGTTAGTATAATGAATTTTCAACCATAATAACTCTTAAAGATCATCTTCTAAGTTAATGATGAGTTGGAAGCCACATTGATTAAAGAAGTACATAAAAATGACTAAATCTAGATCTATAAAGTATTAGAGTTGCAAATTGGAATCTGAGGCTTAGGAAACCACTAGGTGGGATAGTCATATCACAAGAATAAGGGATAACAGATAGCCCAAGTTCTTCACTGGGATTTGTGAAATATTAAAAGAATTAGAAGAAAGCCTCAGCCCTTCGAATAGATCCTTTCTGGAGAATTTATGGAAGACAAATTACATATACTATACCAAACAAGGATGTATAGAGAAGGTTGTCATGTCTATTGGAGAAGAGTATGTGTGTATGTGAAAAATGCAAATGTTACCCTAAGGTTCAAAGGAGACCTGGTATGTCATTGCCAATGGAATACCTCAAGCATCACTATCACCTACCAGAGACTATCATGCCTCCTAGGAAAAAGATATTTAGCTATAAATTTAAAAGGTGTATTTCACAAGGGCAACAAAGAAACCAAAGAGGAACAAGGTTTGTCAGTAGAGTCTATGAACTAGAAAGGATTCATGTTTTCATCACAACTTACTACTTTGATGGATTTCTTATTTGGGGGACACATAAGTGATGAGCTGCCTAGGATGAGATAAATCAATTCTTTAAAAAAAATTTTTTTTTAAATTTATTTAAGGCAATGGGGTTAATTGACTGGCTCGAGGTCACACAGCTAGGCAATTATTAACTGTCTGAGGCTGAATTTGAACTCTGGTCCTCCTGACTCCTGGGCTAGTGCTCCATCCACTGTGCCACCTAGCTACCCCTAAATCAATTCAGTTCAATAAGCATTTATTCTTTATGTTCCAAGCTTTGTGCTAAGCACTGGGAATGCAAAAAGAGGCAAAAGACAGTCCCTGCCTTCAAGGAGCTTACAGCTGGGAATAACTAAGGGCACCATGAATGTTTAGTAAAAGGTAGATTATTGTGAATAAGAAAAATAAAGACTTATTCAACACCCCCAGTTTCTTTTTTGCTAAAATTGTCAGTTACAAATGAACATTTCTTACTCAAAACTATAAAATTTGACCTTTGTCTGGCACTGTATTCCTGTAACCAAAATACTTTAGTATTCATGATGTAGATAGTATTTAAGATTAGGGACTGAGAGGTAATCTAGTCCCGTAGTTCAATAAAAAAAATAAATAAACTCAGATCCAGTGTCAAAGCCAGGATTCATTCTTCCTCCAAGTCAATATAATATAGCCCATAGCTCATTGAACTCAGTTTACTCGTTGGATCATTGAGGGGATTGGTCTTATGTGAACTCTAAGGTCCTTTCTATCCTATGAGTTTAATGTTTTGAAATGCAGCTACAAGAAAAGGAAAAGTAAACTAATTTGTTTTCTTTATATATGTTGAACTAATGTAAAATTAAACTATTAATAATCTTTACTTATCAATTTTTCCACATTTAAAAGGGTAGCTTTTGAACATCAACATCATTTAAAAAGAAAAGTAATTTTAAAAGTTTTAATGAAAACAAGTCACAGAGTACCATGAAATTCAGAAACTCTTCAGAAAAATCAACCTGTCCCTGGAGTATGAGGGCCAACATTTGAGTCAAACTAACAAGAGTAATTTAGAATACTGAATTCAGTTCTTTTGAACATCTAGAAACTGTTTGTTGATATTCTCCTACTGATGGTAGGAGGGCCATCCTGAATGTAAATCCTCCACTGGGTAGAGTATTCCAGTAAATGTACTTGGAGCCATCCTCTTTATTTTTTGCCTATTTTTTGAGGCTATCAGTTCTCCTTGGTTTTCCTCACATGACTTGACTCAACTTCTTCCCAGTCACACATTTCTCGAATGACAACCTTTATACACTTCTCTTGCACAATTGTTCACTGGTAATGTGTTTTAGGCCTACTCACATCCATCATGAACTTTGTTGCCTTCTAGGTGACCTTCAACTTTAAATCTTCAAAACCAATAATATTTCATGACTTGTAGTCCAACAGTGTCACAGGAAGTATATCATTGTGTAACTTTCCTCAAGAAGAAATCTCATTTAAATAGAATAGGGACTAGATTTATTTCAGGATAGGTGACTCCTTCTACCAATAGAGATCAGCCCTTTCTCTGCAATATATCATCTCGGAGAGCTGCCTGTAGCAGTCCAAAGTTGCATAGCCAATGTGTGCTAGAAACTTGAACTTGAACCTGGTCTTCCTGCTTTTGAGGCCAGCTTACCATCCACTAAACTACCATCCTTACATACTACTTGACTTTAAATAGCTTGGATTACATTTTCCTACTAACCTTCATTTATTGGTTCATTATTGATCATTTCATTTTTTTGTGTGTTTGTATCCTGAGGGTCTGGAACATAGTAGACCATTAATAAATGCTTGTTGAATGAGTGAATGCACCTAGTCCATCCCAATAGCCTGTGTGCCTTGTTGATATTGCTGCTATCTTAGATATCACTGATATCTTAGTCAAAATTTGCAGCTCCTTCTTAGTTTGGCAGTAGCAATCTGGGTGGGGCCAGAGTGGTGAAAATGCACAGATAGGATCTCCCTATATGTTGTCTTTATGATAAGCAGTCAATTTGGGGATCCTTGTGTCCAGTAATTCCAAGTAGCAGTCACTTGGCACCTAATCAATCTCCTATTCCTTGGACCATACCAAATATTTCCATGTGAAATTTGGTTTCTGGAGGAAAGACACAAAGGTTTGCTAAGAAGATAAAATAGCTTTGGAGGGTTGGATGAAATTTTCCCCAGCTAGAATGGATTTGTTTGTATAAATGGTTGAACTTGTCTGCTTACTATGGTACTATTGGCTAGCTTCCACTCATTCTCCAAGAATTTATTTAATCATTTACTATATTCTGGGCACTATGAATATAAGGAAAAACAAAACATTCTCTGCTCTCAAGGAGCTTGCATTCTTTTGGAAGAAAAAAAAGTATTTGGGAAGAGGGGGAAGGGGAAGAATCTAGATCCTGCAAGATGTACCTGGCAGGAAAGGCTAGAGACTAAAGGCAAGTTACGTCAATAATTTGATGACATTAAATGTCATTTTGGTTATCCGGGGTGGAATTTTCCTGACCACAGTACCTCATGCAGAGTGCTAAAACTAAAGTGTCTCAGACTAATAAAAAGGATCCTAGATAAAATTCGGGGCTTGTTTTAAAATTAAAAAATATTCCTTTTCTCTCTCACTGCCAGCTCCCAAGTTGAATGGGATGAGTCTGTCATTTAGAAGAAGTTGATATTAGGTAGAAAATATTGACTATATGATCCTTTATGAATAAGTAGAGCACAGGATCTTCCTCCTTTGGGACCTTTAACAAAAAGGTTATCTAGATTTGGGAACACCCCATTTTGGAGACCTGGGTGACTTCTCAATTTCTCTTCCAGTCTGAAGTTTAAAGTTGGAACTCAACGATGGATCTGCAGAGATCATGTGCAAGCTGCACTTTGCCATACCCTGGCCCTTCTTGTGCTATCTTTCTCCATCCTTACTCCTATACTTCAGTTTTACCACCCGATCAAATTGAGGTTACGGCTAGGAGGGGACTCTGGAGGATTGAGAGGTTACTCCGAAAATGATACCTTTTATTTTAAAGGAACAGCTGGCGTTTGAAGAAATCCTGGAGAGATTGTTATATAAAACCAGCCGCTCAGTCCCTTGCCCATTACCTCTGCAAACCGTTATGCATATTAAAAAGAGAGAGATGAAAAGGGGGAAGATGCAATCGCCAAAAAAAAAAACAACTACATGAACAAATCAGGATGCTTGAGGAGATCCACGTGGTCACCAATCTGTAACTGATCAGGGCGGCTACATTGAAGCAAAACATGCAGAGCCTGAGCTATATGGCAGGGGACGGGCCGTCCACAATAGCGTCCACAGCCCTCAGACTTCGGGGCTGTGGCGTGTGCCCCCGGGCCCCGGGCCCCCCCGTCGTCCCTGGCTTTAAGCAGTTTGATGCAACAACAGTCCATGTGTGCGCGCGCGGCGTGCTGGCCAAAGCCATCTGGGTCCCATCTCGCCCCTCTGGAAAGACTATCGATCGGGGTGGGGGGGTGGGGGGAATGGGGAAGCCACGGCTCGACTGTCTCCTCCCACCCAACCCCAAATCCTTGGCTTTGCACTAGCGTCGAGCTGGAGGAACGAGCAACGACGTAGGTTTCAGCACCAGAAGGCCATGGACTTCTCCGGAGGCTTGTGGTACCTTTCTGTAGCCCTACATCTTCCTAGCGACCCGGACAGATGCCTGAGCGCCCTCACGCTGAACCCCAGCACCCTTTTCCCGAACCACCCTCCTCCATTTGTCTTCTCCAGGATGCAATATTACAAGCTGGGTGCTGGAGATAGGGAAAGCTGCGTGACCTTCTAGCGAACTCCACTCCTGCTAGGGAGTGGGGTGCATCTAGAGGGCTTGTTTGCAGCGCCTTGGATCAGCCCCCCAGGCTCAGCATCTACTCTTGCTGGTTTAGTGTAGCCGCCCCCCTTCCTCCGAGCCCGGCAGACTCCTAACCCCTAGCTGGAAGCATCGGCTCCCCGGAGATTCCCTCCTCTCGCTGCAATAAAATAGCCGAGTGTATTCTCCCCCACCCCGGTCTTAATTCTTCTTCTACCCTCCCAGCCTCCCACCCCCATCCAGACCAACGCTCTGGCTAGAAGAACCATTGCTGGCGGGCCGTTTCCACCCAGTGGATCTTAATGCCCAGTGAGCTCCTCCTCCCCCTCTCTTAATAAGAAACGTTCAGGCAGCACCCCCCCCACTAGCTTCCCTTGTCTCGCATACATTAGGGTCTGCTTTGCATGCACCAGCAGGCGAGGGACGGAGGAAGAAGGGGCGGGGAGTTTCGCCCGCCTCTTCCCTCTTTGCCCCGTTAGAAACCCGTCTCAGTCTAATCTCTGTCTTGTGCGGAGCGTGCTGCGTCCTTGCACCTAGTTTGGAAATGCAATCCCGGAGCTGATCTCAACCAGGGGGCCCTTCCCCAGACCCGGGTGGATGGTGGAGTTGGCGGGCGGGGGCGGGAGAATCGTTCCACTTTGTCTGTGCATTTAGGGGAGAGCCGTGGCTCTGAAATGGGAGGGGCTCTTATCCTTTAATGCGTTTTATTTTAGGGGGCCCTTCCTGTTCTGCATCTATTAGAGCCGCACATCTTGCTGTGCATGCAATATTTCTGGGGGTCCTGCGACACTAGGGGTGTAACAATTAAGGGAATGCAATGGGCGCTAAAAAGGATGAGGGCTGCTCGCGCGCTCTCGCTCTCTCTCTCTCTCTCTCTCTCTCTCTTCCCCGCCCCAGCAGCCGCGTTATACTGGAAGCTGCTCTCCCGGGCGGTTCGAGTCCCTTTCCATCCCCGGAACCTGTATAATGCAGCTCCCCCGCTTCGGGGGCTGGAGGCGGCCCGACTCCCTCCGCCTCATCCCTCCCTCCCCGCCTCCGCCCCCTCCCCCTGGGCCCGAGCCGGCGGGGCTCGAGGCTCTTCCCCTCCCTCTTCCTCTCGCCTTCCCCTCCTCCCAGGCTCGGCTGCTCCCGGAGGGCGGGGCATTCTGCTATCCAGGTTGCGGGGCCCGCGAGCAGGCAGGAGGGGCGAGCCCGGGACCCTGGATGCCACAGAAGCCTGCGGGCTCGGGGCCGGGCGGCCGGAGCCCCTTATGCAGGTTGCGGGGCCGTCCGGCGGGGCCCGGCGCTCTGCATAGCGGCCGCGGGGCGCGGGCGGGCCGGCGGCGAGGCGCGGGTTATGCAGGTTCCGGGGCTCCCCGCCCCCCTCCGCCTCCCCGCCCCACTGTGTTGTCGCCTCTCCCTCTCGCTGCTTCAGTTCACGGGGCGAACATGGCGCACAGCTGTCGGTGGCGCTTCCCCGCCCGGCCCGGGACCACCGGGGGCGGCGGCGGCGGGGGGCGCCGGGGCCTAGGGGGCGCCCCGCGGCAACGCGTCCCGGCTCTGCTGCTTCCCCCCGCGCCCCCGGCCGGCGGCGGCGGCCCCGGGGCGCCCCCCTCCCCCCCGGCCGCGGCGGCGGCGGCGGCGGGAAGCAGCGGGGCCGGGGCTCCGGGGGGAGCGGCCTCCGCCGCCGCCGCCGCCGCCGCCGCCTCCTCCTCCGCCGCCGCCGCCGCCGCCGCCTCCTCCTCCTCCTCCGCCGCCGCCGCCGCCGCCTCCGCCGCCGCCGCCGCAGCCCCGCCGCCGTCCGCCTCGTCCGCGCCCTCGTCCTCGGCCGCCTCGGGGCCGGCGCTGCTCCGGGTGGGCCCCGGCTTCGACGCGGCGCTGCAGGTCTCGGCCGCCATCGGCACCAATCTGCGTCGGTTCCGGGCCGTGTTCGGGGAGAGCGGCGGGGGAGGCGGCAGCGGAGAGGTAAGGGGGCGGGGGAGTCCCGGGCCCGGCGGCGCCCCCAGACCCACCTCCCCGAGCATCCCGGCCCCCAGAGCCGCCCGCCCCCCGGGCCTCCCCGCGCCCGGATGACCTCATCCCGGGCAGAGTCCGCCCCCCCCCCCGAGACCCGACCCCGCCGCCGCCCGGCACGCGCGGGGCTCCGGGGCCGCTGCCCGCCGGGAGGCGCCCCCGGAGGGAGGCCCGGCCCGGCCCGGCGGCCGCTCCCGCCCCTCCCTGCCCCTCGCCCCGCTTCCTCCCGGAGCCCCGGGTCCCCGGCCACTCCCCTGCGCCCGGCCGCCGCGGCTCGGCCCCCCGCGCCCTCCCCCGAGACCCTCCCCTGCTCGGAGAAGGGGCGCAGATGCCCGTCCGGAGCGCGAGGCAGCCCCGCGCCTGCTCCACCCTCCCCGGCCCGAGGGGAGGAGGACGGCCGCCCGGGTCCCCCCCGGCCCCGCGGGGTCCCCCCGGCCCCGGGGGAAGGGGCCCCGACAGGGGGCCCCTCGCAGCATCCTCCGGGGAGCAGCTGCTGCCACCCCACCCACCAGGCCCGGAGCGCGCAGCCGCCCGCCCGCCCCCCGCCCCTGCCCCCTGCCTTTCCCAGGATCGATCCGTCCCTTCCCGGGCCGCCCCGGGGCCGGGGGCCAGCGGGGGCCCAGCGCGGGGCCCGGGGCGCCCGAGCCCCGAGCCCAGAAAGTTGCCCGGGGAGGGGAGTTCCCGGCCAGCGGCACTGCTGCATTGCTTTCCTTCGGGCACCGGGGGCGGCTCGGATTCATGGGGATGGGCCTGGGAGGCGCGGGGAAGAGCAGCTGCTAGCGGTTGGAGGGGAGGGGGCTGAGGGGCTGCTGCTCTCCAGTGCACTTGATTGAAACAGAAAGGGAAAGATAACCAGCCGTTTCCTGAGTGCTCTGCCGTTGGTGCACACAGACTGTCCTCGGCAAAGCCCCCTTGTTCCCCATTGTACCCCGCACCCCTTTAGATGTACTCAGAGACCCTGGGAAGAAGGGGAGGGAGGAGACAAGGTACCCAGGCCCCTCCTTTGCAAGAAGGAGCTGGCATTTTTCAGTTGTTAGTCTTCCTGCCTTTCTCTCTGTCTCTCTGTCTCTCCGTCTCTCTCTCTCTCTCTCTCTCTCTCTCTCTCTTCCCCCCTCCTCTCTCTCTCTCCCCCTCTCTTTCCCTCCCCCCCTCTTTCTCCCTCTCCCTCTCTTCTTTCTTTCTTTTTTTTTCCCCTTCTTTTTTTTTTTGGAGCGTTTCTAAGGCAGCCTGGTCAGGAGACTGACAACAACCCGCCTTTTGACAGAGCAAGGAGGACATGATGGGGGCGTGTTTCTTGCTATGTAGCTAGCTGCAGCGTCCCTTTTCCCTGACTCTTCTCTATCTCCACCTCCTTTTTACCAGCCTTCAGAAGGCAACTGCAGTCAGCAGGATTGTTTGAGACTATTTATTGGTTGCTGTAGATTATTATTTTTTTTTGAAAGGCCAATTCTGTATTTTTTAAGCTAACAACACAGATCCCATGTAGTTGGAGAACCAAAGGCCTCATACATGACAAAAAGACTGAACCGTTCAGGTTACTTGCATGGAGTTGGTGCTTAAATGTGAGTTGATTTTGCTTTTTTAAAAAAGATACAGCAGCAAAAAAAAAAAATAGACTTTTAATTTACCTGCTTATTTTCAGAACTGAGCTTTGCCTGATAACAATTTTAGCTCCATGTATATTGCAGTTTAATAGAGAAACTTTCTTTTAAAGGCAGCTAGTTAGTCTACTTAAAGGGTGTCATAAACATTTTCTTTTTGTCTGGCATGCTTATATTTTGTGTTTAAGTGCTAACTGTGCATCACCAAATGTTCATATTTCAGAGATTGTTGTTATTAGATACTCTAGCAGTCAATCATAGTTTTTCCATAAACTGGTTAGAAAGAGATCCCCTGTATTCAGGGACCTAATGTTTGGGCACCCAAATATTTTTTACTAGTTTTCCTGTGATAGACTTTAAAGTTTTAAAGAGGTGCCAACAACTTCCTATCCATTAACATTATGAGTTAATGGGAAATAATATTTTACTTTAATCAACTATAATTTAGAGGGCGCAGTTAATTAAGAAACCTCAACTATTTCATGAGGTTTTATGAACTGGAGAATTCTTCCCCCCCCCCCCCCCAAAAAAAAACACTTTTTGCCTTAAGATTAATAACTACTGTAAGTGAAGACAATGACCTGTTGCCTTAAAGCATTACTCTTCAGCATCTTCACTAACAGAATGACCTTTTCTTCTGGTCATCATTTTAATGGAAGTCAACTAAGTATGAAATCATGGCAGTTCTGCCCTCTAAATTTCAGTTCTTTTCAAAGAAAATGTTGGAACAGTCTTTCAGTTATGGTTTTCTATCTGGTATTGAATTTAGCTTACATGGAAGTTGATATTGAGTTGTTCTGTCACAGTCTCATTTGGATTCATTATGACTGGCTTGACATTAAACAAAGACCATTCTGGAATGCTTAGCTTTTCAAGAAAAACTGAATTTGAACTCCATTATTCTTTTTTGCTTTAAGTGATTGGTGTAAAATCATGCATGTCCTGTACAATTAAAAGTCATAGCTTTAGTGTGTCAGTTGGAACCTTCAAAAAACTTAGCTGCTTTTACTTTTCTTTACCAAGAGGAGATCTATCCTTTCACTATTACAGTTCTCTTGATTTTTCACAATTTTGATTAAGAAATATCTGGGTAACACTTCATATTGACATGTAAGAAATCTCGATAATAAAATTATTAATAAATGTGTTAATTTCTTTGACTTTTTAAGAATAGTTATCCCTAGGCTCCTATTGTATCATTTTCTATTCAAGTATCAGAAATTAAGGTTTTTGGTTTAAAAAGTACTAAGAAATTTCTTAAGTCTCTTTATATTTCAGCCTGCCTCCTTCCCTCCCCACCCTCTCCAATCTTATTTCATAATATATTATCTTTCTAAAGGCTATCTCATTTGAACTTAATGCTTTTAATATCTGACCATTGAAGTACCTGTAAATGAAAAACACGGCAGTATTTTTTGTTGGGTTAAAAGGTTTTGCTTTTTGTCCTTTGATGTTAACATCTTTTGTTACTTAGTTTTGTTTGTTTATTGGACCTGTGGTCTTTTCTGAAACTGAAGGTTTATATTTCTGCTTGAAACTTTTGCTCTGGAATTTGATAATATGGTCCATATTCTCTGATTTTGGGGGGGGTACAGAACTAGGGATTTTGGGAAGACTGAACTAGGATTCAAATAAGTTGATATTTAGCATGATAGGCAATGGTTTCAGCTACAAGGCTAGTCATCAATTGACTGCTTGGATAATAAAGAAAACATCTTGAATTAGAGTCAATTTGGTATATAGTAGAAAGAGCACTAAGGAGGAACTCAGGAAACCCATGTTCTGAATTTACCTCGAAGTAGCTATGTGACTGTGGACAAGTCTAAGGGCCTGAATTTCCTCGTCTATAAATTGAAGAGATGGGATTAGGTCGGGTCTTTGGTCATTTCCATTTTTTTAAATTATAAATTCTATTGATAATACTGACTATGGGGTGGAAAAACTTTTGATGGCCTGAAAAATTCAATATGTTTATCTGTGACTGCATAATATATGACTATAATTTATGATTTTGGTATGTAATTTAAACTGTTGGTATAGCGTTCTAAATTTACAGCACATAGAATCTTTTCAGCAAATCATAACTACAACATATAATCTCATTTTTTTGTGATAGGTGGATTTTAGGGGGTTACTTTCACTTGTAATCTAGAATATGGGATGCATGTATGTACTACTATATTTTTCCATGTAAGCAACTACTTACTATTGCTTTAAGGTTTTCTAGCCTAATAAAATGATAAAGAAGTAAAAATTTTATGCTCATTTACAACATGGTAATTTTTAATTGGATTTACATTAAAACTGAATTGCAACTCTTTTAAATGGTGTGTGTGTTTTCAATGTAAGTAGCAGTTTAGCTGGTGTAGAACAGGTGAAGGCCTTTGCTTTTCTGATTAGTGTTAAAGAAGATCCAGTAGCCTAAAGGAAGATAAAAAATGATGCATCACTTGTTTTGAAAGCTCAGTAGGTACATGCATCAGGAGAGAGTAGCCTTCTTACTACCACTTTCCCACCCCGGGGAGCCGGATCTTCCCCCGTCTCCACCATCAGGCCCTCCATGAGAGATGGAAAACATAAAGATTATAGGAATAAAAGAAAGAACCATTGAACTGAAAATCAGAAACTGAGTTCCAATAAGGACTCTTATTAACTTTCTCCATTAGCCACCTAATTTTTCAATGCCTCAGTATCTCTGCAAAAGTGCAGGGTTAGATTAGATGATATGTGTCCTTTCCATGAAATTCTGTGATTTCTTCTTGATGTTGAAATTTTGGTCACATATTAGTTTTCCTTTCTAAATTATCTAGAAATTTAGTAACAAGTATGGTTGTTTGGTGGGTTCTATTTGTAACGTACAAAATATAGCTGTCAATTTAGTCTACCATGGTTATTAAAGACATTTCTGTTGTAGGATTTCTATTTAAAAAATTTTGGAAGTGGGAGAATTTGTTCTGACCCTCTGATTTTGCAGATGAAGGAACTGAGGCCTATAAAGGTTAAGTGACTTGTTCAAAATAATCCATCACTATTTTAGTGCCAAAGCCAAGACTTGGGTCTTAATTTTCTAGCGGTATTCTTTTCACTTCACTGCTCTGAGTAGTAGACTATACTGTGAGGACAAAATAATGAGTGACGTGTTTTTAGAAACGCTTCCTTTCTGACATATGCACTGCAAATTTGACTAATACCATTTGTAAAAAAAAAAAAACGAAAATAAAATTATAAACTGCAGTCTTTGGAACTGGTAGACTCCCAAGCATTCTGTTCTCTAAATGTTCAGAAGCCTTCTTGTTGGGCTAAGGTTTGTTTTCATGTTTTTATGCTGGGTATTCCTGTCTGCCCAACAAGGAAGTTATTTTATTCTTAAATGCAATGTTCCTTCAGGAGTACAGGCTCCTCAAAAGTGAAAAGAAAAATTCTATATGCGAATATATCTGTAAACCCAAACTGAGAATACTGACTTTGCAAAGAAATAATAGTTTTAATAAGCTATTAAGAGGAAGCCCTTCATCTAGATTGCACTCATCTTGGCAACATTTGGTTTCTTGGGTCTCTTATAAATCCCTAGAATTTTTTCCCATCTTACTTTCTGAACAAGTGACCCAGATCATGACACTTCTATGCCAGTCTCTTCCACTTTAACAAAAGCTTAACCCCAGCCAATTCAGTTCAACAAAGCTTTCATTGCATATCTACTATCTGATAGGCTCTAGGGAATAAAAGCCAGTCTCTGCTGTTAAGGAATCTAAATTGTACAGTCCTGTAGAAACCTATCATCTTAATAATATGACATATGATTTAAAGATGAAGAGAGAAATAGTTGCATCTTTGCTTTCTCCCCATCTTTTCAACCCCTCAGGCTGTTCTACAGAGCAGCTGTGCAGACTCCACACCAACTGCATTCCTCACCCTGTGGCTAGAGGGGATGGCAGGAATGCTAGTTACTTGCTCTAAGGTACAACAGACCAAACTGCTTTGCTTCCTTTTGGAGACCTACTGCTTATTAATTGTAGGTCTCCTAATTAAGATCTATTTGCCTCTGCCCATATTCTAGGCAGGTTAGCATAGTTTACCTTTCTGGTATCTAACTCAGTACTTCCAGTCAGAGTTTTTTCTCAGATATCTTGTTTATTTTCTTTTTTCACTAGTGGAAATCATATTTGTGAGTGAAATGAAATTTGGAAAATTTGTGTCAAGATTGTTGAGATTTTAAAGTGTTTATCATTTTAACATTAAAAACAGTTGTCATTGGTGTTTTTAGCATAATCTAGCTACATTTTATTCAGATACTTAATTCTTTTTTCCCCCTACACATTTGATATAGTAGATGTGTTTAAGCAATATATTTGTTGAGTTTTTATCAATTTGTCTTTAAGGAGATTTGACTAGTAAGTCTTGACCTAGAGTTAGTGGTTTTTGTGATTTTTCAGAACATGTAGTTTAGAAATGAAAAAAAATGGTCCGTCTAAAAGTTAAACTTCAAATTTAAATTAATCTAGGGCGTTGGGATTTTCTGAATGGTAGAAAAGAGAAGTAAATGTTTGTTTTGGCACAGGGTATCTTCTTGGTTTCATTTAAATATATATCATACTACTGCTCAAAATTTAGTAGATCTTTCAAAAAGCTGTCTGGCATTCATTCTAGAGAGGAAATTGTTTGTCTTTCATTCAGAGAAGAAAAAAAAAATTTAAATCTTTCACCTGCATCTATATGGTTTCATTGATCAGGTCAATATAAGACAGGCAGACAATGGATTTCTTTTTTTGTTGTCATTTCATTGGTTGTGAAGAAGGCTTGAAAGAAGGAAGTACAGGATCTTTTATTGCATGTGTTAAAGCTGGAGGTCAGAGCTGTTGTACCTGAGTGGGTGGTTTTATGGCCTAATTCTCTAATTGCCTGCATTTATGACACTGTCAGTATTGTTGGCCCTATTGCTGAGATGGATTATGTTGGGAATAGGGGAAAAAAGGAGTCCCTTTGTCACTCTTCTCATTTTTACCCTCAATCAAGTCTCTTAAACAGACCCTAAGGAAAAATACAGACACTTGGGATTGAATGAACAACATCCTATAAAATAGTCCTTTATGTTTTTAAGAAGGATGCTGCTTTTCTTGTTCATCCAAAGAAATCCATACCACCACTATTAAATATTTTAAAGATCTTTGGTACCTTGTCAGGTTACAAACTAGGAGAAGCCAACTATGAAGTTGCCGAAAGATTCAGCTACTGCCACTGTGAGATGAAGACATTGAAAGCAGGATAGTATTATATGCTAGCTACTTTGGATGGTCCAAAGCTCTTGTAGCACAGAGTGGAATTTTTAAAGGTTGTTTCTTGGAGATTGATTTGATTTTATTTATATAAGTAAATTACTGCATTATTAAGTTTTACTTTTAGGGGAAGAGGCAGTGAGGTTTGAAATGCAAGTTAGTAGGCAGTTAATACTGTTGGTATGTATAAAAATCCCCCTTCCCTAGAAATGAGTGGTTGTTTTTCTATATGACAGGTTACAGGGATTTCCCCAGAAACCTTACTTTTAGTTATTGTTACTACCCTTCTTCCTGATAAAGTAATTGAAGGTGGAGTTCATCTTAAAACTTAACTAAATTTACTCATTAGCAATGGAGTGCTTTTAGCATTGATCAGATTATCCTTTTTCCTTTATTTTTATGGACTTAATGTTTTGTAGGGATTTTTAGATAGTTTCTTGTCTGATGTATGTTCTATTATATCTTCTTACTGCTCTTATTGTCAAATGTATACCTGTTTTAAAAGATACATCCTCTTACACTGCTAGAGGGAGCTTCATTTAGTCCCTATTTCATTAGGTGAGGAAACTCCCTCTAGCAATTCAAAAGGATGTTCTTTTCACTGGTTCCCTATACCAGTGAAAGTACAGAGCTAATTCCCATTCTTATCCTTTTTTAAAAAAATATTCTGAACTGAAAGTATTTTTTGTTTTGCTTTCATTTTACAAAGAGTCAAAGTAATTTTAATTTTCTTCCTTTAATTGGGAAGAACAACATTAGCTGTTAGGAATCATTTACTCCCAGTTCCTTTTGTAATTCTAAAAACCTAAAAGAAAAATGATTGATATTGGACTACTTCCTGTGTGTTGGGAGGTGGTGATTTATGGTTTTGTAATGATACAAATTCTGTAAATTTTGATGTTTTTATTGTATTGCTTAATTGTTTGGGGTTGGAAAGGCAGGTAAGAGCAGGGGTGGGGTTTATTGAGAAGTGATTGCTATGTAAACTTTGTTTTAAAAGAGAGATGTTATATAAAGTCTTATAAAACTTGAAAGATATTTAACATTCATTTATTAAGAATTTATAACATATCCACATATACATATGTTTCAAAAGTTCTATCTATTCAAGAGTATTTTTTTTAGGGTTTTTTTTGCAAGGCAAATGTGGTTAATTAAGTATGTATGCCCAAGGCCATACAGCTAGGTAATTATTAAGTATCTGAGGCTGGATTTGAACTCAGGTACTCCTGACTCCAGGGCCGGTGCTCTATCCACTGCACCACCTAGATACCCTATTCAAGAGTTTTTGATTAATCTTAAAACCAACTAGGCTAAAAAACAAATTTAAAGTATTATTATTATTATTATTATTATATATTTGACTTAAGCCTTTCTGAGTTTAGTTAGAGAAAAAACTTCAGAGTCACACAATTTCTTTGGCTAGGGTTTTTAAATATCAGTAAAAAACAGTATACTAATTAAACTATTATAAAGAGCAAATTCTGTTAGATTAATCTGTGATGATTTAATGGTAGATTGAGAGAAAACAATGATTTTAATAAATCTTAACTTTAGTAATGTTTTTGAAAAACCTGTTTCAAGTTATTACTTATTCCAGTTATTACTTATCGGTCATTTTTGGGTAAGGCTTTGAGTTTCACATTTATCTCTCTCCTTTCTTTTCTTCCTCTATCCCCCGACAGAAAATCTTGCATGTTTAACCATGCTAAACATGGATCCATATTGATCATATTGTGAAAGAAGAGTCAAATCAAAACAGGAAAAGAAAACATAATATATAAGACAACTTTTAAAAATCGAAGATAGTAAGCTTTGGTCTGCATTTAAACTTCATAGTTCCTTCTCTGGATATGGATGGAATTTTTCATTCCAAGTCTTTAAGCATTGTCTTTTATTATTGTTTTGCTGAATTGAACAAGTCCATTATAGCTGATCATCACCTAATGTTGCTTCTAGTGTGTACAACATTTTTCTGGGTTTTGCTTACTTCACTCAGCATCAGTTCATGCAAGTCTTGCCAGATTTTTCTGAAGTCCCATCCCTCATGATTTCTTAGTATTCCATTACATCCATATACCACAACATGTTCAGTCATTTCTCAGTTGATGAACATCACCTCAATTTCCAATTCGTTGCCACTACAAAAAGAACTGCGCTAAATATTTTTGTCCATGTGAGTTTTTTAATCCTTTTTTATAATCTCTTTGGGATACAGAACTAATAGTAGTATTGCTGGATTAAAGGGTATGCAGTTTCATTGTCCTTTGGGCATAATTCTAAATTGCTCTCCAGAAAGGCTGGAATAATTAAATGATATACTTCTCAACAAACTGGGTGATATAGTACAGAAATCAGTATAATTTTAGCCCTGACAGCCAGGATCCAAATTCAGATTGCCTGACTTAAAACTTCTTTGCCTGTCTTTCAAGGCTCTTGACAATATGACAACATTCTACCTATATATATCTATATCTCCAATTTCTGTACTCGACTTTCTAGCTTAATTGGACTGATGACTCCCCCATAAAATACTTAAGGATAAAGGGAAAAGACACAGAAAAAGGAAGACTGGGTAAGGGAAGCTGGGAAAGAGAGAAGGAGAGCAGTTGAATGTCATTAATAGTTGCATAAAGTGCCACTTGGAAGCATAAGACTCATAGTTTATCTGGTATGTCTATAGAATTGTGAGGTGAATAATTAATTGTTCATAGTTTGCACTCACAACTGTTACCATTGATAAATCTCAGGAGGAAAAAAGTAATCATCTGAAGGAGTCTATGTAAGACACAATATTAACAATTTTACAATATAATAAAACATCCTCATTATTAAGATTATAATCAGATTATTTGCTGTCAAGGAGTGGGGAGAAAAATGTGGAACTCAAAATCTTAGAAAAAGTGAATGTTGAAAACTATCTTTGCATGTGGTTGGAAAAATAAATTTCATAATCTTAAAAATATATAGATAACATCAGCTTATGAGTTATGCCTTAAAATAACTTCGAAACATTCAATAAGTGGAAGTTGTCAGAAATAAATAAAATCTTATTTGTGACAAAGTAGCCTATTTGTTTAGTTGTAAAGAAGACCAATCATAAGTGGGTCTCATTTTAACAAAAGCTGTATCAAACTCTATAAATTTATAAAAACAGATACACTAAACACTAAGAGTTCCCCATGATTATTCATTTTATGAAATGATTGTCCAGAAGTTTCCTTTTAATAGTCAATTCTATTGTATTTAAAAATATAATCCAATTTACAAAAGTTTGCTGCACCCAAAAATCACTCTGGAATATATTTCTTAGATTTATTATGTAATTCCAGGTGAACCTGTAAATAGGTGCAATCAATCAGTCATCTGTTAAGACACTAGAGACAAAAAAGAAATAGTCGCTGCCTCGAGGAGTTTAAATTCTTTTGTATATTTAAGTATAATAAGTATGTTATAATTTTGAGGGTGGAATTGGGGTAGTTGCCAAGTGGATCAGGAAAGACCTCATGTTGAGTGTGATGCTTCAGCTAATCTTCAAGAAGAATTAAGTAGAGATGAGAAGGGAGGGTATTCCAGGTTGGGGAATAACTTGTGTAAAGATAAAGATGAATTTTTATGTGAAGATTGATTGGAGCATATAGTAATAAGATATATATAATAAACTTGAACTCATTTAGGATGTGAAGGATTTAAAATACCAAGTTTATATTTAATCCCAAGAGGTAATAGAAAGAAAAGCAGAAAGCTGGGACACAATTTTTGCAGCCAGTATCTCGTATAAAGGCCTCTTTTCTTTAAAAAGTAGAAAACTAATTCACTCATAAGAATGCAAATCATTCCCCAATTGATAAATGGTCAGTGGGTATAAGCAGTTTTCAGATGAAGAAATTAAAACTATCTCTAGTCACATGAAAAAAATCATTATTGATTAGAGAAGTGCAAATTAAAACAGCTCTAAGGCACTACCTCTCACCTATCAGATTGGTTAACATGACAGAAAAGGCAAATGATAAAAATTAGAGGAGATGTGGGGAAACTAGGACACTAAAGTACTTTTGATGGAGTTGTGAACTGATCAACCATTCCAGAAAGCAATGTGGAACTGTGACCAAAGAGCTATGAAATTGTACATATCCTTTGAAAAGGACCCATAATGTACAAAAATATTTATAGTGGCTCTTTTTGTGGTGTCAAAGAAGTAGAAATTGAGGAGATGCTCATCAATTAGGGAATGACAGAACAGTTGTGGCATATGTATGTTATGGAGCACTGTTGTTCTGTATTAAAAAAAATCACTTATCAGGTGAATTTAAAAAAAACCTGGAAAGACTTATATGTACCTGATACTGAGTGAACTTTAAGAATTAAGAAGTAGAAGTGAGATGGGAGTGTGTTCCAGGCATGGGGAACAACTTGTAAAGATGAGGATGAATTTCGTGTGTGAAGGTTGATTGGAGCATATTAGTTGTAAGAGATATATAATAAATGCGATCTGATTTAGTTTGTGAAGGATTTAAAATATCAAGCAGAGAAGTTTAGAGAGGCAGAGGAGTGACATACTTTTAGGAATAGTACTTTCGCAGCTTTTTTGAAAGATGATTTGGGGAAAGGAGAGCCTTGAAAAACAGGGAGATCAGTTTAGGAGATCATTGCAGTAGTTCAGGTGAGATGTGATACAATAATGGAAAATGTTCATGACTGAAAAATTAAGGTGTTCTACTGGATTACAAGATGAATATGTATTTTAACAGTTATTTTTTTATACTTATAAAAATGTGATTCTGGAGAAAACTGGTAAGGAATAGCCATGAAGTTATTCTTGATGTGTTTAGTTTTTAATAATTTAGGAAACAGCACTTAAGTTCAAAGTCAGAATGTCTATGTTCAGATCCTGACTCTTACAATTTACTGTTTTCTGATCTTAGGCTAGTCTGTTAACCTTTTGGGATTTCATTTTTCTCAATCTCTAAAATGAAGAGGTTGTACTAAATGGTCCAACACGTTTGCTTCATGTGAATGAAGATTATAAAGGCCTCTGTCCCTTGGTTTTTGAGGCCAGAAGAAGCCTTTTTGTAGTCAGAATGAAACCTTTTTAAGAAGTGTTGGGTTGCAAAAAGCATTTCCTGTATAGTCAGAGTGAAAATTGTGAATTAGGATTATTCATATAGTTAGCTAAAACCTTGGTGGGGTTGATAGGATGTCAGGAATTTTCCTACCATTTCTACTGTCTAAAATATTGGAGAAATAGATGTGAAGTATTTTCACTTAGAAATAGAATTTTTAAATAATTTTATTCCCTTTTAGGTAAATTAGCAAATTTAAATCAGCAATGTAACTACATTGAATATTTCTTATATTTCATATGATATTGAAAAATAAGCTTATTATCTTTCTACCTATACTTGTTGCTACTTTTTAATTTACCATATATTTCCTTCTGTGACACCAATATTCACCGTTGTCTATTTTCTTAGTCTAGATATTAGCTTTGACTCTTTCCCTTTACATCATTTTTTTCACATACAATGAGATAACAATGACCTTTGATTTCTTCTTTAACATCTTTCACATCTATCCTTTCCTAGTGCCTTAGTAGAAACCCTCATTACCACCAGCCCAGACAAGTACAAGATTATGCTAGCAAGTTTTTCTTTTTCTTCTCTATCATCCTTGTTCCACTCCTTTCAGCATCAATTATAAACCTATTTGCTCATCACACCACCAGCATCAGAGATGTCAAACATCTCTGATTGGTTGTGGTCTGCAGTTTTCTGAAGTTTGGCCTGAACCAGATTAAAATATAATTGGGGGCGGCTAGGTGGCGTAGTGGATAAAACACTGGCCTTGGAGTCAGTAGTACCTGGGTTCAAATCCGGTCTCAGACACTTAATAATTACCTAGCTGTGTGGCCTTGGGCAAGCCACTTAACCCCATTTGCCTTGCAAAAAAATCTAAAAAAAAATGTAATTAGGAGGGGGGCAGCTAGGTGGCACAGTGAATAGACTACCAGCTCCAGAGTCAGGAGGATCTGAGTTCAAAGGTGACCTCAGACACTTAGTAATTACCTAGCTGTTTGACCTTGGGCAAGTCACTTAACCCCTTTGCCTCGAAAAATCCAAAAATGTAATTAGGAAATATTTTTATAAATAAATAAAATTATGATAAAAGCATAGATAAATTTTCATTTTAAAATTAAGTCAGTACATGGCTCACAGGAATCCTTATGTTCATATTAGGGGCTCCTATTTCTGTTTGAGTTTTAAACTACTGACCCATATTATCCATTTCTCCTTCCTCTTAGAGAAGAAAATATAGAGACCATCTACATCTTTTTCCCAATTCTGCACTCTAAATTAACTGAGTACTTACATTTTGTTTTACTCTCAGATGGAGAAGTGATCTTTGCCTTTCAACTTGTATCTTCAATTCCATTGCCTCCCAGAGTTTGCCCTTTTGATTATTCCTTCTCTTTTCCTAACCTTTAAGCTTTTTGCTCATTGATCTCTTTCTTACTATCTATTTCAGACATACTTTTATAAAACTCTTTCATCTTTAAAAAATGATTTCACTCCTAAAACTTTTGCACTCAGGTAGTTATTCTAAACGTCTGCAATTTTGATTCCAAGCTCATCACTGCTCCCCAAGGATATCAATCATACCTTTCATAAATGTCAAATCTGATGATTTTTTTTTTGTTCATTATACTTTACCTTTCCGTAGAATTCCATACTGTTGGCCCATCCCTTCCTCCTAGACATCTTATTTGACTTTACTTGAAGTTCCTAGGGTCAATTTTCCTCCTATCTCTTTGGTCACTCACCATTCTTTTTGCATGATTATCATCTTTATTCTATCCCATTGTATTTATACCCTAGGGTTCTTTGCTGGACCCTCTTCTTTTAAAAATGTACTTTTTTTTGTTGTGAGTTTAATTATCAACAAACATGACTATATTCATATACAAATATGAACTCATGAATATTTTGTTTTGTTTTATATGTATACTAAATTTGACATTCATGTTTCTTTGAACTCACTCATTTCCAATCCTTTTTATTTTATGTTATTTCAAAAATTTGTCACAAGAGGTTCACCCAGTCTTGTAGTACCAAAATTTCTCTGTTTTCCTTCTGAATTTATTATGCTCCTTACTACACCCCCAATTTATCACTACCTACTAATTTGTAGTTGTTTCCATATTGTCCAACTTTTTGTGGCCCCCATTTGGTATATTTTTTTTTTGCAGTGATTTTGGAGGGTTTGCCATTTCCTTTAAGTCATTTTATACATGAGGAAACTGAGGTAAACAGGGGTAAGTCACACAAGCTGGTAAGTGTGTGAGGTCAGATTTGAACTCATAAAGTTCTGACTAAGCCTGGCACTCTATCCACTTTGCTACCTAGCTTCCCTAATTTGTCCCCAACCCTAATTGGAGCCATGTCCTATAACATAAGCAGTCAATCAAAATAATTCATATTGGCCATGTTGGAAAAAGATATGACTCATTCTTTAGTTTTAAACTCTCATCTTTTTGCCAAGAGGTGGATGGCATGCTTCATCTTTAGTCTTCTGAAGTCATAATTGGTCATTTCATTGATCAGAGTTCTCTAGCCTTTCAGAATTGTTTTCTTTTACATTATTGAATTCACTGTGTTTAATTATTCCCTAGGCCTGCTCATTTATTCTGCACACATTCACACAAATCTTCCCAGGTTTCTCCAATTCATCATAGTTGTCATTTCTCACAGTTCAACACTATTCCATTACATTCATAAATCACAGTTTGTTTAGCCACTCCTCAGTTTGATTCCTCCCCTTCCCCCTTCTCTATCATAAGCTTATCCCTCCTCTCCTCCCTTGGATTCAGCTATCAGGATACTTGTTGTAGATAGTTTCCATTATGTTCAGCCCCAGGTTCTCTCTGTACTTATCCTGCATCATCAAGTGACTATTGGACATATTCACTTGGACAGTCCTTTAAGCATCTGGAACTTATGTCCAAAATAGACCTCCACATTTCCCTCCCAAATCCTCCCTTCCTGATAACTTTGCTATTTGTTACCTTCTCTACTTTTCTGTTCCACCACTATCATTCCAGTTAACCAGTTTCCAAACCTCAGGCTCATCCTTAATTCTTCTCTTTTCCTTACTTCTTTTTAATCGTCAAATTTTATTGATTGAATTTCTATAACAGGTCTTGACTATGATAGTTTCCTGATTGGTCTCGTTGCCAAAGAATGCAACTGACTGTGCTAAACTCTGCTCCCTCTTGCTTCTGAATGAAAATTCTTTTGTTTGTTTGGCTTTCAAAACCCTTTACAATCTAATTCCAGTATCAGACCTTCCAGTGTCCTTCATACACTCCTGAATTGTAGGTAAAATAGTATATGACATTCTATCTTCATGTCTTTGCACAGGAAGTCTGGAATTCCCTCCTCAACTCTGCCTCTTAGAGTCTCTTTCTTTCAAACTTCAGGGAAAGCACTAAAACCTATAGGAATTGTGTGTTGAATACAAACGCCCAAGACTTTTCCCTTGTACATTACTTTACATATATGTATATGTGTATAGATAGAAAATATTTAATTTTCTATGTATATGTTTCTTCCCCCATGCCAGTAGAATTTAAACTCTTTGAGAGAAGGGATTTTTTTTGTGTGTGTGATTGAATTGCTATATTAGACAAGTAATTGATACTTGTTAAATGAACTGGTCATAGCACTCTTCTTAAAAAGTCTTCACTGAGGAGTCCTTTTGATTCCTGAATAAAGGTCATAAGACTTAAAAGCTAGTAAGGATCTTAGAAAGCATAAGATCATAGATTTGTAAGTAGGTGATTTTTTTTTTGCAAGGCAGTAGGGTTAAGTGGCTTGCCCAAGGCCACACAGCTAGGTAATTATTAAGTGTCTAAGGTCACATTTGAACTCAGGTCCTCCTGACTCCAGGGCCGGTGCTCTATCCCCTGTGCCACCTAGCCACCCCCCAGATCATAGATTTGAAAAGGAAATCAGAATCCATCCATTCCAACTCATCATTTTAACAGTTGAAGAAAGTAAATGAAGTGAAAGTGATTTGCCCAAAATAAAAAGATAATATGTGGCAGAACCAAGATGTAAACCTGGTCCTTCTGATCTTGCCACTATACTACAAACTCTTTTGCATAACACTGAAAGGCAGCTTTATCTTGTATTGTTTCCTCCCTGCATTATTATGTTCTAGCCAAATTACACTACTGTCCCTTGGCAAAAAAAAAAAAAAAAAAATACCTTGCAGTCTCCCAGCTTTGTACTTTTGCTTATTCTCTTATACCAATTAATCCTAATTTAAAGACTATCTTTCATTCCACCTTCTCTAATGAAGTCTTCCTTGTTCTCCTTGGTAATAATGGATCATCTGTCATAGCATTTTTTTGTGCCACTCTAATGCCTTTATGTTTTATATCTGAATCTGATGCCTCCTTTAGATTATTATAAACATGAAAGAAAAGACCAAGTTTTATGTAAACTATCTCTCCTTCTATACCCCAGCATAGTGCTTTTGCACATAGTTAAGTACTTAATACATTTTTGTTTAATGAATGTGGCATAAATGTAATGAGTGCTATTCAGTGTTAACCAGTTAATCTGACATATAAATGATTGGATTTCACATGGGATGCTCTTTTTTAAAAGAAAAAATTTTATTTAAGGCAATGGGCTTAAGTGACTTTCCCAAGGTCATACAGCTAGGCAGTTATTAAGGGTGCGGGGCTGGATTTGAACTCAGTTCCTCCTGACTCCGGGGCTGATGCTCTATCCATTGTGCCACCTAGCTACCCCTACATAGGATGCTCTTGAAGGACATACAAGCTGTAGCAAAATGAAGGGATTGATTTTCTTAATTCTAAAATGAGGTGTCATTTGAGAAATTCTAGGAACTGAATCTAATTGGCTTCCTGTTATTCTACCTTTTAACTCTTAATTGCTCATGATTCAGAAAGCAGGTGATAATTTTTTTTATTATTTCTTGATTTTACTTTAAAGTCTGTGATATAACAAACAAGTTATCTCATTAAATACTACTAGATCTGATCTTTTGCAGAATTTTTAGTTTTAACCTATCAGATATGATTCATGGTCTGATAAACTTTTGATTCATTTAAAATGAAAATAAGAAAACGCTAACTTGGATAACTAGGTTTAAGCATAATTAAAGAAATTAGGAGTTGATATATATTGGATTTTGCTAAGTAGTAACTTTGTTCTTGCCAATTTGATATGCTCACTTTTGACATCTGACATAGAATCTAACATTGCTCCTTCAGAGTACTGTTTACAGATGAGTAACCCTGACTTACCTGTGGCAGAAGTTGTAACTCTTGGATTTCCTAAGTGTTATTATTAGATTTACCTACTGATAGGAATTTTGGCCTATCTTTCCAGGAAATGATAAACTCCAATATAATAGTCTGTTTTCTAGAATAAAGAGAAAACAAATATGAAGAAATAAATGTTTTTAATAATATTGACTTGATGTTAAATTAAAGTGCTAAAGGAACAAAGTATAATGAAATGAAGTTGGCAGCACTGGACATATTTTTCTAACTTTTCAAGTAAATTCAGGCATTTTCCTCCCAAAGAAGAGTAAATCCTGTGATAGTGATAATTAACTTGATATATCAGTTAATTGGGTTTATTTCTTCCACTTCAGCAGGCTGCTAAACCATTTCAGACTTGGAATCAGAAAAACCTAGAAATAACATGTTTTCTTTAACTTCTGTTTTTCTTTATTTTGCAGATTCTATGAGTAATGAGGGAATCCATGTTATCCATACTGTCTGTAAAGTTGTGCATTCATTACTCCTTAGATTCATAACAAATTAGTTGCTTGTTTTGTGACTATTGTGCCTTATTCTTTAGAAGAAATTTCATTAATATTTTAATGTGAATTTCATTTCCAAATATAGCCCATTTTCTCCAGAAAGCCATCCTTTATTAATAGAGAATTTAAAAAGGGAGTGGGGGAAACCAGTTGAGCAGAATTAACTAATACATAAACCAAGTATGGCATTAAATGTAGTGTTCCACACCCTTCTTTTCACACCTCTGCAAATACAGATAGGGAATGTTTCTTCTTTTTCTGCATAAGGATGGTGAATTAACCTTCCCTATTTGCATCCCTGATTGGACATCTTCTCATTTTAATAGTAGAAACTGCCTGTTTAGGAAAGTGGATGAGGGGGGAGGATGCCAGGTCCATATTTTTGTTAAGTAGCAAAAAGGAAAGGGGTCAAGCATCTTTGACATTTAGATGACTTTATGATTTGTATCTGGGATTATAATTTTCCTTATAGAGAGTGAAAATTTGAAAGAAAAATGTTTTCTTTGATTTTTAATCCCAAGTAACATTTTATGATACAGTACTTTATATTATGGTAAGGGAGAACCTATTTAAAACCATTTTAAAAAATATTTCCCATGTCATGCATTGCAAACTACTATCTTTGAAATAATTCTTATAATGTAATAATAACCAAATACTCTGGTATTTTTGGTGTGGCCTGCCTCTATTTCCTCTTTTGCCTTCTGTGAATGTCAATTTAGTACTTGCATAACTTTTCTTAACTGCTTTTGCTAATCAATGGTCATGTGCAGGGATTTTAGTGATCATTTTGGTATAGTTGCTGCTATTAAATTATACTTAAATAATCACTTTTTTTGTTAGTCAACAATATTAAATCCAGTCTCAGACACTTTGTCCCTTTCATGCCTTGCAGATCTTAAAGCACTAGTAAATGTTAGCTATTATCATTTTTGCTGAGCCTTTCCCCAATAGAATACTTACTAATACTTTGCAATATGAAATGAGAAATGAGGAGACAAAGAAATTAGGGATAAATTGATTTGTAGATGTTGGAATAGAGTCTTATTAGGGCATCCTTTAGAGAACTGAAAGAATTAAAATACAGCAGGAATTTCTAATAATAAGTTGTTTGTGTTTGCAAGATACTTGTGGAAACTGGGTCATAATGTAGTGGAAGAAGTATTATATTATACTGTAAATAAGTAGATCTGGGTTCAAACCCTGCCCTTCAGATATACCTAGCAAATGGCTTACCCTTTGAATCTTGGTTTCTACATTTATAAAATCAGAATAATATTTACTCTGCCTGATTTCATTGGATTTTGGTGAGAGTCATATGAAATAATATACATATATGAAAGCATTTTTTTAAATTGTAAAATGCTAAGATACTATAAATACTTGTACATGGAAGTTACAATTTAGAGTTATAGTAAGTTGTGCTTAAAAAATTTAAAAGGGAGGTGTTTGAAATTCTTCATTTAAAATTCATACTGGATTAGACTTATTTTTATTTCGTTTATCATTTCATAACTTTCTTCATTTTTCATTGTCTTCTATGTTAGAGAAACATCCCTCTCAAATCTGTTTGAAAATCTTACTTAGCCTTTAAACTTACACTTAGGTGCCATTTCTCCTATATAAAACATTTTCTGATTTCTTCCAGCTAGAAGTTATTTCCCCTCCTTAGCTCTCATATTTTAAAAAGTAATTTAAAAAATCCCATTTACCTTCAATAGACTAATTGTAGATTCCACTACAAATTAGGGGAATCTTTCCTCCTTTATTATATTGTAAGATGTTAAAGGTCAAGAACCATATATTTTGTTTTTGATTCTCCCAGAATCTTAAAACAATGCCATTTGACTAATAAATTCTTGTTGAACTGACTCTTCTTGAGAACCTATTTTTTGGTTTAAAAAAAAGTGAGATATCTAACTCAATATTTGTCCTTTGCAATTCCTAAGAATATCAAAAAAAGGGGAGGGGGCATCTGTTCATACATTTAGATTATTTCAGTGACCTTTTTATCTGATCAAGCTTTATTAAGTCTGTCCCTCCAATTATTCATATTACTATATCTAGAATAATATTCATCAAGAATATTATCATCATGCTTTTTCCATACTTAGAAACCTGTGTTAAGGAGAGGTGATAGGCTATGGGTACCAAAAAAGGTATAAAATATGTTGTTTTTCTTTGCTTAACTGTATTTTGTTGCAAGGAAAAATTCTATATGAGATGGGACAGAATGATTGGAAAATAATATTGCTATCTTTTAAAAACATCAGTAAGACAGGAAACTAGATGGTGCATATTGTATTAAAGAACCTGGAGTCACTAAGACTTGAATTCAAATTCAACCTGAAGCACTGCCTAACTGGGCAAGTCATATAAAATTCTGTTTTCTCTGATATCAGTGGGCATAATAATAGCACCTTCTTCACAGGGTTGTAAGAATTAAATGAGATATTTAGGAGTTTTTTTTAAAGATTTTATTTATTTTGAGTTTTACATTTCCCCCCCCAATCTTACTTCCCTTCCCTCCCACCCCACCCCCCACAGAAGGCAATTTGCCAGTCTTTACATTGTTTCCATGGTATACATTGATCCAGATTTAATGTGATGAGAGAAAAATCATATTCTTAAGGAAGAAACATAAATTATAAGAGATAGCAAGATCAGACAATAAGATATCAGGTTTTTTCCCTAAATTAAAGGTAATAGTTCTTGGTCTTTGTTCAAACTCCACAGTTCTTTCTTTGGATACAGATGGTATTCTCCATCACAGAGAGCCCCAAATTGTCCCTGATTGTTGCACTGATGGAATGAGCAAGTCCATCAAGGTTGATCATCACCCCTATGTTGCTGTTAGGGTGTACAGTGTTTTTCCTGGTTCTGCTCATCTCACTCAGCATCAGTTCATGTAAATCCCTCCAGGCTTCCCTGAATTCCCGTCCCTCCTGGTTTCTAACAGAACAATAGTGTTCCATAACATAGTGTTCCATAAATGTGTTCCACAGTTTGCTAAGCCATTCCCCAATTGAAGGACATTTACTTGATTTCCAATTTTTTGCCACCACAAACAGGGCTATTATGAATATTTTTGTACAAGTGATGCTTTTACCCTTTTTCGTCATCTTTTCAGGGTGTTGCTGGATCAAAGGGTATGCACTAAATGAGATATTTGTAAAAGGTGCTTAGCACAGAGGTGCTGTGTAAATACTTATTCCTTTTTTTCCTACCAGTTCCCTTTTTATAATAATACTGATTTTTACCTTTCCATTATAGAATTGAAAGCACTGTATAAATTCCTTGTTTTGTGCTAATTCCTGCTTTCCTTCTTTAGCACCTTCATTATCTTTTCTATCTTGAATACATTTCTCTTCTTCGTGACCATGTCATGTAATTTTTTCATTTGTTAACCTTAAAGTGCTATGTATCAGTTATTGTTCCTAACATTTCTTTTCAGCTTTGATTTATTTGTTGTCTCCAGAAAACCATCCTAGGTTATAACTCTATTCTGCTGTAAACTATTCCTTTCTTCTGTATTGCTTCAGAGTGTGTGTGTGTGTGTGTGTATGTGTGTGTGTGTGTAGTTTGAAATATATTTATTAAAGATTTTATTTATTTTGAGCTTTACAGTTTTTCCCCCAATCTTACTTCCCTTCCCCCACCCCCCACAGAAAGCAATTTGTCAGTCTTTACTGAAATATATTATCTATTAATGTGTGTATATAGAGTATATTAAATTGCATTTGATGAAATTTTATATTGTTATTCAGCTCATTTCATTACTTGATTATGTCTTCAGGAATTCCCAGTGATTGGAGTTTAAGAATTAGTACCATGCTTTCTTATTCTTTGGAGTCTAGTACCATATATAATATAGGTATTTGATAATTGTTGACCTTTAATTATTGCAGTATTTTGATTTCTTCTGTAATCTTCCCAGTCTTTTAGCTTCTTCACTTACTATCACAGAGATTTAAGTCTAGTTAAAAAGTTACTTATAAATACAAGTGTAAAGGGAAATGTGTCAGAAGTATTGATTTCTTAGTGTGGAATAAATTCCCAATTGGTTTTTTAAGTATAGCTATTGAAATGTACAGTGAAGTATCTGTTCTTGGTAATTACTTATTTTAAACTATATGACCTGTCAGTATTTTCTAGATATCATTTAGCCCCCCAAAAATTCTTAAACAGTAGATATTCAATAAACATGTTGAATTAGTAAAGAGTGAATTTTTTAAAGGATGATAGGAAAAATAATCAGGTATAGTGTTGGTCATGTCTGTTATGTTTAATACTATTCCCACATGTCTTGAGTTGAGGGATAATTATTTTTGTAGTTACAAATTTAGTTTTTCAAGAATTCAGTCTTTCAAATGATAATAATGAAATTTCTCGCTTTGTTTAGTCCAGAGAGAACTAATAAGCTAGCTTTTTTAAAAAAGACTTTTAGAATTTTTCCCATTTGGCCCAGCAAATTTTGAACTCCAAAAGTTCTGTAGAATTTCATTCTTTGTAGTGAAAAACAGGTTTGAGGAGGAGGGAAGGTATGGGGGTTTGTGAAGGTGAGTATTTGGGCTGGTCCTGTGTTTTGTTCCTTCATTCATCCCCATTTAGTACCAAGATTGGGACAAGCAAGGTATGCTGGGTAACTATAGGAACTACTTAATGAACTATTTAATATCCAGTTTGATGATTTGGAGTTGAATGGATCTCAAGTTAAAGAAAAAAAAGCTGAAAGGATTTTTTTTCTCTGCACCTAGGCAAGTTGTCAAGTGGGTGATATATATATATATATATATTAGTTCTTTACCACTGAAGATAAGCAGTCTTTGAGTCCTTGAGGAACTTTTCTGTGATATTTTATTTCATAATAATTATTCCATTTGAAAATGTTAGAGTTAATTTTTTGTGCAATGTTTTGTGTTTTGGGGGGGGACGGGTGGAATAGAAATACTTGAATAAAAAATTTACCAGTTTCCTGATACTATAATCTAGACTATATATATATGTTACATATAATCTATATTTTGGAGAAAACTGTGTCACTCCATCTAGTCAGTATAAAAATGACTCAAGTTTAGATTGTTTAAACTGTCTTTGATTTCTAACACTAAATTAATATATAATATAGTATGAAGGGCAGGAGGATTGTTTTTCATGAATAGTATATTTTACCATAACAATTGAAAGAAAAATAGAGTTTGATAGATGCCTCTGAACTGAACATTGTCCCTTCATAGTAACTTTTATCATTAGTTTATCCTGCTTGATTTATTGAAAATATTAATGAATTCATTCTCTTTTTCTAGAAGCCCTAGCTTGTCCAAGATATTTAAGTGATATTTAAGTCAGTCAAAAATAATTGATTATAAGCCTTTGCTTGTGTCAGGCACAATAAGGGATTGAGAGAAAGGTTATAATAATGATCCTTGCCCTCAAGTAGCTTATCCTATAATAGGGTATATAAATATTAATATCAAAAATATAGCTGGGCTTCACTTTAATCAGCTCACATGGCAAAGACCCTTTAATGAACCTGAACTAGTAACATTCTTAAACCAGAGACTATTTGATTTTTGTTTTTGTATTATTCATAGGAACCTGTAATGTGCTCTTAACTCTGCTAGCTTCATGGTCCTTTTCTTACGCATTTCAAATGCCACTTTGAACCAGAGGTCTCTCTCAGTTTCTTCCATTCTTGATGCCATCCCGCTAATATTATTTTTTGTTTACACTATTTATATATATTTTATGTACATAGTTATTTCTCTATTCTCTCCCTCATTAGAATGTGAGATCTTGAGGGCAGAGTGCTTTACTTTATATTCCCAGTGCATATGGTAGGTGCTTAATAATTTTTTTATTGATTGATTGTTCTAATTCTGGTTCATTCTTCATATAATTAATCTAAATAATATTTATTTAAATTAAAATTTGAATTATTCTCTTATAGTTTTGGAGGGTAGAAAGTGTGAATTATATGTCAACTTTTTTTTAACCAGGGCCTATAATTTCATTTGGTGGAAGGAGCTCCTTCTGATAGATTTCCCTTTAAGAAAGATCGGTATCCTATTTTCAGCTTTCAATCTTAGGTAGAGTCATCTTCTGGGCACATTGTTTATCCAGAGATAAAAACTGTATGCTCTTATCCTTGATTTGTATTTAAAATAATAGCTCTGCCACTAAATTGTACATAAATTTTTGCAGCTTAGAAAACTGCATATTAATATTATAGCTGTTTTCTTCTCTTTGTTAAATATTTGCCAAGTACATTTTAATATGATTTGAGGAAAAAATAATAACTGTGTAAGAAAAGGTACAGGTTTTAAGAATATTGTATTTTTGATTTTGAGAATATATGTTTCCTAGAATCTTTGATGTTTTATCAGAACAGTTTATCATTGAATATATTTGAATGTCATGAGTTAATTCTGATTCTCTTCAGTTCATTACTTAATCAAAGCTAAAATTCTGATATAAAAATTAAAATGTTCCTTTTACCAGAATTGTAAGATAGTTCTAAAGAAAATGGATATGGAAAAGGTATCCTGGGAATTGTTCTATAATATCCATTACTTCCCAAAGAGTCAGAGGTAATTAAAAGGAAGGAATTTGAAAGCACATTAAAGTGATTTAGTAGTTTGACCATTTATCCC
The DNA here is from genome assembly GCF_037893015.1 of Macrotis lagotis. Lineage (NCBI taxonomy): Eukaryota > Metazoa > Chordata > Mammalia > Peramelemorphia > Peramelidae > Macrotis > Macrotis lagotis. The sequence continues at coordinate 642,140,807 of NC_133658.1, forward strand.
TGAATAAAAGGCTTTGAAGACAAATTTGAGAAAATAAATATAACATGATTGAAATTATTTTGCATTCAAATACTTATAATCATTAGGTTTTTTAAATAAGTATTTTATATTTTATCTCAGAGAGTAATGTTTTTATCTTTGATAGCAGTCTTGGTCTGTTAAGGAACAAACTCTAGAGACTCTTGGCTTTACTTTGTTCTGGAATTCTGTCAGAGAATGCTTTATTGAGGGCAAAACTAGGTGTAAGAATTATTCTCTAAACACAGTTCCCTGTCATACCTGATATTGTGTAGCTATGATGTCTCCTTTGCTCCAATTTCAGGGTTAATGAAGCTCAGTAAGTAGTATGTTTCATTGTGCCAAACACTGATAATTTCATTACACATTCTTTTGTTGTCAATTTTTGGTATATATCTTTTGATTTCTGGGAAAATATAGTCTTAGAAAGTCATGACTAGTACATTGTTTACATCTTTCTGGTAACCTCTATCCTCAAAGGGTTCTGGGGGTGTGACAGGAGAGATATGAAAACCCTTTTGTGGATTCTTCAAACCAAGCTTTTTAAAAAAAAAAAACCTGTTTCTAGAAGTCAATTGATATTTCAGGTGAAAGAAAAGCTCTTGGTAGAAACAATATTCTTTGATGAATTTTTTTTCCCTTCCCCAGTCATTACATTAGAAGGCAGAAAGAGCTAATGCTTTGCTTTCTTTCAACTTGGAATGACTACTAATTTTTTAAAAGCAGAATTAACTACATTTTATGTGTATATATATATATATATATATATATATATATATATATATATATATATATGTTTAATAGTTTAGTAGTGTTCTTATTTTGAAGTATAGCTAAGTGAATTGCAGCATCTTTTGAATGTTTAGAATTTAAATTTAGTATTGGTATAAACATAAGTCTCTGGTATAGAATTTTATGATATGTGCTTATTTCTGCTTTTTGGAAATTTACACTTTCCCTACCTTATTAGTGTTCGAGATGGCCTTTAGTGCTTCATGAATGTTTGCCTACTGTTGCCACACTTAACAATATTTAATTTCATGTAATTGGCAGTGTGTTTTCCAGTGATCATTGGGGAAATTTCTGTTCTCAAATTCATCAATAAACAAATTGTTCCATCCATGAGCTTAATGCAAAAAAGAAAACTATATAGATCAGTAACTTAATTTTGGAACACAAACATTATTTTACTGACAACTGAAAAATATAGGATAATAAGCAGTGTTTGTGTCAGTCTGTGGGTTCCATCCTTTTAAATGGCTATTAAAATTTTATTTATCCATGAACCTTAATCGGACAAAGTTTCTGGCAATTACAGTAAACACATATGCATTATGAGGAAAAATTAATTTTCTCAGTAATTTTGAAGTAAATTGATAATAAAAGATTGTGATGCTACTATTGTTTTAAAAAGTGCACTTTTGGGGGCAGCTAGCTGGCGTAGTGGCTAGAGTACCAGCCCTGGAGTCAGGAGGACCTGAGGGTTAGGGTTAAGATTTTAATTGCCTAGCTGTGTGACCTTGGGCATGTCACTTAACCCCATCACCTTAAATAAAAATTTTTTTTCAAAAAAGTACACTTTGGATTATTTTTTTTAATTGATTTTGTAATTTAACTTGATGAATACCTCCTACAAGTATAGATTGGAAACTAGCAAAATGGTTTGCCCAGGTCTTCCTAACTTTGAGGCCAGCTTTCTAGCCATGGCACCAAGCTGCCTCTCATGGGATTATTGCCATTAATAATTTTCACTGTGTTCATATGGTTTTTTGGGGGGTGGGTGAGGTGGGAGTGTTTGGTTTCCTTTTTAAGAATATTGCAATTAAACCAAATAGAACTATTGAAAACCTTCCTCAAATCATTTGTGGATCCCCCCACCATTGTTCCAACTGGTTAGAAAACTAAAAATTAAATGTTTTTTTTCTCATCAAAGCAATGTTCATAATGAGAAATGGAAACAGAATTTATTTAGTGATGAGTATAGAAATTGACAATACCCTAGAATACATTACACACACTCTGGTTTTCAACTAACACATAGTTTGGCATTCTTAAAAGTAAAAAATGTGAATTTCATTAAAGGATTCCTTTGAAAAGAATTTTAACCTTTTGGAGATATTACATATTGTAATTGTTGTTGTTTTTACTATCTCACACCTTATAAAACAAAATAGAGAGCAACCAAATCTCTTATGAGCCAGAACCATTTTTACCTTTTGTCCCATGACTATCAGAAACCTTCAGGTTGTTATCAGATGATTCTACTCAATTCCAGCAGTGTTATGAAAGTTTCATAGTCCCTTATTCCATGATGAGGAACATGAAATTCAGGGAAGTGTTGGCAAAACAGCAAAGTTTTTCCTTAACTGAGACTATTTCCAAGGAATGTTTCCTAATCCTAGAGCAAAACCTTTTGCATTACCATGTTTTCCTTTTGCCAGAGACCTGATCCAAAGTTACTCTGAACCTTAGTTACCTTGGACTGTGCTTCTTAGAAGTCAGTTATATATATTGGTATCTAGGTGGTGCAGTGGATAGAGCACTGGTCCTGGAGTCAGGAGGACCTGAGTTCAAATGTGTCCTCAGACACTTAATAATTCCCTAGCTGTGTGTGACCTTGGTCAAATCATTAATCTCATTGCTTTGCAAATTACATATTTAGAATAGATGAATTTCCTAATTCTAATTAAATGTGATTAAATTTCTCTTATACTATATTTATCCTTGAAAAATGATTTAGCCAATTAGTACCTAAATCTTGGGTTTAAATTAATTGAGTAGGGACAGCTAGGTGGCGCAATGGATAAAGCACCAGCCCTGGAGTCAGGAGTACCTGGGTTCAAATCCGATCTCAGACACTTAATTACCTAGCTGTGTGGCCTGGGGCAAGCCACTTAACCCCATTTTGCCTTGCCAAAATCTAAAAAAACCAAAAATACAAAAAAAATTAATTGAGTAAATATCTCTTATCTTCATTCCTTGTTTTATTTTTTCTATTATATTTTTATTTTTGGATCTCAAGAAATTCACTTTTATGTCTAAAAATCTGTTAACTACTAGTGTCAGTGGGGAATTTCTATTAATCATTTTTGCCTAAAGTGAGCATATTTTGTATTCTTGACTCTTAGATTTCTTCAATGTTAGACCAAAGAATATATTCCTTGATATCCAAAAGTGGGAGTACATTTTGGAATCCATAGTGAGAGTGTAAATGAGAAGTTGACCCCAAACTATTAAGTACTTTGATTTCCTCCTCTCTATAGTCAGTTTATTATTCCTTCTAGAAATACTGCTGCATGTCATTGAATTTCTTCTCAAAAGGCATTTCAAAATAATAGCTGTAGAATATTGAGAATATATAAATCTCATATAAGTGGAAATCACTTCTAATGCTCTCAAGGCAATTATAGCAATTTCAGTCAATCAGTGTTTTTAGTAGAAAAGGGACTGATGTTTATTTTGTTCCTTATCTACATCTGCAGAATTTAGTTCTTTTGAAATTTATTTTTGTAAATTTAATGGAATTGGATCTTCTTGCTATTTTAATTTCTCATTTACCTGGATTAATTAAAGTGGTTGTTGATTGGATTGGATGTGCAGGTTAAGGTGTACAGGACCTCATCCTGTGTATCATGTACCAAGGATGATGTTTCAATGCATTGTTTGGTTGTTATATAGTTCCCATCTGTCTCTAACTAAGGCTATTACTTAGTGCTATTTCTATTTCAGTTATTCATTTCAGCAGACATTTATGAAAAAGCTAATATGTATATATATATATATATATATATATATATATATATATATGCAAGGCACTAGAAGTACAAAGACAAAAATGAACTTGTTCCCTGCCCTCAGGAATTTACATTTTATTAGTTATTTTTCAAAATAATGATAATTATTGTGCAGTGACACTATTTCCAAGGTCATTTATGTCTCATTTGGACTTTTCTATGGGATATGTTAAAATTTCATACCGTTACTTCTGATTTTAAAATAATTTTCCTTTATTATAGGATGAGCAGTTCTTAGGTTTTGGCTCAGATGAAGAAGTCAAAGTGCGAAGTCCCACAAGGTCTCCTTCAGGTATGACCAGCTAAGCAAATGGTATATTTGAATTTTAGACTATCAGGTTTTTGTGATTTTGCCTTGCTTTATCTGCCTTTAAAGAGATACTCTCTTAAGCTTTTTATATGTTATCTATCCTTCATAGCAACTAGGGAACAGTGTAAGAACTATTATTACTCAAGTGCCTCTTCTGCATATTCTACAAAGTCCCATTTTATTCATTCATTAGATTTTTTTGCTCTATGAAACAACTGTGAGAAGTATGCTTTGAATGATATGGGAGTCTGGTGGAGAAAGAATTATCAAGAATATTTTTTAGATTTATATAAGGAATGCTCTTTTGTGAAAATAATTCAGGAGTGACTTTTTGAAGGTTAATTTCCATTTACTATTGAAATGCTTGTCTAGTAGATAGAAATAAAAATTTAGCCGCTCATAATATTATTTTACCACCCTGACATCTACCCCAACTGCAATTTCTGAGTCTTAAAATGTATGAAATTAGAATTCTTTACTATTGATCCAGGGCATGTGGCAAACAGCAAGGCCAAACTGAAATGAAAAAGAGTTGAAATGAAATGAAATTCTGTGTATTAGAAACAGTTTTCATGATCTCAAATAGGAAAAACTTTAAATCAGACTGAGCCCTTAAATTTCAGGAGGCAGATTCAGTCTTATTTTTTGAAAACAAAAGATGAAGTAATGTAGAATGGTTCATGTGATGCCGTTATGTGAATGAAAGAAGTATAAATATATAGTCCATTGGAAATTATTCCCCAACCTATAGTTCATTACTGATTCCCTCTGTATTTTGGAGAGAAAAATGTGACCTGCCCAGTGTTCCCCACACCTAGTTAGTAGAAGAGTTGGGACTAGTCCTCAGGTTCTTTGTCTCCCACTTTCTTGTTTGCCTAGAACAGATTGAGCATTTCATGATTGAAATCTTAGACCTTTAATGAGTCTCTACTTTTTAATAGTCTTATCTAAAGAGTTCCTTTTTAAAGATAAACAGAATAAGTACTAAGAGCTAGCAAAGCCATCTGAATAGTCAGGTACAAATCTCTCAGTTTTAATTTGACATATATGTTTTTTTTTTCCTGACTAGGAGCTTTCTTTTAATGGTTCATAATAACTGTCTCTTTCAAGAAAGTTTGCTCTAAATTCTTTTGTTATCTCTTTCCTCGAAGACTCAGGTTTTGTTTCTCTAAAATGGAACTCTATAGATATGAATTCTTATTTAAGTAGTGGAAACCCAACTCCCTGCCATCTTCTACTTTTATTACTTTAATTGTGACTAGCAGCTGTTTAGATTTGATTGTGAATCTTTTAGTCTATTATGAATAGGGAAAATCATATGAGTTAATGAACGAGAAAGGCATTTATATTTAGATGGCTTTAATAACTAGATCAGAATGGACTTGTTTTAATAGATTATTTCCATCATCTAATAGGTGTTCATCTTTAGAGCTAAATCTCTAGATTTCCCCATCAGTAAATATTTTTGATCTAGGAATATGTTCATTTTTTGCTGGACTAGGGAAAGGATAGGATACAGCAGCATTTTATTAACTTTTAAAAAATACTGGATGGTAGAAGAAGTGTTTTAAAAAGGGAGCAACTGGAGGAGCTTTTTTTTAATCATCCTTCTAATAAACAGATGAATTTGACTAATTCAAATTTACAAAAATCTTTTCATTTAGATTAAAAGAATTATAATTTAGTTAATGGTTGATATACCCTTGTATCAAATTGGTAGTTAATGATTTTTATTATCTGGGTGATTGACCATGTCAGGTCAAGAACTTTAGCATAGTAGAGTAAATTAGAGGACTTCCCATTTCATTTAATTTCTTTATTAGATTACATGCCATTGAGGTCAGTGGTCTTGTTTTGATGTCTTTTGAATGTATTTCTGTCTAACATCATTTTGCTTTAGCAGAAGAGATTTTTGACACTTAAGTATTGTAGCAGAGACTGTGGACTACAAGTTATTGATAGAGCTTTCTAGAAGAGATTATAGGCTGCAAGTTATTGATAGAGCTTTCTGGAAGCCTTGATTTTTATGTGTTCATGACAGAATTGGAAGAATTATTGAATTTATTGATAAAAGCTTGGCCACAGACTTTTGATCTAATTATTTCTTACATTAGTAACGCATTCACTCAAAACTAAAGTTCTCAAATAAAGAATTGTTATGAGCCAGTGTAAAAATGTCTTTAAATTTAGGTCTTAGTATATTGGAATGTGGAAAATTAATACAGATTTTTAAATTCTCTTTTTCTCAGATTAAAGGTTTTTCTTAATCATCCGAAATTTTAGATTAATACTAGCCATGGAGAGTTACATTGAAAACATGTATTGCTACTTTTATTTTCTTGAAGAAGTAAAAGGCTATTTTACTTCATTCCTTTTAAGTTGAATTTTGAAAAGGAAAATCTTGCCCAAAATAAACTGCTTTATTGGATATTAAAACCAAATGGGGTATAATATAAAATTGGATCCTTTTCCTTTTGCATGTCTGTGGCATATGCTAAATTCACATTCACTTAGTTAAGGCTAGTCACTTTGAACTACATAGCTAAACATGTACTCTTTATTGTTTGATTCCATACACAGTTAAATCTAGTCCTCGAAAACCTCGTGGGAGACCCAGAAGCATCTCTGAACGAAACTCAGCTGTCCTGTCAGATTCTTCACCTGTGTTTTCCCCTCTAAGCAAACCAGAAACTAAATCTGGAGAGAAAATAAAGAAGAAAGATTCTAAAAATGGAGAAAAGAGAAGAGGAAGACCTCCAACACTTAGCAGTGTCAAATTCAAATTATCACAAGGAAAGGACATATCAGACTTATCAAAGGGGAGCAAAGAAGATACCTTAAAAAAAATTAAACGGACACCTTCTGCTACATTTCAGCAAGCAGCAAAAATTAAAAAGTTGAGAGCTGGTAAACTCTCCCCTCTCAAGTCTAAGTTTAAAACAGGAAAGCTTCAGATTGGGAGGAAAGGGGTACAGATTGTCAGACGGAGAGGAAGGCCTCCATCATCAGAACGGATAAAGACAGATTCAGTACCCCTCATTAACTCTCAGCTGGAAAAGCCCCAAAGGGTCCGGAAAGAGAAGGATGGTACACCACCACTCACAAAAGAAGAAAAGGCGGCTGTCAGACAAAGCCCTCGAAGGATTAAGCCTGTTAGGATCATTCCTTCCACCAAAAGGACAGATGCAACAATTGCTAAGCAACTTTTGCAGAGGGCAAAAAAGGGAGCTCAAAAGAAGATTGAGAAAGAAGCAGCTCAGCTGCAAGGAAGAAAGGTGAAAACTCAGGTCAAAAACATCCGACAGTTCATCATGCCTGTTGTCAGTGCGATCTCCTCACGGATCATCAAAACCCCTCGGCGGTTTATCGAAGATGAAGATTATGACCCTCCAATTAAAATTGCTCGACTAGAGTCTACACCAAACAGTAGATTCAGTGCTACATCCTGTGGATCCTCTGAAAAATCTAGTGCAGCTTCACAGCACTCTTCTCAGATGTCTTCAGACTCTTCTCGATCTAGCAGTCCCAGTGTTGATACATCCACTGATTCTCAGGCCTCTGAGGAGATGCAGGCACTTTCTGAAGAGAGGAGCAATACTCCAGATGTACATGCTCCTTTACCTATTTCTCAATCCCCAGAAAATGATAACAGTGATAGGAGGAGTAGAAGGTTTTCAATCTCAGAGAGAAGTTTTGGGTCTAGAACTTCTAAGAAATTATCAACCTTGCAAAGTGCCCCTCAGCAGCAAACCTCTTCCTCTCCACCTCCACCATTACTTACTCCACCACCACCACTACAGCCAGCTTCCAGTATTCCTGACCACACACCTTGGCTTATGCCTCCAACAATTCCCTTAGCATCACCTTTTTTGCCTGCCTCTGCTGCCCCCATACAAGAGAAACGAAAGTCTATTTTACGAGAACCTACATTCAGGTGGACCTCTCTAAAGCATTCTCGGTCAGAGCCACAGTACTTTTCCTCAGCGAAGTATGCCAAAGAAGGTCTTATCCGTAAACCAATATTTGATAACTTTCGACCCCCTCCACTGACTCCTGAGGATGTTGGCTTTGCTTCTGGTTTTTCGACATCTGGTTCCACTGCTCCAGCCCAGCTATTTTCAGCACTCCATTCTGGAACTAGGTTTGATATGCACAAAAGAAGTCCTCTTCTAAGAGCACCCAGATTTACTCCAAGTGAGGCCCACTCTAGAATCTTTGAGTCAGTAACTTTGCCTACTAATCGAACATCTGCTGGAACTTCATCTACAGGGGTATCTAATAGAAAAAGGAAAAGAAGAGTGTTCAGCCCTATCAGATCTGAACCAAGATCTCCTTCTCATTCCATGAGGACAAGAAGTGGAAGGCTTAGTACTTCTGAGCTATCACCTCTTACCCCACCATCTTCTGTCTCTTCCTCATTAAGCATTTCTGTTAGCCCTCTTGCCACTAGTGCCTTAAACCCAACTTTTGCTTTTCCTTCCCATTCCCTGACTCAGTCTGGGGAAACTTCGGAGAAAAATCAGAGACCAAGGAAGCAGACTAGCACTCCAGCAGAGCCATTCTCATCCAGTAGTCCTACTCCTCTCTTCCCCTGGTTCACGCAAAGCTCTCAGACAGAAAGAGGGAGAAACAAAGACAGGTCCACTGAGGAATTGTCCAAAGAGCGAGATGTTGACAAGAGTATGGAGAAGGACAAAAACAGAGAGAGAGACCGGGAGAGGGAAAAAGAAAACAAGCGGGAATCAAGGAAAGAAAAAAGGAAAAAGGGGTCAGAAATTCAGAGTAGCTCTGCTTTATTTCCCATAGGTAGAGTTTCCAAAGAGAAGGTTGTTGAAGATGTTGCCACTTCATCTTCTGCCAAAAAGGCTGCAGGGCGGAAGAAATCCTCATCACTTGATCCTGGGACAGACATTGCCACTGTAGCTCTTGGGGATACAACAGCTGTCAAAACCAAAATACTTGTTAAGAAAGGGAAAGGAAACCTTGATAAAACCAATTTGGACCTTGTCCCTGCTGCACCACCCCTCGAGAAGGAGAAAGCACTTTGTGTTTCTGCTTCTTCATCAAGCACTGTTAAACATTCCACTTCCTCCATTGGTTCCATGTTGGCTCAGGCAGACAAACTTCCAGTGGCTGACAAGAGAGTAGCCAGCCTTCTGAGAAAGGCCAAAGCCCAGCTTTATAAGATTGAGAAAAGCAAGACTCTCAAGCAAGCTGACCAGCCCAAAGCACAGGTATTCTTCATTTTGAAGTTGTATTTTGCAGTAAAAGTCTTAATTTTGTGATACCTAAAAAGGGGAGTGGAGACTCTTCTTTCCCTGAGTAATGATTATAGTGAGATAACAGATGGTTGAACATTTTAATTAAGCACTTAAGCAGAAGTTGAAGGGGATAAAAGCTATGGATATTAGTTTAAGATAGAGGAGACTTTTTTTTTTTTAACGCAGCAGAATAACTGCTAGTATCTCTGGCTAAGAATAAGTTGTGCTGGACCTTGAATATCTGAGAATAAACCTTTCTCATCTCCTTTAGATTTAACGTTCTTGGGGTGGCTAGGTGGCGTAGTGGATAAAGCACCGGCCTTGGAGTCAGGAGTACCTGGGTTCAAATCTGGCCTCAGACACTTAATAATTACCTAGCCGTGTGGCCTTGGGCAAGCCACTTAACCCCATTTGCCTTGCAAAAACCTAAAAAAAAAAAAGATTTAACGTTCTTCCAGTTTGAGATCACATTTTGCATTTAGAGGTTCTGTCAATTGGGTGTACCCTATGATGAGATTGAGACTTAGCTCTGACACTATATTAGCTGCTCTTTAATAGTTTTCTTCTGAGGAATAGAATACCCTTAGTTAGTAATTTTGACTTCTCCTCAAATCCATTTTTATGTCTTTCCATTTATACCTCAATATTGATCCTAGAAGTATATAAGAAACTTTATGCATATTAGGTAAAAATACAGTCATGATACTTTGGGAGTTTTGGTTCTGTTTTGTTTTAAATCCAGGAAAATGGTATAATGGAGAAACTTAAATGGATTTCAGTTGTGGGATTAGAGGCCACTTGGGTTCTATGGTTAGTCTTGGTTTACTGGCTTTAAAACAATAAATCTATTAAGAGTCATGGCATCAGTTTTGGAAATCTGTTTTAATCCTAGATCAAAAGAAATTTGTTAGGGTAAACTTTGATTTTATATTTTATTCATTTATTTTCAGAATATATATTTTAAATGTGAAACTTAAAAACGTCAGTTTATTATCTTTTTTTGTTTCAAATCTAGGGTCAAGAAAGTGATTCATCAGAGACATCTGTTCGAGGACCCCGGATAAAACATGTTTGTAGAAGGGCTGCTGTTGCCCTTGGCCGAAAGCGAGCAGTATTTCCTGATGATATGCCCACCCTGAGTGCCTTACCATGGGAAGAACGAGAAAAGATTTTGTCTTCCATGGGAAATGATGGTAAGTATAGTAATGCTGATCTGTGAACAGATGTTTAAATTTGATCGTTAATAATCTTGGGAATGAATAACAAATACATTCTTTTTTGTCATCATTACATTAAATTTCTAGAACACTGATCTTATTTTTATAAAGCAGGAACTCTTAATCTTCTATTTGCTTTTTAAGTATAACTATTTTAATATAATTCATTTCTTTGTAGTCTTATATATTTTATTTTATGTAATTAAAAACATCATTCTAAGAGGACTTCATAGTGATCACCAGACTGCTAAAGTGGTCCATAATAACACAAAGAAGGTTCAGAAATCCTGGATTAAGATAATTTTTCCTGTTTTTGCCAGAACTGTAGTTTATCCACATATGGTTGAGATTCTTACTTTCCAAAAAAAATTTAGAGACTTGATTAAAATTTTTAAAATCTGAAATAATGTTATTTCATACAAGCTCTGGCTTGAACATTTTAAATGCTTTTCTCTAGAAAATACTTTTTTTTCTGAACCATGAATTTTTTTTATTAAAGATTTTATTTGAGTTTTACAATTTTTCTCCCAATCTTACTTCCCTCCCCCCCAACAGAAAGCAATCTTCAGTTTCTATTTTGTTTCCATGTTGTACATTGATCCAAATTGAGTGTGATGAGAGAGAAATCACATCCTTAAGGAAGAAACAAAAAGTATAAGAGATAACAAGATCAGACAATAAGATATCAGGGTTTTTTTTTTTCCTAAATTAAAGGGAATAATCCTTGAACTTTATTCAAATTCCATGGCTCTTTATCTAGATACAGATGGTATTCTCCATTGCAGACAGCCCAAAATTGTCCCTGGTTGCTGCACTGATGGAATGAGCAAGTCCATCAAGGTTGATTATCCCTACCCCATGTTGCTGTTAGGGTGTACAGTGTTTTTCTGGTTCTGCTCATCTCACTCAGCATCAGTTCATGCAAATCCCTCCAGGCTTCCCTGAATTCCCATCCCTCCTGATTTCTAATAGAACAATAGTGTCCATGCCATACATATACTACAGTTTGCTAAGCCATTCCCCAATTAAAGAATGTTTACTTGATTTCCAATTCTTTGCCACCACAAACAGGGCTGCTATGAATATTTTTGTACAAGTAATGTTTTTACCCTTTTTCATCTTCTCTTGCGGGTATAGACCCAGTAGTGGTATTGCTGGATCAAAGGATATGCTCATTTTCGTTGCCCTTTGGGCGTATGAACCATGAAATTTTAAGGGATTTAAAAGATTACTTCCTGATTCCCCAGGACAGAGCATAGTCTTTAAAATCTAATACGTTTTCTTTGATAGACAAGTCATCAATAGCGGGCTCAGAAGATGCTGAACCTCTTGCTCCACCCATCAAGCCAGTTAAGCCTGTCACAAGGAACAAGGCACCACAAGAACCTCCAGTGAAGAAAGGGCGGCGATCACGGAGATGTGGGCAATGCCCAGGCTGTCAGGTGCCTGAGGACTGTGGTGTGTGTACTAATTGCCTAGATAAGCCCAAATTTGGTGGCCGCAACATAAAGAAACAATGCTGCAAGTGAGTGGGTATTTTATTTCAAAGACTTACTCTTTTTGCTTTGAAAGGCATTTCTTCATCTTTGTTTCTGGTTTTGAACCGAGAAGAGTATGTCTTACCTTTGCTAGACAAAGCCAAAAAGGTCCTCAAACTTGTGTTGATACTTGGGTTGGAGATTGGTTCTAGGTTTGAATCTTATGAAACAAAAATAGAGGTGTTATTCAGCAGTGTTCTTAAAGTAGAGAGGATCCCTAGATATAAAATGGACAGAATGCTTTCACAAAAACAAATTCAACATGAGGTTACAGTGACCATTTATTGTCAGTTAAAATTGTTTTAGTTTTTCTTATGATAGATTGTTGTAGATAGGCTATATCCAAGAAATTTGAGGTATGGTCTGAAAAAATTGTTTTCTCCACTCCCCACTCTCGCCCCTTCTGTGAGTTATTTTCATGTATATTTCAATATTTAACAGTGCTTCCTCCACACATTCAGGTTGCAGTTTTTCTACATCTTGATAGGTGATGTTCCAGTGTTTCTTTGACTGATAAACATCATCCTATGGTTATTCTTGTAATGAACCTCTTAGAATTTAGGTTGATCTAACAATAGGCCTAAAAATCTCCTGTGCCTATAATCAAAACCTTTCCTTATTTGTAAGATCTGCCAAAGATATCCATTTGTATTATTTTTGAGAACACAGTGTAACTTTTACACTAACATAATACATTAGAATATGATTTTAGTGGAGAATTTTTTTAATAAGTTTAAAATTGAAATTAGAAGTTTACATTCCAGGCGGCTAGGTGGCACAGTGTATAGAGCACTGGCCCTGAAGTCAGGAGTACCTGAGTTCAAATCCAGCCTCAGACATTTAATAATTACCTAGCTGTGTGGCCTTGGGCAAGCCATTTAATCCCATTGCCTTGCAAAAAAAAAAAAAAAGAAGTTTACATTCCCATGATTTTGACCTCCCTTTATTCACTTCCTGGAACTGGTACTGCCAGCATAAGTAATGTCTGAAAGCAAGGAGAAATGGCATAAAAGATTCTGGTATTACAAAAGCTAATTAATTATATTATGAGAACTGCTATATTTTCTGCATCTTCAAAAAAACATATCCCCAGGAAAAAATCTTTAAATAGCATCAGCTTTACCTGTTTTTATGTGGGGATTACATCCTTATCCCCTCTTGTCAAAACAGAAAGAAGTAACAAGCAAACCACAGCTTAGCAAATAATTAAGACAAAATTACACAAAAGGAGATGAAATGAGATCAATATTAAGAATCTAAGGCAAATCAATCCACCAAGAAGCATTGACAGTATGCTAAGTACTGGAGATTCAAAGAAAGGCAGAAACTGTTCTTGCCTTCAAGGAACTCATGTTCTTTTGGGGGAAACTCATAAACCATTTGGTACATATATAGATTCACACTAGTAACTAGGAAGTAGCCTTAGAGAGGAGAGCTTTAGCACTGGTGGACTTGAGAAAGACCTACTGAAGAAAGTGATATTTGAGCTGAACCCTAAAGGAAGCCTGGGATTGATTTTAAAATGTAAAGAGAAGGAAGCTGAGCATGGAGATAGTGAGATGGTGCAGGGGGCACGGTTATGTTAAAAGAAATGCCAGGTAGATCCACGTGACTAGATTGTAGAAGGGAGTAAAGCAGAAGACTGGAAAAGTAGGAAAAGGCCATATTGTGAAAGTCAGGAATTGTACTTTTAGAATATGAAAGTAGATAAAGAATCTGTTTTATGATTCTTTATTTATATTCAGAGTATGACATAAAAATGTGCTTTTTCACAAAGGAAGTAGGACTAAATTTTGTCAGTGTTTCACCTAGTTCTAACTAATTCAGTTGTATAATACAAAGTTGTGTGATGTAGCGTTAAAAACTGATACCTAAATAGCAACTCTTTCTACAACATATTCAACAACTGGACATCTATTCCCAGTGAATACCTGTTCTAAATTGTAGAAAGAAGTTGGAATTTGCTTCCCTTTTAAATTTCAAGAAAAATTAATAAGTTGATATTGGTACCTTTGAGGGCTGAGATTTAAATTGAGTTATGACCCTGATCTTTTGAATTCTTTTGAATTTAATAAGCTTTGCTCTTGGTAAATCTGAAGTAGATTTAGGGTCCTTTAGCTCAAATGTTCTTGAGGTAAATTAATGGATCTGTTTTAATTAGCCTTCTAATGTGTTTGTCTTTTAAAAGTAATTTGTCTTCTGATCCATCTCTTGTTACTTACTCTAGGATGAGGAAATGCCAGAACCTGCAATGGATGCCTTCCAAAGCCTACCTGCAGAAGCAAGCTAAAGGTAGAACGTTATGCATTTGTGTGCACATCTGATGCTTAGCTCATTCCTTTCTCCAATAAAGATAAGTTCTCTTTGTGCCATTTGGGACCAGCTTTCACTGAGAGAAGCAGTGTATAACATTGCATGATAGTTTTAAGTTTCTGTTTTAAATAAAAGTACTATGTACTATTTACTTGTGATCTTGTTTCCCATAACAGCTGTGAAAAAGAAAGAGAAGAAGTCAAAGACCAGTGAAAAGAAAGAGAGCAATGTAAAAAATCTTGTGGACCCTAGTCAGAAAACAACTCCACCAGCAAGAGAGGATCATGCCCCAAAGAAAAGCAGTGAACCTCCCCCCCGAAAGCCTGTGGAAGAAAAGAGTGAAGATGGAAATGCTTCTGCTCCAGGGGCTGATCCCAAACAATCCAGCACTTCTACTGCTAGGAAGACTGGCAAGCAGGTCTCCCAGCCAGTGCAGGCCTTGCCTCCACAGCCACCTAGCACAGTACCACTAAAAAAGGAAGCTCCCAAGACCACTCCTAGTGAGCCCAAGAAAAAGCAGCAGCCACCACCCCCACCCCCACCACCTCCACCACCTCCTCCACCACCTCCACCACCTCCAGAAACAGGTGAATAAATGAAGATAGAAGGATTTGCTAATCCCAAGCCAAAAATACCAACTAAAACTCTGCTTTTTTAAAAGACATCTGTATTCTTCTAAGGTGCTATTAGACCAACAAAAAGCCTAAAATGTATGCCCTATGTAAATTACTATGTAATTTTAAGTCCTGGGTTCAGAAAAATCAGCCACCATGTGTTCTCTGCCCAAACAACACTTAATAAATGTAATTAAGTACTTGCTACTCATAAGGCATTTTGCTAGATGCTGGGGATTCAAAGATATATACGACACAGACCAAGGAGCTTACAATCTAATGGGGATAAGACATGTATCACAAATACACAGATAACTGTGGTACAGGAGAAAATGTGGTAAGTGCAAAGGAAAGATCCAGACAAAATGCTGTGAGAAATTTGAGGAAGAGATCAGTTTCAACTTGGGATAGGGGTAGGGGCAGGGTTAAAGTGGCATTTGAATTGGGCCTTGAAAGAAGGAAGGAAAGGAACTTCACCAGACCCAGAGGTTTAAAAAGGGATTCCAATTCTAAGCACAAAAGAATTCATGAGAAAAACCATAGGAAAGGGACAAAATTAGAGCAGAAGAGAGAAAAGGTTTAGGTTTTGTTTTAAGGCAGACTAGAAAGTTAGATGGGGCATAAACTGTGGAGAATTTGTGAGCATTAGAAGTTTAGGCAGTAAAGAACCACTAAAGATTTTTGAATGACAATGAATAAGGAGGATTATTCTGGAGAAAAAGTAGTTAGACTAGAAGCAGGAAAGCCAATTAAGACTTGGCTATTCTAATTAATAATCTAGGAAAAGATTTTGGCCTGAACTGGAATGGTTACAGAATAAATGGAAAGGAAGCAAATTTGGGGAATTGTCTTTAATTTCCTACTCAGATTCTTCCAGGATTAAAACATTTTTTGATTTAAAAAATTTCCTAGGTGAATCAGTCATATTTAGAGTAGTCCTTGTTACCTAGAAATGATTGTAAGATTGTTAGCCACCTGACTTTTATAATTTATTCTTAATTTTTTTAGTACCAGAACAAAGCAAGCCGAAAAAAGTAGCTCCTCGCCCAAGTATTCCTGTCAAACAGAAACCAAAAGAAAAGGTGAGGTGTTGTTTCTTTACATTCCAGTAATTCAGCCTATTTTTGTTAGAAAAGTAAACCTATTTTATGACTCTTTATAGTTTGGTTTTTGGTTGAGTTTTTGTTTCTTTGGGTTCCAGGATCTTAAAAGATCAGGTAAAGAAGTCTAGATCAAGGATTTAACCCATTTCTCCATTTTTTTACTCCTCCCTTGGTTGCCCCTTTTGGAGTTGTCCTTGCAGACATTACCCAAGGAATTTACTATGATGCAGCCTGCTTAGGTGGTTAATTATGATTTCTCACCCCTTGCACAATTAGTCCTTTAATAGTTTCTGTCTAATACTTATTCTTCCATTACAATACTTATTTTTTCTTTGATAATTTATGGATTTAGAGAAAGAATATCTTTAAGGAGTATCTATGAAAATACTTTGCTTCTTTCCTTCAAAATTCTCTTTTGGAAATTTTACAATTGGTTCTAAATAAGATTTGTTTTAAAATTTTTTCCCCCTCTAGTACTGAATAAGTTGCAAGGAGGTTTTGGTTTGCTTTTGTTTCCACCTCTTGACTCTTTAGGAAAAACCAGCTCCAGTCAGTAAACAAGAGAATGGTACCCTGAATTTACTCAACACACTCTCCAATGGAAATAGTTCCAAGCAAAAATTGCCAGCAGATGGAGTTCACAGGATCAGAGTAGACTTTAAGGTAAAGAGGCCAAATGACTTAATTTGGACATAATGGGTTGTAAATAAACATTAGAACTGTATTTCAAGTAGCATCAGTACTCTTAGCCTGGGATCCAGAAATTTTTAAAAAAATATTTTGATAGGGGCAGCTAGGTGGCGCAGTGGATAGAGCACCCGGTCCTGGAGTCAGGAGGATCTGACTTCAAATCCTGTCTCAGACACATAATAATTGCCTAGCTGTGTGACCCTGGGCAAGTCACTTAACCTCACTGCCTTGTAAAAACCAAAAAGAAATTTTGATAATTATTTCAAAACAATATTGAATTTGTAACCCTGTGTATACTGTTCTATGCATTTTAAAAATATTCAATGAAGGGGGTGGCTAGGTGGTACAGTGGATAGAGTACCAGCCCTGGAGTCAGGAGTACCTGAGTTCAAATCCAGCCTCAGACACGTATTAATTACCTAGCTGTGTAGCCTTGGGCAAGTCACTTAACCCCATGTTATTTAAAAAAAAAATATTCAATGAAGGAAGTCCATTGATTTCTCCAGAATGCCACAGGGATTTGAAAAAGAAGTTAAGAAACCCTGCTCTAATTGAAGGACTTAGAATATTAGGTGTTTGAGATAAATTGGAATTTCGGGAATTTCTCCCAGCTTTTCTCTTCTGGGCAGTGATCTTGTATTTGATGAATAAGCTAGAGACTCTTAGGAGGAACTTTGTTTGACTGGTCTTGAGCAATAACAAATGGCTAGAAAAGATAATTTCCAGAGGGCAGAAAAATTCTATTAAATAGAGAAATTTATCAAACCATGGAAGAACACTTGAGTTATAGAGCTGTAAGAGAAATTTGATTCTAGCTATATCGATACAGCTTACTTAGTATGAATTGAATGCTGAGGTTTTAAATGACTTGTGCCTGAGGTTAATTAGGAAAAAAAAGTAATACAACGTATTTTTTTAATTCACTAAAATACAGAACTTTTAACTATGTTATTATGGTAGTTTTGTAACTATAATATTTATTTTACCCCCAAATCCCATCTTCTTGGAAAATTCATAAGTACAACTTTGTTTTGCTTTGTAGGAAGACTGTGAAGTAGAAAATGTGTGGGAGATGGGTGGTCTAGGCATCCTGACCTCAGTTCCTATAACTCCTAGAGTGGTTTGCTTTCTCTGTGCCAGCAGTGGACATGTGGAGGTAATATATCCTCAGTCAATCAAAAAATATTTATTAAGCACTCATTGTGTGCCAGACATTATCTATGGATACAAAAAGAAAAGTGGATCAATCCTTGCTTTCAGTGCAAGGAACTTATGTTCTTTTGGGATAGACAACATGTTTATAAAGTGAATAAAGTGAATCTGGAGGGGAGATGATACTAGCAGCTGGGGGTGGGGTTGGGATAGGCTTTGTACAGGAGGTAGTGGTAGTATGTGAACTCCTTGAAGGAAATAGGATTTTAAGAGGTTGAAGTATAAATATAAATGTTGTTTTAATAGAAATTATTTACTGCTTTGTTAGAATATGGTAGATGTTATGTCCAATATTAAATATTTTAGAGGAGATCTTTGGTGACTTTTTCCAGGAGGTAAGAAAGAAATCAGGCAAATTGAGGCTAAAAAGGTTTTTGAGAAGACCTGATTTCTTTAAAACAGCACAACAGTAACATAGATCTTTAGCTTTACTAGAGTTAAACTGGAAGAATAGCTTCTGACTTTTAGGTGCCAAAGTATAGCATATGGGATAATAACGTCATCTGGTGAGTGAAGGATTTGCTTCTGATAGCTATAAATGTATCCATTCCTAGTTAAAAGTTCAAATGGCTTTCCTATATAAATACATGACACAGAATTAATTTTATAGCAGTAATCATTCTGTCTTCAGTTCTTAGTCCAGCACAGAATTTGAGTTGATATGTATATAATCTTAGACATGTTCTCCTAAAACTAAACAAAAACACACAATAAACTTGATCAGAAGAAATTTCTAGTAACCTCTACTTTAAAGTCTTATCTGGGTATTTCTTCCTATCTTCAAATGAATGTTTTCTAAAATCCCTGTCTTATATGAAACAATTTGTCACTGAAATTGGAAGGCAGTAAAAGGACATAATTGTTTCTAGGGTTTCATTCACATATCAATTCCATCAATTAAATTCTACTTGTAAAAATCAGAAAAAAAAGAGAGTTGGTTGATATTTCTAGGCAGTGGCTGATACATTGCTATTATATCTCTTTTAGTTTGTGTATTGCCAAGTCTGTTGTGAGCCCTTCCACAAATTTTGTTTGGAGGAGAACGAGCGCCCTCTAGAGGACCAGTTGGAAAATTGGTGTTGTCGTCGCTGCAAATTCTGTCATGTGTGTGGAAGACAACACCAGGCTACAAAGGTATTAAGAATAAATAACATAACCACTTGGAACACTTTCTTCTGTCTGTATTTCCTGCCTGTTCACAAAATTTCTCAGTATTCAAGTGTTAGGATTTGAACTTTTTTAGTAACCCTCTCTTTAATAGAATGTTAAATCTGTCAGAGAATTTAGAGATTATTTTTGTCAATTCCAGCAGAAAATTTAGAGATTATTTTTAGTGACATTTTTATTTTATTTTGCTCAAACCATACATATACTTAATAGTTAGAACTTTTTCTGACTTTTAGGAGGCAGCTGGATGGTACAATGGACAGAGTACCAGTCATAGAGTCCAAATCTGACCTCAAACAGTTGACACTTACTAGCTGTGTGACTTCAGGCAAGTCACTTAACCTTGATTACCTCACATCCAGGTTCATCTCCAGTCTTCCTGATCCATATGTAACCATTGGACCTAGATGGTTCCAAAGGAGAAATTAAAACTGGTGACTTAGACCTGCACTCCCTCACTCAAATCTGTGCTTATTATAACATCACCTCCTTGATGTCATAGTCTTCTTTAAAATGATATTAACTGGGGGGGGGGGGGGGGGCAGCTAGGTGGCGCAGTGGATAAAGCACCTGCCCTGGAGTCAGGAGTATCTGGGTTCAAATCCGGTCTCAGACACTGAATAATTACCTAGCTGTGTGGCCTTGGACAAGCCACTTAACCCCATTTACCTTGCAAAAACTTTTAAAAAATGATATTAACTAGAATAGATCAATAAATATGAAAGTACCTGCTATATGTCACGCACATATGCAAAGTAAAATAAATACCTTTAATATTTCCCTTCTTTAAAAACAGTTTGAATTTCTAAATGGACACAATTTGACCTGGCTATGGCTATCAGAATGTTTGTAATAAAATCACACACAACCATTAATCCCAAGGAATTTATCTCAAACTTGTTTCTCTGAGGCAGTAAAATTAAACATTTTATGTACAATGGATCAGGATTACTGGAAATGACTCTGAATGTGAAGTAGTCAGGGTTAAGGGATTTGTTTGAGATCACACAACTAGTGAGTTTTAAGTTTCTGAGGCTGGATTTGAACTCAGGTCCTCCTGACTTTAGGACTGGTGCTCTAGCAACTGCATTACTTACTACCCCAGAGTATATGAAGAGGAACAGTTTCAGATAGAGTGGAGAAATAAAGTTATACTAGATCAGGGAGGGCCCCAGAATAAAAAGTTTGAACTTCACAGTGAAGATTTCATAGTTGACAGAGACTTCAGAGTACATCTAGTTCAAACTCTGCCTGACCAGAACTTTTAACTATGTTATTATGGTAGTTTTGTAACTATAATATTTATTTGAAGACTTCCTTCAACAGGGAATTAGAGAGTCATTAAAGGTTTTAAGTGAGAGTGACATAATCAGATCTTTGAGAAAGACGATTATTCTACCTATATTATGAAGGATGAATTGGAGAGGGGCATGGGAAAAGGTGGACAAAACTTGTTAGAAAATTATAGCTATAGGGGTGGCTAGGTGGCACAGTGGATAGAGCACCAGCCCCAGAGTCAGGAGTACCTGAGTTCAAATCTGGCCTCAGACACTTAATAATTACCTAGCTGTGTGGCCTTGGGAAAGCCACTTAACCCCATTTGCCTTGCAAAAAAAACCTACGATGTCCTGTATGAAATGAAAATTGAGAAGAGTGGAAAGATGTGAGAGATGTTGCTGAAGTTGCTTTGAAGCTGGAATTCTTTTTTTTTTTTGTATCTACTGTACCTGGCATATGGTTTGTGCTTAATAAATGTTTGTTGATTGATAGACCAATTAATTATTCGGTCTGCTTATATATGAAAGGTGAGACATAAAATGGTCAGAATAATACCATGGTTGCATACATGAAAAAAACTGACAAAATGTTGTCAGATAGAAACTGAAGTCAAGAAGGAAAGAGTAGTTATAGTAGGAAAATATATGAGTTTGATTTTGAACGAATTGATGAGTAAGTAATAGGATGTCTATATCCAAATTGAAGTTTCTTTCCTAAGGATGTTTGAAATGCAAAAGAGGTTAGTGCTAGAAACATAAGAGTTAGAAATCTTCCAACCAGAGATGACAGTTGTTAAGAATGCAAGGGATTACCTAAGAAGTATATTTAGGGAGAGAAGAAAAAGCTAGAGGTAAATCTTGGACATCATCTTAAGTTTTAAGTTTAAGCCTTAAGTTTTAAGGCTTAATAATAGAATGAAGATATTCATATGAAAAATTGCTCTAAATCATTACTTATTAGAGAAATGCAAATTAAAGCTTCTCTGAGGTACCACCTCACACCTCTCAGACTGGCCAATATGACCAGAAAGGGTGGTGGGAAATCTGGGACACTATTACATTGTTGGTGGAGCTGTGAACTCATCCAACCTTTCTGGAGAGAAATTTGGAACTATGCCCAAAAGGTAACAAAAATGTGCATACCTTTTCATCCAGTAATATCACTACTGGACCTATACCCTGAAGAGATGATAAAAAAGGGTAAAAACATCACTTGTACAGAAATATTCATAGCAGCCCTGTTTGTGGTGGCAAAGAATTGGAAATCAAATAAATGTCCTTCAATTGGGGAATGGCTTAGCAAATTGTGGTGTGTATATATATGTCATGGAACACTATTGTTCTATTAGGAAACCAGGAGGGATGGGAATTCAGGGAAGCCTGGAGGGATTTGCATAAACTGATGCTGAGTGAGATGAACAGAACCAGAAGAATATTGTACACCCTAACAGCAACATCGGGGTGATGATCAACCTTGATGGACTCGCTCATTACATCAGTGCAACAATCGGGGCAATTTGGGGCTCTCTGCAATGGAGAATATCATCTGTATCTAGAGTAAGAACTGTGGAGTTTTGAACAAAGACCAAGGATTATTACCTTTACTTTAGGGAAAAAAACTGGTATCTTATTGTCTGATCTTACTATCTCTTAATACTTTATGTTTCTTCCTTAAGGATATGATTTCTCTCGTCATATTTGATTTGGATCAGTGTATACCATGAAAACAATGTAAAGACTGGCAAATTGCCTTCTGTTGGGGGTAAGGGGAGGGAGTAAGATTAGGGGAAAAATTGTAAAACTCAAAATAAATAAAATCTTTATTAAAAAAATAATAGAATGAAGAGTCAGGAAAGGAGATAGAATACTCTTATCAAGATCAAATGAGCATAATGATGAAAGAAAAGAAATAGAATGTATTCATTTACTAGGAAGGTGATAAACAGAATTGAAAATTTAAGAGAGATCAAGGATGATGAGAATTTTTTTTAAAAAGCCATTGGATTTGACAATAAGTCATTGATGGATGACCTCTGAGAGAACAGTTTCATTAGTGGGTGAGGTCAGAAACTCAACTGCATGGTGTTAGAATAGTAAAAAAAGGAGATATTGGTTATAGTTGACTTTTTTAAGAAGTTAGCTATGCAACTTCTGTGGTGGAGTTAAGATAAAGAAAGCAACTCACCCCAGAGACAGTGCCATTGAAATCTGAACACAGACTGAAGTACATTTTTTTCTTTCTCTCTATTCTTGGGGTTTCCCATCTTCTTGGGGGGAGGGTTATGTTTATTCTTATGTTTACTCTTACAGCATTTAATTTACATCAATGTATGGCATGGAATCAATGTAGAGACTGTTAGGCAGCCTTCTGTGGGGGGGAGGGGGAAAAATGTAGAATTCAGAGCCTTGCAAAAAATGATGGGTACATATTACTATTTTATAAAATTATTAAATGGTAAATGTTAAAATGTTAAAAAAAACTTATAATGTGCCAGGAACTGTGCTAAATATTTAAAAAAAAAAAAAGAAGTTAGCTATGAAGAAGCAAAGATAGATGGAGAGAAAGCTGGGTGGGCTAGAAGGGCCAAGGGAAAGCTCTTTTTTTTTTTAAATTGAGAAGATCTGAGCATATTTAGAAGCAGATGGGCTGGGAGAGATTAAAGATATTTAAGGGAGGATGACTGCTGGAGCAAGGTTCTAAATCAAGAGAGAAATATGATCAAGAATATAAGTAAAAGTATTTGCTTTTATGGAAGAAGAAAGATACAGCTTTCTCTCCAGACAAAAAGAGAACAAAGAGTTGATAGTGATGCTGATGGATCATAAGGAAGTCCTTCTAGTCTATTCTCTCATTTTACAGATAAGGAAACAGGCCTAGGGAGGTTAAGTGATTTCCCTAATCTCACATGGGCAATGGCAGAAGTTGTATTTGAATTTGGGTATTCTGACTCCAAATCCAAGTTGTTCTTTCAATTATCAGTGTTTTGAGAAGTCATGAAAACTGGAGGAAGGAAATGAGGGAATTCTTATTGCATGACCTTTATTGTCTCAGGGAAGAAGGGGCAGTTTGTGCATATTCAGAAGGGAGAACTGTGGATGAGAGGAGAGATTAAAAAAGAGAGTTTTGAACAGTTGCAGTGGGCAATAAAATAATGAAATAATGGTATAATAGAAAGATTGATTGTCAAGTATAGTTAGGGTCCAATTTTATGTTGTGTCCTAGGATAAACCAGTTTGAACAGAAGTACTGAAGACACCATGTGCCAAGATGAAATTATTTCTTGGAAAATTATTTCTTTTGACACATCACTTATTTACTAACAACCTAATTACACACTGCCCCACCTCCCCATCCTACATTCTTCTCCAAAGACAGTTTATCAAGTTTTTTGAGATTTTTTTTTCAAGACAATGGGGTTAAGTGGCTTGCCCAAGGCCACACAGCTAGGTAATTACTAAGTGTCTGCAGCCGGATTTGAACTCAGGTATTCCTGACTCCAAGGCCAGTGCTCTATCCACTGTGCCACCTAGCCGCCCCAGTTTATCAGTTATTAACAGAAATAAAAAATAATAGAATTCTGGGAGGATGATGAAGTAAGAGATAATGCCAGGATTCACCTGTCCCCTTACCACTTCAATAAGAAAGGTATCAGAAAATACAATAAAAGCAACAGTGCCGGAAAGAAGGAAAGTAGAAGAATTTTGTATTAAATAATTCTTTATGAAAAAATAATGGATGACTGGTACTCCTGTTCCTGGATGCTCTCCTTACGCAGTCCATTGCAGCAGTGACACAGGTCGGTCTCTCACTCTCCTTGGCCTTTTTTGGTATTTAATTTTAGACATCACTTTTTGAAGTGACATATCCCTGACCCATGATATCCCAGATACAGAATATCTCCATATAGATTTTGACTTATTTATGGGACCAATTCCTGAGCAAGAGGGAAATAACTTGGCCATTGTTTAAAAAAAAAAGTTCCAGTGGAGAAGAAATCAAGCTACATAGCTTCCTTGGACCATGCCCTGACTGTCCCTTATCTCTACTTCTCTGTGAATTGGGTCCCCATGAAATCAGCCACTTCTGGGGCTCAGGCTAGGGACAGAAGAAAGTTATGATTAACAGCAAAGAGTAACCCAGGAGAATGGATGTAGTAAAAAGTAGACAGCAGATCAAGTTATGGTAACTTTCAGCATCTCCCTTCATCTGTTAACCTGATGGCCCAGAGAGAATGCAGGACAAACCAGCAGAAATTTGAGGAAAAGCACTAGGTCTCATTTAGTGCAATTTAATAGGGAAAGAGTATGAAGATAAATAAGACCATACTTGAGGAAATACAGGAGAGAGAAATTAGTAGAACAACTAATAAAGACAAAAGCGTCAAAAGCAAGGACAGGGGGCCGCTAGGTGGCTTAGTGGATAAAGCACTGGAGCCAGGAGTACCTGGGTTCAAATCAGACACTTAATAATTACCTAGCTGTGTGGCCTTAGGCAAGCCACTTAACCCCCGTTTGCCTTACCAAAAAACCTAAAAAAAATAAAGCTAGGACAATGAGGAAACAAAGAAAAATCATCATAAATGAATACAATGAGTAAGTATTTTGTAGCAAAAGAAATTGGATTTAAAAAAACGCCCAAGGAAAATGACAATTACCACAACAAATTATATGAGACCCCAATAAACTAGATGATGGAGCATCTCTAAGAACCTTTACAATATTTGAAAAAGATGTAAAAAATCTATTCAAGACCTAACCAAATTAAAGTTCAGGTTTCTCATCAGATTGATTCTTTGACATGGAGACTAAAATTAAGACTATAAAATAGCACAATAAGAACGAAAATTAAAATCAAAAGATTGGAAGAATATGTGAGAGTGCAACAAAACAAGAATATTAAACAAGATAGGATGGGACAATATAGCCTAAGGAATAATCAGCTTCCAAAGAAGCTGATTAAAAAGCAGCCCTACAAACCATTTTTTAGAAGGCCATATTAAGAAAATTGTCTATAATTATTGAAATTAGATGAAAAGATAAAGTTTGGGAGAATTCAGATAGCAATAGAAAGAAATCCCAAGTTCAATTCACTAATAAACTTAATTACAATATTAAGTAACAATTGCAGGTAGCCTGGGGGAAAGGAGAATCTTTCCAAGGAAAACTAATAAAGAACATGATTCTTTTTTAC
Organism: Macrotis lagotis; assembly: GCF_037893015.1. Classification (NCBI taxonomy): domain Eukaryota; kingdom Metazoa; phylum Chordata; class Mammalia; order Peramelemorphia; family Peramelidae; genus Macrotis; species Macrotis lagotis. Next base: position 642,166,512 of record NC_133658.1, read on the forward strand.
AATAAATCAAAGCAAAAGTTTGAATCTATTATCTAAAAAAGCAAAGATAAGCTTGATCTTCTTCCCTAAATTAATAATATAAATTCATCAGTAAAAAGATTAAATATTTAGCAAAAGGGAATTTTTGCATCATACTTGAAAAAGAACTCAAAGGTGAATGGTACATATTCAACATGGATAGTTTTCAAGAAGAAAGGTTTTAGTTAGCAATAAAAGACTAAAATAGCTGATCAAAATAATTGATCTAATTAACTTTTGACTAATTAAAAATAAGATGAATTCACTACAATACATAAACAATTATCAGAAACTATTTTGCAAAATTCCATGCAAAGAAGAAAGTGAATAAATAGCAGCAAAAAAACATAAAATACCAAAATTTAAAACAAAAAACTAAAAAGCTTAACCCAGTCTCAAAAAAATTTAATTTGAGTAAGCCATAAGTGAACTGCTGATGAAAAAATCTTGACTCTCTTTCTAATTACATATAAACAATTTTTAACATTTGGGTTTTTTATTTTGAGCTCCAGATTCTTTCCTTCCTTTCCCTTCTCCTTGAAAAGGCAAGCAAGTTAATACAGGGTATACAAGTGAAGACATGCAAAACATTTCCATATTAATCATGTTAAAAAAAAAAAACAGATTCCCACTCCCCCCCCAAAAAAAGAGCAAGAAAAATTTTTAGTTTGCTTTGCTCTACATTCAGACTCTTACCAGTTCTTTCTTGGGCTAGATAACATTTTTCATCATGAATCCTTTGGAATTGTCTTAGATCACTGTATTGTTGAAAATAACTAAGTCATTTGTAGTTGCTTATCATAGAATGCTGCTGTTATGCCAAATTCTGGATTTGCTCACTTTACTTTGCATCAGTTCATATAAGTCTTCCCAGGTTTTTCTGAAAGCATCCTCCCCATCTTTGCTTATAGTACAGTAATACTCCATCATAATCATATTCTACAACTTGTTTATCTATTCTCCAATTGATGGTCATCAATTTCCGATTTTTTATAACCACAAAAAGGGCTTCTATAAATATTTTTTTTGTAAATAGAGTTTCTTTTCCTTGTGTTTCCCCCTAATCTCTTTGGAATATAGACCTGGTAATGCTATTGCTAAATCATTGAGAATGCACACTTTTATTGTCCTGTGGGTATGGTTTCACATTGTTCTCCAGCCTGATGGAATTAGTTCACAATTCTATCAACCATGCTTTAGTGTCCCAGTTTCCCCTATCTTTTCCCAACATTTGTCATTTTCCTTTTCTGTCAGATTAGTCAAATTGGTTCAGATGCATTTCAAAGAAAATATCAAATGGTTAAAGAGAAATTAATACTTATACTAAAAAATTGTCCTCAAAACTAGAGAAGATATTCTACTAATCAATCAAGTATCTATTAAGTACCTAGTATATGTCAGAAACACACACACACACACACACACACACACACACACACACACCCTCTCAATTCCATGGGCTCTCTATCAATTCCAGGACTAAACAAAATCTGATTTAGTTTCAGAATCCTTCATAGCTTAGTCACTTCACCTTACTAGCCTTCTCATTGAGTTTACCCTCATAGACAGTTGGAAGAGACTGGGACTAGACTGGCAAATTTGAGAACCTTCTGCATAAAAATGATATATTTTTAAATATTTTATTTATTTTGAGTTTTACAATTTTTCCCCTAATCTTACTCCCTCCCCCACCCCCAACAGAAGGCAATTTTCCAGTCTTTACATTGTTTCCATGGTATACATTGATCCAAATTGAATATGATGAGAGACAAATCATATCCTTAAGGAAGAAAGATAAAGTATAAGCGATAGCAAGATCAGACAATAAGATATCAGGTTTTTTTTCCTAAATTAAAGGTAATAGTCCTTGGTCTTTGTTCAAGCTCCACAGTTGTTTCTCTGGATACAGATGGTTTTCTTCACTACAGAGCCCCAAATTGTCCCTTATTGTTACACTGTTGGAATGAGCAAGTTCATCAAGGTTGATCATCACCCCGATGTTGCTGTTAGGGTGTACAGTGTTTTTCTGGTTCTGCTCATCTCACTCAGCATCAGTTCATGTAAATCCCTCCAGACTTCCCTGAATTTCCATCCCTTCTGGTTTCTAATAGACCAATAGTGTTCCATAACATAGTGTTCCATAAATGTGTTCCACAGTTTGCTAAGCCATTCCCCAATTGAAGGACATTTACTTGATTTCCAATTCTTTGCCACCACAAACAGGGCTGCTGTGAATATTTTTGTACAAGTGATGTTTTTATCCTTTTTCATATCTCTTCAGGGTATAGGTCCAGTAGTGGTATTGCTGGATGAAAGGGTATGCACACTTCTGTTGCCCTTTGGGCATAGTTCCAAATTTCTCTCCAGAAAGGTTGGATGAGTTCACAGCTCCACCAACAATGTAATAGTGTCCCAGATTTCCCACAATCCTTCCAACAATGATCACTGTCCTTTCTGGTCATATTGGCCAGTCTGAGAGGTGTGAGGTGGTACCTCAGAGAAGCCTTAATTTGCATTTCTCTAGTAAGTAATGATTTAGAGCAATTTTTCATATGACTGTGGATTGCTTTGATCTCCTCATCCGTAAATTGCCTTTGTATATCCTTTGACCATTTGTCAATTGGGGAATGGCTTTTTTTTTTAAATATGACTCAGTTCTCTGTATATTTTAGAAATGACTCCTTTGTCAGAAACATTAGTTGTAAAGATTGTTTCCCAGTTTACTACATTTCTTTTGATCTTGGTTAAAGTGATTTTGTCTGTGCAAAAGCTTTTAATTTAATGTATTCAAAATCATCTAGTTTGTTTTTAGTGATGATCTCCATCTCTTCCTTAGTCATAAACTGCTTCCCTTTCCATAGATCTGACAGATAAACTAGTCCTTGATCTTCTAGTTTGCTTAAAGTATTGTTTTTTTATGTCTAAATCCTGTATCCATTTGGATCTTATCTTGGTATAGGGTGTGAGGTGTTGGTCTAATTATTTTCCATACTAACTTCCAATTTTCCCAGCAGTTTTTATAAAAGAGAGAGTTTTTATCCCAATAGCTGGACTCTTTGGGTTTATCAAACAGCAGATAACTATAATCAGTTCCTGCTATTGCACCTAGTCTATTCTACTGGTCCACCACTCTATTTCTTAGTCAGTACCAGACAGTTTTGATGACTGATGTTTTATAATATAATTTTAGATCAGTTAGGACTAAGCCCCCTTCTTCTGTACTTTTTTATTGAATCCCTGGAAATTCTTGACTTTTTATTTCTCCATATGAATTTACTTAAAACTTTTTCTAACTCATTAAAGTAATTTTTTGGAATTTTGATTGGTAAGGAACTAAACAAGTAGTTTAGTTTTGGTAGAATTGTCATTTTTATTATATTAGCTTGACCTATCCATGAGCAGTTGATATTTGCCCAGTTATTTAAATCTGATTTAATTTATGTGAGAAGTGTTTTGTAATTGTTTTCAAAAAGGTTCTGAGTCTGACTTGGCAAATAGACTTCCAGGTATTTTACATTGCCTGAGGTTACTTTGAATGGGATTTCTCTTTCTAGCTCTTCCTGCTGTATCTTGCTAGTCATAAAAAAAGAAAAGTTGAGGATTTATGAGGGTTTATTTTATATCCTGCAACTTTGTTATACTTGCTAATTGTTTCCAGCAGTTTTTTAGATGATTCTTAGAATTCTCTAGGTATACCATCATGTCATCTGAAAAGCCTTAGAGTTTTGTCTCTTCGTCCCCAATTCTAATTCCTTCAAATTCTTTTTCTTCTCTAATTGCTGAAGCTAACATTTCTAATATGATATTGAATAGTAGTGGTGATAATGGGCATCCTTGTTTCACCCCTGATCTTATTGGGAATGTCTCTAGCCTCTCCCCATTGAATAATGCCTGTTGATGGTTTCAGATAGATACTGCTAATTATTCTAAGGAACAGTCCATTTATTCCTACACTCTCTAGTGTTTTTAGTAGGAATGGGTGCTGTATTTTGTCAAAAGCTTTTTCAGCATCTATGATAAAATCACATAATTTCTGATAGGTCTGTTGTTGATATAATTAATTATACTAAGTTTTCCTAATATTGAACCAACCCTGCATTCCTGGGATGAATTCTACTTGGTCAAATTGTGTTATCCTATTGATAACTTCTTATAATCATTTTGCTAAGATTTTATTTAAGATTTTTACATCTATATTCATCAGGGAGATAGGTCTATAGTTTTCTTTCTCTGTTTTAACTCTTCCTGGTTTAGGTAACAGCACCATATTGGTTTCATAGAAAGAGTTAGGCAAAGTTCCATCTTCCCCTATTTTTCCAAAGAGTTTGTATAGAATTGGAACCAATAGTTCCTTAAATGTTTGTAGAATTCACTTGTGAAGCCATCAGGCCCTGGAGATTTTTTTTGTAGGGAGTTCAGTGATGGCTTGTTGGATTTCTTTTGCTGAGATAGGGTTGTTTAGGTATTTAATAATCTCTTCACTTAACCTGGGCAACGTATATTTTTGTAACTATTCATCCAAAAATGATATTTAAAACTGAAAATGGGTGAACCAAGTGAATAGTAAAAAAGAAGAATAGAAGGGGGCACAGGTCAGAGCCCTGGGGGAGGAATCACCATAATTTTCATAATGTGACTAAAGATCTGATGCAATGGAGACAGAGAAGGGATCATACACATAAGAGAACCAAGAAAAAAGTAATGTCATAAAAACCCAGAGAGAAGAGAGTGCCAAGAAGAAATGTAGTCCGCTGTTAAAGCTGCAGGAAGAATAAGAATTGAGAAAAGGCCATTACAGTTAGCAATTAAGAGATCATTAGTAACTTTGAAGAAAACAATTTTAAAGGATGGATCAGAAGCCAGACTGCAAAGATTACAAAGAGAGAGGATAGATAGTTGACCTCAAGGAATTTAGTCACAAAAAAGGAAGAAAGACATAGAATGATATTTAAGGGGAATATATTCATACCAGGGTGTTGCACATTAGAAAAACAACCATCACAAATAAATATTGAAATATTTTTTGGCAAATTATGTGACTCATCTACTTTTTTAAAAAGACTTAAAGAACTTTTTACTGTGCTTATTCTTTTTAAAATCATCAAAAACATGTATTTAAAAGTAATTTAGCATTATTTTGCAACACCAGAAGCTTTGCTGTTACATGTAAAGGTAAAACAAGGTTTTCTCCTTTTCCCCATTATTATTTGACATGGTTCTAGAAATGCTATTTGTAACAATGAAATAAGAAGGAAATTATAAAGTTTAAAGCATTAACAGAAAAGACAGAAATTTGTATGTGTTGGTAAATAGCATGATTTTTATAAAGTCCCAGTGAAGGAACTAATTAAAGATGATTAATGGTAAAAGAGCAGGATACAAAATAAGTTCACAAAAATCATTAGCATTTCTAGGCAGCACTAATGAAAACAGGAAGTAATGTTATAAGAAGTTGCTTTCACATTAAAGTGTATATAAAATATTTGCAAGTTTACCTACCAAGACATTTTCAAGATTTATGTAAATAAACCTATAAAATACAAAAAAGGGAAGACATTAAAAAAATATTCTGTGTTCTTGGTTGATCTGGGCCAACATAATAAAAATTATACTGTTGCCTAAATTAATTTATTATTTCAATGCTCTGCCCCTCTAATTACTTTATAAAATGAAAACAAAATAACAAAATTCATTTTGAGGATCAAAAAGGTCTATAATCTGAAAAACAAATAAAAAAATAGGAATTGAGTGTATGGCTAGATCTCAAACTATACTAGAAAACATCAATGAATTATTTGATAGTGGTTAAAAATGAAAAAAAGTAGATCAGTGGAACAGATTAAATAAAGGAGAACATAAGCCAGTGGTTGATAACAGAATTTTGTAGATGAAATGAATTTTATTAGGGAACCATCTAACTTAAGCAAATTCATTCAGTTTCTGGATGATTGTTAGGAAACTTTTCCTGACACAAAGAATTTTCTTTTTTTTTTTCAACATCTATCTTTTGCTTATATTTTTGTCTAAGAACAAGTCTAATACCTTTCTGACTGATAGTTTTTTCTTCTCCTGATTAAGTATTACTAATTCCTTCAGCAACTTCTTAAAATTAAAGAATATAAATTTTTGGAGGACAGAACTCTTTTTTGACAAGAACAGGTGGAAAAACTAGAAAGTTGTTTTGCAGAATTTAGGTAATACTTTATCTAAATATAACAATATCTGCAACTGAATATATGACCTGATTAAGAAGTCATGTTAAAAAACCAATAATCCAAAGAGGTGCCTTTCATAATTCTGAATAAGGAGGGATTACCTTTTTAAAAAATATATTTCCATATTAGTCATATTGTGAAAGAAGAATCAAAAGTAAAAACCATGAGAAAGAAAAAACATTTAAAAAGTGAAAATGGTATGCTTTGATTTTTATTCAGGCTCCAAAATTATTTCTCTGGATGTGGATGGCATTTTTTATTACAGTCTCTGAGGATTGTCTTGGGTCACTTGTATTACTGGGAATAGACGAATCTATCATATAAATTTGCTATTATTGTATGCAATGTTTTCCTTATTTTGTTCAGTTCACTCAGCATCAGTTCATGTAAGTCTTTCCAGATTTTTCTGAAATCTTCTTATTCATCATTTCTTTTACTCTAATATTCTTTTTTTATTTTTTTTGAATTTTACAATTTTTCCTCCAATCTCACTTCCCTCTTACCACCCCCCACAGAAGGCATTCTGATAGTCTACATTGTTTCCATGCTTTATGTTGATCAAAACTGAATGTGTTGAGAGAGAAATCATATCCTTTAGGAAAAAATAAAACATAAGAGATAGCAAAATTACATAATAAGATACATATTTTCTTTTTAAAATTAAAAGTAATAGTGTCTGTTTTTTGTTGAAACTCCACAATTCTTTCTCTGGATATAGATAATATTCTCCATCACAGATACCCTAAAATTGTACCTGATTGTTGCACTGATGGAGTATGCAAGTCCATTAAGATTGATCATCACCCCCATGTTGCTGTTAGGGTGTACAATGTTCTTCTGGTTCTGCTCCTCTCTCAGCATCAGTTCATGCAAATCCTTCCAGGCTTCTCTGAAGTCCCATCCCTCCTGATTTCTAATAGAACAATAGTGTCCCATAATATACATATATCACAATTTGTTCAGCCTTCCCAAATTGAAGGACATTCACTCAATTTCCAATTCTTTGCCACCATAAATAGGGTTACTATGAATGGTTTTTTACAAGTGATGTTTTTATCTTTTTTCATGATCTCTTCAGGGTATAGACTCAGTAGTGGTATTGCTGGATCAAAGGGTATGCACATTTTTATAACCCATTGGGCATAATTCTAAATTGCTCTCCAGAAAGGTTGGATGAGTTCACAGCTCCACCAACAATGATTAGTATCCCAGATTTCCCACAACCCTTCCAACATTAATCATTGTGTTTACTGGTCATATTGGCTATTGTGAGAGGTATGAAATGATGCTTTAATTTGCATTTCTCTAATCAGTAATGATTAGAGAATTTTTCATATGGCTATTGATTTCATATGGCTTTGATTTCCTCATCTGTAAATTGCCTCTGCACATCCCCATTTGTCAATTGGGGAGTGGCATTTTGTTTATAAATTTGATTCAGTTCTCTATACTTTAGAAATGTCAGGTGATATTTTAGAAATGAAGGTCAGAAATAGTAGTTGTAAAAATTGTTTCTGGGGTGACTAGGTGGCGCAGTGGATAGAGCACCAGCCCTGGAATCAGAAGTACTTGAGTTCAAATCCAGCCTCAGACACTTAATAATTACCTAGCTGTGTGGCCTTGGGCAAGCCACTTAACCCTATTTGCCTTGTAAACCTAAAAAAAAAAAATGTTTCCCAATTTACTACATTCTTTTGATCTTGGTTACAGTGGTTTTCTTTATGCAAAAGCCTTTTAATTTAATGTAATCAAAATTATCTAGTTTGTTTTTTAATGATGTTCTCCATCTATTCCTTGGTCATAAACTGCTTCCCTTTCCATAGACCTGACAGGTAAACTATTCCTTCTTCTCCTAGTTTGCTTATAATATTGTATTTTATGTCTAAGTCCTGTACCCATTTTGATCTTATCTTGGTATTGAGTGTGAGGTGTTGGTCTAATCCAAGTTACTGCCATACTAACTTCCAATTTTCCCAACAGCTTTTTATTCTTATATTCTTATACCACACATATCTTACGTTCTTATACCATAACTGATGGATATCCCCTCAGTTTCTAATTCTTTTCCACCACAAAAAGAACTACTATAAATATTTTTTGTACATGTGAGTAGGGAGATACTTCTTAACTCTTGCAGAAAGAAAAGTGATCATATAAAACAAAATAGGCAGACTTGATTACATAAAGTTTTAAAACTTAGGAAAAAGCAATCAATGCAGACAGAATAAGAAGAGAAATGGTTTCGGGGAAATTTTTGTACCATATAAAAAGTGATTTATTAGATATAATAGATTATCAACAAATGAGTGGGAAGAGTTGTTCTGTAGTAAGTGGTTAAAGTCATGAATGAATGAAAAATGCTTTTTAGGCTTATTGTGCAATAAGCAATGAAGAATGTGAGAGAACTTGTAAGAAACCTGTAAAGTGGGTTTGAATTGATGTGTTGAGAAGTAAACAAAACCATAACAACAGTGTATTGTATACAGTGACTTAGAACAGTATGAATGAAAAGTTCATTCACAAAAGGTTTACTAACTTAGTAGATGAAACTCTCAATTACAATATTTTCAGACTTTTTAAAAAGATAATAATTAGTTTGGGGCTGTGTTTTTCCTTCTTTAAGAATTTATGGGTGGCTAGGTGGCGTAGTGGATAAAGCACCAGCCTTGGAGTCAGGAGTACCTGGGTTCAAATCTGGTCTCAGACACTTAATAATTACCTAGCTGTGTGGCCTTGGGCAAGCCACTTAACCCTATCTGCCTTGCAAAAAAAAAAAAGAATTTATGGGGGGGGGCGGCTAGGTGGCAACAGTGGATAGAGCACCAGCCCTGGAGTCAGAAGTACCTCAGTTCAAATCTGGCCTTAGTCACTTAATAATTACCTAGCTGTGTGGCCTTGGGCAAATCACTTAACCCCATTGCCTTGCAAAAACCTAAAATAAATAAATGAGTGAATGAATGAACAAATGAATGAATGAATGAATTTATGGGGGCAGTGGCAGCTAGGTGGCACAGTGGACAGAGGACCAGCCCTGGAGTTAGGAGTACCTGAGTTCAAATCCGGCCTCAGACACTTAGTAATTACCTGGATGTGTATTCTTGGGCAAGCCACTTAACCCCACTGCCTTGCAAAAACCTAAAAAAAAAGAATTTATGGAGGTGGCTAGGTGGCACAGTGGATAGAGCACTGGCCTTGGAGTCAGGAGTACTTGAGTTCAGATACAGATCCAGACACTTAATACACCTAGCTGTGTGACCTTGGGCAAGTCACTTAACCCCATTGCCTTAAATTAAAAGAAGTAAATAAAAAAGAATTTATGATTATGGAGTAGCTAGGTGGTGCAGTGAATAGATCACTGGAGTCAGGAGAACCTGAGTTCAAATCATGACTCTTAACATTTTTCTAGCTGTGTGACCTTGGGCAAGTCACTTAACCCCATTGCCTTAAATTAAAAGAAGTAAATAAAAAAGAATTTATGATTATGGAGTAGCTAGGTGGTGCAGTGAATAGATCACTGGAGTCAGGAGAACCTGAGTTCAAATCATGACTCTTAACATTTTTCTAGCTGTGTGACCTTGGGAAAGTCACTTAACCCCATTGCCTTGCAAAGAACAAAAACAAAAGACAGCCTTAATAGAGAGCACAAAGGGAGGCTATTTCAAGGAAACATATTTATTTTAAGTATGATATTTCAGTAATCTTTTGGATTTTTAGGTATTTAAGTCCTTTACCTTCCTAGTCACCTTATAGGAATGGGGAAGAGAATGAACATTTATATAGCATTTGTTTGAAAAATACTGGCCTCAGTACTTTCTCTCCCCCTCTCGTCAGCACAAACAAGTTTCAACATTTACTTCCAAAACCTTGAGTTCCTAATTTTCTCCCTTCTTCCCACCCCACTTTCTCTCACTGAGAAAGCAAGTTACTTGGTGTCAGTTAAAAATGTGTAATCATGAAAAACATTACTATAGTAGTCATGTTGTAAACGTAAATACAACCCCTTCTCCCCACACACACAAAGAGAAACCTCAAGAAAAACGAAATGAGAGAAAAAGCACACTTCAGCCTATAGTCAGACACCATCAGCTCTGTCTTTGGGATGGATAGCATTCTTTATCATAAGTCCATTAGAACTTTCTTGGGTCTCTCCATTGCTGAGAAAAGGTAGATAATTCACAGCTGATCATCCTGCTATATTACTGTTACTTTGTGCATTTCCCACTACTTGTGTTAAGTTTTTTTATTGAGAGAATCCTGTTCATCATTTCCCATAACAGCAGCATTTCATCTCAATCACACACAACATTTTCTCCATGGGCTAAGTATTCTTTACAGATATTTCATTTGATCTTCACAACTTTGTGAGGTGAGTTCTCTTACTACCTCCATTTTATAGTTGAGATTGAGACAGATGGGTTAAAAGATTTTTCTCAGAGTAACACAGCCAGTAAGTGTCTGAGGCTGCATTACAACTCAAGTTTTCTTGATTCCAGGTCTAGTGGTCTATTTACTATCATTAGCGGCCTCTAAAGAAGCTTTAGGTTCTTTTTGCTAAAATTTTGCTTACCAGGAGAAAATTAATGGTATAGATGATGTACTCAAGAAATATCCTTAGGGGCGGTTAGGTGGCGCAGTGGATAAAGCACTGGCCCTGGAGTCAGGAGTACCTGGGTTCAAATCTGGTCTCAGACACTTAATAATTACCTAGCTGTGTGGCCTTGGGCAAGCCACTTAACCCCATTTGCCTTGCAAAAATCTAAAAAAAAAAAAGAAAGAAAAAAAGAAAAGAAATATCCTTAAATTTTGATTGGCTATAACTAGAGGGCAATCTTTGCTGTAGCTGATGAAAAATAATATTTGGAAAAAATTCGCCTACACTTTTATCTTAAAGAGAAACACTAAATAGAAAAAAAAGAATAATAGTGCTGTGTAATCATAGGTGAGTAAAACCTGTCTTATGGCTCTTACATTTTCCAATTCTGCAGCAGCTGCTGGAGTGTAATAAGTGCCGAAACAGCTATCACCCTGAGTGCCTGGGACCAAACTACCCAACCAAACCCACCAAGAAAAAGAAAGTTTGGGTGAGTTTGTTGCACTATTCCAAAGAGAATTATAATTCTTGAGTCAATTGAGCTTCTATTATTGTTAATTAAAGGTGAAGTTCACTTGATTACTTCTTAGTGATAATTGGGAAGAAGGGGATGATGAAAGATATGATGGAAAATGTAAGTGATAGAAAAGAAAAGATTTTGACAAAAATTTATTTTAAAAAAGGAAAAAAGTTTATCTCTTTATTTTCCAGATCTGTACCAAGTGTGTTCGATGCAAGAGCTGTGGATCTACAACTCCAGGCAAAGGGTGGGATGCACAGTGGTCTCATGATTTTTCGCTGTGCCATGATTGTGCCAAACTCTTTGCTAAAGGTACAAGAAAAATCCAATCTGTTTGTTGTCTTAATTGTAGTTAAGCATTGTTCAAAAAGTATCTTTAGTGATAATATGAGCATTGTTTTAGCAGAATTTAAAATGTGTCTTGGAGGCAGCTTGATGTTGTCAATATATATATATATGTATATATATGTATATATATATATATATATATATATATATATATATATATATATATATATATATATATATACACACACACATATATATATATATATCACTTTGAAACATTTCCCAAATCCTTGCTTTCCTTGCATTTAAGTATAATATGGTTATAGAATGAATTTTATTTTATGTTGCAGAAATTTTTTTTGCAAAACACTAATCAGTGAAAACAGGTGAAAAACAAAAGTAATAAGGACAAATTCTCCTTCTCTTTAGAAATGTAATTTCCCTTACTCCCTCTCTCCCTTTCTTCTCTGTCTCTCTCTTCCTTCCGTTGTCCTTTTTTTTGAGACAGGATTGTTGAACTTTATTTCCTCCTTTTCTCCCAGTTTTAATTTTATTTATTTTTCTCTTCCCTTTAAGCCACCTAATTAAACTACTTTGTACATTTGTAAATAGTTTTAATGGAGAGAAATAATTTGTGATACTTATCTAGCATTTCTGGAAGTTCTCTTTATTGGTACATTCCAGAAATGCATAATGAAAAGCATATTGATATATAAATGATTCCAGAAGAATATAATGTCTTGAATTAGACTTTTTTTTAATCTTCTCAAATAAACTTCTAGGACTTTTTATAAAATATTGCTTTGCTTTCAGGAAACTTCTGCCCACTTTGTGACAAGTGTTATGATGATGATGACTATGAGAGCAAGATGATGCAGTGTGGGAAATGTGATCGATGGGTTCACTCTAAGTGTGAAAACCTTTCAGGTATAGAGATTGGGACTTACTGGGATACCTATGGATAGTTTACCTAAACTTCCATCTTCCCAAACCTATTTGAGCTTCATTCTTCTTGCCACACAATTTTTTTGAAGCTCAAGTTATTGACTTTCAGAGACCCTATAGTTAATCTCCCAACAACAAAATCTGTGTCAGTGTCAATTAGTAACAGCTATTTCGTAAATCACATGAAAACCTACTCCTGCCTGCTTTACTGGAAAGATAGAGGTATGGGGTATCAAATCCTGTGGAAGATAATCAGATTAGTTTCCTCTTTTCCTTATCCTATGAACAGTCTTCATTAGATTCTTTTCTCCCTAGATGAAATGTATGAGATCCTCTCTAACCTGCCTGAGAGTGTGGCCTATACCTGCGTGAACTGTACAGTGCGACATCCTGCTGAGTGGAGATTGGCTTTAGAAAAAGAGCTCCAGATTTCTCTGAAGCAGGTTTTGACGGCGCTGTTAAATTCTCGAACCACCAGCCATTTACTCCGTTACAGACAGGTGACTCTAAAATTCCCCATACTTGATTATCAGCTCTGCATAGTTATTTGTCAATTATCACTATTAGATTTTATTTTGAGGACAGACAGTTTGAGGAGTATTTTACTGTTTCTGCACGAGAGAAAGTTTGATGAATTTACACAAAGATGTGGAATTAAAATCCTTGTAATGTGTTTAAAAAAAAGATGAATTTTAGAAGCAGTTATGTGGAAGCATAATCTGTATTAGTGAAAAAATTGCTCACTATTCATATAACACTTATATTTCTAGATATTTTGCCAATTTCTGTGATATTTTGGTGGTATTTAATTTTTTTAGGAGAAAGCTCCAGTTTACCATCCTTAGAAAAATTTTGACCAAGCAGTTCTGAGCACAGAAGATTACTCTTTTTTTATTTGTTTTTAATTAAAGATTTTATTTATTTTGAGTTTTACAATTTCCCCCTATCTTATTTCCCTCCCACCCCCCCACAGAAAGCAATTTGTCAGTCTTTACATTGATCCAAATTGAGTGTGTGATGAGAGATAAATCATATCCTTAAAGAAGAAACATAAAGTATAAGAGATATAACAAGATCAGACAAGAATATTACTCTTTAAGCTAGAATTGGTAAAGCTCAAAAGCTAATTTAGAGGATAGCAGAAGTGACAGGGAGTTCTCCAATTCAATAAATATTGAGTATCCATGTACATAACATTGGGGTAGAAATTGGGGGGAAATTAAAAGAGTAAATAAAACATAGTCCCACAATTAGTAAGTTTTTTAACCACTTTATGCTGAAACTATATGCTTGTCAAGGAGCTTACATTTTAATAGAAGAGATGGTATGAACAGTGTTTTGGAAGATAGAGAGCTAAAAAATGCTAACTATAAAGGGGAATGCAATAGCCCCTGGAGGGTCTGGGAAAGGATTCCTGTAGCAGGTGGTCTTTAAGCCAAGATTAGAAAAAAAGCCAGAAAATCAACGAGGTAGTGATGAGGAGGTAAAGCATATAGAAGCAACCAAAAAGAGTGCTACACTACAGCCATAGTGTATATTTCCTGCAGGAAAGTAATGTGTAAGACTTTGAAGATAGGAAAAAGCCAAATTTTTTAAAATTTTAATGGCAAATAGAGTTTACATTTGATCCTACAAGTAATATGGAACCCTGAAGTTTATTAAATAGTGTTCAGATCCCCATTATAGGGAAAGCCACTTTAGCAATTGTGTAATGGCTGGATTGCTTACTTCTTACTTTTGTGCATCATGATCTGAATACATTCTTCCACACGTATTAAGCATTCACTATGTACCAGACACCAAGTTAGTTGGCTTGAAATAGAAAAACAAAAGTAAAAGCCTTGCTTTCCTCAAGGAGCTTACATTCTATTTGGGGAAATAATTTGTGCCTTAAAGAAATAAGTGAAGAGTAATTACTGGAAGCAGCAAGTGGGGGAATTTGTGTAGGAAAAGAATATTTGAGATGAGCTTTGAAGGAAACTGGGGAATCTCTTGAGGCAAAGGTTAGAACCTTGTAGGCATTGGAATTATTCTTTGCAAAGGTACAAAGAAAGAGTACGTGGAATACATTCTGTATTTTGTATGAAGCAGGCCCGTTTGACCCTAATGTAGGATGCATAATGGAAAATTAAATTCAGTAAGCCTGAAAGATGGAGCCAGGTTATGAAGAGCTTTAAATGATGAACACAATTTTATATATATTCAGATCCAGAGAGATTATGAAACCTTCATTTCTGGTTCTAACTAGAGTTTACTTTGGAGACCAGATGCTCAGTGACTGATTGAAAGCAGCATATAATCTGTACATCTTTCCTGGATATAGGCTGCCAAGCCCCCTGACTTAAATCCAGAGACAGAGGAGAGTATACCTTCCCGAAGCTCCCCAGAAGGACCAGATCCACCAATTCTGACTGAAGTTAGCAAGCAGGAAGAACAGCAGCCTTTGGACCTGGAAGGGGTAAAGAGGAAAATGGACCAAGGAGGTTATACCTCTGTGGTATGTTTCTTGAGCACAGTAACAAAAAATTCAAATGATGATTGTCATTATATTTTGAAATATATCATCTTTTCTTGGAATAGATGCTTAAAGCTTTTGGGGAATTCAGTTTTGTGATCCAGAAAAGGGGCTAGAATAGGGTAGGTTTTTTGGTTTTTCACCTGACTTTTCTGGAAATTAATTCATATTCAAAAGAGAGCATTCAAGTCCTCTAGAAAGTATTTATAGGATGAAAAAAAACACTAGTGTGAACTTAATCGGTTTATATCTCTATGGGAGCAGATCTGAATTATGTGTTTATCTTTTAAAATTCTCTTTTTTAATAAATGCTTTTAAATTTTAGAACAAGAAATTTTTTAAAATCCTTGCTCAGTTATTATTTAATATTTATACTCATTTATATCTAGTTATACATCATAATTTAAAGGAAAATTGTTTATGTCTTATGACCTGTTTATGTGATTCTTTGTGAAATACCTCTATTATTATTATTATTATTATTATTATTATTATTATTATTATTATTATTATTATTATTATTTAGTTTAACCTTAATACCAAGATTTGGTTGTGCTTAACACCTCTGGAAAGACATAAGTTGAATGTTAGGTGGTTCCCAAAGTCCCTGACCAGAGGACATTGTTATTTGCTACTTAAATGGGATATGGGGATATGGGCTAGGTTTTTTTTGGTTTTGTTTTGTTTTGTTTTTAAGAATTGAACATTGAGGGGCGGCTAGGTGGCACAATGGATAAAGCACCGGCCCTGGAGTCAGGAGTACCTGGGTTCAAATCCGGTCTCAGACACTTAATTACCTAGTTGTGTGGCCTTGGGCAAGCCACTTAACCCCATTTGCCTTGCAAAAAACCTAAAAAAAAAAAAGAATTGCACATTGATAAGCAAAGAAAATCTACTTTTAGCATGTATATTTTATATGTGTGTATATATATGTATAATGTATGTTTTCAATGCAGTTGGAATTCAGTGATGATATTGTGAAGATTATTCAAGCAGCTATCAATTCAGATGGAGGACAGCCAGAGGTTAAGAAAGCTAATAGTATGGTTAAGTCCTTCTTCATTCGGGTGAGTGACATTAGTATTTTTATTTTAAAAAAAAAATCTATTTCTATGTAATTATCCCCCACAAATCCTCTATGTGTCTATTAAAAGAAGAACTTGTTCTTTATTCACTTCTTGTTCCATCATTGGAAGGATTCATTTTTATATCCATTCATATACATATACATATACATTTATATACATATACATTTATATATATATATATAAAATAATCATCCTTTGGTTTTTCTTGGGGTGAAGATGAAGAGGTGAGTTTTGAATTGCTGTTTTAGGTTGTCAGAATTGATGAATCTTTCTTTAGGACCTGAAATCTCTTCATAGTGAAATAATTTAGGATAAAGTTGTCTAATTGTTGAAATTTTTGTCTGTTTTATTCAGCAAATGGAACGTGTTTTTCCTTGGTTCAGTGTCAAAAAGTCCAGGTTTTGGGAACCAAATAAAGTTACAAGCAAGTAAGTAACTTTAGCATCCATCAACAATAACATTTGAAATTTTCAGTTTCCTGATGTATATAAGCGATCAGGAAATCCTATTCCTTTCAGAAATGACTATTCAGACTTTTGGATTAGACTCTTTTAGTCTAGGTTTTGTTAAAAACAAGAATACATTAGAATACCTTTAAAGATCCATGTGATTTAGCCTCTAGCTTGTCAGTCTTTGGTTACTGTATGTAGAAATGAGGAGAAGCAGCAAGGTATGATGGATAAAGAACTAGACTTGGGGCTGGAATACCCATGGTGAGACTTACCTCTGGGACCCTAGGAAAGTCACTTCACCTCTTGGGGACCAAGGTGACTCTTAAAAGGAAAGGAATAAGCATTTTTATATAGCACCTGCTGTGCCAAGCACTGTGCTCTATACACTTTTTATAACTAGTACCTCATTTGATCCGAAAAATCTGGGCTCTCATTATCCCCATTTTACAGTTAAGCAAAGTGAGGCAGATAGAGTTAAATGACTTGTCCAGGGTCACACAGCTAGTAAGAGTCTGAGGCCAGATTTGAACTTGGATTTTCATGACTCCAGATCCAGTGCACCATCTGCTTCATCACTGGTTGCTTCTAATATTTTTATGTTACAGAAAAGGGACATATCTATATTGGTAGAAGTTCCTTGTTGAGAATTTCTAAACCAATGAAATAATAGGTCTAACCCTAACCTTCATAAGAACAATTTCCTGTAATTTAGGGAATAAAATTTGACTTCTGGTCCAAATGAATCCCTTGGATAAGTCATCACTTTATAATGAAGTTCCACTGAACTTCAGTGTCCTCTTTCATTTCCCATATCCAGTTATCTAATCCTTTAATTGGAAAAATGTATATCCAGGATAGGACTGCCATTGGGTTAGGATTATGAGCAGGGATCTTGTACTAATGAGGCAAGAAAATTGTTTAAAGAGAAATAGATTTTTAATAACAAAATTTTAGGTACTTGGATTTTTTTGTATTTAAGCACTTATTCTGTATTGGTCCTTCTTTGGGGAAAAATTATGGCATTTTGCAAGGGTCTCTGATAAATTATATCTGAGTCTTAATTGTTAATGCCTTATATTAGACCATAGAAATTACCTAATAAATCCTTGTTAAATATAATTGTATTTGTGTTATCAGCAGTGGAATGTTACCAAATGCAGTGCTACCACCTTCCCTTGACCATAACTATGCTCAGTGGCAAGAGAGAGAAGAGAGCAGCCACACTGAGCAACCTCCTCTGATGAAAAAAATCATTCCAGCTCCTAAACCCAAAGGCCCTGGAGAACCAGACTCACCAATTCCTCTACATCCTCCTACACCACCAATTTTAAGTAAGAAACTATAAATTCTTTTATTTTCTCACTAGATATATAGATATAGATATACACACACACACACAGTTCAGGCCTTTATATAAGAGACTTGTCTTATGAGACTAAATTGTAATATATTTAAAAACCTGAGGGTAATTCTTAAGGCTTTAAGAAAAGCAGCTTCGTTCTCTTCTCATTTATAGATCATCCAAGCAGTTGTCGCAAGTCTTTTAGTACTCTAAAAGACCAAACTAGCAGACTATAAGACATTCCTTAAGCTGAAATTAAAACAAACATAGTTTTAATGTAATATATACCTTCTTTCTTGAAATTCATACTGTCTTGTAAAACCTAACTGGCATATTTTTCTTTGGGGGGACCCCAAGATACTGACCGGAGCCGGGAAGACAGTCCTGAACTGAACCCACCCCCAGGTGTAGAAGATAATCGACAGTGTGCATTATGCTTGATGTATGGTGATGATCATGCTAATGTAAGTACTTTGCAACCTAGTATTCTATTTAGCAGTCATCAAGACAGAATCTGTTTGACCTTTGTAACTAATTTTGGGCATGGGAATTTCTATATATTTTGTGTATGTTTGGCACTTAAAACAATTTTCCCTTGGAACTTTTCTGGCAACTTGTTCAAATTAAATTCTGAAGTGACTGGTCTTGCTATCTAGTCACTGCTATTGGAAGGCATACTGATAAGATTATGTGAAAGTTAGCTTATGACTAACACAGGTTTGTGTGACTGACCAATGTAATATGGTGTCTTTTCCTGTTTTCAATTCTGTAAATCTATTATTGCAAATGAAACTACCATTAGAAGTGATATAATCACTTCTTCAGATAATACACATGGTCATTTCATTTGTTTGGATTCTAGATTTTGGCCCTGATGTAAAAATATTTGAAAGCAGTTCTCTTTAATATTACATTCTGATTTTATTGAAGTTTCTAAGCTAAAAGACTATTGATTTCCTGAAGTTATTCTAACTAAGTTAAGTCAGCCAAAGAAAGTCGTCCTGGCATTGGGCTCTTTGTCATGGAAAAATAATTTCATACATCCCATAGGATGCTGGCCGCTTGCTCTACATTGGTCAAAATGAATGGACCCATGTGAACTGTGCTTTATGGTCAGCAGAGGTGTTTGAAGATGATGATGGGTCCCTAAAGAATGTGCACATGGCTGTGATCAGGGGCAAACAATTGGTGAGTCTTGGGGAGTGGAGATTCTTTCATAGTTTTCTACTATTTTGTTTGTTCTAGTAAATTGCTGCTTCACTAGTAGCTTTATATGTTGTCAGGAACATGAATCTTTTTGGAGCTCTGCATGGGTCTCTAAGGCAGAGAGATAGAAAAGAAATGAAAATGAGGTACTTAAAATACAATTACAAAAGTGGTACAAACCTATTAAAATAAACTGATGATTTATTTTATGAATTAATCAGTTCACCACATTTTTTATTCAGCACCTTTTGTGTTCCAGACATTAAGTAATACAGTAGCACAAATGTAAATTAACAGTGCAGACTTCATAATAAATGCAGTGAGAATGTGAATATAGAAACCAATACCAACTGAGAGTAACTAGATACATTTTCATAGAACAACTGAATTTTTAGCTATGTTTTGAAGGAAGGGAAGGGAGAGACAAAAAATAATGAAGAACTGGCACGAATAAAAGAGAAAAGCAAGTACATTTGAGTGGTATAACTTGCCTGACTAATAATCTATGGAGAGTCAGTTAATGTATGGCTTTGAGAATCATAATGAAAATATCTAATTTTTGTAAGTTGGGTAATTAGCCATTTTATGCTTCTTGTCAAAGGATTCCTAAGTAATTCAAACAGTATGATCTTTGCAGGAGATCTGGACTCAATAGACCCTTTTTGGATTTAATGGCCTTCTATCCACTGGAGGATGTCCTAAGCATTGATCTAGGAGGTCTCCCTTTTTAACTCACTGCTCTAGAAGGAAGCCCAGATTCTAAGTCGAATGGTGATATTTAAACCCTATTAGGTTGTGGGACTTTGTGCAAAAAAAATGGGAAAATATTATAGTATGTTTATAATACATTTGATATCTGTGTGTAACCACAGACAAGCAGTAAATTTCCTGAGTTGTGGGGGGTTCAGGATGGGTTAACTTGGCTAAATTTAGGAAAGGCACAAAAGATCTAAATATCTGAATAGCACTTCTGTTCTTCTTGGACTTTTAGAGATGTGAGTACTGCCAAAAGCCAGGGGCCACAGTAGGTTGCTGCCTTACATCCTGCACTAGCAACTATCATTTCATGTGTTCCCGAGCCAAGAACTGTGTTTTTCTGGATGATAAAAAAGTTTATTGCCAACGACATCGGGATTTGATCAAAGGAGAGGTAAGGGGTGTTAGGTTGCTTTTTTAATTCTCTGAAGACTCGGGAAGGAAAAAATGCTGGCTAAGAATTGGCAGGATGGGAAACTTCATTTTGTTCTCCTGAAGAATCACTTCCTATGACAATTTTTATTGCCCTAACCTCTCTTCTCTTTAGAAGTATTGAAGTTACTAAGAAAGAGTACTGGTATTAGGTTAGCTTTACTCTTTGAGACTGGAATATGCTTAAATGGTAAACATATCCTATGAGATACAACTGTAGTATTTAAACAACTCCCTCATCTTCTTGTTTAAGGTGGTTCCTGAGAATGGATTTGAAGTTCTTAGAAGAGTATTTGTAGACTTTGAAGGCATCAGCTTGAGAAGGAAGTTTCTCAGTGGCCTAGAACCAGAAAATATTCACATGATGATTGGTAAGATCTGGATATAGGTGGTGCATTGATGGGAATTTTTTCCTGTCTTTGGAGTTGATGTAAAGAACCTTCTTCACATTCTCTCTTTTTATCATTTCTCCTTTATTTGCTTAGGCTCAATGACGATTGACTGTTTAGGAATTCTAAATGATCTCTCTGACTGTGAAGATAAACTTTTCCCTATTGGATATCAGTAAGTAAAACCTGTGAAATAGTAACTAAACTTTATCAGTTGAACAGTCAGGGATTCCTTATGTAAGGTTTCAACAATCCTTATGGTTTCTTGGTCCTTGCCTGTGTTTAGGGTACTTTTAAAAAACCTCTTTTACAGATGTTCCAGGGTGTACTGGAGTACCACAGATGCTCGAAAACGCTGTGTGTATACATGCAAGATAGTAGAATGCCGTCCTCCAATTGTAGAGCCAGATATCAACAGTACTGTTGAACATGATGAGAATAGAACCATTGCTCATAGTCCTACTTCTCTCACAGGTGAGTTTCTTTCTTTTTTATTTAAGGCAATGGGGTTAAGTGACTTGCCCAAAGTCACACAGCTAGGCAATTATTAAGTGTCTGAGGCCAGAATTGAACTCAGGTCCTCCTGACTCCAGGGCTGGTGTTCTATTCACTGTGCCACCTAGCTGCCTCCACAGGTGAGTTTCTTAACCAAGCTGAAATTTATTTTGAATACTTGGAATAAGTGTTTTGGGAGGAAAATGAGAAGAGAAATTGAATATCTGTAGTATCTTGTTTGTCTCTAATCTAGTATTTTTACTGCTTACTTTTATAATGAAAATTTTTTCCTACAACAGAAATTCCACCAAGAGAGATTCGTAATACAGCTGAAATTGTAAATCCTCCATCCCCAGACCGACCTCCTCATTCACATACCTCCAGCTCCTGTTTCTATCATGTCATCTCAAAAGTCCCCAGAATCCGAATGCCCAGCTATTCTCCAACACAGAGATCCCCTGGTTGTCGTCCATTGCCTTCCGCTGGTAAAGGAATTTATTAATTAAAATGACCTCCTTGATTCATGGATCAGAGTCCCTGATCTGATTTAGTTTATTTTTTGTCAGTTGGTGTTATTGTGATTGATTTTTCTGGTCTTATAAATTTTACTCAACTATGTGTAGATATTTAACACCAATGAATATTGTGTGTTTTTTGCCTATTGTAGATTTTTATTTTCTCTTTCTCATTTAGGGAGTCCTACCCCAACTACCCATGAAATAGTCACAGTGGGAGATCCTTTACTCTCTTCTGGACTTCGAAGCATTGGATCCAGACGTCATAGCACTTCGTCTCTTTCACCCCAGCGGTCCAAATTCCGGATAATGTCCCCAATGAGAGCTGGGAATGCATATTCCCGTCACAGTGTTTCCTCTATCTCTGGCATTGGTACCTCCACTGATCATGATTCAAGTGTGAAAACAATTGACCACTTCCTAGGGTCATTGAATTCAAGCACTTCAAATACTTTGGGTCAAAACACTCCAACTTCTTCAAGTTCTCAAAGAACTTTGATTGCAATTGGAACTAAAGCAAGTCATATGGATGGACCTCCACCTTTAGAAATGAAGCATATTAGTGCTGCAGATTTGTCAACTAAAAGCTCCTCCTTGAAAGGAGAAAAAAGCAAAATGTTGAATTCAAAGGGCTCAGAGGGAGCAATACACACCCTGGCTTATCCTGGGAATTCAAAACCAGCTCCCCAGTCTCATAATATAACATCCGGAGAAGTAAGTGTCAGCAAAATTGGGACTTTTGTTGAAACTTCTTCAGTGTCTTTTTCTTCCAAAGAAGCCCTTTCCTTCCCACCACTCCATTTGAGGGGACAAAAGAAGGAGAGAGACCAACATGCAAATTCTACCCAGCTAGAAAATCTTTCTCCAGGTGAAGACATAGAAACTAAAGCATTGAAGCCACCTGGAGTGAACAATAGGTCATCTATTGTAAATGACCAAGTAACATCTAGTTCTAGAGATAGAAGACAGAAAGGAAAAAAATCTGGTAAAGAAACTTTCAAAGAGAAGCATTCCATTAAGTCTTTCCTGGATCCTGGTCAGGTAACAATTGGTGAGGAAGGAAACCTAAAGGCAGAGTTTGTCGCTCAGGTTTTGACAACTGAACATATAAGCCAGCGATCTTGTAATAATATTTCTTCAGAAAAGAGTGGGGATAAAATCCTTCCTATTTCAGGGGGCACTAAATCTCCATCTGTTCAGTTGGAAGGACCAGCCAAGGAATCACAGACACCCCGGAAACGCACAGTCAAAGTAACCTTGACACCACTAAAAATGGAAAATGAGAGTCCATCCAAAAACACATTGAAAGAAATTGTTCCTGTTTCTCCATCCCAGGGAATAGAATCAGCAACTTTGGCAGAATCATCTTCAACTTCAGAAAGCCCAGGAGATAGCTCTGTGACCCATCCCAGCCCCAATGATACTTCTTCCCAAGAATCTCAGAGTAACACCTATCCAAATCTTCCTGTTCAGGATAGAAACTTGATGCTCCAAGATGGCACCAAGACTCAAGAAGACAGTTCCTACAAGAGGAGATATCCTCGCCGTAGTGCCCGAGCTCGTTCTAATATGTTTTTTGGGCTCACCCCTCTTTATGGAGTGAGATCCTATGGGGAGGAAGATATTCCATTCTTTAGCAGTTCTTCAGGCAAGAAACGAGGAAAGAGGTCAGCTGAAGGACAAGTAGATGGGGCTGATGATTTAAGCACCTCAGATGAAGATGATTTATACTACTACAATTTCACTAGGACAGTGATTTCTTCAAGTGGGGAAGAGCGATTAGGATCTCATAATTTATTTCGGGAGGAAGAACAGTGTGACCTCCCTAAGATTTCACAGTTAGATGGTGTAGATGATGGGACAGAGAGTGATACTAGTGTCACAACTTCAGCAAGGAAAGTCAATCAACTTCCCAAAAGAAATGGAAAAGAAAATGGGACAGAGAACTTAAAGCTCGATCGAGCTGAAGAATCTGGGGAAAAAGAACATGTAATCAAGAGTTCAACTGGTCATAAAACTAATGAGCCAAAGATAGACAACTGCCATCCTGTAAGCAGAGTGAAAACACCAGGGCAAGATTCCCTGGAGGCCCAGCTCAGCTCACTGGAGTCTGGCCGTAGGGTTCATACAAGTACCCCTTCAGATAAAAACCTGCTAGATACTTATAATACTGAGCTTCTGAAATCTGATTCTGACAACAACAATAGTGATGACTGTGGGAACATCCTACCCTCAGATATCATGGACTTCGTGTTAAAGAATACTCCGTCCATGCAGGCTTTAGGAGAAAGTCCAGAGTCATCTTCATCTGAACTCCTGACTCTTGGGGAAGGGTTGGGTCTTGACAGCAATCGGGGAAAAGATATGGGTCTCTTTGAAGTGTTTTCTCAACAATTGCCAACAGCAGAGCCTGTGGACAGTAGTGTGTCTTCCTCTATATCTGCAGAGGAACAGTTTGAGTTGCCCTTAGAGCTCCCATCAGATCTCTCTGTCCTAACTACCCGGAGCCCAACTGTCCCCAGCCAGAACCCAAACAGACTGGCAGTAATCTCAGACACAGGGGAGAAGAGAGTGACAATCACAGAAAAATCTGTGGCTTCAACTGACAGTGACTCAGCACTTTTGAGTCCAGGAGTAGATCCAACCCCAGAAGGCCACATGACCCCAGATCATTTCATCCAAGGGCACATGGATGCTGACCATATTGCTAGCCCCCCCTGTGGTTCAGTAGAACAAGGACATGGCAACAACCAGGACTTAACTAGAAATAGCAACACTCCTAGCCTTCAGGTTCCTGTTTCTCCTACCGTTCCCCTTCAGAATCAGAAATATGTTCCCAGTTCTACAGACAGCCCTGGCCCATCTCAGATTTCAAATGCAGCTGTCCAGACCACTCCACCTCACATGAAACCAGCCACCGAAAAACTCCTTGTTGTCAACCAGAATATGCAACCACTTTATGTTCTCCAAACCCTTCCAAATGGAGTGACTCAAAAAATACAGCTGACCCCCTCAGTTAGTTCAGCCCCCAGTGTAATGGAAACCAACTCTTCAGTGCTTGGGCCTATGGGCAGTGGTCTTACTTTAGCCACAAGTCTGAATCCAAGTTTGCCATCATCTCAGTCTTTGTTCCCCCCTTCTAGCAAAGGATTGCTCCCCATGACTCATCACCAGCACTTACATTCCTTTCCTGCAGCCACTCAAAGTAGTTTCCCACCCAACATGAATAATCCTACTTCAAGCTTGTTAATTGGTGTCCAGCCTCCTCCAGATCCCCAACTTTTGGTTTCAGAAACTAATCAGAGGACAGACCTCAATACCACTGCAACTACTCCACCTCCTGGGTTAAAGAAAAGGCCTATATCTCGTCTACATTCTAGAAAGAATAAAAAACTTGCTCCTTCAAGCACTTCTTCATCTATTGCCTCTTCTGATATGGTCTCCAACATGACTCTGATTAATTTTACATCCTCCCAGCTTTCAAACCATCCAAGTCTATTAGATCTAGGATCACTTGGAAATACCACCTCCCATCGAACAGTTCCCAACATCATCAAAAGGTCTAAGTCTGGGATTATGTACTTTGAACAAGCGCCCTTGTTACCACAGAGTGTGGGAGGAGCTGCTGCTTCAACAGTTGGGACATCAACAATAGGCCCAGATACCAGCCACCTCACAGCAGGACCTGTTTCTGGTTTGGCATCAGGTTCCTCTGTTCTTAATGTTGTTTCCATGCAAGCTACAACAGCCCCTACCACTGGTGGATCAGTTCCAGGGCATGTTTTGGGACAGGGCTCAGTCACATTAACCAGCCCAAGGTTGCTTGGTGCCCCAGACATTGGCTCAATAAGCAACCTCTTAATCAAAGCCAGCCAACAGAGCCTGGGACTTCAGGAACAACCCATGACTTTACCACCAGGATCAGGAATGTTTCCACAGCTGGGAACATCACAGACCCCTTCCACTGCTGCAATGACAGCTGCATCCAGTATTTGTGTACTTCCCTCCACCCAGACTGTGGGTATGACGGTTGCCCCTTCATCTAATGAACCAGAAGGATCCTATCAGCTTCAGCACATGACCCAACTCCTTGCCAGCAAAACTGGGATTCTTCCATCCCAGATGGACATTGCTTCAACTTCAGGCAGTCAGTTGTCAAACTTTCCCCAGCTGGTTGATGTTCCCAACAACACAGGAATAGAACAAAGCAAGGCTTCATCCTCAGTTATGCATGCTAGCTCAGCCTCTCCTGGGGGTTCCCCATCTTCTGGCCAGCAGTCAGCAAGCAGCTCAGTACTAGGCCCCACTAAGTCCCGGCCAAAAGTCAAACGGATTCAGCTGCCTTTGGACAAGGGGAACGGTAAGAAACACAAGGTTTCCCACATGCGGACCAGTTCCTCTGAAGCACACATTCCAGATCCAGAAGCCAACCCTACATCCCTGACCTCAGTGACAGGGTAAGAAAGCTGTTGTTGGTTACATTGGGTCATCAGAAGTAGACTCTGAACATGGGTGGATCTAAAACTTTCCCCACTGTTGATTCTTTTCCTGTTATTCTTTTCCCTCATAAATCACAGGCATTATTTTCAGTACCATCAGTGGGTGTTAAGGTTCTTGAGTAGAAGCATTATCTCTCTTAAGTCATTTGCTGGAGTTTTGAAGCATTTCATGATAGCTTTATTTCTTCTTTGCTTGATGCTACCAGGTAACAGTTATTGCTATTTGGGGAGTCATCTTGAGGACAGAATCACCTGCTAACCAGATCTGATGAGTTTATTCCAAGAGTAGGCCTTTGAGCATAACCTAAATATTTCTCATTTGGTTCTTTGAATAGTTGTAAACATTTCTGTTCCAGGATGCCAGGATCAAAATCAGATGTTCAGGAAACAGCTAACATGGATCAGTCATCACAAAAAGATTGTGGACAGTCTACAAGGTAAACTGAAAAGAAGATCTTAGTTTAGGATCAGAGAGTCTTCTTCTTTGGATCATTTTTAAGATTTACCCCACTTTGATTTGTTAATTATTTTGTCATCCTTTTTTTTTAAATTGAGTTCTATATTTTCTTTCACTTCCCCACTCACTGGGAAGGCAAGCCATGTAATATTTATTATACATGTGAAATCATGCAAAACATATCACATTAGCAGTGTTTCCAAAAAAAGCAAGAAAAATCAGGTGACACAATTATACTTCAATTTACACTCCAGAGTTCATCAGTTCTGTCATTGAAGGTGAATGGCATTTTTTCATCATGAGTTCTTTGATCATTGTATTGATCAGAATAGCCAAATCTTTTAAGTTTTTCTGAAACCACTCCCCCCCCCATTATTTCCTTTAACACATTAGTACTCTATCACAATCTATTTAGCCATTCCCTAATTCATGAGCATCACTTCACTTTTCAGTTCTTTACCACACAGTAAGAGCTGTTATAAATAAATTATATCCACCAACATTCATTAATGTACCTATTTTTCCCGCAATGAATCCAGCATGATTTGGCTACCTCAGAACTGTTTTAATTTGCATTTCTCTCATCAGTAATGATTTATAGCTTTTTTTAATTTTTTAAATTTTTTTGTTTTTGCAAGGCATTGGGATTAATAACTTGCCCAAGGTCACATAGTTAGGTAATTATTAAGTGCCTGAGGCCAAATTTGAACTCAGGTCCTCCTGACTCCAGGGTCTATCCACTGCACCTCCTAAAGCTTTTTTTAATATATTACTATAAATAGCTTTGATTTCTTCTGAAAACTGAATATTCATATCCTTTGACTATTTATCAATTGGGGAATGACTCTTATTTTTATAAATTTGACTCAGTTTTGTACTCAGTATATATTTGAGAAATGAGGTTTTTATCAGAGAAACTTGCTGTCATAATTTTTTATATTACTTAATTGTTCATGGTACCTTTCAAGCAAAATGCAGTTTCCCTGATTGTCCTTCAACTAGATCTATTTTTACTTTTGCTTCATCTGAGATGATTGCTACCCCTGCTCTTTTTATTTTTGTTAAAGTATATCAGATTCTACTCCAGCTTTTATTTTCAACTCTGTGGCTTTCTGTTTCAAATGTTAATCTTGTAAACCAATATACATACTATTGGATTTTGGTTTCTCATCCATTCTGCTATCTCCTTCTGTTTTGGGGTGAACTCATTCCATTCACATTCACAATTACAATTACCAGCTGTATTTCCCCTAAGGGGCAGCTATATGACCCAGTGGATGGAGCACTGGGCCTGGATTCAGGAAGACTTATCTTCCTGAATCCAAATCTGATCTCAGATACTTATTGGCCGAGTGACCTTGAACAAGTCACTTAATCGTATTTGCCTTGTTTCCTCATCTGTAAAATGAACTAGAGAAGGAAATGGCAAATCACTCAGGTACATTTGCCAAGAAAACTCAATAAAAGGGTTTCCTTTCATTCGATTATCTTCTGTTTCTGTCTCCTTTTTTTATCCTATTCCTTCTTATTCTTCCCCCCCCCCTTTTCTTATCTTCTTTTTCTATTTCCCTATTGGTGAAGTTAATTTCTATTTGCATGCGCACACACGTGTGTGTGTGTATGTCTTCTGTGAACCAGTTCATGTGAGTTCAAGCATTGTTTGTTACCACCATCACTACCAGTTCCCCCTCCATTGTAAAAACTCCTCATTGCATACTTCTTCTGCATGAGAAAATTGCTGCATTCTACCTTTTCCTTTCTCTTTTTTTTCTCCTCCCTTTTTTTTGGGGGGGGGGAGATCATTCCAATGTAATCACCTCAAATTCTCCATCTTTATAAACTAGTTTCAACTGTTCCAGTAGAGAAAAAGTTCTTAGGAGTTACGGGTATTATCTTACTAAATAGGAATACAAATAATTTAACTTTATTGAATCCCTTTTGATTTCTCTTTCATATTTAATTTTTATGTTTCTCCTGAGTCTTGAATGTCAGATTTTCTATTTAACTCTAGCCTTTTCTTAAAGAATGCTTGAAAGTCTTCTATTTTGTTAAATATCCATTTTTTCTCCTGAAAGATTATATTCTGTTTTTCTGAGTAAATAATTCTTAGTTGTAATCCTAGCTCCCTTGCCCTCCAGAATATCACATTTTAAACTCCTTTAATGTACAAGCTTCTGAGTCTTGTTTTGTCCTGACTGTGACTCCAAAATATTTAAATTATTTCTTGGTAGCTGCTTAGAATATTTTCTCCTTGAATTGGGAGCCCTGGAATTTTGCTATCATATAACTAGGAGTTTCCATTTTGGAATCTCTTTCAGGAGATGATTGGTAATGTCTTTCAGTTTCTTTTTTCCCCTCTGGTTCTAGGATATTGGGGATGTTTTCCTAAATAATTTCTTAAAAGATGATAGGTCGGGGCAGCTAGGTGGCATAGTGGATAGACCACTGGCCCTGAAGTCAGGAGTACCTGAGTTCAAATCCAGTCTCAGACACTTAATAATTACCTAGCTGTGTGGCCTTGGGCAAGCCACTTTAACCCCATCTGCCTTGCAAAAAAAAAAAAAATCCTAAAAAAATAAAGATGATAGGTCAGCTCTTCTTTTTTGATCATGGCTTCCAAATAGTTCAATAATTCTTAAATTATCTCTCCTAGATCTATTTTCAATGTCAGTTTATCTAATGAGATAAATTTAATGTTTTCTTCTATTTTTTTTTGTAATTTTGTTTTGCTGTTTTTTTAATGTTTCATGGAGTTTGATTAATTTCCACTTGTCAGTTCTGATTTTTAAGAAATTGTTCTCGGGGCAGCTAGGTGGCGCAGTGGATAGAGCACCAGCCGTGGAGTCAGTTCAAATCCAGCCTTAGACACTTAATAATTACCTAGCTGTATGGCCTTGGGCAAGCCTTGAAAAATCTAAAAAAAAAGAAAGTTCTCAACCTTGGAACTATCCACAACTTCTGCTAGAGCTATTACCCTGAGATTGTGACCCAGAACCACCTATGGGCAGTGCAACAGAGTTCTTACCCCAATGCCAGCAAAGAGTCCTCTGTAATCTCTTTCTAAACAACCCCCCCTTACTATCTATGGACTGAAGCTCCAGAAACCATTTTTCCCCTTTGGACTGAAACAGACCTTATCTATCAACCTTCTCAATTGTCTTAGACTGGAAAATTATGTTACCCCATCCTTTTTTTTGGTCCTGCCACTCTGAATCCATTTTTAGGTATTGTTTATTGCTTAAACACTGTTTCAGGGGAATTTGGGAGAGCTCAGGTAAGTCCCTGCCTTTATTCCACCATTTTGGCTCTCTTGCCCCATTGTTCATTTTAAAAAAGTCAAAGTGAGTGTGATTTATATGAGACCTCACAGCTTACTCAGATTAATTAAATTAACCATTTTGGAAGTTAAAGTGTTAGTAAGCCTCCCTTCAGTTTTTTCCTCTATATATTGCGACCACAAAAATTAATATTAAGCATCCAATGTACAACTTTTAAAATGAGGACTTAGAATTTTTAGTTACACTGAAATAGTTAAGTAAAAAATGTTGGGGAATATAATTTTCCAAAAGGACAATATTTATAGCAAGTTCTTCAGAAAAGATACACTTGTACTTTTTGGAAAATGTTTGTCAGGCAGCTAGGTGGCATAGTGGATAAAGCACCAGCCCTGGAGTCAGGAGTACCTGGGTTCAAATCCGGTCTCAGACACTTAATAATTACCTAGCTGTGTGGCCTGGGGCAAGCCACTTAACCCTGTTTGCCTTGCCAAAAAAAAAAAAAAAAAAAACCCTAAAAAAATAAAATAAAATAGAAAATGTTTGTCTCTTTGAACAAGGTAATGTGTGTATGAAATGATTTGAAAAAGTGTAAAGTATACAAAAATACTACTCAGTACATTTCATTTAAGATTATATCATGTCTTTTTCCCTAATAGGCATTGAGTTGTATAACTGGTATAGCTGTATATGGTAGATCAACAGATACTAATATTTTTGAGTTGCAATAAAAATGATATTTTCTTAACATTTGCTTTTGTCTTTGTCTAGACAAATGACTGCAATTCAGGAAGAATTGCCAACACAGAATTCAACAAATGAGCAAGAAAGTGCAGGTAAAATATATAGCTGTCCACTAAACAGGATATTTTTAGTGGCATATCTGTTACTTAAAGGAGTTCCAAAAATAAATTTCTGAATATGTTTTTCTGTTGCCTTAATAACAGTGCAGAATTTACATAATTTGTGAAGTGACATCACTAAAGGAAGCTAGCCTTCATCATCATCATCATCATTATTATTACTACTATTATTAATCATTATTATTATACAGGAGATGGAAGAAAATCTAGTCAATAAAACGCAATAAGTACACCTAACCATTTTCTTACTCTTTCTCACTATGAAGTAAATCCAGAAATCACATTCCATGTGCACAATTAGGACAGTTCAACATAAAAACAGTCTCTGATTAATTTATTCATTTCATTTAATACCCATTAAAATCCAATTTAGGTTACTTTGTGGAATCCTTTAAAATGATAAAATTTACATGGGGGAAGGGAAGACAAGTAAATTTATCAAGGAAGTAAACAGTAGGGGAAGCTAATTAATTAAGGCTTTGAAAAAGCAATAATGTAGCATTTTAAAATAATAACTGACATTCATATGGCACTTTAAAATTTGCAAAGTATTTTACATATATTTGATTATCACAATACTCTAAGGTGTATTGTTATTCTCATTTTATTAATGAGAAAACAGGCTTAGGAATTAAGTGACATGGTAATAGAACTAATAGGTTGAAAGGCTGAACTGTCCAAAGAATAGTCATGATTCATCATTAACTTATAAAGAGGTCTCTAGTTGAGTGTGCCAGGTTTCATTACTTCAAACCCTATGCTGTTTAATCCATCAGTTTAGTAGACAGAGATGAAATGCTTATCAAATTTATAGCTAACAGAAAGGTATATTAGCATAGTTAATACACTGAAGGACATAATTGATATCCAAAATGTCTGGACAGACCAGAACATTGAATTGAAACTAATATATGGTATAAATTTCAATTAAAATAAGTATGAAGCCTTATCCTTGAGTTAAAAAAAAATTCTTTTTAAGTACATTATAGTGGAGACATTGTGAGATGGCAATTTATCTGAAAAAGAACTGGAAGCTTTAATGGAGTACAAGCTTAATTTGAGATAGGTTGATATGAAGCCTAGGGAAACTAAGATCATCTTGGTCTACAATAAGAGAGGCTACTTTCCAGAATAAAGATGTAATAGTCCTCGGCCCAGGTCAGATCACATGGAATATTGTTTAGGAAGGACATTAATAAACTAGAATATCTAAAGGAGGACAAGCAGATTTATGAAGAAGTTTAGGTTCATGTCGTATTAAGATTAGTCGAAGAAATTAGGAATGTTTAACCTGTAGAAGCAAGGACTCATTTTTTTATTCATTTTTAATTTTTTTCCTCAGCTACATGCAAAAATAAGTTTCAACATTTACTTCAAAATCCTTGACTTCCAAATTCTCTCCCTTCCTCCTACCGTACTTCCCCTCATGGAGAAAGCAAGTTACTTGGTTTAGGTTAAAAATGAGTAGCCATAAAAAAAATTACTACAATAGTCATGTTGTAAAAGTGAACAAACCCCTCCCCACACATAAAAAAGAGAAACCTCAAGAAAAATAAAGTGAAAAAAAAAATCATGCTTCAGTCTGTATTCAGAAACCATTAACTCTATCTTTGGGGTGGATAACATTCTTTATCATAAGTCCTTCAGAGTTCACTTGAGTCACTATATGGCTGAGAGAAGGTAGGTCACATTCACAGCTTGCTGTTACTTTGTGAAAGATGCATTTCCCATTGTTTCTCCTCTTGTAAGTTTTTTACTGAGAGCCCAAAGTAGAACACCATTTCATCTCAATTACATACCATAATTTGTCCAGCCTTCCCCAATCACTGGGCATCCTCTCAATCTCCAGTTCCCTGCCCCTAGAAGAGAGTTAGTATAAATATCCCTATACATATAG
Source organism: Macrotis lagotis (assembly GCF_037893015.1). Classification (NCBI taxonomy): domain Eukaryota; kingdom Metazoa; phylum Chordata; class Mammalia; order Peramelemorphia; family Peramelidae; genus Macrotis; species Macrotis lagotis. The sequence goes on from NC_133658.1 coordinate 642,199,270, forward strand.
ATTATTTTCTTCCTATTTTTCATCTGTGAGAAGACTCTTAAAAGGATACTATCTTGTGGGCGGCTAGGTGGCGCAGTAGATAGAGCACTGGCCTTGGAGTCAGGAGTACCTGAGTTCAAATCCAGCCTCAGAAACTTAATTACCTAGCTGTATGACCTTGGGCAAGTCACTTAACCCCATTGCCTTGCAAAAAACCTAAAAAAGGAAAAAAAAGGATACTATCTTGTCCAAAATCCCCTGCAGTGGGATATTCAAAACTCCCCCAATCCCCCAAATGATATCAAAGAAAGAGACTGGGAGCTCCAAATTGATTATATAAGAAGTTTAATAATCAAAGTGGGATACTCACATGGGGCAATCTGGGGCAGCTGCCAGGCCACAAAGCTAAATCCCAATCAAGACTCCCAGTATCCCCATAGTAATTACAGAAATCAGACAAAGGGAGGAGGAATTATAGAGTATGTTAGTGCGGATTAGCTGATATTTTGGGATTTTCTCTGCTCAGTACTGGTTTCTGGTCCCAGATGTGGGTGCCCTATCAGTGCTGATGGGACTGGAGTCCCAGGCATATGAGGCTGTGGCCTGGACCTGAACTGGTCACATCTTGATTGTGTGCTGGTCTGTTTTCTTTGGGCTTATATTTGTCTTGGATGACATTATTCATGGCTTTCATTAATAGGAATTTCATATTATTATTATTATTATCATCATCATCATCATCATTATGACTTTTTAACTGATAACTTTTGCTGAGAAGCTTATGTTATTTATGGCTTTTACTGCTAAGGAGTCCACACTAGAGCTTTCATCAATAGGGACCCCACAGCTGCCTTTTAAGTATTTGAAAGATGTTATGTTTGATCCCCAAATGCAAAACTTGAGGCAGGGGTTAAGAGTTGAAAAGAGGCAAGTTTCCTGTCAGGAAAAATTTCTTATAGTTAGATCTATTCCATAGTAAAATGGACTCTCTAGGAAGTTAGGGGTTTCACCTGAGAGATCTTCCAGGAGGAGTTGGATGAAGACTTGTCTAATAAATTATAATAGAGATTCTTTTTCAAAAGATTCTTTTTTTTCCCCCACGTATGGATCGAATTTAAAAGCATCTGAGGACATTTCCTGATGTCCACATTTTTCTGTTATTCCAAAGATTGGAAAGCTCTGAATCTTAAGAATTTTATGCAGTGCTATAGAAACTATGATCATGAAGAACAACTTGTAATTGCAAGGCAACCAATCAGAGAAGATTCCCAGACATTATGACTTGGGACATTGCCAGATTTTTCTAATTCCTCATAGGGAATTAGACCACTCACTAATTCTTCTGTGAACCTGATGTGATACACTTATCCCTATGGATTCTATTCAAGGGAAGGAAAATTGTCAGCAGAAATGATTAAAGAAATCTGTCTATTTTACTTTCTGTCTCTCAGAGCCTAAAGTGACTGAAGAAGAGGAAAGCAACTTCAGTTCTCCATTGATGTTTTGGCTACAGCAAGAACAGAAGCGGAAAGAAAGCATTGGAGAGAAAAAGCCAAAGAAAGGGCTTGTTTTTGAAATTTCAAGTGATGATGGTTTTCAGATTTGTGCAGAGAGCATTGAAGGTGTGTGGACTGAAGTGTTTGGCTACTCCATAAGGTTCAGAAGATTCTAGCAATATAATCTGTTTCAGCTTGATAGGGATTTTGGAGATTGGTGTATCAACTAATATTTGTAGAGAACTAACTGTGTATTGGGCACTATATTGAATGCTGTAAGGCTTCAAAACAAGCGTAAGAATGGTTACTACGTTTAGAGGGTTTTTTTTTTTAATGCAACAGAAAACACAGTCTATAGCATATCTTCATTGAGTTCACACTTTATGGAAAAAATAACCATATAAGACTTTATTTCAAGTAAGTACTGAATAAAGCAGAAAAGGGAAAAATCATAGGTTTTGCATTCAAAATATGGTCAAATAGTATTCAGATAGGCTGTGAAAAAGATTTGAAAAAAAGTCTCCTTAGCAGAATATTGGGCAGAAAGGCAAAGATTCCAAGGTAAGACTGCAGGGTAAATACAGGGAACAAAAACTAGATCATAACTTGCCTAGAGAAAGGATCATATTGAAAGAAGTTGGAGATAAGACTGAAAAGAGCAGCCCTTGACTTCCAGGTTAAAGTTTGTGGGTTTATATGCAGTGGGAGCCATTAAAGGTTTTTAAATAGGGGAAATGATAGGATGAGAGCAATATTTTTCTAAAACCTAGTAGAAATATACAACATAGATAGAACTTGGGATGACTTTTAGTTTTAATAGAAAAAATAAAAGAAGCAATTAGTTTTATTAGTGGGGAGATTATGCATTCATTTTTAAATATAGGACACAGGATCATAGATTGGGAATTTATAGGGACCTCAGAAGCCATTTGGTGTAACCCTCCCCAGCCCATTTTATAAATATTGAACTTGAGGGGATTAGATATTCAAGGGATAATGTCCAGAAACTGAATGCTCTATCCAAAGTAAGACTGGTTAATAGAAAAGAATTTTGAGGGAGAGATTAGATATAGATTTGGGAGAATTTTTTTTTTTGCAAAGCAAATGGTTAAGTGATTTACCCAGGGTCACATAGCTAGTAAGTGTCAATTGTCCGAGGCTAGAATTGAACCCAGGTTCTCCTAATTTCAGGACTTGTGCTCTATCCACTGAGTCACCTAGCTGCCCCAAGATGAAAATTTCAACATGAACTTTCCCTAGGTATAGAATGCATATGTAGAGAAGAGAGAACCAGGAACTGAATCTTTGAAGAATGCACTTAGTAATAGGATGGGAAGAAGTTTTATACTTGGATAGATTGCTGAATAGTACCTTGGCCAGAAACAGGAATAATGTAAATACTATCAGACACTGAAGTGAAAGGCTCAAATCCTACAACTTGGAGATACAGATTCTTTGGGGAAACATGTGAAATTGGCATTTTATCCATTCCTACTATTGTTGCACTGTCCTCCATTATAGATGGGCTTAAAAGTGAAAGAAAATCAATTCTGTGTTGCCTTAGCTTATAAGCATATAAAGAATGGCACAGGCTACTATCATGACAAGAAATGCACTTCAAAGTTTGTTACCTGTTCCTTAATATCATTACAGATGCATGGAAATCACTGACAGATAAAGTTCAGGAAGCCCGATCCAATGCTCGTCTAAAACAGCTTTCGTTTGCAGGTAAAGTTATTGGCTTGTTCCTCCCTCAGATATTCCAGGAGATTGTTGATTTGAACCAATACGTAATTGATTATCTGTAGAAATGTGTCAGGGTGAGCATACTTTTCAATTCCTGTTATTATTTTTTTTTAAAATCTAGTCCATTCTAGCAGATCAGGAGATATGAGGAGAAATCCTTAGGAGTGAAAGGGAAAGGTAAACCTCTATGTAAAAATGCAAAGTCCTTTCAAGTGCCAAATTTGTGTTCCATTTGAACCTCCCAGGTTTTGTTCATGGAGATGTTAGTGAGCTCTGAAGACTTGGCAACCTTCTGTGTAGCACTGAAATCAGATTGCCTCCATCTGTATTTGTCAGGGAGGATTACTAATTAAAGATCTAATGCCAGCTTCTGGCTGTTGTTTGTAGTCCAGGTTCTGTGATAACTTTGGAAAGTTTTTCTGTATTTTATCTTTTGAATATTACAGTTTCCTATTATCAATTATAATGCTTATGATGTTTGCAGGTGTGAATGGCTTGAAGATGCTAGGGATTCTTCATGATGCAGTAGTGTTCCTAATTGAGCAGCTTTCTGGGGCCAAGCATTGTCGAAATTATAAGTTTCGATTCCATAAACCAGAGGAAGCCAATGAACCCCCCCTGAATCCTCATGGTTCAGCCAGAGCTGAAGTCCACCTGAGGCAAGTGCCATTCACCCATGACTTGGAAAGTGGTTTCAGATCTTAATTTGTAGATAAATGCCATTGGTATCTTTTTCTTGGGATTTTCTGGGTTATCACTGTCTCTCATTTCCAGCTTTCCTGCTTTAGGAATTTTCTTTAAGTTTTCTTTAATCTTTGATTCCAGGAAATCAGCATTTGATATGTTTAACTTCCTGGCTTCTAAACATCGACAACCTCCTGAATACAATCCCAATGATGAGGAAGAAGAGGAAGTACAACTGAAGTCAGCTAGGTAAGCAATTAAGTAGACAACTAACTGTGAAGAAGTGAAGGTGAAGAGAAAAGGTAGGTTAAGAGAAAAATGCAAAATTTATCTCTTCTTGCTATAGCAATAGAAGAAAATCCATAACCTGCTTTAACGTAGAGTTCTGGATTACGAGAGGGAGAGAGAAATTGAGATTGAGACATAATTGAAATGGTAACAGGGTCTAATTAGCAGAAAATTAGACTGAACCTTATTTGAAATTCACATCACCTTAAATTGTTTGGGGTTTTTTTGTTTGATTTTTGGTTGTGTGTGTGTGTGTGTGTGTGTGTGTGTGTGTGTGTGTGTGTGTGTATATACTGTACTGTGAAAATATCTTCTAAACCCCATACATAGTCACTATCACCATCTTCATTATGGACACCAAAAAGCACCAGTGTGTTTAATTACACACACTCCTGTGCTAGACATGGTGCAAAGGGAACACATAGTCATTATCTCTGTCTTCTGGGAGCTTTAGTCCAAAACTTTGCCAGAGTAGTCTCTTCCATGAAGAAGTGTGGTTAAAAGTATGTCCTGCTGTCTTTCAGAAGAGCAACTAGCATGGATTTGCCCATGCCCATGCGTTTCCGGCACTTAAAGAAGACTTCCAAGGAAGCGGTTGGAGTCTACAGGTATGGCTGAAACCTTGAAAACTTTTCTAAAATCAGGTTGGAACAAATAAGTAGACAAGACTCCTTTTACAGATGGCACTGATTATAAATTTCAGCTATTTTTAGTAATTGATTAAAGAATCCTCACATAATGAATTTACTAACTGTTCAGATTTCCACTTCGCATCATATCCATTCATCAAGATCAGAGAATAATTTCTGCAAGGCATATAGGTCTGGATATTCTACTTCCTCCAGGAAGAAAATTTCAGCTAGTCCAGTATCAGCTTAAAGGGACTATTTTTGTATTTTTATTTATACCCTAGGTCTCCCATCCATGGTCGGGGTCTCTTCTGTAAAAGAAACATCGATGCAGGCGAGATGGTGATTGAGTATGCAGGCAACGTCATCCGTTCCATACAGACTGACAAGCGAGAGAAGTATTATGAGAGCAAGGTGAGATAGACTGACAATGTCTCTGCTCATTTCAACTGTTGTAGCCAAGAGAAAACATGAGTGTGGAATAACATAAAGAAAAAGGAGGTGCTGGATGATCTTTGAAAATGGTTACTGTTAACCTCATTTCAGCACTAACAATAACATAAATAGAGATATGAAGTTCTAGGAAATAATTGAGCTTAAGGAGACCTGGTAAAAATGTAGCATCCCTCAGAGTTGAAGTTTGAGGGGGGGCCCCCCAGTAGCTTCAAAAAACCTAGGGATGTTTTCCAAAGGTACACAACAACATTTTTCAGGGCTTCTCCTACCACCTTAGTTGAATGGAGAAGCCACTGGTTCTAGTACCTACAATCTGGTCACACTCCTAGAGAACATCTTGAAGTTGCTCACCAGTGGCCTCATATCAGCATAACTGAGGTTTTGACCAGTTCTCAGATTGAATCAGCTCTCCTTAGCTAGGGTCATATGTAGTATATAAAGAGAGGAGGGTAAAAGTCCCAAACTTAAGTAGCAACCAACACTTTCTTCTGTCTCCCTTTCCTGGACATCCAGGGCATTGGATGCTACATGTTCCGCATTGATGACTCAGAGGTAGTGGACGCCACCATGCATGGGAATGCTGCACGATTTATCAACCATTCATGTGAGCCCAACTGCTACTCTCGGGTCATCAACATTGATGGGCAGAAGCACATTGTCATCTTTGCAATGCGTAAGATCTACCGAGGAGAGGAACTCACTTATGACTATAAGTTCCCCATTGAGGATGCCAGCAATAAGCTGCCCTGCAATTGTGGCGCTAAGAAATGCCGAAAGTTCTTAAACTAAAGTTGCTCTTTTTCCCATTCCTTGTTGTGGGAGTTGGAAGACGCAGGGCCACCCAAAGCAAGCTGAAGGCTTTTTCCCAGCAGCCGAGGGTTTCAGGATTAGGTGGGCTCAGTTGAGAGACCTCCATTAAGACTGAGCTCCCTTCCTTTGTGTTCCATCTTCACATCATACAGCGTGATCAAAACCCTGGTGAGAGGTGAGATCACAAAGAAAAGATTAGTGATGGACTTTCTTCCTGGCGCCTCTGGAATTCGCACACCAATATGAGGAGGGGAAAGGGGCCCCTAACAGATTTGCCTGGAGAGAGCCTATAAAGGGTTGTATAGGGAGAACAAGGAATTTTCCTGACCATCTCCCTGGGGAAAATTGGTATCTTGCTGCCAGCCTCTGCTTGGCCCATTTCCTAAGCACTGTTAATGAGGTGGCCAGACTGGCCAAGCAGGGTCAAGAGAACAGTATAGGTCAAGCACCTCAGAGTTGGCTGGCCAGGCCCAGCCTACATCCATCTCTTGATTAAAAGAAATGTTTAATGGTTTTTTTCCCTTAGTGCCCTCCCACCTAAAAATTCATTTCTGGTCAGGAGGTAGGATTTCTAGCGCCTTTGTTGACCAAAAGGGCTGTTTTGGGGTTGTGCCAATGAATTACCAAACACTTGAGCCTGCCTACATAGGCTTTATAGTGGGAGTGTTACCCCGTAAGCCTTATCTCAGCCAGTTATTTTTCTTGACAGTAGGAGCAGCTTCCTCCCTTCTCCCATTCCTTCTCTTCATTCCACTTCCTTTTCTCTTGCCTTCCATCCCATCACTTCTCCATTCTTTCTGGGTGGTGGGTGAAGTTGGCTCCCTATCAATCCCCCCCCCCCACTGGACACAGTTTTTGTCTACAAAAAGTCCTTTGGGCCATTAAGCACTTGAGAGGGAATATGGATATGAGCCACTAATAGATAAGTTGGGGAGGAATCTTTACCAGTCAAGCTCCAGTGGAAATTAAAAAAAAAAAAAGAGTGGCATGAATTTTGTAAGAGGGAAAAATATTTAAATAGGATTTGAATCATGCAGCTCACTACAAATTTCATATCCAAGTTAATGACATCCTCCCACTACTCAAACCCCCATTTCTAGGATACAGTTACTTTGATTTATTCTTTGCTTAAAACATAGGAAGGCCAAATTTCTTATATGGTCAATCTCCATTGAAAGCTAAAGGCAGAACACTAAGGTTGCAAGACCCCGAGGGAGTATGTTAGCATATATTGAAGGAGCTCTTCCATCTGTGCAAAGTCTATTGTCAGAGCACATGAAAATGACACTACTGCTGAGGTTCCTCCTCTAGGACATGGTCAAAGAATCATCAGACTAACCTCTCTCCTTCTTTCCTCCCTCCCTTCCCCCTTCCATAAGACAGTGTCCTGAATCTGTTAAATTAAGTCATTGGATTTCACTCTGTTCTGTTTACAGTTTAATATTTAAGGTTTTATAAATGTAAATATTTTTTGTATATTTTTCTATGAGAAGCACTTCATAGGGAGAAGCACTTATGACGAGGCTATTTTTTAAACCGTGGTATTATCCTAATTTAAAAGAAGATCTGTTTTTAATAATTTTTTATTTTCATAGGATGAAGTTAGAGAAATATTCAGCTGTACACACAAAGTCTGATTTTTTTTTTCCTGTCCAGTTTTCCCCTATACCCAAAACCTGCCCTCAGAAGGTATACTTTTTTTGTTGTTTAATATGTAAGTTTGTTCATGCCTTGTTGACTTAGGTAACTGTTTCCTGGGTTGCTCCTAGATTACCGAGAAGGAAGGTGATCATCTAAATACATTGGGGCTTCTCCTTTCTCTCCTTTCTTTACAAAACTCCCAGCAGGCTACATTACTATATTGGTACAATTCATCTTTCATCCCCTTCCCAAAATGTATCTCTTTTTTTCTGGTTCCAGCCCCAGGGCAATGGGAAGAGGCAGGTTTTTGTACTTCCCTGGTCTCTTCTACTTCAAAGTTAGAAAAAAAAGAGCTTAGATGGCAGGCAAATTAACATTTTTCCATCTCCATCTGCCTCATTTGTAGCCTCCATTTCTCTCTACTTCCAGTCTCCCCACTAAATCCTCATATCTGCAAAAAAAAAAATCTTACTGATCCCCTAGACACACTTCCAGGGTGGCCCAATGGACTTAAATAAAGCACAGTCAGATAATTCACAGAGAAACAGGTTTTCTTACTGTCTTGGTTACTGGGCTTCAAAGCAGTTCAGTCTGGCAGGAGATCAATAATGGCTCTCAGTGGGACACCCTTCCTGGCCACAAGAAGCCCACCCTGTGGAAACTTAACAAAGCAATATCACTCAGCCCAGCGTACTCTGCCCCAGGACCCATGGTTCAGCCTGTGCCCTCCAACCTGGGCTGCCTAATCTCCTGTGACCTTAAGAACTTTTGTCTGGTGGCTCTGCTGAAATACGATCTCTCTCGCCAGCACTGTGGACAGGATGACAAAGGCTACCTTGTCAGCGTGGAGAGGGGCTAGCAATGGACTGAGAACAGTCCACCCAGATCTCACTTTCCCTCTTTCTTCAGTCCACAACAAGATACAGTGACACAAGGTGTTCTACTAGTATCTGATTTTCTTTCTTATTGCACTGTGTGAGGTTTTTTTTTTTTTTGTAACTCTTATATTTTCTTCTTATTTCAAAACAAAACAAAAAACCTTAGGCTGCATTTATTACTGAAATGATTGATGCACTGATGGGTCGGGAATTCACTCTAAGAAGACCCAAAGGCCAGTCAGGAATGGGGAGAACTCAGCTGAATACACCTAGTTGCTGCCCTGTTAGGCAGTGCTATACTGTGAGAGAGACCCCCTTCTCATTCCTTTCCCACTGTGCCCTGGATATTAGGAAGAAAGTTACATCCTAATCCCACCCAGCTAACTAACCTAAAAGCTAAGAAAGCACCTCTGTGAGTGACCACAGCTCATTCTTGAGTCTATTGCCAAAATTCAGCAGCTTGGGAATGAGAAGAGAGTCACTATCAAGAATAGGAAAAGAAGGGGGTTAAGAAATAAATAAACACAAAATGCCTCTGAGTTAATTTTGAAAAGTATCCAGAGGATTTTAGCACAGAAATTCAGACTGAGTGAACAGCATTGGGTCATTCCTAAGAATCTTTCAAGAAACTTCCTTCAGAAATTCCCAAGCCTCTGAGGAGTAATAATTGTGTCTCTGGTTAGTTCTCCATGAGAGAGCCAGTTCACTCAAATAGCTTTGCTGCTAAAACCTGTTGTGGCTGCATTAACTGGTGGCCATTGCAGCTAGTGAAAACTATTCCAATATCAGAGCAGCTGCATGGCACTGACACTTTGGCCAGGACTTTTTGGTCCCTTTGCCTCTCTTCCATAACCGTCCACCAAGATCTCCAGCATAGCCCCTCCTGCTTTCTGACTATTAATGACATTGGAGGAGAGAAGCCTTGGCAGCTACTATATTAATTTTTCAACCAGATTCATTGACATTTGCAGGACCCTGTCCACCACCCTGCTTACCTCTGTCCTACCCTGGCCAATAAAGTAAACACCATGCAGCTCCCTTGATTGGAAAAAAAAATAGATTTTTAAAATGAATGTATCTTTTTAAAGAGCTATTCAATCACAAATATCTGAAAATACTAAAGGTCAAAACCTTGTTGGGTGTTTGTTGAATTTATTTGGGGGAGGGGGGAGGGAAGGGGATATTTGTAATAATTTTTTTTCTCAAAGGAAAAGCGGGTTGTTGTAAAGGGCTGGGTGTAAACTTTGTTTCATTTCCTTCATTTCAAAGCAATACAAGGTTATTGAGCAGACGGTTTTGTGCTGAATCATGAATACCAGTCAAGTCCAGACTACATACTGGTTTCACACACTCTGAAAACTTGCAAGTTTTTTCTTTGAATTTTCAATTAAATATAAATATGATATATATAGGAACTAATATAGTAATGCACCATGTAACAAAGCCTAGTTCAGTATCAGTTCATGGCTTTTAATTCTCTTAACACTATAGATAAGGATTGTGTTACAGTTGCTAGCAGAGGCAGGAAAATGTCAGTCTGGTGTTCCTCTGGGTCCCCAAAGGGGGAAAAAATAAAAACCAACCTGCAAAAGTATTGTCTTATTAGGGATGCATCAACCAGCCCACACCAGGGGTTGGAAAGAATTGCACAAACCATGTCACCTGGAGCTTCTCTGCTGAGGATTTTTCTGCCCATGAATGTTACCAGTCAGTACCTGTACTTCTTGTTTCTCTATTTTTGGTTATGAATGTTGGGATTACCACCTGCATTTAGGGGGGAAAATTGTGTTCTGTGCTTTCCTGGTATCTTGTTCTGAGGTACTCTAGTTTTGTCTATCAACCAAGAAAATATACTTGTGGTGTTTCTTTTATTGAACTTTCAACAGTCTCTTTAGTAAATACAGGTAGTTGAATAATTGTTTCAAAAACTGAACAGATGACAAAGTTCTGTTCCAGAAATAAGACATTTCTTAACTTTATCATGTATAACAGATCTTTTTTGTTTTTATTTTTTCCTTGTGTTCTTCCAAGCTTCTGGTTTAGGGGGGAAAAAAGAAAAAAAAAAGGAATGTGTCTAAAGTCCATCAGTGTTAACTCCCTGTGACAGGGATGAAGGAAAATACTTTAATAGTTAAAAAAAAATAATAATGCTGAAAGCTCTCTACGAAAGACTGAATGTAAAAGTAAAAAGTGTACATAGTTGTAAAAAAAAAGGAGTTTTTAAACATGTTTATTTTCTATGCACTTTTTTTTATTTAAGTGATAGTTTAATTAATAAACATGTCAAGTTTATTGCTGCAGACAATGGAACTTTATTTCCTCTCGGCAGAGGGATAGTTTGGGGGGGGGGTTGGTAAGAGTCCTCTGGCCAAAGTACTTTTCATTTTCCTTTTTATCAGAAATGGAAATCACTAAAAATATTACCCATTTCTATCTAAGTTTTGATGCAGGGGAAAGAGCGCTGTTTTTTTTTTTATAAATATATTTCCATCTACAATACAATGGTAGTTTTTATCAACCTTTTTTTTCCCCCAAGGCTTTGAATTTTACAATTTTTCTCCCTCCCTCCCTTCCCCCCCCCCCGAACAGAAAACAATCTGATATAGGCTTTACATTTGGAACCATTCTAAACATAGACCGAAATTGAGGGTGTTGTGAAAGAAGAATCAGATTCAAATGGAAGAAAGAAAACCTTAGAACAAAATTACATAATGCATAAGACAACTTTAAAAATTAAAGGTACTAAACTTTGGTCTTCCTTTAAACTCCACAGTTCTTTCTGTGGATATGGATGGTATTTTTCCATCATGAGTCTTTTAAAATTGTCTTTTTATTGCTGAAATGAACAAGTCCATCATGTTTGATCATCACCCCATGTTGTTGTTAGTGTGTATACTTGTTCTTCTGGTTCTGCTCCTTTCAGTCAGTATCAATACATGGAAGTCTTTCCAGGCTTTTCTGAAATCCCATTCCTTCTGGTTTCTTGTAGAACAATAATGTTTCATCACATATATATACCACAATTATTTGTTCTATCATTCCCTAATTGATGGATATCCCCTTGATTTCCCAATTCTTTGCCTTTACAAAATACTGCCATGAATATTTTTGTACATGTGGGATTTTTACCCATTTCATGATCTCTTAAGGATACAGACCCAAGGGGTGGCTAGGTGGTGCAGTGGATAGAGCACCGGCCCTGGAGTCAGGAGTACCTGAGTTCAAATGTGACCTCAGACCCTTAATAATCACCTAGCTGTGTGGCCTTGGGCAAGCCACTTAACCCCATTGCCTTGCAAAAAAAACCTGAAAAAAAAAAAAAAGGATACAGACCCAAGAGTGGTACTGCTAGATTTAAAGGGTATGAACATTTTTTTCCCTTTTGGGCATTAATTCCAAACTGCTCTCCAGAAAGGTTAGATCAGTTCACAACTCCACCAAGAATTCATGAGTGTCCCAGTTTTCCCACATCCCCTCCAACACTGATCATTAATTATCCTTTCTAGTCATATTGGCCAATCTTCGAGGTCTAAAGTGGTACCTCAGAGATGCCTTAATTTGCATTTCTCTAATCAGTAAAGATTTAGAGCAATTTTTCGTATGACTAGATAGCTTTGATTTCTTTGAGAACTGCCTTTCCATATCCTTTGGCTATTTATCAGTTTGGGAATGACTTGTTTTTTTAATAAATTTGACTCAGTTCTCTTTTAAAAATGAAATCCTTTGTCTTTTTTATAACACTAGTTGTAAAAATTGTTTCCAAATTTACTGCATTCCTTTTAATCTTGGTTGCAGTATTGGTGCAAAAACTTTTTAATTTAATGTAATCAAAATTATCCAGTTTGTTTTTTATAATGTTCTCTATCTCTCCTTTGGTCATAAACTTCTTCCCTTTCCATAGATCTGACAGGTAAACTATTCCTTTTTCTCCTAATTGACTTATAATATTATCTTTTATATCTGAATCCTAGAGTGCTGTGTTTTGAGTCACAGGACTTGATTATAATGCTCTGCTACACTAAGTTCTTTTATGACCTTGAGCAACTTTCTCTGGACCTCGTTTATTCATCTTAAGAAGGTTACGACCTTTACATTTCTAATTTGTCATCCTTTTGCTTTTACCAGGCTTCACACACATTTCCAATCAATTCTATTCCTTTTTTTTTCTGAAGTAACTTTGAGTTGGAGGAGATGGAATATTATCTTTTGATTCTACTCATCCTTCCTCCTTTGTCTAGCTTTTTAATACAGCAAATATTTGTTAAGTTCCTGCTTCTTTGCAGAGGACTGCTAAACAAAATGTTGTGTAGAATTGTTACGGACTTACTCCCAAATACTGGAAGGAAAGCAGTGAAGAAAAAAAATTTCTCACAAGTGGTGAAAACATCTGGAAGTAATGGAATAAATGGCATAGTACAGTGAATGTGTTTCTGCTCTTGGAGTCAGGAAAACCCAGGTTCAAATCCTGCCCCAATTATTAGCTATAGTAACCTGAACAAGTCAATCATTTTGTGCCTCAATTTCCTCATATGTAAAATAATTAGATTCATTTCCTTTCTGAATTCACCAGGCGTTATATGATCCTATTTAATGTCAAGGGATCATAGATCAAATTAAACTCTCCAGATAAAACCTGGAGGTCAGTTCTGACTTATCCAACCTACATTAAGCCTTAAATTTGATGTCCTTAAACCCTGTCACCTGCAGGGCATAGGTGAATAAATATTTGAAAACATTCTGCCAGTCATTCATTAACTCTCAGGATGGATTACTTCAGCCAAGATCTGGTTGTGGGGGGAGGAGAGAATGACTATCTTCAAAGTGTCCCGCATTCCTCCCAGTGATTGGTCATTTAAGCCCTCCCAGTTTCCTCCCCTTGCTACCATTATTTTTGGTTCACTGCCTTGAGCTGAGCTCTAGGAACCATGGGGACTCCAAATGATCAAGCAGTCCTGAGAGCCATTTTCAGCCCAGACACCCCATTTGGAGATGTGCCTGGTTTGGAACTTGGAGAAGACCAAGTTGACAAAAATCAGGTGGAAGATGAAGGTGAGTGTTCTTTCCTGTGTAACCTTGGGCAGGTCACTTCCTCAATTCCAGAACTGGACTAAATTGTCTCAGACCCATTTCTACTTACAACTTATTTGGCCTAGAAATTTCGGTATTAGACTAGAAACTTCCCCATCTAGAGAGGGTTTGACTCCTTATTACCTAGGCTCTCCATTCTCTGAGAAAAGGGCAATTGGTAATCCCAACGGCTTGGTCTGAAATCCTCAGGAATTGTTAGAGGCCAATTGTGTCAAATTTCTCCAAACCTGCTACCCAGTGTGATTTGGCATAGTGCCCCTGCTACCTAACAGAATCTCTCTTTGGGACCACCTTCACACATATGAAACCTGTTAGCATTTCAAATCACCTGGCCAAAGTTTAATGCATAAAGGGCACTCAACTTCCACATCCTTGCCAGTATTTGTCAGTGGAAAAGATAGCTTGGGGTAGAGATTAGAAAAGGATGCTACTTGGTAGAAGTAGAAACCTGTGTAAGGTGGAGGGGGTATGGAGGAAGCAGAGCTGAGCAGCAAAGGAGAGCAATGAGTAGTAACTATGTAATGTAGTCCTAACCCGGAAAGTTCTGTAGAGCTATGCCAATTCTTGCCTATTAGAGTTTACTTGCTTAGTCATCAGTAATAGGGTTCTCAGACATAGGGTTCTGAGAAAATATGGGCCAAATAAATTCTGTGGAGCATCAAGGGCTACTTGCAATGAATGATGTTTGAGAGGGAGCTAGGAGTTCTCATGCCATCAGGGTTTGCCCCCACCTCACTGATGAGAGAGACAAATAGAACTGAACAGTACCAAGCTAAATGATGGAGATGCTTCCTCTTCCATCTAAAGTCCTCAGTAAGTCTACCCAACTCCTTTTGTCTGTAAATAACAAACATCTAAGGAACTCTGCTGGGTGAGAATACAGATACAGGAACACAGCTCATACCCTCCAGTTTACAAAGCTAGAGACTTTCATTTCCATGTAAAGATTAGTAATACGAAACTGGACAAAAAGTACTGTGGGATTTTGGAGAACATGGAGGGATGGGTGGTTTGAGATATCTTTATGAAGGTAGAATTTGAGCTAGGTTTTGAGGGTTGGTCAGGATTTTGATAATTGCACGTTTTTTTTTAAGTTGTTTTTTTTTTTGTAAGGCAAATGGGGTTAAGTGGCTTGCTCAAGGCCACAGAGCTAGGTAATTATTAAGTGTCTGAGGCTGGATTTGAACCCAGGTACTCCTGACTCCCAAGGCCAGTGCTTTATCCACTGCGCCACCTAGCCACCTAGTGCCCCCCCCCCCCCGATAATTGCACATTTCAAACAAGGGAAGTCATTTGAGTAAAAACAGACAGAAATGGAGGTAGTATGTTCTTGGATTGATGAGTAAGGCAGTCCAGCTGGAGTAGTAGTTTGAGGTGGGAGAGGCATGTGAGATTGAGGCTGGGAAATTCACCAGTTAAGAGTACGGAAAATTATGAATGCCAAATCAGAATATAAACTTTAGGATATAAGATCCCTTTGTCCTTTCTCATCTATAAATGCAATCTATAAATGTCTCCAAGAAGGTCTTCACATGTCCCCTGAAAAATGGCTCTCAGACCTAATCTAAAATCATCCAGGAGAGGCAGTTTGGTATGAAATGAACACTGAATTTAGAGTGGGAGCATCTGGGATTGGAATGCCAGTTAATCTTACTTGCCACCTAGATGATGTTAGATTAGTCACTTTACTTTTCTGTGTCTCAAATTCCATATCTGTAAGTCGGGGTTTGCATTGGATGTATTTAAAGACCTCTTTTGCTCTAAATACTAGGATCCTTCGATGAACCCCAATAAATTGATGCAATCAAGCAGATCAATCCTTACCTTCCAGTGAGATAACAGGTCCCTGCAGTCTCCCAAAGCCTAAGACTGATTCCCCTTCCTCTCCTCCCTTCTTCCCTACTTCCTGGGTCACATACACTGGCTACAGATGTCACCTTCCCTGGGGACCTGTTGGAACAGACCAAGAACCTAGAGTTACAGGGGGTGACAGCAGCCGAAGCTGGGAACCTGAGCACCGCTCTTGAGAGGTTTAGTCAAGCCATCGACCTGCTGCCTGCCAGGGCTTCAGCCTACAACAACCGTGCCCAGGCTCGAAGACTGCAGGGAGATGTGGCAGGTGAGTCGGTCTTGAGAAAGCAAGGTAAGAGAAGGATACTAATCTCCCAAGAGATTGTCCAGGGAACTACCTCCTGGAGGGATTAGTGCTGCTTGGGTAATTAATTACATATGAGGAGAGAACAGAAAGGGACAGAAAGCAAATAACACCATGCAGGAAAGGAGTTGGGGTTATCTAGCCTGGAAAAGAGAAACCTGGTGGTATATGGACCAGCTGCTCCCCTTCTATATGAACTTGGTGAAAATTCATATTAATTAATTATGCTGGGTGTAAAGATCTAAACTATGTTGGGATGAAAGAAAAGCAAATGTGAGAGTAACCAGTTTGATTCAACTCTGGCTGAATTGGGTAAGGATCTAGCTGGGGTTTGGCAGGGGCCCTGATGGGGCCACATGGATGACCTCGCTCATCACGCTGACTAGTTTGGACATGTGAGATATAACTCATTAGCACTTCTGAATTCTATGTTCCCTCAATAACTGGGGGGAAAGGAGGAGCCATTAGGCATATTCACCAGTGGCCCAAGTTCTGTGGTGCCAGTAAGGTGCCATCTGTGTCCCTAACATGAGACAATAAGAAAACAAAGGAAAAATATGTTCCTTGCTCTCTAGGAGTTTATAGTCTCCTGTAGGATACAACACGTAGAGACAAAAGTAAATATAATTAGAGATGGAGAGGGATTATGAAATGCTTTCTTTGGCATGCACTTGGGCAGTTTAGGCTGAGCCTTGAAGGAAGGATTCCAAGAGGCAACAATGAGTAAGGACCACATCTCAGGCATGGGCAGGGAGGGAGGAGTGAGCTCAGGGTACAAGTGGCTGGAGGGCATGAAGGAGGATCCTATAGTCCATGACCCCTCTCTCCAGTGTTCTACCATCAGGTAACCCTGAAGAGATGGGGATACTGAGATTATTACTATGAGCACTCATCTGGTATGCTCCTAATACCAATCAAACAGTAGGCACAATTAACTTGTACAAAAAGACAGTGCTGAGAATTTAGCAAGAATAAGTTACACAACATCCCCATGAATCAGAGGCTTGCTTTTCCTCAAGCATTCTTATATTTATGGAATATTATAAATTTTTTTTTTTGGTTTTGGTTTTTGCAAGGCAATGAGATTAAGTGATTTGCTCAAGTTCACACAGCTAGCTAATTATTAAGTGTCTGAGGTTGGATTTGAATTCAGGTCCTTCTGACTCCAAGGCTGGTGTTCTATCCACTGCGCCACCTAGCTGCCACCATTTAAAAAAAATTCTTGCTTCATCTCTTCTAGGAATTCTAGTTGAGTTTGCACACAAGCTGTATTTTTCTCTAAGACTTTGTATGTAGCTTTTTGGAGTCACTCTTTTCTGCATCTATGTCTTCAGCATCCTTGCCACCAAAACAATTCATTATGGTGGGATTCTTTTTTAGATTGCCCATCCTCCCAGGCTACTTCCTGACTTCAAACTTGATGGTGTCACTGAGTGCAACCTTATATCTGGAGGGAATGTCTCTACTATTCCTGTTACTGGCCTCTTAGGTACATAGAATTTTGTCTTTAGGATCTCAAGGGCCATCTGGGAATCTTTAAGTTTTCAGTGCTCCCCAAATGATCTGAAGCAGAGCAAAGTCTGTATCTCCCACTCTAACCTACTTCTGAGGGTTCCTGACCTGGGCCTGGGTCTGAACAACTCTCACCAGCTGCTTAACTCTGTCCATTTGTGAGTCCCTTGCAAGAAGCTGAGTTGGTTTAGACTGCCAGCACTGTGGGCTCCTCTTTGGTCGGGGATTTCTGCACTGATATTCCTCTGCAACCTGGGCTACACACTGGACCTAAGACCTGCTCCTCCTGCTGACTTCTGGACTTTTATCTTTTTCAGCAAACTTCCCTTGGCCTTCCTACCTGGGAATTCCATTCTAGCTCAGTCCCAGCCTTGGGTCATCCTGGACCTATGATCTAGAACTGGGTAGTGGGTGCAAAGCTGAAACTTGGCACCTGTTCCCATTATGGTGTCCTAATATAGGCCTGGGACTTCGTTTTCCTCATGTTCATAGTCTCTTCCTGGATGCTGAGATGTTCTTAGTGCAATGTGCTCACTTTTCTCAGAGCTGTCTGTCTTTCTATTCTGGCCTACACTAGATAAATGTGACTTTTTAAAATGCTATTTTATTTTACTTTTTTTAATTACATGCACAGTTTTCAACATTCCTCTTTTTGTAAGCTTTTAAGTTCCACATTTTTGTACCTCCCTCCTCTCTCAAAATGACAGCAAATAATCTTAGTTTTTGTGTTTTGTTTTCATTTTTTACAAGGCAATGGTGTTAAGTGACTTGCCCAAGGTCACACAGCTAGGTAATTATTAAGTGTCTGAGGTCACATTTGAACTCAGGCCCTCCTTACCATAGGGCTGGTGCTCTATCTACTGTGCCACCTTGCTGCCCCCACAGCAAATAGTCTGATATAGGTTATACATGCATATGTAACATATTTCCATATCAGTCTTGTTGTGAAAGAAGAATCAAAACTAAAGGGGAAAAACATGAGAGAAAAGAAACATAAGACAAGTTTTATAAAGTGAACATGGTATGCTTTGGTCTGCATACTTCCATTTTCCACTGCAAGTCTTTTAGAATTATCCCTGATCACTGAAGTTCTGAGAGGAATTAAGTTCATCATAGTTGATCATCACAGTGTTGCTTTTAATGTGTAAAATGTTCTGGTTCTGCTCACTTCACTCATGCAAGTCTCATGATTTCTTACAGAACAATAGTACTTCAGGATGACTTTTTATGGACTTTTCCATCAGGATTTGGTCTGCTGTATTTTCTAGATCCATTTGGAATTTTTGGATTGTTTCCTGTTTTGTATTATTGCCATCTTGATACTGCCAATTACACATTTTAATTGATCTATATAAAGGTCCCATACACTCTGGGGGAGCCCGTGATTTCTCAAATGACATTGGACCCAAATTCCATTTCCTATTTAATTCTGGACCTAGCTCTTTGTTTACCTGGAGCACATGCACAAGATTTATCTAGAACCAGATCTGTTTCTTTATAGCTATACATATTAATCTATTGCTGGATTAACTCAGTGGACTGTTTAGATATTTTATGATTTAGGCAGTATACATTTTCATATCAAATTTCATTTTTCTAGTACAAATGATTAAATGGCTATGGCTTTCAATGAGTAAGTATTTTATTGAATTTAATCCATTTACATTTAAGGCTTCAATTGTTGGGTTTGTATTTTCTTTCACCGATTCTTTTCTACTTTTTTTTAAAATCTCCTACCTTGGGTGGCTCAGTTGTGCAGTGGACCTGGAGTCAGGAGTACCTGAGTTCAAATTTGACCTCAGACACTTCATAATTATCTAGCTGCCTGGCCTTGGGCAAGCCACTTAACCCCATTGTCTTGCAAAAACTAAAACTAAAAAAAACAAACAAACAGAAAAAAACCTCCCACCTCTTTTAAGTTAGACCCTTTTTACTTGTACTTAGTTTTGCTTATACTCTTTGGATGCATGTCTCTTTCCATAAATTATTTTCACAATATTCTAGAGCCATAGGTGGTGAATAATGGGTATAGTTCTCCTTGCACATCCTATTATCCTATTCACACTCCAGATGTATTGAGTTTTTTTCTTCAACCAATTTGTTCATTCCTTAGGTAACAAGGAGTCTTCAAACTTTAGGTTCTCAGGTTGTACCCATGTTGCTGATCATTCTGAGAATAACTTTCAGGAGCAGCTGTGTGTACTACCAGTATTGTCTTTTTATTTCCCTGTTAAAGCTTTTTCATAGCAAGCATACATGGCCAGGGTGTTCTGGTATGCTCTTCTTGCTTGCTATATGTCTGATATTCAGTGATCAGTGAAGTTTAAATTTGTCCCAAATGAAGCAGAAACTGAAAAAATACTGGCCACTCCTAAAAGAACTGAATTCACCCCTTCATTAATACCCATGACCTACTTTGGATATTTTGGACCATGCTATGAGAGACAGACATAGTCCTTTTCACCAAGTCTACAAATAAAATAGATACATCTAGAATAAGAAGCAATAATATGGATGGGGAAAAGAATCTTTGCAGTTTCTAATTTTAAAAGTCTGATATCTAAAATCTGTTGTTCCCCAGAGATAAATGATCAAAGGATACGAACAGAGAATACAAATATAAACAATTAGAAACCATCTGAAGCATTTAAAATAATTAACTTTTGGTTATTAATAATTAGCTATTATTGTTAGCTAATAAATACAGAAATAAAAATTAAAACTATGAAGTCAAACTTCACATTTCTCAGAAAGTCATAGATGGTAAAGGAAATTGGTGGGGATACATGAAAACAAGGATGCTAATGTTCAGCTTCTTTGAAAATAATTTGGACTTAGGAAAACTTTTCATACCCATTTATCTCCCAAGGAGGTTACTGACAAAATTAAAAAAAAAAATCCCTATGCATCTATATAGACCTGTTCATGTCAATACCATTTTGAATAGCTAAAAGTGAGATGACTGGAGAATAGCTGAACAAATTGAGTTATATGAATATCTGGTGTAACAATGATGAAAATGCACAATTCCTATTTATTGTGGTAGCTGATGGTGTGGGATGGTGAGCCACTTCTGGTTTTTTTTCTTTTCCCATCACTCCATAAATGGGTTAGTTAGGTGGCACAGAAGCCTGGCTTTGAATCAGGAAGACCTGAGTTCAAATCTAGCCTTAGACATGTACTAACTATGACCTTGGGCAAGTCACTTAATCTTTGTCTCAGTTTCCTTGTCTGTAAAATGAAGGAAATAATAGCCCCTACCTTCCAGGATTGTTTTAAGGCTGAGATAACATGATATTATAAATAATAAGAAAATCAGGGCCAATAGCAAGAAAACACCTGTGAAATCACTTAGAACCCGGCCCAGCCCAGAGTAGGCAGCAGGTAGAGGTTTGTCTTTATTATAGAAGCCCTCCCTCCTCCCTCCACATTTCCTGCTGCCGGGCCCCGGGGCCTCGCCGCCCGGCCGGCCGGCCCTCTGGCCCCTCATTCGGGGAGGCTGCGGTCAGTCTGGCCCCCTGGCCGGGGCGCGGGGGCCCCGTGCGGGGCAGGCGCTCTCTCCGCTTTTCTGAGGCCCCGCCCCGACTCCCAGGCGGCCAATGGCGAGGAAGCGCCTGCTCCATCGGGGGGCGGGGCCCGGGGGCGGGGCCCGGGGCCGGGGCCGCCCCCGCCCCGGCGTCACCCCCGGCCGGCGCGGCGGAGTCAAACCCGGCCTGTGCGCCCGCCGGGGCCCGGTCCCGCCTGCGGGCCGGGGTCGCCTGCGCCCACATCTCGCCGCTTAACCCACGCCGCGCCGGCCCCGGGGTCTGGGGGGGCGGGGAGGAAGCGGCGGCCTCGAGCCCCGGGACTCAGCCTTCCTCCCCCCACGCCGCCAGGTGCCCTGGAGGACCTGGACGCCGCCATCCTGCTGAGCGCGGGCCGCGGCCCGGTGGCGTGCCGGAGTTTCGTGCAGAGGGGGCTCGTGGCCCGCCTGCAGGGCCGGGACCGCGACGCCGCGCGCGATTTCCAGAGAGCCGCCCGGCTGGGCAGCCCCTTCGCCCGCCGCCAGCTGGTGCAGCTCAACCCCTACGCGGCTCTGTGCAACCGGATGCTGGCGGACATGATGCGGCAGCTGCAGGGCGCCGGCCAGCGCTGAGGAGGGGCGCCCCGCGCCGGGACCCCGGGACCCCGCGGCCCCCGCCGGCGGCCGAATAAAGCTGCCTTTCCTGCAGGCCGTGTCCGAGTCCTCTTTGCCTGGGGGCGCCTCCCTTCCCCCGGGGTCAGGCGGGCGGGGCGGGAGGTGCCGGGGCCCCCTGGGTCTCGAAGGAGGGCCCCGGGCGCCGCGGCGTCGGCCCTGGGGTGGACCCCCGAGCCCCGCAGTCCCCGTCCCCGCGGGCCGGGCTTGGGCGCGGCTCCGCCCGTCTGAGCCTCAGCGTCCACGTCCGGCCCTGGGAAGCTCGGATCACGTGAAAGAGGAGGGAGCCCAGACTGGGCCGCGGAGGCGGCCGGCCCCGCCCCCCGGCGCACGCGGCCCCGCCCCCCGGCGCACGCGCCTCCGCCCCGCCCGCGGCGCGCCTCCCCTCACCTTGGCAGCGGACGGACGCTCGCGCGGGCTCCGCCAGGAGGCTCCGGGGCCCGGCTGCGCCCCGCTCCGCGGCGCTCGTGGGCCCCGAGCGGCGGCCGCCCCCCGGGCCTGGCGAGGGTCCCGGGTGAGTGAGGGCCGGGGCTGGGGCAGAGCCCGGCCGGAGGAGCCCCGCAGGCGGCTCAGCGCCCGCCCCCCCCGCGCCCCGCGGGGCTGCCGGGGCGGGGGAGCCCGTGTGCCGCGGGACGAGGCCGCCGCCATGGCGTCGCGGAGCGTGTGGGCGCTGCCCCCGAGGCTGCTGCTGGTCCAGGCCCTGCTGAGCTCAGGTACCCCGGCCCCGGCCCCGCCAGCCCCGGGGGGCGGCCCCTGCCCCCGCGCGGCCTCCCGCCCCCTCACTGCCGCGGCACCGCTTCTCCGCCCCAGGCCAGGGGGAGCTGGCGCCCCGGATCGACGGGCAGACGTGGGCAGCGCGGGCCTTGAGGGAGAACGAGCGCCGCGCCTTCACCTGCCGCGCGGACGGGGCGCCGGGGCCCGCCAGCCTGGCCTGGTACCTGGACGGGCGCCTGCAGGAGGCCAACGCCCCCCTGGCCGGCGGCGCCAGCACCTTCACCCTCACGGCGCAGAGGGCCCAGCGGGAGCTGAACTGCTCCCTGCGGGACCCGGACAGCAGGAGGCTGGCCAACGCCTCCGTGGTCCTCAACGTGCAGTGTGAGTGTGCCCGCCCCGAGACCCCCAAGCCCGGCCCGGTGCCCGCCCCGGCGCTGGCGCTGCCAGGCCTAGGCGTTTCGGAGCGAGCGGCAGCCTGGTTCCCATCTCCCTTTCCCTGCATCCTCAGAAACAACTCACAGACCCTCCGCCTTTTTCCCACATCTTATTCCCAGGCCCAGACCTTGCCATATCTCATTCTCTACCTGACAAGCGGCCCCAAGTGGCCTGACCCTGGGTAACCAGAAACCCCCAGCCATGCCTGGGGAACCCCTAGGTTCCTCCCTCCCCAAAACTGTGTTTCGGAGGGGTTGGGGGAGGAGAGTGATGTCAGGCCAGTGATAGGAGTAGGGTGGCTTCTGCTTTGCCCCAGTCAAACCAGAGATTGCCCAGGTTGGGGCCAAGTATCAGGAAGCCCAAGGCCCAGGGCTCTTGGTTGTCCTGTTTGCCCTGGTGCGAGCCAACCCACCTGCCAATGTCACGTGGATTGACCGCGATGGACCCCTGACTGTCAACACTTCTGACTTCCTGGTCCTGGATGCCCAGAGCTATCCCTGGCTCACCAATCACACGGTGCAGCTGCAGCTCCAAAGCCTGGCTCAGAACCTCTCAGTAGTGGCCGCTAATGGGGTGGGCGTCACTAGTTCTTCTCTCCCGGCCCCAGGTGAGTCAGTCAGACTTCAGTGGGGCATGAGTGGTATGAAACAAAGACTGCCCCTCCTACCCAAAGGGAAAACGTTATCACAAACCAGCCTAGGCATTGCCAAAGGTCGGGGTGGGCACAAGGTAACATCGTAAAGGCAAGAGGATCTCTTGTCCGTAGCAACAGGGATCGCCAGGGCTTCTCTCCCCTGCATGTTGGGATGGGCAGGGACACGGCCTATCTGGGCTTGACCGAGGGATGCCCCACAGGGCTCCTGGCCACCCAGGTGGAAGTGCCGATGCTGGGCATTATTGTGGCTGGAGCCCTTGCTCTGGGCACTCTGGTGGGCTTCAGCACGCTGGTGGCCTGCCTGGTCTGCAGGAAGGACAAAAAGACTACAGGTAGGGATGAGAGTGAAAGGAACAGGAGGGAGGGCAGTGTGTGAACTAGACTACAGGTATGGGGAAGGAGGCTGTGAGTAAAAACAGGGAAGATAAACTGTAAGCATAGAACCTATAATAAGGTTGGCAAATGGGGACGGAGATCAAAGATGGTGAGCATGGGGCAGAACCAAACAAATCTGGAACAGAGGGAGCTGAACAGAACAGATGGCAAGGAAACAACTGGAGGGTTTGCCTGGGGTAAGGGCAGGGTGGAGGAGATACCAGAGCTGTGAGGATCTGGTACTCTTTTTTTTTTTCCCCAGGCACTTCCAGTCGACCATCTCTTCTCTCCAGGTAAAATGCCCTCCCTCTGGGTAGTATGATGGATTGCCAGACAATGGGCAGGATGATTTACAGTGTGGGTGTTGGGGAGATTTATTCGAAATTGGTAGGATAACACATCTCAGCAGCTATCGGGGGTGATACTGGCATTTACCTACTTTGCAGTGACTCCAACAACCTGAAACTCAATAATGTTCGACTACCCCGGGAAAACATGTCCCTTCCCTCCAACCTGCAACTCAATGATCTCACTCCAAATGCCAGAGGTAATGTATATTTTGCTGTGATCAGACCATATCCAAAGTGTATTGTTGGGTTCTGGGTGCCACATTTTAGGGAAAACATTGAAAAAACTAGAGTGGGTTCAGAAGAGGATACATAGCATCGTGTAATGATAGAGACCAGACCATATGGTCTCTTCCCAGTGTCTTCTGCCACATAAAGCTCTACAACCATCCTCCCCCATACCCTTGTCCATTGGGTTGATTCATGAGGTTGCATCCTCTAAGACCTACCGGGGAAGAGGAGCATGGGTGCCAGAAAGGAACTCCATTGGCTCTGGAGAGCACCAGATACCACCATCTTTATCATCCAACAGCCAAACCAGCTGATGGACAGATAGCACAGAACACCAGGAGGCCTGACATTGTGGACCCTGAGAACGGTGTCCTTTTCACCAGCCAAGGTATCCAGGGCAAGGAAAATGGGTATCAACAGGGTTCATTCCTCCTCACTTCCTCCTCTCTTGCCCAATAATATAGATTCTGTAAAGTTCCTTGGGGAAAGAGGGTTGGCACATAGACTAGGAATTTCTTCCTCCATGGTGCTGGGAGTTCAAACTCTGGATCCCTTTCAACCCACAGGTTTTGTACATCTTCCAATGCTGGGCTACATCTATCGGGCATCCAGTATGAGCAGTGATGAGATTTGGCTGTGAACGAGAGAGCAGTATAGAGAGGGCAGTCCTTTTGTTCCTTCTCTCCAGAGCCTTCCCTTACCCCCTTGCTGGGGAGGTAATTTTTCTTATCCGGAGGATGACTGGTATCATTGGGACCTCAAGCTGGGCTGCGACTCTCTTGGGCATGGGGTTGAGGTTGCCTATGAGAACTGGTCCCTTCATTTTAAGTCAGGTTTGTCTTGAGACTTGGGTGTTGTAACAAATGCCCAAGCTGAATGCCTGCAGTTGTGTTCAAGTAGCATTTAACTGCCAAGAGAGGAGAGGACATTTCTTGACATCTCAGAACCATACCCCTGCGCTTCTTTAGCACTTTATGCAATGGATGTGGGAGCATGCCAAGTGGGGTGGAGAGGGACAATGCTGCATGCCTGGGCATTGCCCTCTGCTCTTCTTTTAACTTTATGCCTCACTCTTTTGGGCAGAAATCAGGTTGTATGCCAGCCATGGAAGAATGGCATAGACTAAGCTAAGCACAACCTTCTATTGGCCAAAAACCTCCCTGCTTGCCTCTACTTTTCCATAGGTTCTACATATAGTGATGGGATGGATGTGGGAGATGTTTTCCTCACCTTCTTGATAGACCCAAGGCAATTTTGCAATGAGCAAACATATGCCTAGTTCTGGGCATCAGCAAAAGTTAGGGAAATAGGAGGGAGGGAAGCTCCAAAGGGCATGAAGATATGCACCTGTTCTTGCAACTGTCAGCACTTTAACAATGCCCCATAGGGGAGTCCCCAGGACTTCTGCTTTCTCTCTGATGTTTATCCTACATTTTGAGGCTTTCTAGAAATTCACTGTGAGTACCTGGTCCCAAGACGCCTAGGTTTTCCCCTTTCAAAACTGTGTTCTGCCTCCTCTCATTCTCATGTTCTACTTAACCCTCCCTCCTCTCACCTCCAACCCTCCAGCACAGATCTATCTGGAATCCATCCTTTGGCAGCAATAAACCAAGTTCATGGCAGCAATAAGTCAAATTCATCTCGTCCCATGCAACTGCCATTTTTCTCTAGAGGAAACTTTCTTGGATGGCCATGGCTGAAAGACACCATTCTATCAGACTGTTAATAACATTAATGATATGCCCAGGGCTTTTGGGAGTGCATTAACAGCCTGGGGAGAGGGGAAAGAGACACCAAGAACAAAGAGGGCACAATATTGTTCTTGGCCACAGGAAGTATATAATACTTTAGTTGAGAAGTCTGATTTAGAGTTATTTGCAGGAATTGTATTCTAAGGGATCTACAAAAATAGTTATAGACTTGATATGTGCCATTGACCTGAAAGGTTTTCATAAAATCAGAAGTTAAGATAGCTATATAGTTCAATCTATAAATGAATCACTATCCTTATGTACCCCTATGACCATTTAAATGATCATCCACTTAACTGCAAATTTTATAATTTATAAAATGGTGGCTGTTGGTTAGTGGGGGTTATGCTGTCCCTGACTGACCTGATGCCAGCCAGGAATAAATGGAAGACAGGAATTTGCCAAAGACAAAGACTGTCCTCTTTCTTCTCCCGTTGATTCCCCATAAGAAGGTGGAACAGAGCAGCAATCTAAGGACCGATCACTACTGATTCTCATCCTACTGCTTGCTTCTTAGACATTAAAGGACCCCTCCATGTCCACTAGCAGGGCAATCCCCCAAAACCTCAAGGTCCTAACAGAGTAAATATTCACACAACATCAAGATGATTTTAAAAACTTTAAAAAGCAACCTACAAATTGATGGGAAGTTTAGTAGAGAATATACTTTTAAATATTTTATGAAAATCATTGCTTCAGTACTACGCTGACCACAAAGCAAGTTCTAAATAAAATGATTGACCTCGTGTACTTTTCTACTTTCTCCTCAAACATACTGTAAGGGCAGGGTAGTCTACATGGTCCCAAAGCTTTTCATTTTTAGGAAGGAAAAGACTGGACCTGTGATTTCACCTGAGAAGACTCTATTCAAGGTATCAACTTCTGAGCTGCTTAAGAGCTGTGTAGAGCATAAGGGTGGTTATGATTTGCTCAGTCTCACAGCTAGGATGTGTCAGAAATGGGAATTGAACATATCTTTTTTAGTTTTTCCAAGACATTTGGGGTCAAGTGACTTGCCCAAGGTCATACACTAGGTAATTATTAAGTGTCTGAGGTCATATTTAAACTTAGATCCTCCTGACTCCAGGGCCAGTGCTCTACCTACCGTGCCACCTTGCTGCCCCTTGAATATAGCTTTGAGCCAAATTTACGTGACCATGCTGCCTTTCAAGAGACATCATGAAACAAAATTTAGTGGCTTGCTTAGACCCACAAAGCTAGTTGTGGCTGAAGTAGAGCAACCAGGCACTGTACCATGTTGATCTTAACCTCTTCCCCCACCTCCTAGTTTCCTTGCCCTGATAGTGATGCCAAAACCACATTTCATTAGCCCTAACTGATCTTTCTGGGGATGTGAGGAAGAAGATGGGAAAAGCCCTTTTTACTGCAGTTTACCTTGAGACAATGTTGGAATTCTTCAACATTAAGTTTTACTAATAAGGGAATGAGGAAGCAGAAAAACTAGAGCTTACAGAATAACATTTCTGAGCCTAACTTTTAACAACTAGCTTAGTTGACAGTTTAACAGGGATCTTTCTAGGGGTGGGGAGAGGTGATGGGAAGGAGAGGGAAGAGACCTTGTTTCTCAGTAACATATTTAAAGCTATAAGATTTAGACCTGGAAGAGGTCTTAAGAGATTATTTCAATTCCTTCATTTTACAACTGAGACTCATCCAGGTTAAGTGGCCCTAAAGTCACACAAGCTTTAAATGGTATATTTAACCTACGTCTAATGACTCCAAATCTAGCACTATACCACACTGTCCTTTTGTCTTGGGGTAAACTACATAGAAAATATTTTAGGTTTCCTTTTGACTTTTCTTTGGATTCTCAACACAGAATAACTAATAAATGCTTTGTGGATTGATTCCTCATCTTGGTTAGGAAGGCAGCTGGTTATTTGGATAATGAGCATGTATAAGGTGGCTGACAATGAGTGTGTGGGATGTATGTGACCTCTGTCCAGCACCCTCTGCTGAGACAATCCAAAACTAGATGTTGGGGGAAGCTACCTCACTGCTGTCATATTATAACAAGATTGGATTTATACTAGAACATAGGGTTGGTTCAGTATTAGGAAAACTGTCAACACAATAGAAAACGAATGATAAGCCACCATATCCATATAGAAAAAGCTTTTAACAAAATACACCCATTCATGATTTTAAAACATTCTTATTAAGTATGGGAACTGACCTGTTCTTAAGATGGTAAATAATTTCTATTTAAAATTGAGACATCATTTATATGTAAAGGACAAATTCTAGGGGTCTTTCCAATAACATCGGGGGTATATAGCACTAAATATAGTGCTAAAGTGATAGAGATGCCTCAAAAATAAACAATATGAGTTTCACTGAAGAATATTAAAAAATGTGCAGAACAGAATGAAGTACAGAGGAAGAGGTAAGACATCTATGAAACTAATACAGTGACTTTACTGTATACTTTTTGAAATATGGTCTGCATGGAATGAGAGATTTGTGGTTTTATAGTAAATTCTCTGATTCTTTGTATATGGAAAATATTTGTGTTTCTTGGTGTTTTTCACATTCAAAAAATAATAAAGAGGAATTGTGGATAATGGGAGAATTCTTTGACCAAACAAGGAACAGAGATTCACAAGGGATGAAAAGAACAATTTTGAAGGCATAAACATTCCAAAGTAAAGAAGCAAAATTAAGACTAAGAGAAAGCTAATGGGAAAAACCTATATATAGTACATTTCTCTGAGTTTTAAATTCTTTTTTGTGTTGTTTGGCTCTGGCATGGCTGCTTTTATTATTTTTTTTACAAGTGTATCTTTTTTTTTTAGATTTTTCAAGGCAATGGGGTTAAGTGGCTTGCCCAAGGCCACACCTCTAGGTAATTATTAAGTGTCTGAGGTCGGATTTGAAACCAGGTACTCCTGACTCCAAGGCCGGTGCTCTATCCACTGTGCCACCTAGCTGCCCCAAAAATATCTTTTAAGAGTTTTGAGGTTTACAGATCAACTTATTTTTTAAAATGTTCATTTCCAATTAAATGCAGAGGTAGTTTTCAACATTTATCCATTTATAACTTTATGAATTCCACAGCCACTTTTACTTTTAAGGAGAATCACATAACTGGCCAAGGCTTTCCTTATGGTATATTAAATTACCTGAGACTCCCAAATTATTTTGACTGAAATGAGAAATGGAACAAGGAGAAAAAACTTATGATAAGCCTATCTTTGAAATGTAAATTTTTTTTTGTTTTTTTGCAAGGCAATTGGCCTTAAGTGGCTTGCCCAAGGCCACACAGCTAGGTGATTAAGTGTCTGAGGACAGATTTGAACTCAGGTCCTCCTGACTCCAGGGCTGGTGCTCTATCCACTGCTCCATCTAGCTGCCCCTGAAATGTAAATTTACAGTTGTATATGTGAAAGTCAATCTTTACTTTTTCCTTTTTGAAACTGTCAATTCCTTTTTTCTGGCATCTATAAATTCAAAATTGTTACTTTCCTCTTTTTTATCTCTTGAGGTAATTAGAGACTATATAAACTTTAGGAAATCTCTCTTCAAAACTCAAAGTTCATTAAGAACTCTGGGTATATTTAATAAACCTAGATCTTAACTTCCCAGATCTATGTGTACTGACAGTTTTGATTGGCATTAATACCTATCAACAAGCCCATAAATTATTTACATATCAATATATAAAAGATATGTATACATGTGTGTGTGTGTGTGTGTGTGTGTATATATATGAACCATTCCCCAATAGAACAAAGGATAGGAATAGGCAACTATCAAAAAAAAAAGCAATACAATAGGAAAAAAATTATACCAAATTACTATTAAGAAAAATGTAAATTGAGGCATCTAGGTAGCACAGTGGATAGAGCACCAGTCCTGGAATCAGGAGGACCTGAGTTCAAATCCAACCTCAGACACTTCACAATTACCTAGCTGTGTGACCTTCTGCAAGTCACTTAACCCTATTGCCTTGCAAAAAAAAAAGGAAAGAAAAATGCAAATTAAGACAACTCTGAGATTCCATCAGGTCAACAGCGATGACAAAAAAGAAAAATAATTGTTGGAGGGGTTTTGGGAAGACAGGCCTATCAATGTGCTATTGATGGAGCTGTAGTCTAGATATTCTGTAATTTAGAATTATATCCCAAGAAGTCATTAAACTATACCTTTCAACCAGAGATACCACCATTTAGGTATATGTTCCAGAAGTAAAAAACAACCACCAGAAAACAGGGTAGCTGGTAATCCGATGAGCTCTTTGGACTCTGAAAAAAAAAATCTACTTACAATATACTTTTAAGTTTAATATGTATTATATTTTTTCCAACACCTTAGGTATAGACAATAAACAAGCCCTAATTTGTAGTATTTGCCAATTTCTGAGGTATAAAGGATCACCCTAAAAATTTAATTGGTTCTCAAGAGCCAAATTAACCTGACTGCAGCACATTCTTAGAAAGAATTCATATATCAAAATACTAACATCAGTGTTAGTAATAGAAAGACAACAGCAGCCTATCAATTGGAGAATAACTGAGCATTCCAAGCAGGGAAAATGACTTTCCTAAAAAGTGGAAATACACAAAGTGTGCAAAGTGGTGTAATAGAAATAACTAGGAGCTGAAAGAGTTGACCTTCACCTCTGTTTTCATAAGTCTTGAAGTAGATGAACTCCAGCTTACAACTGACATCCACTTAGCTTGACAAAAGCAGTACAATTTTGAGTAGTAATGAGAAAGACTAATGAGTGGTTCCCCCTTAGCACATAATTATTTTTTTTACATCAGCAACTCTGTTGTCAAGATACCATGAACCATCCCCCCTCTCCCAGGAGAAGCTCATCACTCCCAAGACCGAATGGCTTTTGACACTTAGCATCCTCTCTCCCAGTTGACTGACAGGAGGGCTGGAAGGCAGCACAAAAAACTCCCAAAGCCTCCTTTGTAGAGAATTTAGGACTAGCCAGGTGACTTCCATCTTCCATCAGTGGTTCTTCTAGATTTCAGGATTCCACAAACTTCGTCTCCTTGTACTGGAGAGCCTCCCCTGGAGGCTCCCTTCCCCAACTGCCAGCTATTTTCAGCTTCTGTTTGTGGATTCTCTTTCCTGGTGAGAAAGTGAGCTCTTGGAAAGCAAAGGGAGTCTTTTTCTTATTTGTATCCCTAGGGCTTAGGTACCTGGCTCATAGTAAGGGCTTAATAAATATTTACTAAATTGAACAGTAGGTACTTAATGCTTATTGAAATGGAATGTATGTATGATGCTTAAAAGTTTGTTCTAATGTTTTTCATTTTCACTGCTAATCCTATGAGATGGGTAAATTAAGAATTATTTCCCCATTTTACTGATGGGGGAACTGAGAAATATTAAGTAATTGATTTATTCAAGAATCCTAAGAGAAAGCAACTAATAGGGATTGACTGTCACCTTGAGGATTTAATATAATGAAACCTGAAGAGCATTCTTGTAGTAATGTGTTGGATGAATTGGAACAGGGAGATCATATGGGAGGCTGATATATTAGTCCAGACATCAGAGTAACTGACTGCCTGGCCTAACCTCTACCCAAGGAAATAGGGCATCTATTGCCTGAAATGCTCTCCTAATTTTCATAAAAGCTTCAAGGAACATTTTATTACAATAGGCAGAACTGCTTCCTTCCTTTTCATCAGATCTAATATCAGACAGAGGTTCACTGGGTACCCAGGTTGGGGAATTTACCCTGACATTGGGTCAAAAGTACAAAGAGAATAAATTGTCACAGGATTTGAGGATGTACTTATCAATAGCTTTCATTTAGGAAAAATAAGGGTACCATGTTGGATTTAAAAGATTTACTTAACCTGCTACTAACTTTAATGCCTTTAGTAGATAAATTTCTGAGTCACCAGTCCACATTTCCCCTTTCCTAAAACAGAAAAAAAAAATCTAATCTAACAGGTAAAATATTTTATTTTTAATTTCTAGGCCAATAAACCCCACGAGTAAAAAGAGCCAAGTCCTTCTGATTCCAAGTAAGACAGCTATTAGGTTTCCTCAATCTCTCCCTAGTGTTTCTTAAATTCCAGGATGTCTAGAAGATCCTTCTAACTCAAACCCCTATAGTGTGCTATGAATACCCACATCCTAAGGAAAGGAATCTGGGATGGAGTGAAAACAGAGGCTAAGACAGTAAGTACTTTTTAACAAATGTCTGTAGTGCTCTCTGACCTTTCTCTGAGTTGCTAGCGGCAATAAAGGAAACGATCTCTCTGAGTAGAAGTATGGCCCATGGCAAAGATCTGAGCTTGGCTGAAATCAACTTCCCCTTCTTAGCTAGGCGGATGAAGAATCCAAGTGTGAAGTTTGAGACAGAGAGACTTGTGGGACTCAAGTGAAGGTTAATGTCTCTGCATCTCCAGCTTGGGAGGTGGGATTGGATGGAGGAGTGGCTGCTTTCTTTCCTTCAGCCAAGGCTTTGAAATGCTAAGGAAAGAGAAGAAAATATTAGACATACCAGTAACTCATCAGTTCATTCCTAAAATAATTCTTATCAAAACAGCCACAAGTTTGTGCCAAACTCTGTCACAAATGAATTCCTTTTTTAATTTCCTGCTTTGTTTCTTCAACTCACCTAGCAGTTTATCACTTGTTTTTCTGTATTTTCAAGGACTCTCTGACTTCTAATTAAGCTTCACTTGATGCTCCCCACCTCCTCAACTGTCTTCCCTTTCCCTCTGAAGCCCTGTACAATTAATTCTTCCTTGGCTGGTCTCTGTCTATGGATGAATTACTAGGCTGAGTCTAGATGTGTAGATGACTGTGCAATCATCCTTTACTGCCATAGCAAATTCTCATGGAAATGACTGTATATGAACCTTTGCTGCCTTGTTGTTCTCTCTACACTATTAACTGTTCTTTGGTGTTATGCTTATGCTTACCTGAGAGTTCTTGAACTCAGAATAGAGGGAAAACAGCAGGTGAAGGGACTGAATCCGGCTCTTGTAGATAGGAATGTCCAAGATAGCTAAAATAAAAAAATCTCTAGGAATAGGATCAAACTGAATTCTATTTATCCCAGTGAATATCTTGCCATCTACACTGAAGACAGATAGCTTCCTTTCCCCATAGCATCCTCTGCACCAGAATTCCAAAGATCCTCTCTCCCTACCTCAGCTCTGGAACCCTACTAGGGTGAGGGAGGGGCAGGAGGAGGAGGAGGGAGGTGAGCAATGGAGCTGTGCTACCTGGAGAATAAGTACAAACTCTCCTAACCTATATCCTTCTAGTCCTAGATGACCCTTCATAGCCATCAGGCCCTTGTGCCACCTACCCTAGCATTATACCCATTTCTATTCCCCACCCTAGTTGTTACTCCTTGCTCTGAGAATAGCAATTATATTAATACTATAATGGCTTCAGGTAAGGAGGTGACAACTGATCACCTTTTGGCCCCGTTCAACATTCCTATGATTCTCCAAACCCATCTCCTTTCCCTGGAAACCATTCCCCTGTATGTGTTGTCTCCCCTTATTAGATTCTAAGTCTTTCAAAGGCAGATCTATCTCACCTTTGATTCTGTTTTCCTAACATTTTGCACTGTGCCTAGTATGTAATAGGTATTTAATGTTTTTTTTTATTTATTCTCATTCCAAGATACTTCTTTTTCCTGGAAGGGAAAATTCCATTTATCTCAAAAAAAACAAAACAAAAAAACTTAACCACTTCATGATTTTTCTGACTTCAGAAGGGATGAATTTCAGAGGCCAGGATGGACAGGGAGGTGGGGGTGGGGTTCGCTCTATTCTATGCTAAACTCAACTGCGAATAGACCCTAGGTAACAGAAACTCTGATGCTGTTCTCCCAAGTGGCTCCTTCATTTAGGACTGGGAATTTCTGAACTTTAGGTGTGGGAAAAGCAAAGATCCAGAAATTGGAGGGAGAGGAGAGTGGAAACTTACCACAAATCATATCAATGTATTCTGCCAGGCTGCAATCAATATCAGCTGTGGGCAGGCTCACCTGGAAACAGAATGGGAGGAGGAGCTGGGGAGATCTTCTCAGTGCCCTCCTAATAGCTAAGGCCAGTGGCTTTGTTTCAATCCTATTCCTCACTGACCTCTCGAGCTCTAGTGGCTGTCCATCCTTCCCTGCTGCTGAATAGTCTTCTACAAATTGGCTTCAGTGATGCCACAGTCTCTTGTGGTGGTGGGTCTACCCTGATTGTCTAATTACTACTTGGCTGGTTCCCCACCTCTCTATGTAAACACTTCATATAAATGTTTCTTTTTTTTTTTTTAAGGTTTTTAGCAAGGCAATGGGGTTAAGTGGCTTGCCCAAGGCCACACAGCTAGGTAATTATTAAGTGTCTGAGACTGGATTTGAACCCAGGTACTCCTGACTCCAGGGCTGGTGCTTTATCCACTGAGCCACCTAGCTGCCCCCGATATAAATGTTTCTTAAGAATTTCTCCTTTAGGGGCAGCTAGGTGGCTCAGTGGATAGAGCACTGGTCTTGGAGTCAGGAGTACCTGGGTTCAAATCCAGTCTCAGACACTTAATAATTACCTAGCTGTGTGGCCTTGGGCAAGCCACTTAACCCCACTTGCCTTGCAAAAAAAAAAAAAAAGAATTTCTCCTTTAATGAACCTAAAATAACACCACCCATTCCCTCAGTGCACCAGAATTTCACCTACCTTGCCTAAAAGCTCTTCAAATTCTGGGGACCACTCTTGCATCAGTGTGTCAATGTCTGGCATGGGTCTAGAAGGACAAAGATAAATAATAGGATGGACAGATCAAAGACATAAGATTTGTGTTTAGTATTTGAAAAAGATATCAGGAATCTTCCCTTCCCTTCCAATATGACCCTTTGCTACATCCCAAAGGAAGATTTCTTGAATGGAATAAAACCATTCCCAGAATTTGAATAAGACTAAGAGTTGGTACCAATGGTTATTTAATTCAATTCAACAAACATTTATTAAGTTGTTACTGCATGTTAGATTTTAGGGATACAAAAGAAAAAAGAAAACTTGAATCTCTTCCCCTCAAGAAATTTATATTCTATCAACATGTTTAGAACATCTAAAGCTAATAAGTAAATAAAAAATATCTAAAGGAGAGAGACTGACAAGTGGGGAGATCCTGAGGAAGAAACAGGAGGCAGCATGTTTCAAGAAAGAAAAACTACCACTACTCCCTTGACCACAATCTCCTCATCAATTCCAACAAATTAGCCCATAACCTTAAATTTAAGAGCCTTAGGAATGGAAGCTACCCCTAGATGAGTGATTTTTCTCTTAGCCTGGGCCTTACAGCCATCTTCTTCCTTGTCACCAAAAGTTAAATAACTGACACCAATAGGGAGGTAGGTCCAAAAGCAGATCAGTTCCTGCTTTCAGTCCAGCCCTCAAATCATTGTTTTGGGAAAAACCCCACTGAAGATGTGGCTTGGCAACTGCTTCTGCAGGTGTGATAGCCACAGCTCCTTTAGATCCAGAAAAGCAAATTCTCATCATGAAGTTGACATTATTAGATAACTCAACATCATAAAATGATATGGTTTTATCAGTGAAAACAGCAGTGAAGAAGATATATCACCATTTGCTTTGTTGTTGTACTCTATATAATTCTATTTTAACTCTATCTGTACTTTCTATCTGACCTGCATGTGATTGCATGTGAAAACTTCTATATGCACTCTCTCCCTCCACCATCAGAATATGCGTTCCTCAGCTCATACCCATCAAATTGGCAAAAATGACAAAAAAGAAAATGACAACTGGTAGAGGAACTGTGGGCAACCCCCTTAAGAATTTCTCCTTTAGGGGCAGCTAGGTGGTGCAGTGGATAGATCACTGGCCTTGGAGTCAGGAGTACCTGAGTTCAAATCTGACCTCAGACACTTAATTACCTAGCTGTGTGGCCTTGGGCAGGCCACTTAACCCCATTGCTTTGAAAAATCTAAAAACAAAAATAAAAAAGAATTTCTCCTTTTAATGAACCTAAAATAACACTACTCATTCCCTCTGTGCTATGTAATTTGGCTTTGGTTAAATATTTTTCTTTGTTGCCTGCATATAGTTGATACTTTAATAAAGTTATTGAATTGAATTGATTGAACTCCATGCCCAATCACTGCATAAAGTAATGAGGATTGCCAGAAGACAGACTAGAGGGATTACTTCAGGAAGGAAAGGGGAACCTGACCTGGTATAGTGGACTGTAGCTGGGGGCTTGGAACGGTGGAGCTCTGAGATGCTCTCTATCCATGTGTCAATAGCTTTGGGATTCTTTTCTGCATCTTCTAGGCTCTTTACCTTCATTTGTTGCTAGAAGAAGGAGGGGAAAATTGAAGTTATGGGCAATGGTTGTCTCCTTCAAAACCATAACTTTGTTGAGCAGTAAGGGACTAACTCATTTCCCCTACTGCTACATTTCAAAAGTGGGGCAGCTGATGAAAAAATGAATGTGTCAGCAGCCTAAGTAAATTCATAGGACACCCTCTCAAGATCCTAGTTGAAGCCAATGCCAACTAAGTTTAGTGCAGTCAGCCAATTCTGTGAATGTCCACTGGGCTTTCAATTTCTCACCACCCTGGGGTGAGAACCATTCCAGGCTGGTGCCTTACTGTGATATTGTGCTGCTTGGAATTCTCTGTCAACCAAAGGGAAAGCACTGTAGGATCAGACTGCTTTGTAGATGGTTCATCCAATACTAATAAGCCAAGGTTGTCAGGTTTCCCATCAGGACGTGGCACCTGAGGTAGAGAAGAAGGAGCAATAGCAACTAGCTAACAGACAAAGGGAGTAAATACATCTAGTTATTTCCAAAAAAGCAATGGAAAAGTACTTTGACAGGTTATCATCATCATCAAGCACATAATTTCAAGTTATAGACTGTTTTTGTATGATGCTGCTGAAGATATTATATAGAAAGAATTAAACATGCTGATTTCATGTTTAAAATTTAATGCAGACTCAGTAATATGTATATATAAGTAAAGGACATAAGCTTAACAAAAATAGAATATGTATTTTATAAGTGTATGTGCATATGTATGCATACATGAGACACAGACACACAATACACGATACACATAGAAATTATATAATAGCAGTAAGTGAAATATGAGGTGAACAGCAAAGATAAATGAAAGTCTCTTTGTCCTTTACTGGAATATAGAGTATGTACCAAAAGAAACAACTAAAAACATTCTAATTCTAGTCAAAATAGAGTGAGGAAAATGATCAGTTATTGTTAGACCAATTTAGTTTAGTTTCTTTGGAGAAGATTTTGAGATCAATCTGAATGGTTATAGATGACGGTAGGAATAGGAAGCTTGGACTTTTGAACCGTAAGTTATCAAAATAGGTACTATTTGTAAATTAGATGCAAAGAAGATATCTGAAATGGACAAAAGCACAGAAAGAGATTTTTAGACTGTACCTTTAAGAAGGCATCAATATCCCCAACAGCTGGAATGAAGTCTGGAATGAAAGGTTTCAGTTTGTGATCCAAATCAATCAGCTGTGGTGTGTACCTAAGAGATATCATCAAAGGAAAGTAGAGAAATAAACATAAGCAGTTAACTGTCATTAGTAAATCATAAAACTTTAGAACTAAGGGTTCTTAATCTGAGGTGCATGAATCCATTTCTAAAAAATATTTTGGTAACTTATAATAATAATACTAATACTAATTATTAGTGTCTTTTGAATCTTATTTAATTATATGCATGGAGGAATGGAGAGGTAATAAACTGGTACTTACCTAGTGATATACTGGAAGAGCTCTTTAATCTCAGCAGAGACTGGCAAATGCTCATAATCTGCAGGGTCATAGGCACTGAAGGAAAAAAAAAAAGATATTCAAGACTAGCAGGGAGGAGTGATATGATATGATATGCTGCTCTCTAACTACAAATGAGAACTCCTAAACTATCCACTACTTTACTTGGTCCTTCCATTCTTGGTTAAGTCTGCAAGGTTACTCTAAGACTGATTCAGCAAATGAAGAAGCATGACTTCTATCTCTTGGCAAGGAGGTGATGGATTATATGTGCAAAATGAGATATATACTTCAGACATGGTCATTATGTTGATTTGTTCTGTTTGCCTACACTTAGTTGTTATGTAAGGGCTTCTGGAATTGTGGGAATTAGTGGGAAGTGACAGATGCAAAAAAAAATAATAATTTTAAACAGACAAACAATTTTGACTATTCACATATGGATTAATCATTTTGTTAATCACTCATAGTGAACTGTTAATGATACACTGGCTTTTTCCTCTTTATGAAATGTGCTTCTGAATTACTTTTTTGCTAGCAATTGTTTTCTCAAATTCCAAAAAAAATTAAAAGCTACCTTTTTTTTCCCGCCCCCAAAACAGTTGGTTCCATTCTGAGGCCAAGTAGAATATTATTTAGGTATCCACGATTTTTCAGATGTATATAATTATTTCCCATAGTCTCACAGTAATATATAGTTGGTCTTTTTAATTAAAATTATCTTTTCTTATTATGAACTTAATATTTATCAACAAAGACATAAAATATGCAAAGAAAAATAGATTGCATATGAAACTGAACTTGTTACCATCTTCAAAGTATATGTTAAATTTAATAAGTTAGAAACAAAATTGCCATTTGTTTCCCTCTCTAAACTTTTTTGTTTTGGTTTTAGTATCTTTATGTTTTATTAATCCTCCTTCCAAACTGTTAACCTGCTATCTTCCTGGGTTCTGAAGAGGTGAAGGCACAATAATTTTGAGAGGATTTTTTTCCTTTGGCCTAACCATAGGGAATCTTTCCTTACCCTTCCAAAGGGGCACCATGCTCTTCATCATCATCATCTTCATCAGAGTCAGTTTCAGATGAATCATCATCTTCATCTTCATCCTCATTCTCACTGAAACCACGCTGAGTGGCCATTTGAGTGGCCTTTTTCTTCTCCTGAGTAGGCACAGAGAAAAGATCAGAATACTTGCAGCAAAGGCCTTATGGTACCCAATTCTCTCTCTCCTCCCGCAAACCACCATCCCCATCACTGACATCAAATCACCATGGGAAAGAAAGAATTCCCCTGATAAGTCTGAAGGAAGGACTTAGGATTCTACTCTGTCCCCTGCTCTAACTAGGGTCCCCAATTTTCACTGCAATTTTCCATTCCTTTTCTGGGGTGGGGGTGGGGGGCGGATTCAAACAATTATGTCATCCTTATTTGTTATTCAGGAGCTTCCAAGAGCTCCATGCAAATTTTTAACTTTAGCCAATCCTATATCTGAATCCTGACCAGCAATTCTAGAAAATGTAGGTTTTTCAATTTAGCCACTTGTTCAGCTGTTACTTTCCTTCTAGATTAGGTATGTGCCTTATCCATACTTCCCTTTTCTCTCCCCTTAAATAGTTAAATGCAGGAACTTAAACACTCTATCCCAACATCAGAGATTGTTTGCTGCTCAGCATTGCCACCTACCTTTCTGAGCTTCTGGCTCCCTATATACCATCCCACCCTCTCAGGTCCACGGGAAAGGGCGTGGTGGCGCTTGGGGCTTGCAGGGGCAGGAGGGGCAGGGTCCGAGTCTTTGCCTCTGTGGCCTGGGGGCTGTGGGATGCCCTCCCTTGGGACCTGAGGGATGACCATTCAAATAGTCCCCTTTAAAAGTAGGTTTTGAAATTTCAGTTTCCGTAGGCTTATATTGAAGTTAACTGCTGTTTGGCTCCAGTCTGTTTTTAATTACTTAATCTGTTGCTTTGATTGTGAAGTACCTATTGGCATATAAAATTGTGACATATGTTACAAAACAACATAAAAACTGCTACGGTTTGGTTTTCCTTTATAAATGATAAAAATAGAAATAACATTACACATTAACTAATTTCCAATTAAGAAGTGACTTTTATGACAGCTGAGGGCACAGTAGAGCCCATTCTGTTGCCCCAATGGCTAACATATATTTCTCCTGCCTCTTAACTTGATAAATTTGCTCTTATTTACATGGAAAACAATTTCAGGATTTGGGGGAGGGAAGATTTTAAGAAAAGTTGGCTCTGCTGTTTTTAGAATTACTAAAAATAGACATACTACTTTAGGATGAACATTATAATGAAAAGATAAATGCCTCTAAAATGTTCATTTAGTGTTTGAAGACAAGGAAGAAAGGTCATCCAAAAATGATCATTTCTCTTGTAGCCACCACTCCAAATGTATGTGCTATATTCAAGTCCTTGACGATTATTTGTGAGGGATTTTAGATTTCAGAGCAGGAAAGACCTGATGGCTTTGTAAGAAACAGAATAATATCTTTTGGTTGAAATTTAAAAAATAAAATTTCCAAATGTCTTCACAGGATTAAAAACCTCAAATCAAAATTTTAAAATTATGGTTTCATGAAGTTAAATCAGATGGTAGAATCACCCTGAACTTATATTGAATTTTTTCCTTTCTGTAATTTTACCAAAATCTGCTTTTGAAATTACTTTTATTACTAAAAAGTTTTTTGCAAAAATTTTACTACTTTAGCTTTATATATCCTGCTCCATGGAAATATTAACAATAAACATGGAGATTATTTGTTAAATATGAATATATAAATTTTTAAAATAAGGTTGTACCCTATACCTAAAGTTGATTCAAATCAAAGTAGATCTGTCCTCCAGTTTCTTTCCTATTTTCAAGAGAATTATGATATTCATCTGCCTTTCTTGAATCTGAATATAATTTTCTATGCTCCAAATATAATAGGTAAAGAGGTATCTAGGCTCAGGGATTCCAAATTGAAGAACGTTTTCATCAAGTAAGATTATTTCCACATATTTCTCCAAATGAAGGGAATAACAAGTTCTTTTCCTTTTGTCCAAATTATATGAAATTTTTCACCAAAAATTCAGCTATAATTTTAGGATTTCCCTTCCTATAATGGCACTTTGCCTCTGATTACCCTACC
The DNA here is from genome assembly GCF_037893015.1 of Macrotis lagotis. Lineage (NCBI taxonomy): Eukaryota > Metazoa > Chordata > Mammalia > Peramelemorphia > Peramelidae > Macrotis > Macrotis lagotis. The sequence continues at coordinate 642,240,244 of NC_133658.1, forward strand.
CTGCCTCAAACTGGCAATCAATAAATACTGACAAATAGACTGGTGTTACTTCAAGTGAGCAATGGAATATCAAAGCAGATATTTCACAATATAATCTATAAATTAGCACATACCTTATTGCTCTCCTCTTCGTATTCATCACTGCTGTTGTCACCCATGGTTTTGGGAGGGAGGCGTGCTGACCGAGGAAGTCCTAGGAATAGAAGTAAAGTCTCTTTAAAATCCCTCCCACAAATGACATAACCATCACTTAACATTTTATATTAAGATTCAGTCAACATGATAACTTAGATTGTTGTCTTGGGGAGGGATAAGGAAAGAAAGGGAGGGAGGGATGGAGAAAACTTTACAAAAATTGTTGAAATAAATGCTGGTTGACTGTGAAAAAATAAAATAAAGAGCTGAAGGAAAAAAAAAGATTCAATTAACATGGAAGAAATGGAAGTGAAGTAAGAATGCCTATTCTTCCCAGTATTATTTTTGATATAGTTCTGAAAATAATAGCAAATTAAAGGTATAAAGATAGGTAAAGAGGAGATAAACTATTTTTGCTGATGGTATGATGATATATGTAGAAACCCTTGGGACAAAGCAAAGATACTAAAACTAAATGAAACAATTTTAATAGCTTCAGTAAAGTTTCAGGTTACAAAATAAACCCTCAAAAATCAACAGTACTTCTATATAATAATAACACAGTTTAAGATGTAAAAATAGAAAGGAAAATTACATTTCAAATAATTATAAAATACATAAACTATCTGAGAATCAATCTACCTCAGCACACAAGAGACTTGTATAGTTTCAAAGTATTCTTTTAAAAAAAATAACTTAAATAACTGGAGAAATCAGTTCTTATGGCTAGATTACATCAATATAATGAAAATGACAATATTTCCAAAAGTTAATTTACACTTTTAATGCCATATCAATCAAATTACCATGAGAATCCTTTATAGAATTTGCTAAAATAATAACACAATTCATATGGGGGGGAGATCTAGAACAAGGGAAATTAGGTGGAAAAAATAGGTATGACAGTGGAAGAGCACTTCCCAACCTCAAACTATAGCAGTAGTTATCAAAACTATCTGATATTGGGGGCAGCTAGGTGGCGTAGTGGATGAAGCACCAGCCTTGGAGTCAGGAGTACCTGGGTTCAAATCTGGTCTCAGACACTTAATAATTAACCTAGCTGTGTGGTCTTGGGCAAGCCACCTAACCCCATTTGCCTTGCAAAAACCTATAAAAAACCCAAAACTATCTGATATTGGTTTAAAAAATACAGATAGATTACTAGAATAGACTAGAAAAGGAAGAATCAAAAACTTCAATAACCCAGTGTTTGACAAAAAGTAAAACATAAATTGCCTGGGGAAAAAACTCCTTATTTGGTAAAAACTGCTGGGAAAACTGGAAAACTGTCTGGTAGGAATTATACTTCGACCAATATCTTATATCATGTTCCATAATCCATTCTAAATAGATATGCAAGCTTAATATTAATGATTAGGTTACCAAAAAATTAGAAAAGTAGATCTTATACCTCTCAGAGCTATGGGCAGAAGATGTACATTAACCAATACGAGAAAGAGGCAATTACAAAAGATCTAACAGGTAACTTTGATTATATGAAACTGAAAATTGTACAGGCCAATTAATACACCTAGAATAATAAAGGAAGTGGTCAAATGAGGGAAAAATAATCTTTGTATTCAATTTCTTTGATAAAGGTTTAGCATCCAGGACATAAAGACAACCAAGATATCCATACCTTTTGAACCATTGACTCAGTTCACTGAGCTTATCCCCCCCAAGGAAGCTATGGATAAGAACAAAGATGCCAAAATATTTATAGAGCACTTTTTGTGATAACAAAGTTTCCGAAATAGATGCCCCTCAACTGGGGAACAGCTAAACAATGTGTGATACATGAATTTAATAATGGTGTTTTGTTATTGTTCATTCATGTTTGACTCTTTGTGATCCTGTGGACCATAGCAAACCAATACTTCATAAAAATACTGGAGTGGTTTGCCATTTTCTTCTTCAATGGCTTAAGACAAAGGTTAAATGACTTGCTGAAGATCATTCAGTTAGTCTTCGTCTGAGCCCGGATTTGAACTCTAAGACTCTAGGACTAGTTCTCTATCCACCGAATCACCTAGCTGCTGAAATATTACTACACCGTTAGAAATGTATTTGATGGGGGCAGAGCCAAGATGGCAACAAGAGAGGATCATCTCTCTTAAGCCCTCGCTCATAAAACTTACAAACTAAGGACTCTAACTAAATTTTCGAGAGACAGAACCCACAGAGGGACCCAGTGAGGCAGTTCTCCTACTCAAGACAACCTGGAAAAGAGTGGAAAGGCTCTGCTTCCCGGGGTTGGAGGGGGTGGCCCGCCAGAGTGAAAGAACTTCAGCCTCCTGGAGGCAGCCCAGGGTGCTCCAAGCCACAACTGAGCCTGGGAGTTTCCTGAGCTATGCCCCGGGGAGCACTGGGCACAACTGGGGGGAATGCGGGGGGACCCTCTGCCAGAGCAAGAACGTGGAGCCCAGCCCTCAGGGCACACAGCCAGCAGCATGGCTGCAGCAGCCCAAATCCAGGAACAGAAGCAGGGGGAGCCTGTAAGCAGGAGCCCCCAGGGCATGAGCCCATTGAACCTAGGGAGGGGAGTGAAGAGAGAGACTGCCTAGCTCTGTCCTCTGCCCCTGGAACAGGACTCTGGGGCTCTGACCACATTCAGATCCTGATCACAGTCTAGGCCTCCCCACAGAACAGCAGGGCCCCCCCACCTCAGCCCCGTGGCAGAGGGGGGCACTTATGGTCATTCACAGACCAAGAGGGAGGGCAGACCCTCACACACTGAGACCCTTGTGGGAGTGTCCCAAAAGCTCAGGAAGCACCCCAAAAATAGGCTTGGGCTGGGAAAATGAGCAAGCAGAGAAACAAGAGGAAGACGATTGAGAAATATTTTGCCTGTGAGCCCAAGAAGGATTAAAACACTCAGTCTGAAGATGAGGAAGCACAAGCTCCTGCATCTAAAGACTCCAAGAAAAACAGAAATTGGGCTCAAGCTATGACAGAGCTCAAAAAACACTTTGAAAAACAAATGAGGGAGTCAGAAGAAAAACTGGGAAAAGAAATGAGAGAAATGCAGGAAAAACATGAAAATGAAGTCAGCAGCTTAGTCAAGGAAATCCAAAACAATGCTGAAGAAAATAGCATGCTAAAAACCAGCTTAGGTCAAATGGATAACAGTTCAAAAAGTTATTGAGGAGAAGAATGCTTTAAAAAGCAGAACTGGCCAGATGGAAAAAGAGATAAGAAAGCTCTCTGAGGAAAACAAATCATTCAGACTAAGAATAGAACTCAGAGAGATTTGCTGAATTTATGAGAAATCAGTACTCAATACTTCAAAACCAAAAAAATGAAGAATTAGAAGAAAATGTGAAACATCTCATTGAAAAAACAACTGAAATGGAAAACAGACTTAGGAAAGATAATCTAAAAATTATTGGAATACCTTAAAGTCAAGATCAGGAAAAGAGCCTTGACATTTTCAAAGAATTATTACAGGAAAATTGCCCTGATATACTAGAAGCAGAGGGCAAAATAGAAATAGAAAGAATCCACCGATCCCCATGACAAAGAGATCCCAAAAAACCAACCCCCAGGAATATTATAGCCAAGTTCCAGAACTCCTAAGTCAAAGAGAAAATATTACAAGCAGCCAGAAAGACACAGTTCAAATATCGTGGAGCTGCACTCAGGATCACACAGGACTTAGCAACTACATTAAAAGCTCATAGGGATTGGAATATAATATACAAGAAGGCAAAAGAGCTTAGAATGCAGCCAAGAATCAACTACCCAGCAAGGCTGAATGTCCTCTTCCAGGGAAAAAGATGGACTTTCAATGAACCAGGGGAATTTCAAATGTTCCTGTTGGAATGGCCAGAGCTGAAGAGAAGGTTTGATCTTCAGATACAGGACTCAGGTGAAGCATGGAGATTGGAGGAGAGGGGGGGAAATAAGACGGACATAATGATGATGAACTACATGTATTCCTGTATAGAAAAATAACACTGATAATACTCATATGAACCTTCTCAATTAACAGAACAGGTAGAAGGAGATTCTATAGATGAAGCACAGGAGAAAGCTGAATTTGAAGCTAAAATACGGTGTAAAAATGGAGTCAATAGAAAAAAAGGAAATATAATGGGAGAAAGAAAAAAGGAGAGGGGGAATAGACCAAGATATTTCATATAATAAGATTTTTCTTTATTCCAATGAGCTATTGCAATGATATAGAAGGGGGGAAGGCAAGGGGGAATGAGGAAACCTTTGCTCTCATCAGAGGTGGCTAGGGGAGGGAACAGCATATATACTCAATAGGGTATAGACATCTGGAGTAAGAAGGAGAAGGGGAGGATGGGGGAAGGGGTGGGGTTGTGAATGAAGGAGGAGAGGATGGACATGGGAGAGTGGTCAGATATAATACATTTTCTTTTTTGCTTCTTGCAAAGGGCTGGGATTGGAAGGCCTGTCCAGGACCATAGGGCCAGGTGGATGCTGGGCCTGAGGGGTGGTATGGGGGCCCGGGGCCTCTTGGCCCCAGGACCAGGGATCTGTCTGCTGTGCCACTCAGTGACCCTGCAGCAGAGTCAGAGTGAAAGGAGAGAGAAAATATAGTACATGGTAGTGGAGAAATAAGAAAGGAGGGAGTTGTGATCAGCAATGGCAACCATGGAAAAATATGGAAGTAACTTTTGTGATGGACTTGCCATAAAGAATGTGATCCACCCACGACAGAGTTGTTGGTGTTGGAACAAAGACTGAAGCACATTTTTTTGTTATTATTATTATTTGGGAGGGGGGGTGCAGGGCAAATGGGGCTGGGTGGCCTGCCTGGGGCCACAATAGCAGGGTGATCATTGGGTGTCTGAGACTGGATTTGGACACAGGTGTTCCTGGCTCAAGGGCCAGTGCTCTGTCTGCCACCCAGCCACCCCTACTATTATTACTACTATTTTATTTTATTTTGGGTCTTTTTTTTTCTTTTTTTGGTTTTTTGCAGGGCAGTGGGGTTGGGGTGGCTTGCATGTCACACAGCTGGGTTATTGTTGGGTGTACAGCGCTGGATATGGACTCGTGTGCTCCTGACTCCAGGGCTGGTGCTCCATCCACTGCACCACCTGGCCATACCTACAATTATTACTATTATTTTTTTAATTTTAATTTTAATTTTTTTCTCTCCCTTTTACTTTATCACTCAAGTGAGTCTATATTTTTTTGGGGGAGGGAGTACTTTGTTTACTCTTAAACAAGAATATTTGATTAATGTATAAAAAATGTATAAAAAATGAGAAGAAATAAATATTAAATTAAAAAAGAATTATTAATTCTAAGTCTAATTAAGGACATAAAAGAAATAGTAAACAAAATAGACCTAATTTGTGTAATACAGACATGTACGGAACAAAAAAAATGTATTTGATGAATACAGAGAAGCATGCAACATGACTTGATGCAAACTGAAGTAAACAGAGCCAAGAAAACAATATATACAATAAATAAATGGAAAGAACAACCCCATATAAAAACAACTCAAAAGTGAATGAACAAAATTAACAAGATCAAACATGTCTTGAAAGAAGAGATATGAGAAGATACTCCCAAGCCACCCTTTGTGGAGATGAGGGGTCAACAGGTATTACACATTACACATATTTTTAGCCTTGCTCAATGTATCAATCATTTGTAAAAAAGGGAAAAGAACCAATTTGTTAAAAAATATAGCAACTCATTGTAAGGAGGCAAAGAACTGGAAATGTCCATCAATTGGGCAATGGTTGAACAAGTTATGGTATATGAGTGTAATGATATACTACAAGAAATAACGAGGAAGTTGATTTCTAAAAAACCTGGAAATACATGAACTGATAAAGAAATGAACAAAAACCAGGAGAATATTGTACTCGGTGACAGCAATACTGTATAATGATCACTGATCTATTCTTTGTAATATAATGCAATATAATGATCCAAAACAATTCCAAAGGATTCATGATCTATTTCCAAAGAAAGAAGTGATGGAGTCTGAATGAATATTATTGTTCACTTTATTTTTTGTGGGGGGTTTTTTTGTTCAACATATTATTTCACATTAAGGGAAATATATTTCGCATGATTGTAAATGTATAACCTTTATCAAAATGCTTACTATCTCAGAAAGAAGGAGAAAATTTGGAACTCAAATTTTTTAAAAATGCATGTTGTTGGACAATATAAAATACAGGGGAGTCTACCTGCCAAGGCCAATTCAAAAACTTTTGGAAAACAATTACAAAACACTTCTCACACAAATAAAATCAGATTTAAATAACTGGGCAAACATCAACTGCTCATGGATAGGTAGAGCTAATATAATAAAAATGACAATTCTACCCAAACTAAACTACTTGTTTAGTGTCCTACCAATCAAAATTCCAAAGAAGTTACTTTAAGAGTTAGAAAAAGGGCAGCTAGGTGGCACAGTGGATAAAGCACCGGCCCTGGAGTCAGGAGTACCTGGGTTCAAATCCAGTCTCAGACACTTAATAATTACCTAGCTGTGCGGACTTGGGCAAGCCACTTAACCCCGTTTACCTTGCAAAAACCTAAAAAAAAAAAAGTTAGAAAAAATGTAAGTAAATTCATATGGAGAAATAAAAAGTCAAGAATTTCCAGGGATTCAATAAAAAAGGTGCAAAAAAAGGTAGCTTAGCCCTACCAGATCTAAAATTATATTATAAAGCATCAGTCATCAAAAATGTTCGATATTGGCTAAGAAATAGAGTGGTAGATCAGTGGAATACACTAGGTGCAGTAGCAGGAAATGATTATAGTAATCTGCTGTTTGATAAACCCAAAGAGTCCAGCTATTGGGATAAAAACTCTCTTCAATAAAAACTGTTGGGAAAATTGGAAGTTAGTATGAAAGAAACTTGGATTAGGCCACACCCTATACCAAGATAAGATCAAAATAGATATAGGATTTAGATATAAAAACAGTATTATAAGCAAACCAGGAGATCAAGGAATATATGGAAAGGTAAGCAGTTTATGACGAAGGAAGAGATGGAGAACATCATTAAAAACAAACAAGATAATTTTGATTACATTAAATTAAAAGGCTTTTGCACAGACAAAACCACTGTAACCAAGATCAAAAGAAATGTAGTAAATTGGGAAACAATTTTTACAACTAGTATTTCTGACAATGGACTCATTTCTAAAATATACAAAGAACTGAGTCAAATTTTCAGAAAAACAAGCCATTCTCCAATTGACAAATGGTCAAAGGATATGAAAAGGCAATTTACAGATGAGGAAATCAAAGCAATATAGTCATATGAAAATTGTTCTAAATCACTATTTATTAAAGAAATGCAAATTAAAGCTTCTCTGAGGTACCACCTCACACCTCTCAGACTGGCTAATATGACCAGAAAGGATGATGATCAAAGTTGGAAGGGATGTGGGAAACTTGGAACACTAATACATTGTTGGTGGAGCTGTGAACTCATCTAACCTTCCTGAAGAGCAGTTTGGAATTATGCCCAAAGGGCAACTAAAAATGAGCATATCCTTTCACTCAGCAATACCACTAATAGGTCTATAACCCTTTAAAGATTATGAAAAAGGGCAAAACCATCACTTGTACAGAAATATTCATAGCAGCCCTGCTTGTGGTAGCAAAGAATTGGAAATTAAGTGAATGTCCTTCAGTTGAGGAATGGCTTAACAAACTGTGGTATATGTATGTCATGGAACATTATTGTTCTAATAGAAACCAGGAGGGATGGGAATTCAGGGAAGCCTGGAGGGATTTGCATGAACTGATGCTGAGTGAGATGAGCAGAACCAGAAAAACACTGTACACCCTAACAGCGACAAGGGGGTGATGATCAACTTTGATGGACTTGCTCACCATCAGTGCAATAACCAGGGCCAATTTTGGGCTATGTGCGATCGAGAATTGTGGAGTTTGAACTCCACGAAGAATATTACCTTCAATTTAGGGGAAAAAAAAAAACCTGTTATCTTATTATGTAATTTTGTTATCTCCTATACTTTATTTTTCTTCCTTAAGGATATGATTTCTCTCATCACTTTCAACTTAGATCAATGAATACCCTGGAAACAATATAAAGACTAACAGACTGCCTTCTGTGGAGGGTGGGGGAGGGAAACAAGAAAAAAATTTTTTTGTTTCCATGTTGTACATTGATCCAAATTGAGTATGATGAGAGAGAAATCATATCCTTAAGGAAGAAACAAAAAGTATAAGAGATAACAAGATCAGACAATAAGATATCTGGGTTTTTTTCCCCTAAATTAAAGGGAATAGTCCTTGAACTTTGTTCAAACTCCATGGCTCTTTATCTGGATACAGATGATATTCTCCTTTGCAGACAGCCCAAAATTGCCCGATTGTTGCACTGATGGAATGAGCGAGTCCTTCAAGGTTGAACATCACTCCCATGCTGCTGTTAGGGTATACAGTGTTTTTCTGGTTCTGCTCATCTCACTCAGCATCAGTTCATGCAAATCCCTCCAGGCTTCCCTGAAATCCCATCCCTCCTGGTTTCTAATAGAACAATAGTGGTCATGACATACATATACCACAGTTTGCTAAGCCATTCCCCAATTGAAGGACATTTACTTGATTTCCAATTCTTTGCCACCACAAATAGGGCTGCTATGAATATTTTTGTACAAGTGATATTTTTACCCTTTTTCATCATCTCTTCAAGGTGGTATTGCTGGATCAAAGGGTATGTTCATTTTTGTTGCCCTTTGGGCATAGTTCCAAATTTCTCTCCAGAAAGGTTGAATGAGTTCACAGCTCCACCAACAGTGTAATAGTGTTCCAGATTTCCCACAACCCTTCCAACATTGATCATTGTCCTTTCTGGTCATATTGGCCAGTCTGAGAGGTGTGAGGTGGTACGTCCAAGAAGCTTTAATTTGCATTTCTCTAATAATTAATGATTTAGAGCAATTTTTCATATGGCTATGGATTGCTTTGATCTCCTCATCTGTAAATTGCCTTTGCATATCCTTTGACCATTTGTCAATTGGGGAATGGCTTTTTTTTTAAAATATGACTCAGTTCTCTATATATTTTAGAAATGACTCCTTTGTCAGAATCATTAGTTGTAAAGATTGTTTCCCAGTTTACTACATTTCTTTTGATCTTGGTTACAGTGGTATTATCTGTGCAAAAGCTTTATAATTTAATGTCATTGAAATCATGTAGTTTGTTTTTGGTGATGTTCTCCATCTCTTCCTTAGTCATAAACTGCTCCCCTTTCCATAGATCTGACAGGTAAACTAGTCCTTGATCTTCTAATTTGCTTATAGTATTTTTTTATGTCTAAATCCTGTAACCATTTGGATCTTATCTTGGTAAAGGGTGTGAGGTGTTGGTCTAATCTAAATTTCTTCCATACTAACTTCCAATTTTCCCAGCAGTTTTTATAAAAGAGAGAGTTTTTATCCCAATAGCTGGACTCTGGGTTTATCAAACAGCAGACTTCTATAATCATTTCCTGCTATTGCACCTAGTCTATTCCACTGGTCCACCACTCTATTTCTTAGCCAATACCAAACAGTTTTGATGACAGATGCTTTATAATTTTAGATCAGGTAGGGCTAAGCCCCCTTCTTTTGTACTTTTTTTCATTAAATTCCTGGAAATTCTTGACTTTTATTTCTCCATATGAATTTACTTAGAACTTTTTCTAGCTCATTAAAGTAATTTTTTGGAATTTTTATTGGTAGGGCACTAAACAGGTAGTTTAGTTTTGGTAGAATTGTCATTTTTATTATATTAGCTCTACCTATCTATGAGCAGTTGATAGTTGCCCAATTATTTAAATCTGATTTGATTTGTGTGAGAAGTGTTTTATAACTGTTTTTCAAAAAGTTTCTGAATTTGTCTTTGGCAAATAGACTCCCAAGTATTTCATATGGTCCGAGGTTACTTTGAATGGGATTTCTCTTTCTAGCTCTTCCTGCTGTATCTTGCTAGCCATATATAGAAAAATTGAGGATTTATAAGGGTTTATTTTATTACCTGCAACTTTTGCTAAAATTGCTAATGGTTTCCAATAGTAAGAATGGGGAAAAATTGTAAAAATCAAAATAGCATCAGTTCATCACAAAAGATTCTAAGTGAAGAGAGAACCTCATTGTATACAGTTACAGAAATATTGTGAGATATCTACTATGATAGACTTAGCTCTTCTCAGCAATACCAATGATGATCAAAAAACTCTAAAAGATTTGTAATGGAAAATGCCATCCACATTCAGAGAAAGAACTGTAGAATCTGAATGAAAATGAAAGCATACTATTTTTACTTTTTTATGCATTTTTGTTTTTTCTTTCTTATTTTTCTCTTTTGTTCTGATTCTCTTTTCACAACATGACTCACATGAAAGTATGTGTAAAGTGATTGTGCATGTATAATCCTTATCAGATTACTTGCTATTTTGGGGGGGGAAGAGTAGGAGGGACAAAACTTTGCAAAAACGAATGTTGAAAACCATCTTTACATGTAAAAAAATTTACATGGAAAAAACTTTAAAATAGAAAAAAATGTTAAAAATTGTCCTTTATGTAACTGTGAAGAAAATGAAATATTATTTTACTTAGTTTATTTGTTATTTATGGTAAAAATACTATTTATTATATGGGATAACTCTGGAAAAGAAATGTATTTTTTTTAACTTTTTAAAATGAAAAATCAAATGGCCAAAAAAGCAAGGAAACAAAAAACCCCAGGGAAGAAAAGACTGTTCCCTCTTACTCTCTTGAATGGTATAGGCAGGCCCTGCTTTGTCCCTTCTGAAGTCTAGCTGTCATTGCTGCTGCTTGTCTGGATGGACAAGACCTCAACTCTTTACCAGAATGTTTTGCTTCTTCTGGGGTGGTTCATTTTTGAGTGGTTCAATTCAAATGTTGGCCTTAGCCTGTCTTTGTCTCTTTCCCTTTGTATAATTCCCAACCAGAAGTTGGCTCTATCTCCTGTTGCGGCCCTTATAAGATACCATAAATTGGGCTGGTTGTAGATCTCCTCCAAGTCCCCCAGGGCTTGTGCTGCTTGGCGATTTGCTGGCCTTGTATCCCACTATAGCTCTGACATGGGCTGCCCATCAGCTTCACTACCCCCATTACCTGCTGTGTTACAGCTTCCCAGGAACTGTGGCTTCTCTTTCCCCTGACTTACCTCCCTCAGAGAGTATATGGTTTCTGGTGGTATTCTTATGGGGTTTAGTCTTAAATGGGAAAATTTATTAATATTTTTTGTTTTATCAATGCTCTATCTAGTATACTATTAGAACTCTCAGAGTATTCTGGCCATAGCTTGATTTTTCTATAACTTTTTACATCTTAAACTTTTTTAATACATCCAGATGTTTTTTAAAATACTAGAACATTTTACTTAAATTACTTAAAATTTACTTAAAATTACTTTGTTAACTTTAAAGCACTGTACAAATATGAATTATTAGTTTTGAAAAGTAGCAAAGAAAGCAGAATAGTTGGAAGTAGTATAGTGAAGAATTCTTTTTTTCCAAACTCCACCAAATAGATCTAGAAAAAGCACTGAACCAAGTCCTGATGGGGAAATCCCAAAAAAAGTCTCCATGAATCATTTTTCTACTTCAGATAGACAGAGGGATCCATGAATCCTGGAGTCAGACCTAATATGAAGTATATCCATTGAGAGGACAAGTGTCTAGAAAGAGTCTGTGTACCATGGCAAACAGGTGCCTCAGACCTATATATAGTACTATGACAGGAATAGGTTCAAACTAACATTGGGTAGGAGATCCAGGGTGGAATGACCAGAAATGTACCTGTTCTCCCCTCCTTCCTTCCCCATCTTTCAGTTTACTGAGTGGCATATTGAGAAAAGAATAAGTTTAGAAGCAATCAGCAGCAGTGTAGCTCAGATCCTAGGAGCAACCTGGGTAAGAATCTTGGACCGAAAGGGAACCTGAATAAGCAAAGTTTCCCAACTAGTTGACAGGGGCTGAGTCCAGCAGAAGTCTATTATTGCTCAGACTCAAACCCATGACAGAACCTTTAGATGGGGCAGCAATCAGACTTTATCCTGGATCAGACCCCTTAGGGAACACTGAAAAGTTTGTAGGTTCCAAGTATGAGATATCCCTGAGATTTTTAGAATGCAAGACTCAAAACTCATAAGAAGATACAATAGGGCTAGCCCAGACTTTTCTTCCTAGTATGTACAAACCTGGTCCTAACATCAAGTCTTAAGAAGTAGGCTAGAAGAATGGGAAAAAAAAAAAAGAGAACCTAACCATAAATCACAGTGACAATCAAGACAAAAACATAGAAAAAAGAGAACGACTTTTAAAACATCTACAACCAAAGTCTCAAAGAAAAACACAGTTTTGTAAAAAATTCAACAAGAATTCCTGGAAAAGATGAAGCTAGAATTAAAAAGTAAGATAAATGAAAAATGCTCTTACAAATGAAATGAGAGCACTTGAGGAAAAACTGGGAAAGAAAAGGCAACTATAAATTAAAAGAAATGGAAAGCGAATTAAGAGTTTGGTACAAGAGGTACAAAACTATGCCCAAGCAATAAACTCCTTAAAAATTATAATGCATTAATTGGGGAATGGCTGAACAAATTGTGGTATATGTACCTTATGGAACACTATTACTCTATTAGAAACCAGGAGGGATGGGAATTCAGAGAAGCCTGGAAGGATTTGCATGAACTGATGCTGAGCGAGATGAGCAGAACCAGAACATTGTGCACCATAACAGCAACATGGAGTTGATGATCAATCTTAATGGACTTTCTCATTCCATCAGTGCAACAATCAGGGACAATTTGGGGGTATCAGCGTTGGAAAATACCATCTGTATCCAGAGAAAGAATTGTGGAGTTCGAAGAAAGACCAAAGACTATTACCTTTAATTAATTTATTTATTTTTTTGTTTGTTTTTGCAAGGCAAATGGGGTTAAGTGGCTTGCCCAAGGCCACACAGACCAGATTTGAACCCAGGTACTCCTGACTCCAGGGCCAATGCTTTATCCACTACGCCACCTAGCCGCCCCTATTACCTTTAATTTAAATTTATTTTATTATGTAATTTTGCTCTCTCATATATTTTATTTTTTTTCCTTACAGATATGATATCTCTCTCAGCACATTCAATTTAAATCAATGTATAGCATAGAAACAATGTAAAGACTAATAGACTGCCTTCTGGGGGGAGGGCAGGAGGAAGCAAGATTAGGGGAAAAATTATAAAATTCAAAAATAAATAAATAAATTAATTAATAAAAATTATAACGCATGACAGAAGTAAATATTAAAGCAAAGTCAAGAGCTTGGGGAAAAAAAAACAGAAAATAATAAAAGGCATCTCATACCAAAAACAACTGACTCAGAAAACAGACTGAGAAGAAAAACTTTTAAGACTCATTGGACTACCTAAATGCCTTGGCAAATCAAAATAAGCCAAATCCAATAAGCCATCATATTTCAAGAAACCTTATTTTATTATTTTTGGGGGTGTTTTTTTTTCAAGGCAATGGGGTTAAGCGACTTGCCCAAGGTCACACAATTAGGTAATAAAGTGTCTGAAGATGGATTTGAATTCAGGTCCTCCTGAGTCCAGGGCCAGTACCCTATCCACTGTGCCACCTAGTTGCCCCTATTTCAAGAAATCTTAAAGGAAAACAGGCCAGATCTCTTAGAACAGAGGGCAGAGTGACTACAGAAGGAAGTCACCAGTAATCTCCTAAAAGAAACTCCAAAATGAAAACTCCCAGGAACATCATAATTAAAATCCAGAGTTCCAGATCAAAGATAAATACTGCAACCAGTCAGAACGAAAGAATTCTAAGTACTGAGGAACCACAATAACAATGATCAACAACTTAGCAACCACAACCACGAAAGAACAGAGAGTCTGAAATATATTCTAGAAGAAGAATATGTATTGTCTTGCACCCAAAAATAATTTTCCTAGCAAAACTGAATATAATGCTACAAGGTGTAAAAATGGATTTTTAATGAAATTTAGGTCTTCCAAGCATTCTTATGAAAATACAAGAAACACAGTAATGAAGAGAAACATAAAAAAGGTAAACATGAATGAACAATGATAAAGGTCTAAAAAAGGATTAAAGTACATAAATTCTAGTATGGGGAGATATTTGTCCCCTATGAACCCTATTATCATCAGAGGTCATAAAGGGAATGTAGTGAGAAGTTCTGAGAATGGTTCTATAAGTCTTCAAAGAAAGGGGGGTAGGAATGGAAAGAAAGCTAGGGAAAATTATCTCATAATCAGAAAGAGGATGGTTTCAGAGAAACCTGGGAAGATTTCTATGAACTGATGTAGAATAAAGTGAACAGAACCAGGAGAACCATTTATACAAAAACAATTATAGTAAAGACAAAATGACTTTCAAGATCCAAGAACTCAGATCAGTGAAATAATCCCTCAATTGCAGAGGACTAATCGAAACATGCTAAACACACTATGCTCAAAAGATAAAGTACTGAGAGTACAGAATAAGATATATGCATACACACATGCATATATGAAGATATATGTGGATAATACATGAGTATATACATATATTGTGTGAATACAAGTGTGTACATATACATATATGTAAGTATGCATAACTTGTATATTTGACTGTGGCCAATGTGGACATTTATTTTGCCTGACGCTGTGTGTATATGAATAGAAAAAATATAAAATTATTTTAAAAATGAGAAGTTAGAGAAGAAGCACTATATAATGAAAATTACATTAAATCAGAGTTAGGAAAGATCACAGTTACTGTTATTGATATGGACAACCTGCTTAAATCTTTCTGAACCTTAAATCTCCTCATTTGCAAAATTAAGTTAATGGTATAAAACTCAAAGAATTGTTGTGAGAATCAAATAAGATAATGTGCTTTGTAAACTTTAAAGTACCAAATAAATGTCTGCTATCATAAATCTAAGGCACTATTAATTCTTTTAACAATTTTTACTATAAATCCATGATGCTATGTTGTGACTGATCACACATTTTACCTTTTCTACTGGACCAGTAAGTCATGAGACTTTGATTCGAATCTCAAAACTAATTCTTCTAAGTTGTTCCCCTAGCTATGGGACAGTGGCAAGTTACTGAATTTCAGTAGGATCTCAGTTCACTTCACTCCTACTAAAGTAACAAACAAGAAAAAAAAGATCATTAGAACATTTATTAAGTGCTTGATAGGTGCCAGGCACTGTACCAAGGACTAAGAATACAAGCAATACAAATACAAAAAAAGACCCTGCCCTCTAGGAGCTTATATTTTAATGAGGGAATAAAACAAAAAAGGTGGAGGAAAGGGTGGGAGAGGCACAAATGGAGGCTGTAGAGGAGGCAATAGATAGTAAAGCCTGGGCTCCAGTTAGAGCTAAAGTTTACTTATCAGAACCAGGAATTCCATGGGTAAAATAGGTAGAAGGTTCTAGTGAGAGAGAGGTGGAAAGGTCTGGAGATAACAGAGAAGCAGCTAATTAAGTCTTTCAAGCAAAGTGATATCAATCAATGGGAAAAGCACAGGTGGGGTTTTTCCAGCTATAGTATATATCAGATATTCTTCATCTATTAGGATATTCCATAATTGGGAGTCCTCCTCCCCTTGAGAGGAGAATTGGAGCTAATCTCCAGGATTTCAGATTGCCAATAAGTGTAGGATGGGTAGTTCTAGTGTTCATGTTACATATAAAATGGGGGAGGGGGGAGATTCTATCAAATATTATCAATCTTTTCTTTTGTAGTTTTTTTCTATTAGTTCCTTTGAACTAATTCATTCTAAATTAAGAAACCAAGATAATTTCATTGTATTTCCTATCTAAAAATAAAGGGAAAAAGGTAGACTAAATAAATGCTGTAATCTAACAATTTAAGTTTCTTACATTGATCTGATTAAAATAGTTTATTTGCTTTCTTCTTTTTAAATTAATTACCCATTTATAACTAAAATAGTAACAAAAAAATTTAAATCACTCTAATTGCTAACCTATTTAAAACAAAACAATGGAAACATCTGCAGTTGAGTGGTAGTTTTTTCCTAATATATTCTCAGAAAAATATTCCCCAAATATCTGCAATTAATCTGTTGAACTGGAAATGGAATACCCCTCAATAAGTTCATGAGTACCTGTTTTTAACTTTGTTAATAAAAAATTATCATTTAGTTTCATGATTACATGAAAATTAAAGCATTAAAATGTATCCTGTAGCTTTTAAAAAGGAAATATCTATTTTTCAATTGTAAAGAATACATACTAAGGTTAGAACAAATAAGAATATATGTAATTTGGTGGGCGGGAACCTGTTTGAATAGACTACTGCATTCCTGATGTGATTGAAAATGCTAGAAAGTAAAGTACATAAAAATGCACTTGGATAAATAACTCAATTATATTTATTTGATTTCATTCTATATGGGAGACAGAGGCAGTTATTAAACATAATATTCCAGTTTATAGCAGCAAAAACCTAGAAACAATGTGTATGCCCATCAAATGGATACTGTCTAATAGTATATAAAGATGATAGAATATTATTATGCTATAAAGAACAATGAATGTGAGGAATCTGGAGAGAAACAGGAGAAGACATATGAATAAGTCAGAACCAGAACAATATAAATACTGACTTTAATAATGTAAATAAAGATAGAAATAAATGACAACAATGATTTAATATTGATTTCAGATGATAACTGGAGATGGTACACTTCTAGTAGAGAAAGTTGGTTCAGAATGTTATATAACCCTACTATTATATACTCTACCCTATTAGTGCAATGGTAGATTTTTCTTAAGTACTTTTTATTTATGTTAGGAGAGTGGGTGGGTTACTATGAATGTGGTCAAAATGCATTAAAAAACATCCTGGGGTGGCTAGGTGGTATAATGGATAGAGCACTGGCACTGGAGTCAGGAGGACCTGAGTTCAAATATGAACTCTGATACTTAATAATTACCTTGCTGTGTGACCTTTGGCAAGTCACTTAACCCCATTACCCTGCAAAAACTGGGGAAAAAAAGAAATGAGGCAAAAAAAAAATCCTACTTCATAGTGAGGAAACTTAACTCCAGGTGAGATGTAGATGAATCTGTCTGTAACTTAAAATCTTAAAAATTGTCTGAAGCTGAGGAAAGTGAGTTATAAAACTAGTAAGCATCAGAGGCAGAATTTGAATTCCAAACATTCCTGACTCCAATCTAGTACTCCATCTACTCAATAAAAGATACTAAGAAGAAAAATACAATAATTACTATGCTGTGAATGACACGGTAACTCTTGGAAACAGAATAAAACATTAAACTTTATCTAATTGGGGAAGCAACTGAACTTTAAGCTTAGGAGGGCAAAGTTAATATTAACATTTTAATTTACTTAATTAATTTACTTAATATTAAGTCTTCATCTCCTCCATCACCTAGTGGATGTTCTGCACACAACTGGAAGTAGCTAGCCTAATTTCACCCCAAATTTCTTTTCAAAAATGGAAGTACTGGGGCGACTAGGTGGCGCAGTGGATAGAGCACCGGCCCTGGAGTCAGGAGTACCTGGGTTCAAATCCGGTCTCAGACACTTAATAATTACCTAGCTGTGTGGCCTTGGGCAAGCCACTTAACCCCGTTTGCCTTGCAAAAAACTAAAAAAAAAAAAAAAAAGATTTCAAAAATGGAAGTATTCTGACCTCCTTAAGCTTTCTTAAAGTACTGTGTCTGAATTTTCCTTGGTGCTCTTTACTCCCCACATGTGCATATGTTGTATCTCTCCCAGCTCCCAGAAGTCAAGGGCTGTGTCATTTTTGATCCTGGCACTTAAACGTTTGTTGCTGTTGAGTCTGACAGACATAAAATAGCATTTAATCAACTGCTGATTTGTGTAGTATAATCTATAAAAGTGGTAGAAGTTCAGAGGTAGAGAACAACCCGCCCTTATTTGAGTCTATACAAAGTGCTTTCCTCATTCTGTGATATAGACAGTATAAGAATTCCTATTTTACAGATGAAAAAACTGAGGCTCACAAAAGTTAGCTGATTTGCCCAGGGAACATACAGTCAAGGCAGGGGGGGCGGCTAGGTGGTGCAGTGGATAGAGCACCAGCCCTGGAGTCAGGAGGACCTGAGTTCAAATCCGGTCTCAGACACTTAATAATTACTCTGAAAACTGAAGTAGTCAAATAAGGCTTCACCAAGGAAGGAGGACTTGATCTCAGCTTTTGGGTACAGGCAGAATTTGAATAATTGAATAATTTGAATAACTGAATAAGACAGTGACAAGAGAAACATATGTCACATTTAAAGTCCCACATGAATGGGACCTTAAGAATCTTCTAATTGTACACCCTAACAGCAACATGGGGGTGATGGTCAACCTTAATAGACTTGCTCATTTCATCAGTGCGACAATCAGGCATAATTTTGGGGTATCTGTGATGGAGAATACCATCTGTATCCAGAGAAAGAATTGTGGAGTTTGAACAAAGACCAAAAACTATTACTTTTTTTTTTTAGGCTTTCAAGGCAAATGGGGTTAAGTGGCTTGCCCAAGGCCACACAGCTAGGTAATTATTAAGTGTCTGAGACCGGATTTGAACCCAGGTCCTCCTGACTCCAGGGCAGGTGCTCTATCCACTGTGCCACCTAGCTGCCCTTATTACCTTTAATTTAAAAAAAAAGTTATCTTATTAAGAATCTTCTAGTTCAAATTCCTCATTTTACAAATGAAGATATTGAGATTCAAGGAAGTTATAAGATTTTCTTAGAGGTGGTAATGGGTATGACAAAGAGGTTACTTGCTTGAGAGCAGTGATAATTCAAGATTGGACAGGAAGGATAAGATAAAGATCATTTTGAAACCTAAGCAGTTGGAGATTAGCTGAACAAATTACATGAATGTAATGGAATATTACTGTGAAGTAACAAATGATTAAAAGGATGGTTTCAGAGAAATCTGGAAAACCTTATATAAATTGATGAGTGAGGTGAGCAAAACCAGGAGAACAATTTATGCAATAACAACATTGTAAAAACAAATAATTATAAAAGATTTAAGATTCTAATCAATGCATGGTTAATCTTTAATTCTAGAGGACTCATGATGAAGAATGCTCTTGACCCACAGATGATAACTACATATGTAGAATAAGTCAAATTTTTTGGTTACCACCAATATGAGAATTTGTTTTGCTTGATTATGCATATTTATTGTATGCAGTTTGTTTTTCCTTTTTTTTCTTTTCCAGTGGAGAGGGGAGAAAGATGGGAGGGAAAGAAAATAAATTCTTGTTAATTAAAAAAAATTAAATTAAATTAAAAAAAGAAAACTAAGACTTGATGCTAGCCTGGCATCCATAAGTAGGATGAAATGGAATAGAGGCTAAAATCAGGGAGGATTAATTTCCTCCCTTACTTTGCTAGTGAGAAAAATGAGATGCTAACATGTGAAATAACTTTGGTCTGATGTTACCAAGTTCGAGGTTCAAAAAAAGTTAACTGTTTGGAGAATACCCATTAAATCCACCCTGTTCTCCAGCTAGAGGGGAATAAATCTTTTCTTACCTTGGTGCCGTGGGGTTGGAGTATAAATGCTGGCAACTTCTTCAGAATCATTAATCTCTAGACTTTCATCATATGGCTGGTTCTCAACGACTTTGGTCTATGCAAAAGAAGAGATGATTAGGGGGGCTTATAGCGAGGATCATACCAAAGCGCAGGTCCTCCCTCCTATCCCAGCCCACAGTATGGAACACTCTCCACTTGGGTCCCCGCTTCCAGCGCGGTGGGGTGCTGCAGCCCATCATGGGGACCGGTTTGGGGGTATTCCGGAGGAGGAGGAGGAGGAAAGCTGGGGGGGGGGAGGGGGGAAGATGCCCGCCTATACTAGCCGCTTCGGAGACCCGGGAGACACGGCCAGCCCAACCCAAGGGTTTCCACGGCGATGTCCTTTGGCTCAGTTTGCGCCCTCCCTTCGCGCTGGGGCCATCTCTGGAGGTGGCTGGAGCCCCAGGGGGAGGAGAAATCCCATTCCCTCAGGCCCACCCCGAACTCCTAAATGCATCCCCCTCCGCAGGCTCGGGGAGCGGCGCGGCCTGTCGCCATGGAGACCGCAGGGGTTGCCATGGAGCTACGCAGTCCTCCCGGGGTGTCCGGCGTGGGGGTGGGAGGGGGCGGCTGTCGAGGATCCCCGGGTTGGCCGGATCACCTGCAGTCCTTCCGAGTCCGTCTCCTCCATCTGGAACGGCCCTGGGGGCCGAGCGTGCCGGGCTGGCGGCCGCCGCAGGCCTGGGGACCCGGAGAGCCTCCGAGCCCGGCGGCGGCTGCGCGGCCAGTCTTTCCGAGCGAGGAGCCCTCGCGAGATTTCCTCGGCTTCCCGTTTGACCTCGTGACTGCCCGGCCAGGCCTCGCGGGGCTGCCCCCGCCCCGCCCCCAGCCCGAGGCTTTGGGCGCCGCCAGCGGAGCCCGGGGAGGCGGGAGCCCTCCGGAAGCGCGTGCAGGGCGCCGCCTAGCGGCCGCCTGCGGGCAACGTCACTGCCCGGAGCCCCAGCTGGAGGCGCCCCGGCCAGACTCCGACCGGGCGCCGCCGCAATCACATTAATAAAAGCAGAGGTGCAGATCCCAGGGAAGAACGCGCCAGGCCATTTGGGCCTGCTGAACTTTGGAAGGTGATAGAAAAGTATTCTGACCCTGAAAAGTCTAAGGAGAGTAAAGGATGTGGCTTAAAAAAACCGGGATCCCCCTTCCTCTGGCCGGGATGATGCGGTGCGGGGCCTGCAGGCGCCTTTCTCTGCGCCACAATAGATTCTCTTTCCTTTGCAGCCGAGATTGGCAGCCTTCAGGAGTCACCGAACCACGCGGCACAAGGAACCCTTTGTTTGGGCCCGGACGAAGATGCCCTGTGCTTGCCAGCCAGTCAGGGCGCCGGCTCTGTGAAAGGTTCAAATATGCCAGCTTCCTAAAGTCCTTTTTAAGAAAAATCAGTTTTATTTTAAAACAAAGATCCATCTTCCCTCTCTCTCTCTCTAAAGTAAGAAAAAGCAAAACTCCGCTTAGAAACGTGTATAGGGGGTGGCTAGGTGGTGCAGTGGATAAAACAGCGGCCCTGGAGTCAGGAGTACCTGGGTTCAAATCCGGTCTCAGACACTTAATAATTACCTAGCTGTGTGGCCTCGGGCAAGCCACTGAACCCCATTTGCCTTGCAAAAAAAAAAGTGTATAGTTAAGCAAAACAAATCCCCACAATGGCAGCCATACATCCCTACACGTTACATGTATATGTATATATCTATTTGCACTGTGGGTACTGTTTCCTTGCTGTGGTGCTACCATTTTGCTGAGCCTAGCGCCCAGGGGTTTGCCTGCAGTAAGCAGGTATTCAGCGCGGGCCTTTGCCAGGCACTTTTCCACAAGGCTGTGGCCAGTACATCATTTTCCCGGTCTCCGCTCGCCTCCGGGGCAGTCCTTCGGGCTGCAGCAGAACATACCTGCGGAAGGCTCGCCCGCAGTAGCTGTGCCTCTGTTTGTGGGGATGGATGATGCCATGGAGCTGACCTGGATCCCAGAAGGAGCTGAAGCAGGGAGCGCAGTGAAGGAGTGAGCGGACAGGACTGCAAAGCCAAAGCGCCCCCGAGCCGCAGCGGCCACGGGAGGGCCCGGGGGAGAAGGGCCTGCCTCAGGCCAGGTTCAGGGACTGCCAGGAGGCCTGGGATCAGACGGGTCTCTCGGCCCTTTGCGGGGCGGGGAGCCACGTCCCCCTTGGTCCCGCCCCCTGCCCTTTGACCCGCGCCGTTTCCGGTTGGAGACGTGGCTCGGGGCCGCCATCTTGGCGAGAAGCGAAGCGGCGCTGGCTCCTGTCAGGGGAGCGGCAGGTCCAGAGCGGCCGCTCCTCCCCGCCCGGGCCCTGCCACCTTCTGCCCACCGGAGTCGGCGCGCGGGCCCGCCGCCGCACAGCCCTCACCATGGTAAGATCCGAGCCGGGCAGCCGGCCGGCCTCGCCCGCCGCCCGGCCCCGCCTCAAGCCGGGGCGCCGCGTCTCCCCGAGCGGCGCGGGGCCCGGCCCCCGGAGGCCGGAGGCGGCTCGCCGAGGGCCCCGCTGCCGCCCGGACCCGGCCGGGCCTCCCCCAGCGCTCTGCGGCAGGGGCCGGGAGCGGCGGGCGCCGGGCCGCCCTCTGAAGCGCCGCTTGCCTCGCAGGGCGCCCCCGGGCCCCCGCTGCACCCCGTTAGGCGCCCCGGCGCAGCTTTCATTCAGTCCGGGAGAATCGTGAACTTTTAGCGGCCGCGGGGGGGAGCCCCGCCGAGGGGAGCCCCAGGGCTCTCCTCCCCTCCCCGCCCACTCTGCGGCCCCCGGCTGACCGGTCAGCATTCACGGCCGCCGCTGCTCCAAGTGGACGACCGGGCCTCCGGCGGCCCGGGGGGGGGCCCGAGAGTGACCCCACAGCCTGGACGCTCATTCCCAGTGTGGAAAACCCATCCGATTAAATACCTGCGTTTCTGAAGTAGTGAAAGTAGAAATAAATAGACAGCTAAGCATAGGGCTGATCACAGGACTTCCAGATCCCAGTCAGCCAGGGAGATTGGATTCTATGTTACAGTGTACAGATAAGTAATATCTGATTCCATTTCAGGAGGAAAACACAATTTTAATAACTTTGTTGTACTTTTGATTTCTATTTATCCCAAATTTGGTTTTAGTAACACCTTTAAATTAAAGTTTAGTAGCTCCATTTTGCCGTTTCAGATAGCTGATGCTTTCATAGTCAACATACTTTTCTTTCTTTTTCACATATGTTAATATTCTGATTTAAAATATCTTTACAAATACTGGAGAAATGACAATACAATTTAACGGTGATTAAAGGAATCAGACTTTGCTGACAGTCAAATGAGATCTGAAGGAATATTTTGTTTAAATGTTTAAGAAACTGTGAGGGTCTTTTTAGTTAGATGAATTGCATAAAACAGTAGTTCTTTGTAACATTTTTGTTCAACACTGTATAAAATGTCCAATGGTTTTTTAAATTCTAATAAACATGAAAAGATTAAATTTTTATAATTCCTTCCCCCCCCATGCCCTTTTAGCCAATTTTGGTGTATTTAATTCTGAGTGTAAGGTTTTAGGGCTTTAAAAGTTTTATATTTTAAGTTAATGTGAATGGTATCCTAAATCTCCGTTTAGAAAAACAACTAGAATTATATTTTTTGCTCAGAAGATGAGACTTATCAAGTAAATGATGCATAGGAGTTGCACTTTTTGTTGTTTGGATTTTGTATGTTTTGTTTGTTATATAATTTAATACAATGTTACATCTGAATGATGCCTGACCCAAATATGTGAAAACATGGTTTCTTTGGGGACATATATCACAACTTTATCTAGAGTTCTGAGTGCTATTTATGGTCATTGCAGTATCTTCCTTCAAGTCTGCCTCTGACCAGGGCCTTGCCTGTGAAGCAGCCCCATCTCATCTCAACTTCTGGACCCTGGGCCTGGCTTTGCTTTCACAATCAAAAAAATTCCAGATAAATGAGAGCTCTGTGTAGGTAGCTGTTCTACAAACCCTGACATTCCATTTCTAGCCTCCATACTTTAACACAGGCTGTCCTGTACACTTGAAAAGCACTCCTTCATCTTTGCCTGTTAGAATCTTTAACTTTCTTCAAGGTGCCATTTCTATAGGGAAGTTTTTGTGTTCCCCTTAGTTTAAAAGTTTTTTGCCTCTTCAAATTGTCTTGTGTTTACATAGCTGTGTAAATATTATGCCCACCCCAATACAACTAAGCTCTTTGAGAGAAGGGACATACAATTCACTTAACTCCTTTCCACATGAAAAGCTTTCTGATATTTGGAAGATAATAGTCTTCTTCATCCTCCTCCTGTAGACACTCTCCAAAGTTCCTCAGTATCTTTGTGTGCCCATCAGCTATCAGTGCCCTATATATAGTAAGCATTTAAATGCTTACTGTTGCACTGTCTTGGTGCTTCACTCCATATTGGCGAAAGGGGTTAAGAAAAGGGGATGGCTGTGATTGTGGCATCATAACTTTAGAGAGGCAAGAGTCATGTAGTCTAACTCTGGTTTTTTGCAGACGAGGAAATTAAATCTCAGAAGGGACATGCTTGAGTATTTAAAGAGTTCTAAACTTACATAAGTAACTTCTTACAAAACAAATGTTCTATCAGGATTAACTTGAATTGGATCTGTAATATATAGTTTAGCCTAATATATAGCTTAATTTAACTATATCTTTTTAACAAAACCCACATACTTCAAGAAGTCTCAAACCTTGGAATGTCAATAAGTTCTCTTCCATGACTTCATTGGAGAAGTGATTGATTTCATTTCCCTTTTAATACTCTGGAAACTAATAATTATTATAGAAGACATGATGTCTTTTTAGCTAGCTTTGCATTTTCCACAATAAAATTGTACCTGGATGCATGAATCTGTATTAAATTCTTTTTATTCTACCATACTTGTTTTAAAAATCTGTTAACCTTCAGAACTGTGATCTTTTCCCACATTCTAAACTAGTGAGCTTGATGTTGATTACTGATAAAATTAACTTTCTTTTTTTCCTTAAAGAAAATCACTGCACAGGTAGATAAGGGAAATGTAAATGTGTAGTTTATCCGAATTTCACAAAGGTATCAATATCCACAAAAATATTTTTGTGGACAAGGTAGAGAAATACAGCTGACATGGTCATCTGTTTAAAACTGATTGACTGTACTCAAAGAAATTTGCTTAAGGGATCTATGTCAACTTGAACTTAGTTTCTGAATGATAATCTATAAAATTGTGACTTGGCTGAGAATACAGAAGTTAGTACATAACAGATTTGTAGATGGCATGAAACTCGGAGGGATCTGACTGAATCATGAGCCATCTTGACAAGCTATGATGATGGACCAGATCTAATAGGGAAGATGTATTTATAGTCCTGCACGTTCAAGCAGTCAGTTGCACACCTCCAAGAGAGGAGAGAGAACTTTAGTATTTAGTAGCATTTTATGTGGAAAAGACCTAGGGTTTCAGAAGAATGAAATTTCATTGGGAGTCAGTAGGAAGCAGAAAGCTTAAGAGGAGTAGAATATCTTGAATAAAGTATATTCATACCCTCTACTTAATTTTAAAATCTTTTATATATCCTTGTTCTAACCTAACTTCCCCATCCTTTTATCCATTAGTCCTCTTGGATCCTGCCAAATTTCCCTTTCTGTTTTCCACATGCAACATTCCTCTTTATTATCCTCAGGCTTTTGTTGTAGCTGGTTGCTTGCTGTTTCAGGTAAGTACTCCCTCTTTATCTCAGCCTTTTCCTTCATGACACCTTTTGAGGAAAGTTTTCCTGATCCCTTCCCCCCCACCCAGTTGCTAGTGTTCAAAGACCCTATTATACGGCTTTACGTTTATTTTCTTTATATTTTTATGTGTGTACTCATCTCCCCTTTTAGGATGTAAAATCCTTGAAAATAGTGATTATCTCATTCTTAATATTGGTATCCCCAGTGCCTAATATGACATTTAACATGTTTTTGTTGTTGTTGAATCATTTTTCAGTTGACTCTGACTCTTGGTAACCCCTTTTGGAATTTTCATGACAAAGATACTAGAGTAGTTTGCCATTTACTTCCCAAACTATTTGACACATGAGGAAACTGAGGCAAACAGGGGTAAGTGACTTGCCCAAGGACACACACAGAGTGTGTCTGAGAACAGATTTGAACTCAGGAAGATGAGTCATCCTGACTCCAGGCCCAGTGCTCTATCCACTGTGCCACCCAGATACTTTTTATTATATTTTTAAGGCCTTACTACATAATTGTTAATAGACCACCTTCACTTCTGAATTCTGCATTTTAAGAGAGACATTGACAGACTATAGTGTGAAGTAAGAAGGTAGAGAAAGAATACAATTATTGTCCTCAAATAGTTGAAGAATAGCTCAACTTTCATGTGAGTTACACATACTTTTGTGAATATGGATAGTAGAAGTAGGACCAATGAATAGAAATTACGTGGAGGCAGACTTAATCTAGTTATTTAGAAGAGCTTCCTAATAAAGAGCAATCAGAAAAATGAAATATTGCTTCATGAGACAGTGAACTCACTATCGATGGAGGTCATAGGATTTTAGACTTTGAACTGACAGTGTGAGTCCTTTCCTCATTCTACAGATGTGGAAATGGGAGCTCAGAGAAGGTAAAAGACTACTATTTAAATCTGCACAGCCATCCATCTCCCTCTCCACTTCATGCTGATCATAGGCTTTACAACTGGATATAAAAGCTTTGAGATTTTCTGGCCCTGCTTGCTCTGAATGAACGCCCAGGGATTTAGTTTTATCTATTCTAGTCTTCCCCACTATCCAATTCCCATAAGCCTGAGGGAACTAATACTTGACTCTTCCTTTCTCTCAATTAATAATAATAGCAAACAATTGTTTGGGGCTTAAAGATTCATTAAGTACTTTGAATATATTATCCCATTTGTTCATCCCCACAAACAGCCCTTTGAGGTAGTTCCTGTATTATCTCCGTTTTACTGATGAAGAAATGAGCCTGTAAGAAATTGGGGGAATTGCTCAGGGTTACTTAGCAAGTGTCAGGTAGGATTCTAACTCATATCTCTCAAGTCCCAACATTCTATTTATGGAACAACTTAACTGCCATTTTTTTCCTTAGGACATATTAAAATGATCCCCTTCTACCTTTCCACAAATTCAAGGAGTTCTAGCTGAAATCTACAAAATTCATTTATTTTAGATGGGAGAGTTACTCTAGGGTCAAACTTATTTATACTGAGCATTTTTATTGGTATAATTCTATATAAATATACAGTGATGTTAGTATTGAATGATTATACATTTAAATCCAATAAATTGTAGTTAATGAATGGCTGAATTAGGATTTGTAAATTTAGGCTGTATACTATTTCTAGTTCATCTGTTTGGTAGATGCTAAGAAAAACCATTCCAGTTAAAGAACTTCTCTCATTAGAGGAATTTCTGACTATATTGCATAGTTATTATTGCTTATTATTTCCCGTTTCTACACAATATAGCATCTGCACAGCTACTGCATTTGCTACTTCTGGGCTTTTGGGGTGTTGAAAAGAGAATAAAAGCTGTAAAGTCTTTCTTCAGTTCCATTTGATTTGCTATATACTGTTTCTTTGATCAGGAACCAAGAAATGTCTTTGCCTTTCATCTTCCATTGTGGATTTGGAAAGATATTTGAGGTCTTTCATTGCTTGTAACAGAATGATATGAAGACAACAAATTTTCCACTTTAAAACACTGTGCTCTGCTTTTATTCATTCTACCTCAATAAGCTTCTCTTTCTTTTAAGAGCAGAAAGAATATGAGAAACCTAAAGCTTCCGTTAAAAATTTTTTCTTTTAAAATTTTTAATGTGTGGTATGAGTTTTATTATTATATTTTCTCCCCTTCTATTGTACAGATATTAAAAGGGTAGAAACAATTTCTTTGGAAACCAGTCTTGAAATAATCATGACTATTGTATTTTTATCACATTTAATTAAGAAATTGGGAGAAATAAACTTTTCCTTTGAAGTATAGTTCTTTGGAGGTAAAGAATAATGACACAGCAAAGAATAAGTGGAAGCTATAAATGTTCAGTTCAGCAAGCATTTGCTATGTGCAAGGGATAGAAATACAAAAATGGAGCATGTCTTTACCCTCAAAAAGTTTATATTATGGTGATAGATTATTACATTTGTATAGATTGGTCTGAAGTTGGGAGTGGGTGGGGAGAGCACTACTAATTAGGATTGGGGGATTAGGGATAGCTTTTGGGTAGCGGATGATACCTGAATTAAGACTTGAAGGAAGCCAGAATTGGAAAATGAGATGAGAAGGGAGAACATTTCAAGTACTGAGGATAGCCAGTGCAAAGTCATGGAAGAAAAAATGACTTGATATATATGGGGAAACTCAAGTAAACTAGTTTAGCTAGAATATAGAGTGCTTAAAGAAGGACGAGTTATATGGTTTGAGTCTTTAAACATACTAGGGTCAGATTGTGAAGGATTTTTAATAACATCAGAAGAGTTTGTATTTTATTTGCAAGAGGCAATAAGGAGTCCCTGAAACTTCTTGAGTGTATTTAGATGCAATTTTTAAAAATATCACTTTGGTGGCTTTGTGGAGGATGGATTGGAGAGGGTAGAGATTGGATTCAAGAGACAAATTATGAGGCTATTGCAGTAATACAGATGATGAGAAACTATTGTTTTGGAGAGAGAAGTGATAGAACCTGGTAGTTGATTTGCTATATAGTAATAGGGTAAGAGAGAGTGGAGTCATGGATGAATCCCTACATTGCAAAGGAGATTATAAGTAATCGGGTATATTGCCCCTGCCAGAAATAGGGTATCTAGGAGAACAGGTAGATTTAGGGGAAAGAAGAATTTTATCTGTTTTGGACATGTTGAGTTTGATATGTTAGTGTAATATCTTGGCAAATATATACCACAGGCAATTAGCAATATGCGACCTCAGGAGAGATGAGTGCTGGCTAGGGCAATTTGGGAATCATCTTCGTAAAGTTGATGATTGAACCAATGGAAGCTAATGAAATTACCAAGAATAACAGAGACAAGGAAAAAGTTCAAGAAAGAGCCCTGAGTTGCACACCTATGTAGGAAGGGGAGACTTGAACAATGATCCAATTTAGTAGACTGAAAAGGAAAATGAAGACATAAAAATTGAGGGAGGAGAAAGTATCCAGTAGGAGGGAGTGATCAATGTCAAAAACTATATAGAGGTCAAAAAGGATAAGGACTAAAATTAGGAAATTGTACCTTTTATGTATAATGCTTTGCACATATCGTCTAATAATATTTGTTGAACTGAATATGCCACATCACTATCCTTGATTATTTAGATCTTTTACCATGAGTGAATAGAGAGGTGGTGGGTCAGATATCCATTGGTTACTTTGGCCAGATGATATGTCTTCTTGCAATCCAACTCACAAGTAAATAAATGAATCCAATGTTTATTCCCAGAATTATACATTTTAAATGCATGTACTAAGGAGTCAACTTTCCTTTGCGACTATTAAATTTTAAAATGCCTAGAATCATAGTATCTTAGACTTGAGAGAGCACTCTTAGAGATAATCTAGTCTAGTTTCCTCTTTTTACTTATAAAGAAACTGAGGTCCAAGAGGTTAAGTAAATACAGATAATTACAATTTCCTAATTTTAGTCCTTATCCTATTTGTATATCTTTAGGCAGTTACTTAACCTCTTGAACCTCAGTTTCTCTTTTTTTTCTTTTAAATATTTTATTTATTTTGAGTTTTACAATTTTTCCCCAATCTTGCTTCCCTCCCCCCCACCTCCCACAGAAGGCAATTTGCCAGTCTTTACATTGTGTCCATGGTATACATTGATCCAAATTGAATGTGGTAAGAGAGAAATCATATCCTTAAGGAAGAAAAATAAAGTATAAAACATAACAAGATTACATAATAAGATATCAGTTTTTTTTCTAAATTAAAGGGAATAGTCCTTGGTCTTTGTTCAAACTCCACCTCTGGATACAGATGGTATTCTCCATCGGAGATACCCCAGAATTGTCACTGATTGTTGTACTGATGGAATGAGCGAGTCCATCAAGGTTGATCATCACCCCCATGTTGCTGTTAGGGTGTACAGTGTTTTTCTGGTTCTGTTCATCTTGCTCAGCATCAGTTCATACAAATCCCCCCAGGCTTCCTTGAATTCCCATCCCTCCTGGTTTCTAATAGAACAATAGTGTTCCATAACATACATATACCACAATTTGTTAAGCCATTCCCCAATTGAAGGACATTTACTTGATTTCCAATTCTTTGCCACCACAAACAGGGCTGCTATGAATATTTTTGGACAGTGATGCTTTTACCCTTCGGGGTATAGACCCAGTAGTGGTAGAACCTCAGTTTCTCTTAAGACAACCCATTACACTTTGGTATCACTTCAATTTTTAGGAATTGTTTCCATTTAGTAGTCTAAAATGGCCTACTTTGCAAATTTCTAAGCTTTTCTCCTAGGAGTTACTTTTATATGTGTCCTCAGTTCATATTTATAATCATCATTTTGGGGAAAGTGAATTCTGATAATTTAAATGGGGAAAAAATTCTATTGGTGATCTTCAAGTTTGTAAAAAAGCTATTAGGTTCTATTAGCAACCCCTTTCTATCCAGAAATATTCCACCTGAATTAAAAGCTATAACATAAAAAAAGAAGGAATTAGGTCACTTGTTAGTAATTGTCTCTGTGTCTTTGGGCAATTTATTAACCTTTTGGGCCTCAGTTTCTTTTAAAGTTGCCCCCTCTACTTGGTATAACTTTTGATAATTTCATCAGCCCCTATTGGTTCAATTGCCATCTTTATAAACATCTCTCCTGAGCTACAATCATGCATTGCTAATTGTCTGTGGTATATCTCTGCCTAGATGTTCCATAAACTTATCAGACTCAATGTGCCCAAAATAGATGGCATTCTTTCCCCTAAATCTACCTCTCCTCCTAAATCCCCTATTTCTGTCAGGGGCACTATGCCTGATTATTTATAATCTTCCTTGCAATGTTAGGGTCATTCTAAGACCATTGTCATATCTACCCCCCCATTTTTTTTCTTTCCCAGGCTAAAATAAACATCCCTAGTCGCTTCAACCAGAGTGTAGCTGTCAAATCTTGTCGTTTCTACCTCCTCTCTCATTTTCTTTTTTTTGAATTCTTTTTTTTAATTTAATATTCTCATTTTGTACAAATGTTTTTAACATTAATAAAGCATTCTTGTTTAAGAGTAAATTAAACACCCCCCTCCCCCCCATAAATATAGACTTGCTTGAGCGATAAAGTAAAGGGAAAGAAAAAATAAAAATTAAAAAAATAATAGTAATGATTGTAGGTATGGCCAGGTGGCACAATGGACAGAGCACCAGCCCTGGAGCCACGAGCACCTGAGCCCACATCTGGCCCTGTACATCAAACAAACACCCAGCCCAGCCGTGTGAAATGCATGCCACCTGAACCCCACTGCCCTGCAAAAACCAAAAAAGAAAAAAGAAAAAAAGATCCAAAATAAAATAAAATAGTAATAATAGTAGGGGTGGCTAGGTGGCAGACAGAGCATTGGCCCTTGAGCCAGGAGCACCCAGGTCCAGATCATAATAATAATAAAAATGTGGTTGTGTCTTTGTTACAACACCAACAACTCTGTCATGGGTAGATCACATTCTTTATGGTAAGTCCATCACAAAAGTTACTTCTATATTTTTCCACTGTTGCCATTGCTGAGTGCAACTCCCTCCTTTCGTATTTCTCCACTACCATGTACTATATTTTCTCTCTCCTTTCACTCTGACTGTGCTGTAGGGTAGCTGAGTGGCACAGCAGACACATCCCCAGCTCTGGGGCCAAGAGACCCTGAGCCCCCCCTACCACCCCTTAGGCCCAGCATCCACCTGGCTCTGTGGTCCAGGACAGGCCATCCAATCCCAGCCCCTTGCAAGAAGTAAAAAAGAAAATGTGTTACATCTGACCACTCTCCCCCCCATGGTCCATCCTCTCCTCCATCACTCACATCACCCCCCCTTTCCCCTTCTTACTCCAGATGCCTATACCCCATTGAGTATATATGCTGTTTCCTCTCCTAGTCACCTCTGATGAAAGTAAAGATTCCCTCATTCCCCCTTGCCTTCCCCCCTTCCATATCATTGCAATAGCTCATTGTAATAAAGAAAAATCTTATTATATGAAATATCTTGGCCTATTCCCCCTCTCCTTTTTTTCTTTCTCCCATTACATTTCCCTTTTTTCTATTGACTCCATTTTTACACCATATTTTAGCTTCGAATTCAGCTTTCTCCTGTGCTTCAACTATAAAAGCTCCCTCTACCTGCTCTATTAACTGAGAAGGTTCATATGAGTATTATCAATGTCATTTTTCTATACAGGAATACATGCAGTTCATCATTAAGTTCCTCATATTTTCCCCTTCTCCTCCAATCTCTATGCTTCACCCGAGTCCTGTATCTGAAGATCAAACCTTCTGTTCAGCTCTGGCCATTCCAACTGGAACATTTGAAATTCCCCTGGTTCATTGAAAGTCCATCTTTTTCCCTGGAAGAGGACATTCAGCCTTGCTGGGTAGTTGATTCTTGGCTGCATTCTAAGCTCTTTTGGCTTCTGGTATATTATATTCCAAGCCCTACGGGCTTCCAGTGTAGTTGCTGCTAAATCCTGTGTGATCCTGACTGCAGCTCCACGATATTTGAATTGTGTTCTTCTGGCTGCTTGTAATATTTTCTCTTTGACTTGGGAGTTCTGGAACTTGGCTATAATATTCCTAGGGGTTGATTTTTTGGGATCTCTTTCTCGGGGGGATCGGTGGATTCTCTCCATTTCTATTTTGCCCTCTGCTTCTAGAATATCAGGGCAATTTTCCTGTAGTAATTCTTTGAAAATGATGTCATGGCTCTTTTCCTGATCATGACTTTCAGGTATTCCAATAATTTTTAAATTATCTTTCCTAAGTCTGTTTTCCATATCAGTTGTGTTTTCAATGAGATATTTCACATTTTCTTCTAATTTTTCTTTTTTTTTTTTTGGTTTTGAAGTATTGATTCCTGATTTCTGGTAAATTCATCAATCTCCCTGAATTCTATTCTTTGTCTGAAGGATTTGTTTTCCTCAGAGAACTTTCTTATCTCTTTTTCCATCTGGCCAATTTTGCTTTTTAAAGCATTCTTCTCCTCAATAACTTTTTGAACTGTTTTATCCTTTTGACCTAAGCTGGTTTTTAGCATTCTATGTTCTTCAGCATTTTTTTTGGATTTCCTTGACTAGGCTGACTTCACTTTCATGTTTTTCCTGCATCTCTCTCATTTCTTTTCCCAGTTTTTCTTCCAACTCCCTCATTTGGTTTTCAAAGTCTTTTTTGAGCTCTGTCATAGCCTGATCCCAATTTCTGTTTTTCTTGGAGTCTTTAGATGCAGGAGCTTGTGCTTCCTCATCTTCAGACTGAGTATTTTGATCCTTCTTGGGCTTATTTGCAAAATATTTCTCAATGGTGTTCCTCTTTTTTTCTCTGCTTGCTCATTTTCCCAACCTTAGTTTGTTGATTAATGGACTTATGGGGGTACTTTGTAGGGTCTCATTGAATTTCTATGAGTATATCCAACAAATCCAAATAAGATGAATTTTTAATAGGTATGGCAACTAGGTGGCACAGTGCATATAGAGTGCTGGACTTGGAGTCAAGAAGACTCATCATCTTGAGTTCAAATCAGGCCTTGAACACTTAGTAAATTGCATAAAATTACAAAGGAAACTAATTATATTAAAATACAGTTATCAATTTTTTTAAACTAGTTCATGGATTTCAGGTTAAAAACTTCTGCTCAATTGAAAATCTCACTAAACAAATCCTAAATTACAGCTGGATTGGTTGGTGTGGAACATACCTTAATTCCAGATTACTGTTGGGGATTAACAATACAAGGCATTCTCTGACTTGAAGAAACTTATCATCTAAGAGAGGGAAAACAACAAATGCTGAGGATGTTGTGACCAGGAAGGGGTGATTTGGTTAAAGAAGCTATTAGTGTAGCATCATAGAGCAATTGAAAGTCATTTCTAGAGATTATTGTATTGGTTTTATGATTAGAATTAGAGTTGGAAAGGGGCAGCAGGAAAGGTGGTAGAGGCAAATGACTGGCAGAAAAATGGGTAGAAGAGAACTTGCTGACCTTGACCAGGGAGGGTTGAATGTAGCAACTTGGCCTGTGGTTCATAGGATCATAGATGGAGAATTTGGGGGGTGCCTTAGTGAACTAGTCCAACTCCTTCATTTTACAGATGAGTACATTGAGTCCCAGAGAGATGAAGTTATTTGTGTAAAGTCATCTAAATAGGCATTAAAATAACAGAACTGAGATTCAAGTTGTGGTCCTTTAACTTCAAGTCTGATGTTCTATATACTATGTTGCTTGATCTTATGTGGAAGGATTTACATACACTAATGAGTAACTTTCCTACTTGACAGATTCAGAGATATTTTGTATCTTCTAAGTATGTATCATTTAACCCAGGTCAGTGTAACAGTTATCCAGGAGTTAGATGATGACTAAAGTGAAGAAGTTTGGTACTTCCTATATTCCCTGGGCAAAAAAGAAAAGTGAGGTGGTTTGTTTCTACACCAAGAAGTTCCCCAAATTGATAATTCGCTATCTGGGCTACAAAAGCTATTCATTGAATTTCTTCATAATTCCATACTTGACCAACCTAACCCAATGTTGGCACTACCTTTGAAAAATGTGTTAGGAAATTCCTTTGAGATTGAGTCATGTTTTCTCTTCAGATCCTTCTCAGACACCTTTTGCTTAGGAGGTTGCTCAAAACTCCAAAAGAATGGTGGTGGTCTATCTGTCAAGTCAGAAAAAATAATTCTTTTGGAAAGTAATGAGCCACATTTTTGCTCAGTAGACTAACTCTGACCCTATTGAAAATTCAGAAAAAAATTTTTTTGCAAAATATAATCTAATCCTAAAAGGTTGTGTTCTTGTTATGATTATTTAGCATTTACTCAACTCCCTTGGTTGTATATAACTTAAAGATAAGTATGGTACTACTTACGAGTATATTGATTATAATAAGTTGTTCATGAATATGTACAAAATAAACCTGAAATCAAGCTTCACAGTGAAAGAAGGAACTAAAATCAGTAAGTTGGTAGAAAATGAAAATAAATGAAAAGCATACTGTTTTTCCAACGGGGTTGTATTGCTCCTTTGAGTCAGTCTTCAATTGAAATTATAATTATTTTATTTTGGAATAGAGCTTTGACTATGAAGCTGGTAGTCAGATCTCTTGAGACCTATGTGCAATTAAAGCAAATCAGTTGGTAAAATTAAAAATCCTTGTTCAGGGGCGGCTAGGTGGTGCAGTGGATAAAGCACTGGCCCTGGAGTCAGGAGTACCTGGGTTCAAATCCGGTCTCAGACACTTAATAATTACCTAGCTGTGTGGCCTTGGGCAAGCCACTTAACCCTATTTGCCTTGCAAAAACCTAAAAAAAAAAAATCCTTGTTCATTAGGCTAAATAACATCTACTCACTTTATAACCATGGGCATATCACATAACCTCTGTTTTATAAAATGAGGATGGAAAAAATGGAATCTCTCCAGCCCCTCTTCATTCAAATGGTTTGTGAATCTGATAATTGTGCAGTAAGCAGAGAAGTCTAATAGCTTTTGAATATGAGTTATCCAGTATTTTATTGCTTTGAGGTGCATGATAATAATTGTTTCTGAAACAACCTTATTACCTATTTATTATCAGATGAATAAGGAATACTTTCTCCTATAATTAATATAGAATGGTGTGTTAATATTATAAACATTTATACAAATTGACTGACTTAGCTCTCATAGAATGGGAGAGTTGGGGATCCATCTAGTATTCATTTCTTAAAGCACCTCACCTATGTGGGAGACAGGGTAGCATTGTAATACTGAAAAGGCTGGTCAATCCCAGCAGATAAGTTGCTATTTCAGAGGTTGTATTCTAGCCTTGTGACTTCCAAAATGAAAAAAAAAATGGTCTTTTTTGTTGTCTGTATTTGTGTACTCTGGGAGACTTCTTTGAAGAAACTGTTAATTCTGTACTTAATTTCCTTACTATCTGCTTTTATAGCAATTGAGGTCTCTCTTCTCTATGAGCTTTTATTTGTTTCATGAAATGCCAGATTGTAAAAGACTGTTAGGAAGATGGCAAGGTTTTGAGTGTCAAGGACCAGCACACTATTTGGGATCATTTCTCTTCCTTTGCAGAGTGTCAACGTGACTGAATAGGATGGGTAAAAGGGTTAGTCAAAGGGTACAAGTTGGAGAATAGATTCAGTAGTTCTCATTCCACTTAAAGATGAGGGAGAAATGCTTTTATTTTACCTGAGTCAGACTTCCATTGTGGTTTCAGAAATTCTAGTCCACAAGATTTTTTAGATTATATTCATTATGAGTTCACCAAAGTAGAATGCTACCCATGTTTGAGTTGTAGCAAACTCAGGAAGTTTGAAAAAAAATTATTTCCAGAAAGTAGAATCAGAAAAATATAGTGGCTAGGACAATGTAAATGCAAATAACAGGAAAAACAACAACAAAAGCATGAAACAGTACAATATAAATATAATAACTAAAGTTGGCCCTTACATAAGAAATTATACCTCCCTCTCTTCTTCACAGAGATATGGGGGTTATGGGTATAGGACTTTGCATTTACTGTCAAACTAACTTGATGTGTTGGTTAACCCTGACTCCAAATACTAAAATGCTTTCATTTTTCTCTTTTGTTTTTATTATTTATTAATAAGGATAGCTCTGAGAGTTGGAGAGGGGGAAGAAAAAACTAGGAATTTAAAGTCAAGTCAGCAGTCATTTACAAAGTGTTTATGGTGCTGGGCATTGGAACTAAAGGGATATAAATTCCTGCCCCTCAGGAATTCACATTCTAATGAAGGAGACAACATTTCATACAAAATATGTACGCGCACTCACGCACACATAATGGCACTGAGACTAGAAGAAAACCTGGAGATAGGAGAAAGGAAAACATTCCAAGTATGGGAGATGCACAGGGTAAGAGTAGGATTTGTTGTGTAGGATGAATAGCAAAGAGGTCAATGCTAATGATCAAAGAATAAATTGAAAGGAATATAATATAAGAAGACTGGAGAAGTAGGAAGGGCCAGGTTATAAAGGACTTTAAAAGCCAGGTTTTATATTTGATTCTGCATGTAATAGAGAACCATTGGAGTCAACACTGGGGTGGTAACAGGATCAGACCTATACTTCAAAATCACTTTGGCAATAGAATGGCTGAAATAGCAAGAGACTTGCAATTGGAAGATCAGCCTGAAACTATTGACATAAGTCTTGGAGTGAGATAGTGAGGGTTTATACCAAGGTAATGGCTTTATGGAAGGGAGAGGGAGGTTGTATAAAAGAGATATTCTGAAGGTAGGCTCTATGAGTCTTAATGATATCAAAAATAAAAGTTTGTAGCAAAAAAAACATTTAATTAAAACTTAAGAGTACTTAAACATTTTTTTTATTGATATCACTAGTGCCCGGCACATAACCAGTAATAAATTCTTGTTAATTGATTGCTGTCTTCACTTTCATTTCTGACTATATTATCCCTGTCTCCTGGTGTAGCCTGTAAGCCAGCTTCTAAAAAGAATTTGAAAACAAAAAAGCAGTTCTGTAGAACCAACTAATATTGTCTGACTGAAATATTCCATAGAGAGAACTTATTTTCCAAAAATAGATTTCTTTTTCTTGTTCATTAAGTTGCAAAACAAGTATAGTAGTCATTTTCTTTTTTGTTCTCATTTTAACTTAGTCTTTATTTACTCAGTACAATAAAAAGAACTCTGGTCTAGAATTTAGAGAGACTATCATTAAATCACAATGTAAGCTAAATATCTCTAGATGTTTGATTTATTTTTTCTTAGCTGGAATAATCCATTTCTGAGAATGTTGAGAAAATAAGACTCCTTTTTAAAAATGACAATTTAAATTGGAGACTAGCATATTTGGAAATAACTTCCTCTATAGGTGGTTGTATTTCAACATATTTAATTCTAGTTAAGTTGAAATAACTATACTTAATGCTTGCATCCCTGACAGGTGCTGTTGGCAGCAGCCGTTTGCACAAAAGCAGGGAAAGCTATAGTCTCTCGACAGTTTGTGGAAATGACCCGGACTCGAATTGAAGGGTTGCTAGCAGCTTTCCCCAAGCTTATGAATACTGGAAAACAGCACACATTTGTTGAGACAGAGAGTGTAAGATACGTCTATCAACCTATGGAGAAGCTGTACATGGTTCTGATCACCACCAAAAATAGTAACATCCTGGAGGACCTGGAGACTCTACGACTCTTCTCTAGAGTGGTAAAATTCCCTCTTGTCGTATCAGATTTGTTTTTTTTTTCTTTAACCTATCTTTCTCTTGTGAGAGCTCCTGCTCAAATCTGAGGGGAAAAAAACAATACAACAGACCTTTATTTTAACAGATTAATATTTAAAATAAACTGGTCAAAATGCAGATATATCAGATGTTACTACAAATGAAGAAATTTATTCTTTTGTTGGAGAGAACTTATGAATTTATCCCTAAAGTAAAAACCACAGCTGTTAAAAATATTTGCTGATTATGTCTTTGCAATATGTGATTCTGTAGCATTTTTAATAGAACTTTATCCTCTGCCAGGAAAATTTATGTAACCAGAGAAATTCCAAGAAATGATTTTAAACAAAATTTAGGAAGGATTATATAGGAATACTACATTTCATGATTGTTTTAGCAAATTGAAGTTCATATATAAAATTTGGAACAAATGACTTAATTAAGATATTTTGTATATCTGGCAATTATTATTTATTGGTGTATGTTTAGATAACAAGTTCTAAAACTTTTTTTTTGTGCTTATTCAAGAGCCACAAGTGAGAGATGCCTTGATAATAAGAATTAATTTCTCAGAAGGAAAAAAACTAGCAAAAGAGATGAGAAGGGTTCAGGTTGGGGACATGCTCAAGCCTAGAAGAGTTGGCTGTGTTTCTGAGTATGACTGGGGAAGATAGCTCCTGATTAAGTTCTAAATATCTTCTTCCTTTATCACTACCTTCAATGACCAGATCCCTGAATATTGCCGAGCCTTAGAAGAAAACGAGATATCTGAGCACTGCTTTGACCTGATTTTTGCCTTTGATGAGATTGTTGCACTGGGTTACCGAGAGAATGTTAATCTGGCACAAATCCGAACTTTCACAGAAATGGACTCTCATGAGGAGAAGGTGTTCCGAGCAGTTCGAGAGGTAAGTTAGTGCTGCCTTGAGACTTTTCAATCTGAAGTGTTTGATATGTCTTCTAGACTATTTCTGTGATTTCTGTGATTTTCCCTTTTCCTTTATATCTTTGGTTGCTTCTGTGTACTATTGTCTCAATACTGGATCCATATGTGCTGCCTCTTTCTTACAGACTCAGGAGCGTGAGGCCAAGGCTGAGATGAGGCGTAAAGCAAAGGAGTTACAGCAAGCCCGAAGAGATGCTGAGAGACAGGGCAAAAAAGCACCAGGCTTTGGAGGATTTGGAAGCTCAGCGGTTTCTGGTGGCAGCACAGCTGCCATGATCACAGAGACTATCATTGAAACAGAAAAAACAAAAGTGGCACCTGCACCAGCCAGGTATAAGTCTGGTGTGGGACCAGCAGCCCTAGAAAACCAAATGAAGACTCTATGCATATATCTTTTATGCTTGTACCTGGCATCTAGACAAGCTAATGATAAAGAATGACATGATGGATTAATATGAAGCATAAAACTTGACCACATAATATAGGGGTGAGGGAGAAATATTATTGTTTCTCCTTTTGTGTAAGTGTTCCTTTGATAAATTAATGTCTAACTCCATCTCTGGAATAGTTGCTTGGGGGATGTGTTTAATTGTTGATGCTCCCTATGGGCACTTCTGTATAGAAATTTGATCATCAGTGCATATATAACTATATCCATGGACCTTTGGGTTCTAGTAGCACATTATTCATAATAGCTTTGATAATTGAATTTCACTAAAAATGGTCTATAAATTTAAGAATGTCTATTTAGATAGTAAAATTAATAAGTAATAAATATACACATAGCACTTTTAAAGTTTGCAAAGTCCTTTTTTCTTCAAGGGATAAATATTATAAAAATTATTCCTATTTTGCAGATTAAAAAATTGAAGCTCATTAGAACATTGATCATGGTTACATAGCTAATAAGTATCAGAAAGATTTAAACCCAATCTTTTTAACTGAATCCAGTACATTAACTACTATTACAATAAAACTTACATTTTTTTAAAACCAATCTTCAAGTCTTGGGCATTCACCCTATCAAGGACTTATGAAGAAACTAGCGATAATTAAATTACTGCTCCAATAGCAAGAAAATAGTGAGAAACACACTAAGGGAAAAAAATTGACATTTATATAGAACTTTCTACGTGTCAAGGCACTTTGCTGAACACTTTGCAAATATCTCATTTGACCTTCACAACTTACCTGCAAGGTAGATCCCCGTTTTATAGTTGAGAAAACTGAAGCAAACACAGGTTAAGTGACTTGCCCAGCACCATATAGCCAGTAAGTGTAAACACTTTGATTTGAACTCAGGTCTTCTTGATTCCAGACCCAGTACTCTGCACTGTGCCACCAATTACCTCTAAAGTTCTTTCTTAAGATTAAAGTCCTGGTTCTAATCTTCAGTTGTGTTGCTAGTTAACTGATCTAGCCTTTTTGAATCTCCATTTATTTTTCTGTAAAAAGTTGGACAAGAGCTCTTAAGGTTCCTTCCAACTCTGTGTACTGAATTTTTTCCTAAGGCAGCTAATGTCTCACTATTCATCCTTCCTTTTAGACCTTCAGGTCCAAGCAAGGCTTTGAAACTTGGAGCCAAAGGGAAAGAAGTAGATAATTTTGTGGACAAACTGAAATCTGAAGGTGAAACCATTATGTCCTCCAATGCAGGCAAGCGTACCTCTGAAGCAGCCAAAGTGCTTACTCCACCTATTAACATGGAAAGGTAGGAATTTATCTCTGCATCATGAGCATATCAGATAGCTAATGTTGCTCTCCTCTTTTTATATAAAGATTGATTTAAAGTAGATGCTAAATATTAATATACAGGAAAATATCTTGGGACATATTGGGGGAGAAAACTTTTGCCAACATGCTTCTTGCCATGGATATTCCTGGTGATTTTGAACCTCTCAGCTGTCAGTATTCAAACTCTATTCTCTATCC
Source organism: Macrotis lagotis (assembly GCF_037893015.1). Classification (NCBI taxonomy): domain Eukaryota; kingdom Metazoa; phylum Chordata; class Mammalia; order Peramelemorphia; family Peramelidae; genus Macrotis; species Macrotis lagotis. The sequence goes on from NC_133658.1 coordinate 642,281,242, forward strand.
TTTCTGTCTGCTCCCTTATTATCATTTTCCTCAACTCTAACACCCCAATTTTTCATTCTAAAGTTACTCACCCTTTCCACTGTGCTCTCTGGAATGCTTGCTTCATAGGTAATAAATCTATCTTCATTTTAAAGCTTTTCCTTTCTTGTTCCTTCTGTCCTCTGGCTCTTACTGAGACCTGGCGCCCTTTACTGACATAAGCTACTTGCACTAGTTGCACTTTCATTCATTTTTTGTTGTTTGATTGAAATTGGGAAATTAGATTACTTCTTGCTCCCTTTTTCCACTTCCAAGCTCACTTTCTACTGCCATCATTTAGTGTTCTCTTTCCCTTTGAGGTTCACTCAGTCTTTATTTACCACCCAGTCAAAATTCTAGTAGTCATTGTCTGTTGACATCCAGACCAGCCCCCTTCTTTTCTCAATTAGTTCACTTCATGGTTCATAGTCTTTCAATCTTCAACACCCACCTTTAATATTAGAGGACTTCATTATATATATGTATTGCTACTTCCTCAAACACCCTAACATTTTAGCTCCCCAGCTCACTTGTTTCACATGGTCTACTCCTCTACCTTAGTTTAGCTATACAGAGAGAGAGATAATCTTACTTACCATTGCCCACAGATTTTGTTTCTATGTCCATGAACTCTGAAATTCCATGATTTTATCATAATCTCTTGTCATTCCACTTCTCTCTTAGCCTTGCAAGCCCTAATCCTATTCTTTGTCCTTTTTTTTGTGACCTACCTCTTAGTCCCTTGAATCTTTCCTTCAACATCATCCCTATATTGGTTACACTCAGTTCCCTTTCCTATTTTTGACCCTTTGGTGAACTATACTGTCTTCTTGAGTCCTTTACTGTCTGATCTTGCCCTACTGAGCCTTGAATTACTCCCACCTTCTTGCTCTCTTTACTCTTATTCATGAATGGGGGGGGGGGTCACAAAACAATTTTGACTGGATTCACTACACATTTATATTACATAATCCCAACTGGATCCCTGATTGTGGCCAGGCAACTCTTTCTTTTTTTTCTTTTTTTCTTTTTTTTTTCAAGGCAGTGGGGTTAAGTGACTTGCCCAATGTCACACAGCTAGGCAATTATTAAGTGTCTGAAGCTAGATCGAGTTCAGGCCCTCCTGACACCAGGGCCAGTGCCCTGTCTACTGCACCACCTAGCCATCTCCCTTCTCACTCTATTTTTAACTTTTTACACTCTGACTTCCTTAGCATTCAACTAAAACTTGCCTTCTCTAGGTTAATAATGATCTCTTAATTGCTACATCCATTGATCTTTTCTTTTTTTTTTCTTTTCTTTTGCAAGGCAATGGGGGTTAAGTGGCTTGCCCAAGGCCACACAGCTAGGTAATTATTAAGTGTCTGAGGCCGGATTTGAACTCAGGTACTCCTGACTCCAGGGCCGGTGCTCTATCCACTGCGCCACCCAGCTGCCCCCTCAATGATCTTTTCTCATCCTTCTTGACCTCTATATAGATTTTGACACTGTTGAAAACCTTATTATTTTCTTCTCTACAAATTTTTATGACAATTTTTTTTTCTGATTCTCCTACCTATCTGACTGTTCTTCCTTAATTTTCTTTGCTGAATTTTATCTAGATCATGCTTGTTCACTCTGGCTATCCCCCAAGGTTCTGTTCTTGACTTTCTTCTTTTCTCCTTCTATACCTTTCATTTGTTGGTTTTAATGGCTTCCATGGATTTAGTTATCTCTGTTAATTAATGTCTAATCATCTGAATTTAAAAATATTTATTTGGTCCTAACCTGTATTTTGACCTCTTCATTTCAATCTCCAGCTGGTTATTGTACTTCTCAACCTGCATGTCCCTTAGACATCTTAAAATCAGTTATGTCCAAAACTGAACTCATTATCTTTCTTCCCAAACTCTTTACTTACTCTTTTAACTCTCAAGAGAACCACTCTCCTTCCAGTTTCCCATGCTTTGAATGTAGGTATTATTTTTAACTCCTCACTGTCTCTTACTCCCCATACCAGTCTGTTGTCAAGACCTGTTGAATTCACCTTTGCATCTCTTAAATACGCCCTCTTCTCTTCTGTGATGCCACCAGTGCCCCAATACAAGCCCTCATCACTTTATACTTGGACTATTGCATTAGCTTTCTCTTTGATCTTTCTGCCTCTTCTCTCCCACACTCCATTCCCTCAGCTGTCATTGATCTTAAAGTACAGTTGGCATTCTTAGTTCTGGGAAAAATATAAAATCATCTACTTGGCATTTACAGTCCTTTATAACCTTACTTCTTCTACCTTCTCATTTATCCCTATATATTCTGACCTTCTTGCTATGCCTACTACAAGTATATCTTTGCTCACTATCCCCCATGCCTGGGATTCTCTCCCTCTTTCCTGCTGCTTCCAGGTTTTCCTGAATTCCTTCATGTCCTAGCTAAAAATCGCACTTTCTATAAGAAGCCTTCCCAAGTCCCCCTCAATGCTAGTGCTTTCACTCTGTTGGTTATCTTTGAATATTTTATTCATATGTAGTTGTTTATATGTTGTCTTTCTCAAAAGACTTGGAGTTCCTTGAGAGCAAGGGCTGGTTTTTGATTGGTTTTAGTTGTTTGTTTTCCTTTCCTTTATATCCTTAGCATGTAACTTTTCACATTGTAGGAGCTTAATATATACTTGTTGACTAACAGAGACTTGCCTTTTCTCAAGTCTTTACTGCTTAAATTAATTTAGATGCTTATTTTGTATGTGTGGTGTGTTTAGTGTCCTATTTCTCAGAGTTATCCTAACTAGGTGAACTAGAGCAGTGAATGTCCATTGGTGTTGTATCTTTCCCACTTTTCTAAGTTGAACTGGGAAAAAACTCAAATGTTTCACCCAAAGTTTATAAATATTATATAATCATATGAATATGCATTCTTTCCTTCTAAGTATTTACACCATAGAGAAGTGTTCAGATTAGCTTGTTTCTAACTCTGGACATTAATATTTGTTGGAAAAAACTTATAAGTAAGTAAGTACCAGTTATGAAACAAGTCTACATATTCACAGCTCAGATTTCTTGTGTTGAAGCCCAGAGCCTTCTACTGTTGCTGGTGGTTTTGAGGTCAAGTGAAAGATGACTCTGGAAGAACAGTTCTATTAGGTTTGTATAAAGGAAGCATGTTCACTCCCTTTGTGTTCTGTGTGAAATAGAACGACGTTGCATCAGTTTGTTAGAAGTGATAGGATGACTGATTCACTGTAGATTTCCTGAAGCCGAAATGTCTGAGATATAGCTAGTGGATTTCTTAGTCTAGAAAGTTATAAGAACGTTATCACTGACCATTTGTACTTGGGAGATAGTTGGAACTCTAACCTACTCATTTAAAAATAAGTTACCTACTATAAAGTGGACTGTGATGGCATTGAGAAATACAAAGAGATAATGCAAAAGTGTAATGTGCATGTTTGTGTGCAAGTTGTGTGTGTGTGTGTGTGTGTGTGTGTGTGTGTGTGTGTGTTACCATTCTTTCAAAGAATTTGCAGGCTTACAGAAGGAAAGACATGTACCCAAATGACTGTGATGAATAAAGATAATTCAGTGCAAATGAGAGGTTTGGGCAAAGTACTATAAATTATTTGAGGAGAAAGAGATAAATTTTTTCCAGTGGTTGGTATTTCAGTAAATACTTCGTGGAAGACTGAGTACCTAAGTTGATCTTTGCAAGGATGGACTTTAAGTAGATGGAGTTTGTGGAGTGGAGTAGCCTGTTTGAGGTACCCGGGATAGTATGAGCCAAAGACAACTGATAAAAATGGACAGGATGGAAATGGGTGGAGATGGGGAGAGGTGGGACAAGCAATGACTAATCCAGTTGGATTTGAACAGAGATGGGTGAAAGGGAATAATATGAGTTAAGCAGGAAAGATGGATTGGAGTGAGATTGTAAAGGGCCTTGAATACCAGATTAGTAGTTTACAGTTAATTAGCCATTGGGGAAACCACTGGAGGTTTTTAGTAAAAGTGTAATATAAGATTGATGTGCTCTGGCACCTTTGTGAAGATGGTCTGAAGAGAGAATAAATTAGAATCAGTAATTGTTAGGCTATCCAGAAAAGACTTTGACACCTTTGGTTGCATGGGTAAACTCTAGCTGAGCTCCTGTGGATATAAATTGTTCATAGAATTGATCTTGGTACCAAAAGCTTTTGTCTTTAAGAGGACAAGGAAAATCAGATAGGAGTCAAGTTCTTAAATCTTTATTTCTTAGTTCCTCTTTACAGGAGTTTTGTAGTCTTATAAATCAGGTGAAATCAGAGTAGGAATAAAAACAGGCCTCACTTAATGCTGGCCAGAGTGGTAGCATCTTTAAAAATACATTGGCAGTAGTGAACTTAACATTGAGCAATACCTCATTTTCCTTTTCCAACTTGAGTAAATGACTTTCTTATACCTGTAGTGTGCATATGAAGATTGAAGAAAAAATTACATTGACTTGTGGACGAGACGGAGGCTTGCAGAACATGGAGCTACATGGCATGATCATGCTAAGGATCTCAGATGACAAATTTGGTCGAATTCGTCTGCATGTGGAAAATGAAGATAAGAAGGGAGTACAACTACAAGTAAGTGGAGGCAAAGGATCTGAAAAACCTTGAGGGAATTCATCAAACTAGAATGATTGTTATGGGCTAGATATTATAAGAAGTCTTAAAAATCAATTATATGGTTATAAAATATGGCAATTTAAGGATGTGGTATAATTTTCTCTTTTGATAAGTTCAGAAAGAGAAGATTATTCAACTTGTCAAGTGAGTGATGATTATCAATCCTCATTGTTATATAAACTACATGGTTTCGCAGGAGTAATTTTTTCTCCTCAGTGCTCTACCAATTTTTTTTTTATTAATTTTATGAGTCTCTTAATTTCCTATTACCCAACACAAGTGAGAAATCTCTTCAAGAAAAATGGCCTTGGGGCAGCTTAGGTGGCGCAGTGGATAGAGTACTGGCCCTGGAATCAGAAGGATCTGAGTTCAAATGTGACCTCAGACACTTAATACTACTTAACTGTGTGACCTTGGGCAAGTCACTTAACTCCTTTGCCTTGTAACCCCCCCAAAAGATGGCATTATTTAAAAAAAAATTAAAGATAAAAGCTACTCTGATTCCAGAAATGTATATAGCACCATAACAAGGAAAGACAAATCTTAAACAGTGTACCCAATAGGCTTATTCATCTGTTAAAGTCTAGCCAATTTGAGTTCTGTGCTATGCCAAGGCTCATCATTTCTGTAACTTTGCTATCCACAGAGCTTTCCAGTGATTTAGAAATTTTGCTTTCTTCTTTCCTTCCATGTAGTGCTTCTTTATAAAAGACAAAGATTAACATCTAGCTGCAACATGAAGTAGATTCTTATAAATGTATTATGAAAGTGTTGGTAGTCTTGACTTTTTTATGTATAAATTTTTTTTATAAACCCAGCAGCATTTCAGAAGTTGTACTTTCCTATAGAGAAGAATAGGAATTGGAATTAATTGTTAACTATCCTATAGTTTTTTGTTTTGTTTTATTTTTTTAGGATTTTTCGAGGCAAATGGGGTTAAGTGGCTTGCCAAAGGCCACACAGCTAGGTAATTATTAAGTGTCTGAGGTTGCATTTGAACTCAGGTCCTCTTGACTCCAGGGCTGCTGCTCTATCCACTGCGCCACCTAGCCGCCCCATCCTATAGTTTTGTGAGAGAAATCCTTTCCTAGGATTTGTCACTAGTTATTTTTTTAGTTCTTTCTCTTCCCTAAATTAAAGCTTTGGACCACATAACATCAGAAGAAAACACCTTGTATCTTACCTTTTCTGAATTTATGTTAAAGTTCTTCTTTCTCCTCTCTGTCATATCAGACCCACCCAAATGTGGACAAAAAACTCTTTACTGCAGAGTCTCTAATTGGCTTGAAGAACCCTGAGAAGTCATTCCCAGTTAACAGTGATGTTGGAGTGCTAAAGTGGAGGCTACAGACCACAGAGGAATCATTCATTCCATTGACAAGTAAGTGCCTTTGGTCTGTGCTATTGAGCTAGACTCTCATTTTGGGAAAACTGGTAGTAGTGCTGGCTTTTTGGGCAACAAATTGAACTGTTCCCAGAACTTAGCTCTGTGACATTTTTTTTTCAGTAGCTTCAGTTTTGAATGGCCATTTCTAATATTGTTGCTTTACAGTGGATGTTTAAGGATCATTGGAATTAGTTACCTCTGATTTACTAGCCTGTCTTCTTAAAGCATATTGTAAGCAGAAAGATCATTAATTTAGAATTGGGACACATGGATTTAAGAAACAGTTCTGCTGGGGCAGCTAGGTGGCATAGTGGATAGAGCACCGGCCCTGGAGTCAGGAGTACCTGGGTTCAAATCCGGGCTCAGACATTTAATAATTACCTAGCTGTGTGGCCTTGGGCAAGCCACTTAACCCCATTTGCCTTGCAAAAATCCTTTAAAAAAAAAAAAGAATCAGTTCTGCTGATAATTAGCCAAATGACTTTAGGCTTTAGTTTCTCATTTCTAAAATGGGTTTGGCTTGGTGATTTCTGAGATCCCATCCAGCTCTGACATTCTGTGGTTCTCTTAATACCTCATCATGCCTGCTTTTGTTTTTGTGCCCCTAGTTAACTGTTGGCCCTCTGAAAGTGGAAACGGCTGTGATGTCAACATAGAATATGAACTGCAAGAAGACAACTTGGAACTGAATGATGTTGTCATCACTATCCCACTCCCGTAAGTGGAATCACTTTCCTGAGGCTTAGCTGATAAATCAAAGCTTTGATAATATTCAGGGACCTTCTTTGATCTTGTCCAGCCTATTAGGAACCTTGGAAAGTCTTTAAGGGATGGACCATCAAATGTTCCCAAGTAGTTTGGTTTAGATCCTAATCATTCTAAAAGAAGAAACCACTGTTAACCACGCTTTTCTGTGTATGTGTTCTACTTTAAAAGTACCCCCCCCCCGCCCAAATTAGCAATTTCTTACCATATCAGTCAGTAAGCATTTGTTAAGTACTTGTTACATGCCTGGCAGTGGGAATACAAAGAAAGGCAGAAGACTGTACCTGCCCTTTAGGAGCTTCCAGCCCAATGACGGAAACACCTGCTATGAGCAGATGAGCAGCTTCCTTGGGAAAAAAGGAGAGTCCTCCTCTAAAGGAGGCTTCCTGTCAAAAGCAGAGCTTTAGCCAAGGGTTGGAGGGAGTGGGGAGAACCTGTCTGTCACTGAGGGGCAGACCTGGGTGTTCAGAGATACCCATGGACATGGAGCCTTTGGGCAGATCATCTAAAGCACCTGTCCTAGTCTTGTGCATATAGTAGGCAAGCTCAACACATTTCCTATTGAGGAACATGTTTGACCTTATTCCAGTAAGGTTGTATTCTAATGAGGTGCATAGAATCCAGAAGATTTCCTGGTCTTGGGACCTGTCTGTTTCTGGGATCATATTATCACCTACCTCCCAGATGTTTTAGTATTAAATGAAATGCTTTAGAGGGTTAACATAGGGCTAGGTACTTAATAAATGCCTGTTCCCTTTCTCCCTATATTAGCTCTACTTGATATAGGAATTTTCCTTTTTTTCTACCAATTTGGGACTGAATTCTGAAGAATAGTAGAGTTCTTCCTGACATTGCACATTATAATGTGGATCTATGATAATTGAGGAGAAAATACTCATTTAATTTGAAACTTTACATGCAGGAAATTATTTCTGACCTTTACATAGTACATTTTATCAATCCTACCTATCCTTTAATTCTGCATTCAGAAAGTATATACTTGCACTTCCCCCAAGCTTACCTTTAATGGAGTAATCGCCTTATTATCCACAGCCTATTTGCTGTTTTCTTAGGAACAATAGATGGCTGCCTTGAGCTGTTATAGAGCTTTAGACTTGTGACAGGTGTGGGTTTTTTGTTTGTCAAGATTTATTTTACTGGACTATTTTTAGGATGCCACAATTTTTAAGCTTCACCATCTACCCTGTAATTGTGGTTTTGATGGTTTCCTGTGTCTTAGCTCAGTTTTGCAATACTCTCCACAAGCGACCCTTATACAACCCACTATACCCTGTCCTCTAGTATTGCTAGTGTCAGAAATGACCAAAATCAGATTTGGGAATGTAGAGAAGGGCACTAAAATAGATTTAGGACCATAGCCTTTAGTCTTTAAGATCACCTTTATATAATTTTCTTTGTCCCCTTTATTTACTCCACCCCTAACAGAAACATAAAATGTACTTGGTGAATTAAAGGAAGGTAAATTTAGAATGTGTAGGAGTGGACAACATTGCTTGTCAACTTCATGCATAGTGAAAAATATACCCTAACTTGCCCTGGAAGTAGTTTTCTTAGACTCCCTTGCCCAAGTTATTCCTTTAATTGTCAGGTTAAATGCTGACCTATTGAATCAGAATCCATCTTCTAATTTTAGGTTTATAAATGCACCTAGAGACTCATGATCTATAAGACCCAAATTCAACAACCTTTCTCTAAATAATTAAAGGTTTGGATCTGAAAAGTTTTCCAGTGCCAATTTGCTTTTTCTCAGTGACACATGAAAGGATATCTGCACCAGTATTAACCCAGAATTAAGTCAGGAATACAAGGTTTACAAACACATATGTCTTGATTCCAAGAGAATATTATTACTTCTTGAAACCTGAGAGATCTTGCTAGATGCCTACTGTTTCCAGTAAAATAAATGTGTCCCAAAATCAGGGTGTCAGGCTTCAGACCCCATCCTAATTTGGAACCTTGTTTCTCAAGGGCTATGTAAACATCTCTTTTAATTTGGTGCTAGTCATCCTTAATGAATTCCTTTGTCTTTGGCCAACTGAGTTGATTTCGTGTATGTGTTACCTGTGACAGGTCTGGAGTTGGGGCCCCTGTAATTGGTGAAATTGATGGTGAATATCGCCACGACAGTCGACGCAACACCTTGGAGTGGTGCCTGCCAGTAATCGATGCCAAAAACAAGAGTGGCAGCCTAGAATTCAGCATTGCTGGGCAGCCTAATGACTTCTTTCCTGTGCAAGTCTCCTTCATCTCCAAAAAGAATTATTGCAACATACAGGTATTCATACCTAAGGATGATGGTACAACTCAAGCTGGGGTTGGGGGGGGTAGATGGCAGCTGGTAAGCTGCATGGTTTCAGGGTCAGGACAGAAGTGTCAAAAGAACTGGTAATCTCTGTAAACTATTCCACCATTGGCTTTAGCCCTTTCTTTTTCTCCCCCTCCCCCTAATACTAACTGAATTGAGAACAAGTTAAATGTTCTATGTGAAGTGTGTGACAATAGGAAGGACAATTCTTTATGTGTGGCTGATGTGCTTTGTGATAGCTGGGCTTAGCTGTCTCCCACCACTCAACACACTTTTATACTTTTGTGTTATTTTGCCATGACTTGATGCTGAAGTAATGCAAATTCATTTTAATGATTTTTTTTTCATTTTTGCTTAAGGAGAACATAATTTGGAAGAGTCATATAAGTGCCAATAAGCAGAAGAGATGCTATCTAGTTTATCCTTGCTTCTGCTTCTCTTCAGTTAGTATAGGGATCAACTCTAACATTAGTCAGTATTTCACTCTCATATCTCTGAGGAGCAATGGTGATATGGTGTGAATAATTCCTTTAGGACATCATTTTAACTCACTGTTCCCTCTGCCTATGAAATTATATCACCAACAGATCCAGTCATACTGTTTTTTTCCCTTTTTTATTTTGTTTTCTTGGGGATGTGGGAAGTACTGATTGTCTTGGCATTCTCTTATCTTCCGAATGTCTCCGATAAGTGGGTAGGAAGTTCTAACTTCCTCTGCTGGACTCCTCCCAAAAGCAGCCACTCATTTTTCCTTGTCATTAATATAAACTTGATCTATATTGGATGTCACATAATGAAACAGGCTGCTAGGGGGAATACTTCTAAACAGATGCACTATTCTAATTTGAGACAAATCAGAAGGGCATGCAACAGGATAAAATTTAATGTCCCCTCCAAATACCTCAAAAACTTCAGGAATAGTTAACCTGACTAAACCCATTAAATGAGTTGGGTAAAACTACCTGGCATGAAATTTGCTAAGAGACCACCAGGGCAAACCAGACATGCTGCAGCCAAGTACTGATAGTGAATTAGGGTGATGCATCTTTGGTCAGAATCGTTTTTGGTCCCATTTATTTTGAATTGGATTTAAACTATAAATCTTGTCCAGTCAACAATAGTGTTCAGTCTATAAAATGAAACTTCAAATTAGGGGGAGGTGAGTGTGTAGTAGATTCAGTTGCACCAGCCTGATTCTAATTTTAGGGGTTTTTTTTACTTATGTTTATTTACACGAATACTATGCTACACCCCCCTCTTCCATCGCCATCATTCTTTGGAGTTCAGAATTATTCCTTATTTTCTTTCTGTTTAATAGTTCTCTTCGTGTTCAGAAGTAGTTCACTGATGGAGGCAGTAAACCATTTTTGTGACCTGGGGATGATGACTATATTAGTGCTGGGGCAGTAAAAGATATTTGTGGTTATAATCATAACATGTACCACCTTGCCATAGCCAGTCTTTGCAAGCATCCTGACACCTTCCATCATATGATGGAGGTACCACTTAACCTCTCCATCATCTCTACATTGGTAGTTAAAGACATGAATTTCCTTAATATTTACATCTCAGTTGATCTCCTAAGTCACCTCCTTCATTATGCTCAAGGGATTTGATCTGGGCTGTGATGAAAATTTAATAAGCTTCTTAAAGGCTCACTTTCCCCACCCCAATCTGTTTGTGTTTTTCTAGGTTACCAAAGTGACCCAAGTGGATGGGAATAGTCCTGTAAGGTTTTCCACGGAGACCACCTTCCTTGTGGATAAATATGAAATCCTGTAATACCAAGAGAAGGAAATCTAAAAGGAAGATTTTTAAATAAAAGAAGAAACCTACAATGGCTAAAGAGTTTTTTCCAAATCTGCAAGCCGATGGAAATCTTTTTTCTGATAAGATGCACGATTCTGGATGTGCAAGGACCCTCAACTCATCCCCAGTTCCAGGGTCTCAGAGACATTCTTTGGCAAAGAATTGACACAAACTAAAGGGGGGGGGGGGGCTGCTGACTTTGTTGGCAGATCTCACTGACCAGCCAGAAAGCAGGCTCCCCAGAGAATGCCCCCGGTTAAACATCTTCCATGCCCCACCCCTCATTTCATTCCCTAAATGCAGTTGCACCTCATAGTTTCTTTGTTTTAAAAGATTTTCTCTGCAGACAGAGGTTTAAATCTTTTTTTAAAATCCCTTTTGCTCCTAGCCTTCTTTCTGTCACTTCAGTCAGGCACTGGGATCTTTTTTTTTTTGTACATAAGCACTGCATTTGTTTGTCACTCCTTGAAACAAACTGATCTGGCCAGTCCTTCATGGTAGAACTTTGAAAGGGAAGGTTTTGATTTTTGTAATGGGGTTCTGGAGTAAAAACACAAAGAATGTCTTATATCCCTGTTCCATTTGCCTTCACCCTCCCTGCTGCCTCCTACTTCTGTATTCTGCACACTCCCAAGATGTCTCTCATTCAGGCCTATTCCCAAGAATCTTGCTGAAAATCTAGTTTGAAGTCAAGATTAAGTGGTAGCTGCCTTCTCTTTGGGACTAAGTGACAACTCTCAGGTGGTCTCTTGATCTTCACTTAGGAAAAATAGGAGAATGATGCTGCTCTTGGGGCCCCAAATGAGAGCTTATCCATCCATAGATATAATCATGTCTATTGCCAAGGTTCCCCCTTTTGCAGTTATTCCATTTGGGGCACTCTGGCTAAAGGTTTAAGTTTCATACATTAGAATATTTTGTGATCTATATAAAGTCCTGTCACCATCACCTTCCTCCTGGCCATTCTGAACGTTATGTCCTCAGAATCCTAGACAAGAATAGAACGGTATTTTTTGAAGATGAATTCATTGGGTCTCAACCATCTCATTGACCTGTAGCCTTGAAAGGACTCCCATGTTGCTACCAGGTTTTAGGTCCTTAACAAGCAGATGGAAATTTCTTTTTATATGTCCTGGTGTAGGGACTGCTTGCATAGCCCATTTTTTGCTTTGTGATAAAACACTTACTGAAAAGTCCACTTCCCCCTTTCTTCTTTTAAACCTTTTCCTCCATATAGCATCAGATACCGGTTAATTTTTCCATGCTAGTTTATCCACCAATAAGAAAAACTCAGCAGCTAACAGAGCCTGGATTGATAACTTGATAAAGGTTGGCTTCAGTAAATGGCATATTATGCTACAACAGCGACTGGCAGAGGAGAGAAGCAAAACAACTTGTATAGAAATACTCCTGCTCCTTTAGCCACTGAAAGAACCCTTCTCTCTGCCTTGTGGAGAGTGTGCTTGAAGTAGTCTGTACTTTTATAAGGGCCCTGGGATTGTCTTCCAAGGAAGTTCCTGCCCCCCCCCCTTCTTTTCTCTTAACTGGGTCAGGGAGGAATCTTCAACTTGGTTTCCATGTGAGGGTTTTTTGGGGAGGGGGACAGGAATAAGAAATTTGTCATGTAGTTAAGTAGGTGAGAAATAATATTAATCCAGTTTTGTTCAAGAGTTGCTTGTCCATATGATTTTTAAAAGTCAGGTTTAGTTTCACAGGAACGTTTTGGTTTTTTTTTTTTTGAAATTACTTTTGGGGTAATATTTAAAATGAAAGAAGTTTTGTAACCCTGTAAGATAATTACATAGGGAATATAACATTCCAGTGTACACAAAGAATACAAATTCTTTAATCAAATAAAGAGTATTATAAAATCAGTTCTTTAGCACATTTACTGTCTCAATTGGGTTTTTTCTGTTCCACATTTGTTTAGAAAGCTTGCTTTTATGCTCCTGGATTCCTAAGATGAAATAAGACAATCCCTCTTTCATTTACTTGATTTTTTTTTAATGGATACTTTCCCCAAACTCTAAATATCAGATTGAGTTGTTGGAATGTATTCCAAATGTAATTTGGAATTGGATGGGGGGGGGGCGGAGAATGGAGGGAAATTAGTTTTGCTTCCTTTCTAATAGCATAGATAATTATCAGTGATATTTTATTTATCCTGAAATTTTAAGAGATTTTGAAGCATTTACCTCTTAGTAGAGGTCAGAGATATGATCAAAGGAATGAGTGATCAGAAAAGGTGTATTATACTTTTCTGTTTGCATTTTCATGTTAATGCCACCTGAAAAGCCTTGTGGAACATAATAGAATTGATTTAGAAAGTGAAATCTCTGAAATAAGAAAAGTCTATAAGGTATGTTGGGGTTTTTAATACGAAGGAAGAAACATTTTGCTTTCTCTAAAGAGGGATGATGGAGTTCTCAGTCTTATGGAGGCTAAAATAGATGGCTTAAGTACATTTTTTTATTTTAACATTTTATTTGTTTTCCAATTAAATACAACAGTAATATGTACCCATCATTTTTTTGCAAGGCTCTGAATTCTACAGTTTTCCCCCCCTCTTCCCTTCCCTCCACCCCCAAGGCTGTCTGACAGTCTCTACATTGTGCCAAATGTATCTTTAGTAGTTGGATTGTTGCCTCCTTACAGTGTCTATTATTTTCCTTGTTTTGTTTATTTTGCATTTGTGAAGGGATGCTCCAAGAAATATCTGAATGGCATTAAAAAAAAAAATTGGTGTTTTACCATAAGCAAAAGTATTTGATAAAGCATGAGAAAATTATGGGGGTTCCTTCTTTGAATTGGTTTAATATGGTAAGTTTATCCAAATTTATGTCTTTTTCTGCACATGCCAAATAGCTACAAATCCAGATAGTCCATTTGAGACTGCACACTGCCTCTCAAGTAGGGTAGGGGCTTAATATTTTTCTTTGAATTCTAAATATTTTAAAAAAATCTTTTTATCTGCCATTTAATGCGAACTTTGCCTTTCAAATAACATCTTGCCATTTCCTTTTATTTAGTCATATTTACAAATGAAGAAATTAAGGCAAACAGGTTTACATGATGAACCAAGGCTCACACAGCTAATTTTTGTCTGAAGCTAGATTTGAACTCACAAAGAGAATTCTGAGTCCAGACCCACTGCTCTTCATTGTGCCACCTAGCTATCTCAAATTCATCTTTAACTTTTTAGTAAATATTACCTATGTGACCATAGGCATCACTTAACCTCTCTGTGCCTCAGTTTCTTCATTTGTAAATAGGAATAATACCTATAATTCCTGCCCCATGAGATTTTTGTGAAGTTCATATAAGAGGGTGTATATTAAGCTATTTGCCATTTTAAGTCACTATGTGTCAGATATTATTATTGAGTGTCCACATCCTTGCTCAGCATTTCAATCAATACATGAATTAAGTGCATGCTCCTCCTTGAACCCTGTGCTGTTGCAGGAAAAACATCAGATAACCAATAATGGTTCAGTACTTGCAAAGCACTTCATATACTTGATCGTGTTTGAAGTCAAAGGAAGTTGAGAATCCAATAGAAATAGCAAATGGTGATCAGCATGGAAGGCAATCAGACTTTAAGTCCAGTTCTCTGATTAAACCTAGTATTTACCTGCTACCACTGACCATCCAGCCTGAGTTATCCGTGTTCTGCCAAAAGCTTCATCTGAACCAGAATTTTGACCATTTTATACTTAAGAAATAATTCAAAAGGGCGGAAAAATTCCTAAAAAGAAATAGAAATTTCTCTGCCAAAAAGGAAAAGAGGTTCACTGTTAGGAGCCTCTTGAACCTCCTAACAGATCCAAGAGGAAACCTTGGCTGTTCTTTCATTACTGGGACCCCCAAAAGAGACCCTTCTCCAAAACCTGGCAGTAAGTACCAACTTCAGTTAAAGCATACTTGATGATCCATTTGCATGGTGAAGATCTACATCCCACAAAAACTTGGATTTAAATTTTTGACAGGGAGGACTTTATGATTCTGCGATTCTGAATCCCAGAAATCTAGTGACTGATAAAGAGTAGGCAGCAGAATTGGATTCTTTCCTGAAGTGACTAAATATGCTCATGATTAAGGGTCATAAACAAAGTTCATTAAGTGAGCATCTCTGCTCAGGAAAAATGAAAAAAGTTTGATACCCTACTTGATAATCTTCATGTTGAGGTTTAGGTTGGACTTATCTGAGGTATCAAACTTGTGTCTGGAACCTGGTTAAAGTGTAATTGAGAAACATGTTACACAATAAAAATACTATGTAAGATAGATAATATTAACTTGTGGATTTCTAGGTCAATATGTTGCCCCCAGGGATTGGTTTTTATTTGAATTTTGTCCCATCCCCCTTGCCTAGATGATGTCTGACTTCTCTGTTCTCCCTACATGAATCACTGAACTTTTTTTTTTAGGTTTTTGCAAGACAAATGGGGTTAAGTGGCTTGCCCAAGGCCACACAGCTAGGTAATTATTAAGTGTCTGAGGCCGGATTTGAACTCAGGTACTCCTGACTCCAGGGCCGGTGCTCTATCCACTGTACCTCCTAGCTGCTCCAACCTCACTGAACTTTTGCAGTAGCTTTTAAATTGGTCTTCCTGCTTCAAGGCTCCATTCTGTCTTCCTCACAAGTGCCAATGATGTTCCTAAAGCATTTGTTCAATCATGTTATTCCAGTGGCCACTTATGATTCTAAGATACAATTCAAAGTTTTCTGTTTGACATTTAAAGCTCTTCACAACCTGATTCCAATTACTTTTCTGGGGTTTATATCTTACAGAGGCAACATAGTTTAATGGATAGGGAAACTCATCTCAAAGTCAGGAAGATTTGGATTCTAGTCCCCCTCCTGACACATACTGGCCATGTGACCCTAGGCAAGACACAATCCCTCATTCCTCTAATCTTCAAAAGCCATGTTACAGAGAAGGTGCTAAGATCTGAATTAGTAGTGATTTCTCACCTGGAAGTCCTTATGTTAAAGAGACTCTTAAATCCACCCTTGTTCTATTAGACATTACTCCTTTTGAAGTATTCCATGTTCTAACCAAAATAGGCTTCCTTACTATTCCTCATACAGAATAGTCTGTCTCCTTTCTCTCTGCCTCTATACACACTTCCTTCTCGTCTTTATTTCTTAGACTTCTAGTTTTCTTCAAAGGTACAGAGCAGGTACCTATTTATTGATAACTGTGATCAATCTCTAGTATTCAGTTCTTTAGCATTCTGAGGGGGGCACACAAAGCTTTCTCCAGTGATTATAATCTCAAGAGTTAAAAGTAAGGTCAGGTCATCTAGTCCAACCTATAACAATATGATTATCTTTAGTGGGATAATAATATTTTTTGCAATTGTTTTGGGCACCTCCTAAAAACTACTAGGATTGTAATCATGGGGCTATTCAGCCTGCAGAGGTAAAGTAGTCCGACCTGACTGCCTACTTTGTTCAACAATCACTGGATCCCTGGTTAAAGAATTACAGCCGGGGTGGCTAGGTGGCGCAGTGGATAGAGCACCGGCCCTGGAGTCAGGAGGACCTGAGTTCAAATTCGGCCTCAGACACTTAATAATTACCTAGCTGTGTGGCCTTGGGCAAGCCACTTAACCCCATTGCCTTGCCAGAAAAAAAATAGTGTATGTACAGCATTTTAAGGTTTGTAATTCACTTTACAAATACTTTATCCTCACAACAACCCTAGGAGGGTAGATCAATTATTATCTCTTGTATAGGTGAGGAAACTAAGACAGACAGAAGTTAAGTGATTTGTCCAGGGTCACCCAACTAGTAGTCTGAAGACAGATTTAAGCTCATTTTACTGAACAGGGCTCTCTCCATTGCACCATCTAGCTACCATCATTTAAATCCTGCTTTTTAATCCGATGCATGTCTACTATGTTCTACACAAGTGGTCATCCAGTCTGTCTAAAGATGTGGTACCTATTACCATGCTCTTCAGAGAATGTGAGTCCTTAGGGAAAAGAAAAGCAAAGAAGCTTTGATATGCTTCTTGTCCATCCTTGTCTAATTTATGAACAAGTCCTAGATGAAAAAGCAGAGGAAATGAAACAGTTCTATTTCCCCTCATTCCTCTTAGCCTCCCAAGTAAATCCCTGTCCTTATTCTGCTCATATAAAGTCTCCACACAAATGCAGAAGGCATGACCTCTGCCTTCCCAGATCCATCCTGCCCTGCTAAGAAGAATTTTGGCCCAAGTGAAGTTAAATTTTGCTGCTATTCCTATGGGCTTTGAGAGACCCTAGACTAGTGTCTGCTTTCTTAGAGCTGCTCAGCAGGGTTTGAAATTCTTCTGAATTGGAGAGAGAGGTTATTTGGAGCAAAAGTCATAGATATCACACCTAATACCAACAATGCCTATGCTGGTAGTGAAAGGATTTAGGGAATTTGAAGCTTCTGATAGAGTCTTTGTATGCATGTAGAGTCTGTCCTGGACCATGGGAGCCATTCCTTTTCAGAGACTAGAATAACAGATTTAAGGGAAGGGAGGTGGGGAAAAGCCAAGGCAGAAGCAAAATTGGTATGGAAAATGACAAACCCACTCCCAACACTCAAAGCCAAGTTGGAGGACCTCCTCCCTCCTTCCCCAAGTCCTTGCCCTCTCCCTGCTTCCGCTTTGGAAAGTCTGAAGCGACTGGAAAAAAACAGTTTTTGCTCCCCTCCCCATCCCACCCCACCCTGAAAAGCAGCTTCTTGCGCAACTATGAGAGTACAGGGTTTGATGGGCTCCAGATGTGGAGGTTGGGATGGAGGATAGCAAGAGGAAGGGAGGGTGTCAAGTCCTCTCAACCCTACAACTGTGGGAACCTGGATCCTGGCCCCAGTGGGAGATGAGAGAGCACATTGCCCAGAGCTTTTGTCATGGGGTCAGTCTGGCTGAGTGGGTGGGAGGGTGGGGAGAGGGGAGCCTGCTGCTAGGCCCTGCCTGAACCCCTACATAAGCTGCTTCTTTGGCCAATTCATTTGTCCCTGAAGCAGCTGGAGGAGACTCCTCCTTGAGCCGCCTCTGCTCTAAGAGAAAGGGTGGAGCAGAGTGGAATTGGGCCATTTGGTATAACACAGGATCCCATGAAGGACCTTAATCTATGTTTTGGTTCCCCTAGCCCCTGTATAATAATATAATAATAATAATAGCTAGCAATTATATGGCATTTTAAGATTTGCAAAGCATTTATTTAAATATCTCATTTTATTCCCCCAATAATCCTGGGAGTGCTATCATTATTCCTATTTTGCAGATGAGGAAATTGAGGCAGGCAAAGGTCCAGGATCACACAATCAGTACATGTCTGAGGAGAGGTTTGAACTGAGGTCTTATTGATTGTTCTCCAATTGGCTTTTCCAATTCAAGCCATTTTTCTGAAGATAATGGCTTTATTGGTAACACAAAGATAGGATATATCAACCTGGTTAGGATGAGTTGAAAGTCCCTTAGCATCTCTGCTAAAGTGAAATTAGGTGGTTTCCTTAAGCCTTCTAGAGAAGAGTCATCCTCCAAAGCCTAGAGTACTTTCAACCTACATAGTTACATAGGCTTTGTCTGTAGCAAAGTCTGCCCAAAAGCACAACCAGCTTGCCAAAGTCAAGAAGTAAGGGTCATGTGGGTTGTGAAAAGCAGTCCCTACATTCCCTTCTCCACATGACTCCCACACTACCCAGTTGGAGTCAGCTGCAGCCCGGGGGGGGGGGGGGGGGGGCTCCCTGCTGGACATTGGCCCTGTTAATAAGTGACCAACAAACCAGTCTCCTATTCTGGGTGTGGGAAGGTATGGGACTGTGAAGGAGTGGTGGTGGTGGTGGTGGTGGTGACCTGTTGGATCAGCAACTGAGTCTGGAGTTTTGGGTTTCCCTCTGTTCTTGTGTAAAGGATAAAGTCTGCCTTTCACTCTCAGACAAGTTGCCTCCATTTAGGGGTCTCAATTTTGGAACCATTTTGTGCATGTCCATAAAAGGCTCCAGAAGAGGAGGGAGATCCCTGGTGGGAAGCAGTACAGAATTTACAGTCTTAAATCCAGGGGTCTGCCCTGAAGGGTTCTGGAGCCTCCCCTAACAGTTACCTTGCAAAGGTGAAATTTAAGTTGAGGATCTACTCTCTCGGGCTAGCATTGGATTTCCCAGGGTAACAGCTCCAGCCAGGTTCAGTTTCTAGACTGCTCTAGGGTTTCCAACCCCACTTTGTTTCCTCACCAAGCCTCTGCAACCCACTTTGGTGTTCTCCCCCAACCTAATCAGGGCTACAACTCTAATCTAGCAGATTTGGTATGGGGCTGCAGCAAGAGAAACCTCTCTAACCCCGCAGATTTGACTGCTCAGAACTGGTCATGAATGAGAATGGGCCAAGGATACCTGAATCCTGGGGTTGTTGATTTGAGGGGAATAATGAGGCCAAGCAAAAGTCTTGCGGGGAGGGGGGGGAATAAATGGTGCTCTATGAAGGGATAGACGATGCAGAACTTTGGGAATGAAATGAGGACAGGTTGGAGTTCTCAATAGATTCTTTTCTGCATCATTATTTAAAACCTGAAGGGAAGGGTGATCTGGGAAAATGGGGGTAGGCCAATCCAGGAGGGGGGAGCCCAGCTGCAGAGAAGAACAAAGCCAACGCTGTACAGCAGAAGGGAGGTGCAGCTGCAGGAAGAGGGGGGCGCCTCAGACTCCAACCCTACAACAAGGACGGCTTTTCTGGCCTGGGGAGGGGGGGGGAAATGAGACTGAGATGGGGGGGGCGGGTCTTGGCCTGCGGGGCGGTCCCGGAATTCTCTCCTCCTCTCAGGGCTCAAGGGGAGAAACAACCGCGTCCAGGAGCTGGAGCTCGAAGCGACCCAGGCAAGAGAAGACACTGCCGCCCTCTCTCCTCAGGTAAGGGCACCCCCTCGTCTCTTATCCTATCTGAGGTTGGGAAGTTGGAAGGGATGGCGACGTGTCGGACTTGGGTTTATGCAGGAGGTAGCCTGGGAAAAGGAGACCTAGAGGTAGAGGAGGTGTTGTTAAAAAGTCCATTCCCCGACCCCTGACCCAGAACCGAGTCTCCCTCGTCTGCAGGGAGGCGCCCCACTCCTCCCACCCTGGCGTCGAGAAAAGCCACCGCCGCCACCCCTGCCAGAGGCGGCCCCCAGCTTCTCCCCCCGCCCCCCAGCCCACCTGGAGGGTGACCGGACCTCGAATAGGCACCCCCTTCTCGCCCTCCCTCCATCTTTACTGCCCTATACTGAGGACTGGCTTCTAGGGAGGGGGCCAGAGGCTAGAATGGGACGCCTTAACTCTAAGGCTTGGTGTCCGGGACTGGCCAGGAAAGGAAGTTGGGGTGTGGGAAGACAGTAGAGGAGGCGGGATTCGGGGACAACCACTTCTCTTTCCTAGCTGGCTCATCCTCCTACGCGGCCAATGACTGGGCTGGGGGGGGGGGGCGCAGGCATCCCAGGAATTGGGATGGAACTCGGGAGGGGGACTCCTCCAGGGCTTTCCCCGAAGCCCGACGGCTCGGCTCCTGCAGTGGCACCCGGTTGTCCCGGGCAGTCCAGGAGGGGGAGAGGGGAGAGCTCGGAGCCGGGGTGGAGGCTGCGCTGCAGCGGGAGGCCCGGGACGCTGGTGTTTTTCCGTGTCCTTTGGGAAGCCGATCTGAGCTTTCTGGACGTCCTCCCGCCGACGCCCCAATCCTGGGGTCACTCGGGAGGCAGAGCTGTAGGGACCGGGGCCCAGGGCTTTCTTAAGCCGAGGATGCCCACTGAGTGAGTCCTGGGTTCAGATCCCACCCGGGTCCTTCCTTGGGGCTGGTGAAGTAGGGGGGCCAAACCGAGCCAGCCAGGGTTTCCCCGGGAGACGGAGAGGGAGGCGGGGAGGGACCTTGGGACTGTCGAGGGCCTTTTCTAGGGGCCGCCCCGCCCCAGGGAGACCCTCGGAACGAGACGGCGCGGGGTGAAGCCGGGCGGGGGCTAGGCTTGCAGCCGACCCCACCCTGCCCAGGGCCGCGGGGTAACGCCGGGCAGGGCCGGGGGGCGTCGGGGCCGGCCCGCCTTGCTCTGACAAGCCCGGCCCCTCGCACCCCCCACCCGACGGGCGAGGCAGAGCGGACCGCCGCCCCCCCCCACCTCTCCCCGGCCTCGGCCTCCCCCTCCTCCGGACGGAGGCCGGCTCGGGCGGGCGGCCCGGGGGCGTGTGGCCCGCCCCCTCCCCCGGCTGCCCCCCGGCCCAGCAAGCGGCGCCTTCTCCGCAGCCCGCGGCCGGGCCGAAGAAAGGGCTCTTGTCCGGAGCGGGAGGCCGGGGCGGGGCGGGGCGGCCGGGGCCCAACACAGCCGCCTTGTCCCGGCCCGGAGCGGGGCGGGGGGCAGCCCCCGGCCCCGCAGAGAGAGGCAGGGCCGGGGGGGGGGGGGGCGCGGGGCGCAGAGCCTCCCGTCCAGCCCCCCGGGAGCCCCCGCTGGACCGAGCCCAGACTCCTCCCGCCTCCCCCTCCAAGCCCGGGCGCGGGCTCCGCCCGCCCCGTCTCCTGCTCCAGGACCGCGGCTCCTTCCCGCCGCCCCTCGCTCGCTCTCGCTACCCCCGTCTCGGGGGGAGCCCCGCCGCCCCGGCCCCGGGCCGGGCGCCCCAGCCAGGCTCTCCTCCTCAGGCCGGTCCGGAGTCCTGGAGGCCCCGGCCCCCGCCCCCCCAGGCCTCAGACTCCTTCCCCGGCCCCGGGCCGGTCCTCGGCCTCGGGAGCGGATGGGGAGCCCGGAGCGCTGGCCAGGCCGCAGCCAGCGGGGCCAGCTCAGGCCGCCCGGGCCGGGCCGGAGCGGGGCCGCTCGCCTCGGGGAAAGGCCGGGAAACTACGGGAAGGAGGGGAGTTTGGAGAGGAGAGCAGGCGCCGGGGTCACACACGTCCGAGCCGGCCATCGGGCCCAAGAACAATGAGGGAGAAGCACCTGGGTCTCTCCCCGATTGTGGCCTCTCTGCTTATGGCCCTTCTTTCTTTTCCTCTCTTCCTCTCTTTTTTCTTTTTCGTTCTTTCTTCCTCTTTTCCCTCTTTCTTTCTTTCTTTATTTCCCTTTTTCTTTCTTTCTCTTTCTTTCTTTCTTTCTTTCTTTCTTTCTTTCTTTCTTTCTTTCTTTCTTTCTTTCTTTCTTTCTTTCTTTCTTTCTTTCGTCTTTGATTTACACCCCTGACCTGAAGAATTAATGCCTTTTATTTTTAACTTAAGCTTGATCATCCTATGTCTGACTGTTCCATCCTGTGCTTCCTCCTTCTTTTTTCCATCCCACCTCCCATACAACCCTTCCACTTTCTCTTGGGGAGGAGAGAATACTGGGGACTCCAAGGCGTGAAGGTTGAGTTGTCTCCGGTTCCATAAAGCACCTTCTTCAGGACCCCATTGGAGGAAAAAGGGGGGAAACAGGCTGACCTGGATGGGGATGGTTGAATCAGAATCCTCAAAGGCTCCTGGCTGGAGTTGCCAACTGGTACCTATATACACCATAGTGCTTATGTTCCCCTACCATATCCAGGCCAGCCAGGTTTTAAAATGATCAAGGTGGGCCACTGAAACCATTTCAATGTCTGTAGGTAAGGTCTTTCTGTGCTCTTGTACTTCAGAGTTCACCCAGGTCACACTGTACTTTGTATTCTCCAAATTAATAACTGAAAATAGCTAACCTGAGGCCAAAGAGAGTACTAGTTGCTTGTGTTGGAAATTTGTGGATCAGGCTGAGGTGCTCAGGGTTCCCCAAGGGAGCTGCCCAATCTAGGGGCGAGAAGCAGCTATAAGCAAGGGTCTGTCAGTCTGTCTCTCTCTCTCTTTCATACACACACACACACACACACAGACACTCTCTCTCTCTCTCTCTCTCTCTCTCTCTCTCTCTCTCTCTCTCACTCACTCACTCACTCACCCACTCTTCTACGGAGCCTGGGTTACACCACAAGGACCTTTTTTTGGCTGTGGGACTTAGCTGTACTTCCCAGAAAGGCCTTAGAAGGAGGGTGGGGCAGGTAATTACAGCCCTCCAGGCTCCAGTTGGACTCACTAGGATGGGTCAGGAGCTGTGGCACTCTCCTAAAGGGTGTCAGTCAGCAGGGGGCATCCTCAGGTCCCTTGGGCTAAACTCTCCAAGCAAGGGTAAATGAGAGTTCTGGAGAGAAGTTTAGCGCTGCCATCCCAATCTACTGAGGCTACTTTGAAGTGAAGAGAACAGCTCTCATCATAAGGAGTGCAGTTCATCTAGTTTCTCTTCCTACTTCTAGGGGATTCCATGTCTCAGGATTCATCTGCCTCTGAGTCACAGCATCATCTCCCAAATTCCCCTCTTCTCACTACTTTATCTTATTCTAACTCTCTCTGTACTCTGTCACTTCTTATCTCTCTCTCTCCTTGATACTTCTCTTTATCCCTGTCTTTCCTCTCCCTTTATCTTTCT
The DNA here is from genome assembly GCF_037893015.1 of Macrotis lagotis. Classification (NCBI taxonomy): domain Eukaryota; kingdom Metazoa; phylum Chordata; class Mammalia; order Peramelemorphia; family Peramelidae; genus Macrotis; species Macrotis lagotis. The sequence goes on from NC_133658.1 coordinate 642,304,582, forward strand.
CCATCATCATTACCATCTCTGGGTGAAACTTTTTCCACTCACCTCTTTACCTTTAATTTCATTTCTATCCCTTCTACTCTACCTATCTAGTCCATTACCTTTTGGGGGATTCCCCCTCTATCTATACACAGAACAGCAACTCCCCACAGGGAATATCTGAGGATTTGAAGTCACCGACTGCCTGAGGCTATGCTTCAGAGAGAGAGGGAACCACCCCCACCCCCCAGTCCCCGGAAACTGGTCAATAGCCTGGTATCTGAAGGTTGTGCCCAGTCTGCCTGAAGCTCTTATACTTGCTCTCTCTCTAGCATTTTTGTTCAGGGCTGCATCCTAGGGCCAGTTTCAGACTCTTTCCCTCCAGCTTGGGTGGAAACGGTGACGTTGCAGTTCTAGCCCGGAAGGGTGGGAGCCAGGAGGGTAAAATTAGCAACACCCCTGGCTTAGCCCTTTAGGCCCCCATGCCAGAGTCTGAGGCTGAACTCCTCCTGGCTCCTGCTGCTGCTTCCTCTCCAAATTGGCTGATTGTTGGCTAGAGGGGAAAGAGAGTTAGAGGCACTGATCTGGTTTCCCCAACTTCCCCTTCCTCTCTCTTTCACCTCTAACTTTTCTCAAAAACATCAAACGAGGAATTTTTTTTTTGCATTTCAGATTGTTTAAGGAACATACAAATAAGCCCAGATGTGAGTCCCATCAGTATATGTGTGTGTGTGTATATATATATATATATATATATATATGTATATATGTTTGTACACAGCTCTGGTCCCTGATAAATATGTGTATGGAAGAGAAAAGCATCTATCTTTTATTCTGGAGAGAACACAATATGATGATTGGCTATACCCAGGAAACTCTCAGTCTCTTACTGCATTTATATGACTCCTATGTCAACTAATCAATTTATATATTTGGTCGCAATAATCCAGGCTCTCCCCACTGAGTTTAGTTGCTGGGCATGGGGGAAGGATTGAAAGGATTGGATGTAAGTAAGATGATTTTTTTGAGAGGCTAGATTTTTTTTTTGTAGGAGCTGGACAAGATAATGTTTATTAGTAGTCAGGGAAAACTAATAGTTGCTGTTATGTCCCCTTTAAGAAAATAGATCCTCCTGAGACCCCTGGGAGAGGAGACAAAGAAACAGAAGGAGGGAGGGGCTGGGAGAGGGAGGGAAAGCCTCCCTTCCTGACACAGCCTTAGCTGCAGCCACCCACCTGTGTATTTGGAGCAGCTACCAGTGTATTTGGAATGAGTCTCTATAGATTCCTGCACTCAGAAAGGTATAGTTCCCTTGGAAGAGACTTTCTACACTTCTATTGTTGTTGTTCAGTTGTGTCTGATTCTTTGTGAACCCACTTGGGGTTTTCTTGGCAAAGACACTGGAGTGGTTTGCCATTTCCTTCTCCACCTGATTTTACAGAAGACAAAACTGAGGCAAACAGGGGTAAGTGACTTGTCCAGAATCATCCTGCTAGTAAGTGTCTGAGGCCAGATTTGAATTCAGAGATGAGTCTTTCTGAATCCAGGCTTGGTGCTCAATCCACTAGGCCACTTAGTTGTCCCAACATATCCATCCCAAGCTCTAATTATTTGAAGATCTGGGCACTCCAGGTTGCCAAGAGAAGAACTCTAGGTTACCAGTGGGCCCTGGTACTGTTCATTCTTGAATTTGGGATCAAGAAAGAGAGACACAGATCAAGGATAGCACACCGAGGAGAAAGAGTATCCTGGTGTGATGTTCATATGCCAACACGAGTACCCTGACTGATGATGAAGAAAACTTAACTTAGGGGTAGTTAATGATCATCAGCTGGAGAACTGGCAGTGCTACTGTGTTCTTTCCCACTAGGCTTCTCTTTGCCTCTGCTTTTCTACAGGGGTAAAGATACAAGTAACAGCTTCTTGAGCTGAGATGTCCTGAGATTCTTGCCTGGTGTTGCACACAGATGTAGTCCAAACTATCTGATGCTTGACCTTCACCCTACTGGCACCTTCAGCCTAACCTCTCCTTTTCTATGCCCCTAGGAATTCTGGAAACACAGGACCATGGATCCTTTCAACAGAAATACAGTGGGCTCTGGAAGAAAGATCCAAGCCAGAGTTCAGGTGAGTTGTTTACCAAGTGGAATTTGGGGGCAGAAGTAGATTCTGGAGTGGGTAGACTGAGGGATAAGTCTGACTATTTGCAAGAATTAGGTCTTCTGTGACCACCAGATTTCTGGACTGGAAAGAAAGGGCCGGTGGTTAGAGTTGGGGGAGAGATAGTGAATCTGCCTTCTTGCTCCAAGCCTCAAAATCCTATTAAGAGCTTGCTCTTCAATCTAATCTGGTTAAGAGGTTCACCCATAGAATATCTACAGAATAGTTTTGGAGCTCATTTACATCTAGGAATTGTTGAAAGACATTTTGTGCTGAAGAGACTTTTCTCCTCTTCTCCCCTTATTACCCCCACACACACATACACATTTACCTTGCTATACCACGTAGGTCCAGTTTAATTCAATAAGCATTTCTTAAATACCTACTATGTTCAAGTAATTGGAAATATAAAGAAACAAAAAGCACCTTCCCTCAAGGAATTTATAATCTCCTGAAAGCAGACTTGAGGAACTTTCTTTACCAACATCAACCCTATTCTTTAGCTTGGAGTCTTGTGCTGGTACACTGGGAGGTTAGATGACACAGCAAGTACCAATGAACATTTATAAAGTGCCACCTGTTTGTCAGGTCCTCTGCTAGGTTCTGGTGACAAAGACAAATGTGACAGTGAATCAGTCTCTGACTTCCAGAAGAAGGAGGGGATAATAATTGTACATATCAGTATAGAGAATATTTCTTAGAGACTGAACTGGAATCTAAGTCTTCATGATTCTGAAGCTAGCCCTTTTTTTCACTACTCTAAATTCAAATAATAATAATAATAATAATATAATAATAATAACTCATTTGATATAACACTTTATAGTTCACAAAGTATTTTCCTCACAGGTAGAAAAGCATAGCGAACACTAATATAATGCGAGTTTAAATTTATATAGAGCAGCTAGGTGGTACAGTGGACAGAATCCTGGCCTGAAGTCAGTAGGCTTCATTTACTTGTGTTCAAATTTGAAGAGACTTATTAGCTATGTGACTCTGGATAAGTCACTTAATCCTGTTTGCCTTAGTTCCCTCATTTATAAAATGAGCTAGAGAAGGAAATGGCAAACTACTCAAGTATCTTTGCCAAGAAAACCCTCAAATCAGACCGGATTGAAAAATGACACAATTCAGCTAAATATGCATAGTTCTATAAGGTTTGCATGACTCATCTCATTTGACTCTCACAGCAACCTGATAAGATAGGTAGTATCAGTTAATGTCCTGTCTCCCCAAATCTCTTCTTTGAGTCAGAGGATGCTTTAGTGTCGGGTATACAGTGGTCACTTAATAAATGTTGATTGACTGGCTGATTGATTAAAGTGTAAGTGACTTTCCTAAGAAAGTTCATAAATATCAGAGATGTGGGATTAAAATTTGTCTGACTTATGATCCTATGATTCGAGGTCTGTGTATACTCCATTAGAAGCAATTGGTCTTGAACTTGGTCCCTTCCAACCTTCCCTGGGGCTTTTCTCATTCCTAATCTCCTCCACATAGGTGTCTGGCTCCCTAAATATCTCTACCTTACTGAACCAAGAGGAGACAAGTCAGCTGAAACAAAGAGAAAGCTGATGGAACAGACAGTGGGATAGATTAATTATTTAAGGAAGGAGGAAGGAGGCAGGAAAGAATGTTATTTGTTTTTTTAGGTTAGGGGAGAATGTTATTTGGATGTTGAAGGGTAGATGGGCAAGGTAGTAAGAACTCAGACTCAGGTTTGTTTTCTCAACCTTGTTGTCCTAATGGTGCTCCTTCTTCCCAGAATGGGCCCCTGGATTTAATTGAGACGGGCAAAGGGCTGAAGGTGCAGACGGACAAGCCACACCTGGTGAGCCTGGGCAGTGGGCGGCTGAGCACTGCTATCACTCTTCTGCCTCTGGAGGAAGGTGAGTCAGGAGAAGGCATCAGTGCCAAGTTATCCCACAAACCACCTCTCAGAATTATAACTGTTTCAGGGTCTAGGAACTTCTGCAGGAAAATAGGTACCCTTCCCATCACCAAGAAATGAAGAATAATGTAATGGTGCACCCCCCTCCCACGCCTGCTGGGAAACATGGGAATGATGCATTCCATTCCCACCAGGTCATCTCCTTGGCTAATATCCTTTCCCCCAGCCTCCTGTCCTCTGATAGAAATAATCTAGTTCTCTGATGGCTATGATTAAAAATCAAATTAGACTGTAGAGATACAGCAGAGAAGCAAGAACCCATTGGTCCTTGGTTAGAAGCCTTGGCGGGGGGGGGGGGGGGGGGGGGGGTGTAAGGATGGGAGAGCTCCTATCCTTGGAGTCTCCAGAGAAAGTGGAGTCAGGATGAATTCGAGGCAGCCTCCTAAGAAGAGGCCCTGGCAGAGCATCTCTTTTGCTCTCTAGCTGGGTCCCTCCCTTCTCTCTTCCTCCTCCTCTCTCCTTCCTGATCTGCACTTGTTGCCTGGGTGATCCTACATTCCCGGCATTCTCCAAATACCAGCCCCAGGGGCTCTGTTAGGGGTGGGGTGTGGGGAAGCTGTGTAGGTGTGCAGAAACTGTGAGGGGGAGATGATGGGTCTGAGGAGGGAGTAAATGAAAAAAGAAAGAGGGGAATGACAAAGGTATAAGATGGCAGAAAAGAATTAGGTAAAGAAGGAAAGAACAAAGTGAAATAGGAGTTTGTGCAAAGAAGTACAAAAAAGACTGGAGCCTGTTTAGAGGGGAGGGGGAAAGGTCTAGAAAGGGGTGGGAGGATGGAAGGCCTGGGGAAGGAGAATGAACAGGAATCTGTCTGAAGGGAAAGTTGTCTATTTCTACATCTTCCTCCAGCCCCAGATTGCTGCTTTTTATGGTGCTTCTATCTGGGCCTTCCTTTCCTTCCCTAATCCAGGTTGGTATCTCCCCTTCTGAGGATGCTTGTGAGTTATGTTCAAAAAATGTGGGCATATTATGCCCAACAAATGGGGGAAGGGAAGATTAGGGAAAGTGTGGGCATTTTTCTACTATTGCTTCTCTTTCCTTTTAGAGTAGGAAGTAGAAAGGCATATAGTACCAGTTCTGGGTCTCTTTGCTATTTCTTTTTTTTTTTTTTTTTGCAAGGCAAGTGGGGTTAAGTGGCTTGCCTAAGGCCACACAGCTAGGCAATTATTAAGTGTCTGAGAGCAGATTTGAACCCAGGTACTCCTGACTCCAAGGCCAGTGCTTTATCCACTGCGCCACCTAGCCGCCCCGAATGTCTTTTTTTTCTTTTTTTTTTTTTTTAGGTTTTTGCAAGGCAAATGGGGTTAAGTGGCTTGTCCAAGGCCACACAGCTAGGTAATTATTAAGTGTCTGAGGCCAGATCTGAACTCAGGTACTCCTGATTCCATGGCCGGTGCTCTATCTGTTGCACCACCTAGCCGCCCCCCTTTGCTATTTCTTTGCTATATCTTTGGGCAAACACCACTAAAACTCTTTCTTATTCCCTTCTCATCTTCCCTAGGACGGACAGTGATTGGCTCTGCTGCCAAGGATATCTCATTACAGGGTCCTGGCCTAGCACCTGAACACTGCTACATTGAGAACCTACGAGGGACCCTCACCCTATACCCCTGTGGCAATGCATGCACCATTGATGGGCTCCCCATTCACCAGCCCACCCGCCTCACCCAGGGTAAGGCCCTGGATATTTCTAAATCTGCTGATTGATTGATTGAGAGGGGTTGAGGTAGGGGGCTAAAAGATAGGTTTTAATAGGATTGAAATTCAGGTGCTGGTAAAATCCTAGCCTTATTTTTGTCATGGAAACTACTTGGGGGTGGGACTTTCTGGTGGGATATTCTAGAGGATTCTTGGTAAAGCTCTATCTCACTGGAGGATATTCAGGGTTGGAGGGGGGAAACCCTCTATCTACTCCTAACCCCAGCTTCTTTGCCTATTACTACTACTAATAATTGTATTGATAGCAGTGATAACAATAACTGGAATTGTATTAGCCTCTTCAAAGTTACAAATTGTTTTCACAAACATTCTCTTTTGACCCTAACAAGCCTTATGTGAGAGTGGTAATAATAACAGCTAGTTTTGATATACAACTTGTATTTCGCAAAATACTCTCTATATATTATTTCATTTGTATCTCACAACCCCATGAAACAGGCATTCCTTTTTACAAATTAGGAAGGTGAGGCTTAACATTACCTGAGTTGCTCAAAATCAACATAGTAATTGTTAGAAGTGGGAGTGCTTCTTGACTCAAGGTCCAGTATAAAATCACCATGTGATGCCAAAAGTGCCACTGGGATTAACCCCATTTTATAGCTGAGGGAAATTGAGGCTGAGAAATAGAGAAAATGATTTATACAAAGTCACATAGCTGGTAAGTGGAAGAATCAGAAGTAGGACTTAGATTTTCTAACTCCAAGTCAAATGCCTGTTCCCACTCTTGATTTCAGCCATCTCTCTTCTCTTGGTCATCCCATTGCCCCTGGCAAGGGTTGGGATTACATCATTAGTGTCAGAGGGCACTGGAGAAGGTGGCGTGACAACTGCAAAAGGCATCAGCTGGAGCAGTTAGGAATGGGAACAATGATGGTGTTTGTGTGAGAATAAGAAGGAACTAAGCACCATTGGGAGCTGTTCTCCCAGAGCCTGGGTTTCTGGGCATATCTCTGTGGAGAGGAAAGGAGAGGATAAGATCTCCTGGCAAAGCAGGAGCCAGAGTCTGGTGGTACCGGTTACCAAAACAACAAGGGGGGAAATGGGAAAGATAGTCTCTCATCCTGTAACAATATCTGTAACAATACCGTAGCGCCAACAGTAGCATCCTGGTTGCCACAGGGACCAGCACCACTTTCTCTGTTTCCTACAGCAACAGAGTATCCATAGTAGAATAAAATGTTTGGTAACATTGAAAACAGAACCCCCTGATTTCTAGTTACTAAGGTGGGCGAGGGTTTTTCCTTGATTTTGCTGTTTATACAGATTTTGGTTGCTGTGGAAACAGGGAATCCAGTCTCATTTTTTCCCCTTTGGCCAGCATGAAAGGAAAAAAAGCAGATTAAGGGGAGTTGTGGGTGGGGATGGAGACTCAGAATCAGACTCTGTGAAGGAGAGGTTGGGATGACAAAATCATCTGGGTTCTCTCAGTGTCTGGTGGAGCTGGTGTAGAAGGCACTCTCTACACGCTTTTTGACCATTTTCCCCTTTTCTTGAATTCCTGACTATCTTCTAATCCAGAGCCTCTGATCAGCTCTTCCCTTCCACGAGTAGTCAGAGAGCTAGATTCAGAGTAGAAACTCTGATACTAACTAGTTATATAGCTTGTGCAAATTCTCCAGTAAAGCTCCCTGGGACTCAATTTTTCTAATTGTAAAATCAGATGATAATAATAATAATACTTGCATTCCTTATCTCACAGTGATTTATAGAAAGATTTACATAAATGGGGGCAGCTAGGTGGCTCAATGGATAGATCACCGGCCCTGGAGTCAGGAGTACTTGAGTTCAAATCCAGCCTCAGACACTTAATAATTGCCTAGCTGTGTGGCCTTGGGCAAGCCACTTAACCCCATTGCCTTGCAAAAAAAAAAAACCCTAAAAAAAAGAAAAAGAAAAAAAGATTTGTGTAAATGTAGATTATTGCTATTGAAAGCAATCGTTTTATCTCTATATACTTGGCCTAGCAGAGTGCCTGGCACATTTTAGGTGATTAATAAATGCTTGGTGATTAAGTAGTTTGATTCATTGATATTAGTCATTGATGCCCTGTAGAAGTCAGCAGTTTCCCCTAGTTCCCATCTAGCCTTCCTTCTCACTTGATAGTGCAAGTGGCTCTGATGCCTCTTCCCACTTTCTCCTACCTGTGCTGAAGTTGAATTAACCTATTCTTGCCTCATGACTATCAGAATGACTTTGGGAAAGGCTTTGACCTTTGGGGGATATCAGGGTATCCAAATAAAGCAGACAATGTAATATAGTAGAAATTGCCCTGGATTTAGAATCAGAAAAGCTGATTTTGAACCAGCTCTGCTATTTACTGCCTGTATGACCTTGGAAAGACCACTTCCTTGCTGGGCCTCAATTTCCTCATCTGTGAGATAAAGGGGTGGACTAGATGTTCTTTAATAGAGCCATTTCCAATTCTAAAATTCTATGATATTTGGACATATTTCTGGTCAGTTTTAGACAGAGCATCTTCCCCTACCCCTTGCCAAGAAACTGGTAGGGAGAGTTGGCAGAAAAGAAATAAGGAGCTGAAGCAGAAATTCAAGGAATCATCAATGTTGGTCTAATTCTAGCTTTTCCCTACCAATTCATATACTTGCATATATATGTATGTGTATATATATATATGTATATATATATATATATATACATATATATATATATGAGCATGTTTTACATACATGATAAGAGTAGAGTCAAAGAACTGAGGGTCTCTAAATGCTTCTCCTTTACAATGCACCCATTAACTTGATGAGGAGTGGGAGGGTCTGGAGCCAATGCTGGCCTGTCCTTAAGAATTTCCTGTGCTTCTAATGACTCCTTTTCCCCCCCCCTTTCTATAGCCACCATGTGTTTCCACCCACCTTTCCCTGTCTTCCGCTCTCTCCTGGGTCTTACCGAAGGACAGGGACCAGAACCATACCCCCAGTCTCTTTTTCCTTGAAGCCCACACCCCCCTCCTGGCTTCCTTGTCTGGACTGGTCTCTCTTAGGGGTTTGGCAGTCTAGGGAGCAAGTTGTATGTGTGTGGGGGGGTGTTCAGAGAGACACAAAGGAGCCGGTGTTCTACATCCTGTCTCCTCCCCCTCCCTGGGGCTTGGGAGCTCAGGGTTTGCCTTGTTTCATCTCTAGAGCAAGGCACCAGCCCCCTCATGCTCACTCCCCTCACTCCCCCTTATTGCTGGCCTAGCTCCGGACATTCTTTAGAGTTCATCTCCCTGGAGACTGAGTGGTTCAGATGTACATGTGGTATCTCTGTGTGTTTGTGTATTTTAGTATGTGTTTACAGATCTCAGTATGTGTGCATCTGTGTGAGTTTGGGGATCATCTCTGTGTTTGCATAGCTATCTGTCTTTTGGCACATATATATTAGGGTATCTGCTTATTTGCTATATTAGTTATATTTATATTATATTTTATATATATATTTTTTCATATATTATTGTTGTTTAGTCATGCCCTGATTCTATGTGACCTCATGGACTTTTGTCCATGGGTTTTTCTTAGCAAATATACTAGAGTGGTTGACCACCTCCTTCTCCAATGTGTTCCCATTTTACAGATGAACTGAGGCAATTGGGGTTAAGTGACTTGTCCAGGGTCACATTGCTAGTAAATGGCCGAGGCCAGATTAGAAGTCCTGACCCCAAGCCTGATTCTCTGTCCACCTAGATGTCCCATATACAAACATACATACATACATACATACATACATACATACTTCTTTTCTGTCCAAACCTGTAAGATATGTCATTAGTATAGGAGATATTCTTGTATGGACACTCTTTTCATGAATACAAATCAACAACTCATCTGAAACTTCTAGTCTAAGAGAATTGCCTAGAAGCAATAAGTGTTTAAATGATTCGTCTTTGATCACACAGCTAGTTTTTGTCAGAGGTAGGGCTTCAACATATCTACCTCTCTGGGAACCATATGTTGCTGTACACATTCTTGAAGCATGTGAACTTGAATTTTAGGAGATTCTTACTTAAATGTATATTTATGTATTTTGCCTAATCTATCAATGTACCTATGAATGAATGTATATAGTAATAAGAAAGGTTCATAAGTAAATGTATAAAATAGTCATAATAATTAGGGCAGCTAGATGGCGCAGCGGATAGATCACTGGCCTTGGAGACAGGAGGATGGGAATTCGAATTTAAATTCAGACATTTTACACTAACTTTGTAAACTTGGGCGAGTCACTAAACCCTACCACCCTTCTTACTTCACATCCTGGGCCATCTCCAGTTGTCCTGATTTATATCTGGCCACTGGACCCAGAAGACTCTGGAGGAGTAAGTGGGGCTGGTGACTTAGCACAGCACCCCCTCACTCAAATCTAATTCAAGTGCTGGTCAGTACATCACCTTCCTGATGTGTCATGGTTTTTTCCAAGAATGAAGGACAAAAAAAAACACCCCCCAAAACCAAACATTAATAATAATAGTAACTAAAATTTCTAAGTGCTTAAGGCTTTATAATGCACGTTGCTTATAATAACCTTGTGAGGTAGAGAGTGAAAATATTTATTATCTCCATTTTATATTGCTTACATGTAAGCAAATAAATTTATCCACAGTCACTTCGCTAGTAAATGTCTGAAGGAAGATTTGAACTCAAGTCACCTGATTCCAAGTCTATCCCTTTTTTCTTTATCATGTTGCCTTCCCTAGGCACTCTCTTCTAATCCAAGCCTCCATCAGGTACCCCAGCCATCCCCATAGAAAGGAAGAGGCCTCCCATCTCTAACTGGACCATGTCCTCAGTACCTCATTTTGGGCATCCAGCCCAGCAGTGATGACAGTGACAGTTTCCTCAGACAGGCACACTCCTATGCAAGAAGGAGGATAGAAGCAGATGTCAATTTTATCCTAGCATGGTGAGGAAGAGACTATAAATGAGAGACATGAGAAGTTCCTAGTTCTCCTTCCACCCTTTTTTGGATACTTTAGTACCTCCTACTCTGACCTCTTTGTTCAGAGCAAGGGCTAGAGGAAGCAAAACAATTTAGAAGGCTAGGCATCTATCTGGGACCAGGACATTCCATTTCCTGGGACCATAGGGATTGACCACATGAAAGAACCTTATGGCTTTGGTGAAGGTATCAAAAAGCCACATTACTAAAGACTCAGGATGTCAAAATAGAGGGTCCCTCATCCCCTTCTTTCAGGAGAGGTTACTCTCATTTTCCTTTCCACTCAGTGACACCACTCTAGATGGGCAGTGGTTTATGCCAAAGCAAGCAAAGGGATTATTGAGTCTTATTTCTGTCTAGCTCTGAGATCCAGGAGGACATCCTTTACTTCCTCAGTAATTTAGAGTGACTCAGAGGAACAAGCTGGGTCCACAACCCAGGGATCAGTGGAATGCAGCTGTCATCTGCTAAAGTAATCTTTGAGAGGCAACATATTACATTGGAAAGAATATTGGACCTAAATTCAGACAACCTCAGTTCAAATCTCAGCTCAGCCATTTTCTTTTAGGAAAGTACTGAGCCTCAGTTTTCTCATCTATAGAATGAAGTGGTTGAACTACAATTCTATGAGATTCCCTCTGGGAAGTAAAAAAGAAGCCTCATCTCTTTCCTATGAGACTGGGAAAAAACATAGAGAAAAGAGGAGGTGGTGAAACTTTCCCTCCCTTACGTGGCCTTCTGTCATATTTCACACTGGCAAGCATTCTCTTGTGTTGGTCTGTATCTGTCCAGCTTGCTGTCATAGTTTCCAGATGAGTGAATCATTCTTCCTGCTGAGATTTCTTTATTTAAAAAAAAAAAAGGCTTTCCTCACTTTGCATCTGAAATCCTTGGTTCCTGTCAGAAGAGGAGAAACAGCTAAAAGGAGGGGGCTCAATGGGGATGGAAAGTGTGCCTGGTTATTTCTCTGGAAATCTGAGTCATATTCCAGAATCTTTCCAAGGCTGTGCATATACTATACTGAGAGTAGAGTGTGGGTGTCAGTATTGTGTGTGATTGTGTGAGAGAAGACAGTAATATATGAAAGTGAGAAGAGTGAGTTGTATAAGAAATGTACATATTTCTCTGTGTGTGGGTGCACACCCAGAGTAGATATGCGTGTATGAGAAAGAGAAGTGTTTGACTGTAAGAGGCATGATGATCCAGTGGAGACAACCTGAGTTCAAGGTCCAGCTCTGACTATGGGACTTGAACATAAACTCGCTGAGTCTCGGTTGTCTCATTTGTCAAATGAGGAGATTGGATAGGACAACTTCTAAAATTGTGTTAAATACTATAACTATGAGAGTTTGTTGGGTGGGGAAGAAAGAGAAATCTCTAAATGAAAGAGAAGAATCTCTTTGTTAGAAAGAATCTTTGTTGGAAATATGTCTATCTTTATGTGGGCACCACAATGCCTGGTTTGGCTCATCGTGGGTCTTGGACTTCTATTTAGGGAGGGTGGTTGAGATGATGTTGTATCTGGCTGACTGACTCTCCCTGCTTGTGACCTTGGGGGTTCCAACTACAAGGTAACTGTAAGAGATTCCCAGGATAGGATAGGGAGAAGCTGAGCTCTGGGAATCCAGCTGTTGAAGTAGACTGCTGGTTTGGACAATATATCTGGTCGAATTGGGAGATCAAGAGAAGCCAGAAAGAAAGGCACCTGATTGCTGTGGGTGTGTTTAGGGGGCGGGTCAGAAATTTGTTAGGTGAGAGAAGAGAGGAGGTCTGGGTTCTCAAGCTGCCTGCATGTGACAGGGGGCTAGGTGATACAGGGCTCTAGTCCTAGAGTCAGGAAAAGCCATGTTCAAATCTGGTCATAGATAGTTATCAGCTATGAGAACCTGGGACAAGTCACTTCTGTCTTCCTGGATAATATCAACCTCTATTTCCTAGGGTTGTTATGAGGATCAAATGAGATATCTGTAAAGCTCATTGCAAAGTACAAAACATTATATAAATGCTCTTAATATCATCCTCCTTCTTCTGTTCCTCCTCCTCATAGAACTTCCTCTCTATGAAAGCCTTAGGGATTCAGAGGAAGCATTTCTCTAGTCATTTCCTACAGATAGTTATGAAGAGGATAGTAAAGTCAAATCTGACTACCCAGTGAAGTCCTGAAGATTCATTAGTCTTTTTCCTCCAAGGTCTTTTATCCATTTCCTCTTATTCCCCCGCTCCGCCCCCTACAAAACCACAGAATGTCGGAGCTGTAAGTAACCTTAAAAATCTTCTAATCCACTCTGCTCATTCGGGAAACTGAAGCCCAGAAAGGAGTCATTATAGAGGGGAGTAATATAAATGAAAAGCAACAAGTAGAGTGTTGGTTTTGGAATCAAGATCTGAATTTGAATTCGGTCTCAGATACTACCTGAGTGACCATAAACAAGTCTTTTAACCACTATTGGCCTCAGTTTTCCTTTTTTTGCAAATTGGGGGTGGTAATAATTAACACCTACCTCTCAAGTGTATTAGGAAGCTCAAATGGAATAATATATAAATTTTATTATAAAATATTATATCATCCATATTATTATCATAATATCTAATAGAGATGAAATAATCCTGGGATTGTGTTCAAGAAGAGGATCCAGAATTTAAACTCTTTGCAACTGAGATCCATAGAGATCGTTACTTTGGCCAACTAGACCCACCCTCTCCATTTAAAGATGAGAAAGTGAAATCCCATAGAAGTAAGTGATTTGATCTGGGTCACTTGGTAAGTAGCAGAGACGAGGTTTTAGCCCACCTGCAACTCTTTCCAAAGCACCCCGCGTTCTTTTCTCTGTTTTTTTTTTCATGTGTAAAATGGGGACAATACTTTCAGGATCTATCTCACGTAGTTGCTGTGAGGGAGAAAGCGGGAACCCAAGGACACATGACAAGTGAATGGCAGAGTGAGGCCCTTCTACCAGGTCTCCTGACTCCCAATCCTTTCTCTCCAGCTTTTTAGAGAAGGGTGGGTGGTGGGTGGAGATCTTGTAGTCTCTTGTCACCCTTACCTCTGAGCTCTCCTCAACCTCCTCCTTCCCCCATCACTCAGTCCTGCTTTGTGCGTTTTCTCTCTTCCCCCCAGCTCCTTATCCCTTTTTCTCCGGTCTCCCTTCTCTGCCTCTGCCCCCACCTCTTAGACCTCCAGACTTGGGGAGTCAGGGTCTTGCTTTATCTCTCTTCCCTTTCCAACTCCATCTTCTTATCCACCTCCCTTGGTCCTCTCCCTCTCTCCTCTCCTGTCCTCTCCTCCCCTCCCCAGTCCTCCATCACTTCCTCTTCCCCTCCCTCGGCTTCTCCTTTGTCCCTCCTCCCTCCTTCCCCCCACCTCCGGAGCCCCAGCCCCAGCCCCTGCCCGGCCCCGGCCCCGCCCCGGTCCGCTCCAGTGGCTGTGAGGGAGGTCGGGCCCGCCCCCTCAATAGGCCCCGGGCCGGGCAGTGGAGCCGGAGCGGGAGCCGGAGCCGAGCCGGGGCCCCGGGGCCGGGCCGAGCCTGGCCGGGCCGGAGCTGGAGCTGGAGCCCAAGCACCCAGGGAGGTCCAGGCTCGGCTGGTGAGTTACTGGCCCAGGGCCAAGCTAAGGCCGGGAAGCCAGAGGCGGGGAGAGTGGCCCGGGCACCGGGAGGCACGCTGCCGGCATGAGGGGGTGATCCGGCGGTGCGGGAGCTGGCGGGGGTCCTTCTTCTCTTCCCGCTGTGGTTCACGGCGTGGGTGCTCGCCCGGCGCTGGCCGGACTGCCTCGGGCTGACGGTGCTGTCGTGGCTCCGGGGCTCCCCGCGTGGGTCTGCGGGCACCCAGACTGTCTCTGGGTCTTTGGCTCCACCGGCACTGTTGGGTCGGGTACCAAACCCAGTCATTCGCGATCCCTCCGGGACAGAGGGCAGTCCTCACCGGGGTCCTGGGCTGGGGATGCGAGACTGGAAGGACACCTTTGAACTCCTCATATTGTTCTGGCCCGGAGTGGGGGTGGGCGGGGGAGAGTCGGGTCTCTGGTAGGAAGTGTTCGGAAAGGACTGTGAAGCCCTCTCCTGTCTCCTGTTCCCCGCTCCAGCCTCACTTTGGGTGATCCCGTCTGCCTGTCTTTCTGGCATAGTAAGAGAGGTGGCTGTATTGTGTGTCTTTCCAAGGTAGATTCGTTCCCCTCCGCCACCTCCTCTCTTTTTAAATTTACCCCCCCACCCCAACACACACACACTTTGGCCCCTAACCGAGGCATGGCTGCTGGACTGTTTAGCAATTTGGGATGCTTGATTCTGGCCCTGGTGGGTGGGCGAGATACTGTTCCTGGGTTCCTGGTTGGGAGAGAAGATAGTCCTGGGAAAACAGAAATGGTTAGGAGCAGAGAATGAAGGAGTCAAAGCTCAGGTGGGCCCTGGGACAAGTTGAGGGCAGAGCAGAGGCAGCCACCGGGGCTCCAGATCTTCATTCTCACAAGTGCAAATAGAAAGTTAATTTGGTCCGGAGCCCTATAGCGTCTGTCCTTCTAGCCTCCTTCCCACTCTATTAATACAGCCCTCACCCCAAAGCCTGCCATCCCCTATTTATAGCCCTGGAGGAAATGTGGTCACACCCCCTCTCCTGGAGGGAGGGGGGAGAGAGAAACAGAGTGGGTGGGATCCAATCCCAAGGCTCCCACCCTCTCTACATATTCCTTGGGTGGGTTGGGGGGGGTTATAGCTACCCTTTCTAACCCCCCCCTCCATTCCACCAGGATACTGGACGATTTCTAAACACCCCTTTCCCCTCCTTTCTTGGGGTGAAGCAGTCTGTTTGGAGCTTGGGCCAGTAGTACTAAGAGCTACTCATTAGTTAGCTTGTTAAAGAGCTGTAAAGTATGCATGTGGGGGCAGGGGGTGGGATGAGGACTGGGTAACTCAAAATAGCTAGACGTTATTAGAACTGATTAGTAAAGTTATGATTATCCTCACACTGGCTTCATGTGACCAATGGCATGGCCACAGATACCCTCTGGCCGACTGTCATCTTTTAGGATTCTTGATTCCAGCATGTTATGGACCAGGAGCACTTGGGTGAATATTTGCTTGCCACGTTCTGATATTCTTTGCCCTGGGGAGGAATGTAAGAAAGTGTTTTTGCATCTAAGCCAGGGGGTAGCATTGTCAGTGGTACTGATCACTGACCACTCAGGAATCTTAGGATAAAACTAAAAACTCCTTCCACAGCTTTGCCATGGCCCTGGCATCCAGACACATCAACAGCTACCAGCTCCCTTCCCTGCAGGGCAGAAGGAATTGCCAGGGCAGACACGTGGCCTGAGATGCCCCCTACCCTTGCTGCCTGCCTGAGCAAAACTGTCTCAGCGTCCAAGAATGCAGTCTTCCTTGCCAGCCTCAACTGCATGTTGGCATAGAACTTGGGGTGCCAGGTGGTACCAGGATAGACAGACGGGAGGCTGGTAGGCGATGAAGGGAGTATGTGGGGAGAGGAAAGAGTGGGTAGTGGCACCTTCACAGACCACTGAGGGTATCCCCTAAACCACCTGTTCACTCTATTTCTCCCTAATAGGGTACCTCCCTCAGGAACCTATATATGAATGGGAGCCATAGAGCAGCTGGTACAGTGGGAGTGATAGAGGTGGAACAAGATTTGCTAACTCGTGCCCAGGGTGTCTGTGAGGCACACCTGCTTTGCAGCACACTCTTTACTGCTCCCGGCTACATTTCCTGGCTCCTGCTCCTGCCTTGACTGTGTGGACAGGACCAGGCTTGTGCTCCACCTAGGAATGCATTAGACTGGGGACTGGCTTAATAAGGGTCCAGCAGTCTCCCCTTGGGTGGTTCCAGTTCTGGGGTTCCTCTGTGTCTTCTTGCCCTTGCCAATTTCCTTCTGATAGAGCATTTTCTGGAACAAAGGTCAGAATGTTAGGGTTGGAAGAGATCTTAATGTCATAGTTTTAGAGCTAAGGACCTTTGAGGTAGAAGGTCACATAGCTAGTAAACAACTTAATTCTAAAGCATTCTACCTCCTTCTCTAGGCTCCTTGGGTGCCAGGATTCTCTCTAGTTCAGAAAGAAGCCAAGTCTCATTGAGGGGTAGCAACATACCCTGGGCCACATTGCCAGCCAAGGGCAGAACTAGAAATAGAGCTGACAACTTTTAGCAGGAGGGTCTTCTGCAGTTGTTCCTTTCCCCTCTCCCAGCTCCACCTTATCTTCTGAAAATGGTCTACTTTCAAACTGAGTCCTCTAGAAGGTGGCATATGAATACACATAAGCATGTGTATATAGACACACGTCCCTGTAATAGCAGGCAGTTTTGTGAATTGTGTTTTTAATGTGTTAATAATATTTAATATTTTGATTTTAATGTAATTGGATTATTTTTGTAATTCCATTTTATCTTATGCATTTAATAAAGGGAGCATGAGACATCACATGACTCCCAAAGAGGTCTATTCACTGATCTGGTGCTTTACAATCTTCTGAACTCTTTCCTGTTATCTTTACTATATAATATAGGCAAGGCTAATTTCTGTTCTTGACAGATGAAGAAACTGAGATTTAATAGAACTTGAATTACTTGTCTGAGGCTATGTGTTTTTTAAAAGGTAGAACCCAGGTCTACCTTTCTGCCTCTTAGTTCAATACTCCTTCCATATACTGCTCAACATGCTAAACATGGATGTGTTTGTGGGGGAGGTGGGTATTCACTCACCTGTATTCACTCACTTCACACATGTGAAGCTTTGTTCATGCGTCTGTTGTAGTTGAGAGCATATAAATAGGGGCGGCTAGGTGGTACAGTGGATAGAGCACTGGCCTTGGAGTCAGGAGTACCTGAGTTCAAATCCAACCTCAGACACTTCATAATTACCTAGCCATGTGGCCTTGCGCAAGTCACTTAACCCCATTGCCTTGCAAAAACTTTTTTTAAAAAAGAGCATATAAATAAGTGAGGGGTGGCTAAGTGGCACAATGGATTAAAGTGCTGGGTCTAGAGTTAGGAAAACATCTTCCTGAGTTCAAATCTGGCCTCAGATACTTATAGGAGGAAGGGTGCAGCAAATGTGTGAATGCCTATATGTGTTTTGGGGTCCCAGGACTGCCTCTCTAGACGTCATGTTGAAGGAGGTTAAATAAAAAGGGGCATCTAAAGTTCTGAACTCTGGCTTTCTCCCTGTCTACAGGCTGCATGTTGTGCCTGGGTCAATCCACCTTCCTCCGATTTAACCACCCAGCAGAAGCCAAGTGGATGAAAAGCATGATCCCGTCCGGAGGTAGGGGCCCTGGAGCACCCTATACTCCTGCTCTAGGTAGGTACACAGAGTCAGATGAAATCATTAAGTTGACCTGGTCTGGCAAAGAGCCAGGTTTAGAGCAACTCCTAGAATCCACCATTGAGCCCCAAGAGAGCTTCCTCACCGCCCACCCTAGCACCCCTGGAATGTCAGCACAGGACAAATCAGTGGCTTTGACTCCTTGTCATCTACCAAGTGCCCAGCAGACAGATGGGATGCCAGGCAGCAGAGGCTTTGGGACAGATCCAGAGCACTGCCAGTTGGCTGGTATCAGGTTTTCCTGGGGATCATGTGTATAAAAAGAGTTATGCCAGCTTCCTTCTCCACAGTGTTGTGTCAGGCTGGGTCTAAGGCCTGAACCCTCTAGTTATGATTCCGTTGAAGGGAACTGGCCTTTATCCTCTCTAGTAGCCTGAGGGGAGGCAGAAGAGCAAGGATGATGCCAGTCAAATGCCATAAACTGGCTAGATTGGTTCCTGCCTGCTGGCGAGCACTGAAGTTCTCTGCTTCATGGCCCACCCCCAGAGTGAGATCTGCCAGCTGGTGACTCAGTCCAGCAGTTGGGGCTAGTGTGTGAATTATTGACTTTTGTAGGAGAAGATCTGAATTGTCATGGGGCCTGGGCCTACCTTCCTACCCCCATTTAGCTCACATAGGGTGAGGAAGAAGCATCCTGATCCTTACATAACTGTTCCATGGTTTCCTTTAGGAGAAAACTTAATGTTGGAGCCAAGAGTAAGATGGGAGAGCTTCCATAGTCACTTAGGTTAGGTCTAGGCAGGAGATGGCTCAGGCCAATAACACCTGTGCCTAGGAAAATACCCACTCCCCTTTGTCCATTGTTTTATCCCAGATTCCTTAACTCTACTTTTGGATTTCCATGAGGGAGGTTCCCAAACTTGAGACAGGAATGGCTTCCTTCCCTTTCTGGCTCTTATCAGCACAACTTTATTTTACTTCCCTGGGGATTTTAAATGACTGGGTTCCTGAGCTACATCTTGCCTGAGTTCCCTCTCCCTCATTCCTTTTCCTTCATTCCTCTGCCCTTCAGCCTTCCTACAAGCCTACCTGATTGAGGCAAGCAGTGGTTCTAGAGCTGCCAGGGTGGCAGTGGGAGAAGAGGAGGGGCAGGGCAGGGCAGGGCAGGACGGGAGTGGAGAGCTCCTGTGGCTAGCAGCTTAATGGGGATAATTGGAGCCACAGAGCTGTACCTAGATGTCTGCTTTAGCTTCCAGGAACTGGCCATTAGCTCTAAATCCCACCCCCTGGCCTCTAACTATTCCTGATCGGTTGCAGATGGGGTCACTTCCAGCCTCCCCTTCCTCCTCTGTTGGAGGAGGGAGGCAGCAGGTGATTTTTCCCCCCTCTTTGAACTTCCCTGAATTGGATCAGGGGGATGTTCCATGTTTCCTAGCCTAGGCCCAGCCAGATTATGCCCCTTTTGGGTACCTGGCCTAATTTCCTTGCAGACTTCTCTCAACTCCATAGCACACTGTCAGAACCTACCCCTCTTGCAAGGAAGGTAAGTGAGGCTGGAGGAAACCAAGGCATTGGGAGGTGTTTAGTGAAGGACTCAGGGATGCTCAGCATTTTATTCTTAACAGCTAGCTATACTCCTGGCTCTTCTCTGAGGACAGAATAGAACTGGAAGGAACCTTAGCCATAATTTAATTCAACATTCTTGCTTTGCAAGTGAGGAAACTGAGATTCAGGGCGGTTAAGTTCTTTGTCCAAAGGCCTACAGATAGGTAGTAGCAGAGCCTAGTCTAGAATCTGGGTCTCCTATAGCCTTGGGAGAAAGGGATGGGGGAAGTTGATTAGACGGTGGGGACCAGGGACTGGAGCTAGTAAGAGATTCAGACCTGACTTACCACGTGACCTCGGTCTGCTCTGTCCCAGCTGAGTCAGAGAGCCTGGTGAATGGAAACCACCCCCCTCAGCCCCCCAGCCGGGGTCATGCTGCTTGTGCCAGCCACAGCTCCCTGGTGAGCTCCATTGAGAAGGACCTGCAGGACATCATGGACTCCCTGGTGCTGGAGGAGCCCGGGGCATCTGGCAAGAAGGTCCCGGCAAGCTCCCCACTCTCTAATGGTGGGCGCTATACTCTCTCACCCCCTATTAGCCCAGGGGCCATGTCTATGGGCTCCAGCTATGAGAACACCTCTCCCCCCTTTTCTCCTCTGTCCTCACCTGCCAGTAGTGGCAGCTGTGCCAGCCACTCACCTGGAGGGCAGGAACCAAGCCCAGCCATTCCTCCCCTGGTCCCTGTCCGCTCTTCCAGCTACCATCTGGCCTTACAGCCCCCACAAATCCGACCTGGGGGTTCCCACCCCACAGAGAGCCCCCGGCTGGGAAGAAAAGGAATCCATGAAGGACCTCCAAGCCCAGGGCGGAGAGGTCTGCTGACTGATAGTCCTGCTGCTACTGTGCTGGCAGAGGCCCGCAAAGCCACTGAGAACCCACGGCTGGGGGTATCTCTTCCCGTGGTGGCCATCAGTCTGAGCGAATACCCCGATGGCAGTGTGCGAAGTCAGTCCACCAGCATTCCTGGTAGTCCCAAGTACCAGCCTCCCATCCCTGCCCCCCGGAGCAAGGCCAGCACCCTCCAGGAGCGGCCACCGAGCCCTTTCCGGGAGCTGCCAGGTGCTGAGCGAGCAATGACAGCCAGTCCTTCACGCCAGCTGGTGGGCAGAACCCTCTCGGATGGCATGGGCACCCGGTCCCTGCAGCCACCAGAGAGTCCTCGCCTGGGCCGGCGGGGAGGCCCGGAGAGCATGCGGGAGCTCCCACCCCTGAGCCCGTCCCTGTCTCGGCGGGCCACCCCACTGTCGCCCATGCCTGCCCGGGCCACTCCAGACACTAAATTGACCAGGGAAATGACTGAGAGCCCCAGGACCCGCCGTTGGGCAGCACATGCAGCCTCCTCAGAAGACTTCACCCTCACTCTAGGTGGGAGGGGCCGACGGACCAGGAGCCCCTCCCCAACACTCGGAGAGCCCTTGGTACCTCGAAAGGGCAGCTTCGGGGGTGGATTGAGCCCAGCCTACAGCCTTGGCTCCTTAACGGGAGCCTCACCCCGACAGAGCCCTCGGGCTCAGAGGAAGCTCTCCAGCGGGGAGCTCCGGGTGCCAGCCCCCCGGGAGAGAAAGAACAGCATCACTGAAATCAGCGACAATGAAGATGACCTATTGGAGTACCACCGGCGCCAGAGGCAGGAGCGGCTCCGGGAGCAGGAGATGGAGAGGCTGGTGAGTGAGCCTGGACAGGGACTGGGCCATTCCCAAGGGTCCCAGGTTCCCCATCACAAAACCCAAGACCTATTGAATGTTTGAAATGGAAAAGATCTTAAACTTTTTTTCCAAAGTTTTTATTAATGTCTTCTGCTTCTTATGTTATTGTAGATATATCCATTATTCTTCCCCTCTTTCCCCCTCTCAGAGAAACATTTCACATACGATTAGTTTTTCTTTCAAAGGAAAAAAATCAACCCAACCAATACATTGAAAAAGTTCCAGAGCATATGCAATGTATAACACTTGGGGCGATGGGGAAAAATTTGGAGTCATTAAGGCACTGATAAACTTTAGACCCAGATATTGGGGCGGCTAGGTGGTGTAGTGGATAAAGCACAGGCCTTGGAGTCAGGAGTACCTGGGTTCAAATCCGGTCTCAGACACTTAATTATTACCTAGCTGTGTGACCTTGGGCAAGCCACTTAACCCCATTTGCCTTGCAAAAAAAAAAGAAAAAAAAGACCCAGATATCAAAGGCAGAGTCAGAAGAGTCTTCATTTGAGTTATGCTTTTATAATCTTTAAAATTTTTTAATTCACTTTTGAGTTTTTGATATGGTTGTTTTTTCCCTTTTTTGTTGTAGTTTTGTTTTCCTGGCTCTGTTTACCTCATTCTATATCAGTTCATATAAATCTGTTCTTGCTTCTCTGTATTCAACACACACACATCATTTCTTACTGCACAGTCCATTAAATGCATATAATCTACAACTTCCTTGAAATATAAGCCTGGTAAAGAAATTGAAAAGACCTTCAAATAAAGTAGATGCTATGACAGATGAGGACCTGAGATTCAGAGAAGGGAAATGACTTAACCAAAATCACTTAGCTAATTAGTATAGTAGACACAAGATTAAGTTGCTGGTCTAGAAGTTCTGATTTCTAGTCCAGTGTTCCCTTCACTGAAATTTTACTGCCTTCTAGTGTTTTCCTTCTAACTACACCAGCTTGAATGTCATTCTGAGGGGTAAGAATCTTAAAAATCTAACACTCAGAAGAACTGAGTTCCAACCTTTCCTTTGACATTTGATATCACAATGAGGAGGACTACTAATAATATCTGACATTTAAATAAAAAATTAAATAGTATTTTAAGGTTTGCAAAATACTTTATGTACATTATTTCATTTGAGCCTCAAAATAGCACTGGAGATAGGTTTTTTATACATTTACATTTTTATACATTTACAAATAAGGAAACCAGAAAGATTGGATCATTGGTATCAAGCTCCAGTAGAAGTGGAGTCCATTCATTTGTACATAAGGATCCCTGTGGGACTCATATTGATTTAGTTTTAAAAGGCAATATCATCTTTATTTTATTTTTATTTATTTTGTTAAATATATTCCAATTATATTGTATTCTGCTCTGGGTCCATTCAAGAGTGTTATCATGTTTGACACCTCTGGGATAGATGACTTACACAGAGTCATAAAGTTATCTACTATTCACATTTATAAAGAATTTTATGGTTTATGAATACTACTATATGACCATAAGTAACATATTTTACTTTTTGAAGCCTCAATTTTCTTATTTATAAAAGGGGAGGAATGTAATAATAAAATATAATACCTACTTATGAGGTTTGTCTTGAGGAAAGTGCTTCAAACCTTAAAGTACTATTGAAATGTGACATTATTATTAACGTCAGCATGAAGAGTGTAGTAAGGGAGGACCTTTAAGAATCTAGGCCCCTTGGGGTGGCTAGGTGGCACAATGGATAGAGCACTGGCCCTGGAGTGAGGAGTACCCAAGTTCAAATTCAGCCTCAGATGCTTAATAATGACCCAGCTGTGTGTCCTTGGGCAAGCCATTTAACCCCCTAAAAAAAAAAAGAATCCAGGCCCCTCTACTTTTTCCTCTTCCTGTAGGGTTCCTCCACTTTTTTTTTTTAGGTTTTTTTTTTTTTTTTTAAGGCAAACAGGGTTAAGTGGCTTGCCCAAGGCCACACAGCTAGGTCATTATAAGTGTCTGAGACTGGATTTGAACCTGGGTACTCCTGACTCCAGGGCCAGTGCTCTATCCACTGTACCACCTAGCCACCTCCGTTCCTCCACTTCTAAGGAAGAAGACTTAGATGATTATCTAGGCAAAGAATGCTCTGCCCAAGTGATAAAGAAGTGGTCTAGACTGAAGGGATTTGTGAAACAATCAATGACAGACTCCTCTCTCCATCCCTGACTAGCCTCTCATCCCACTGCCCAGGTTCAGGCTGGATCAAATACTTCTCTGCCCTCTTTTAAGCTAATGTGTTCACCAGGTCCAATGGGAGGTCAGATGGTCAGAGAAGGAAGCTTGCTTAGAGATAGAGGGTCCTCTTGGCCAGGCCCCTTGGCCCAGGTCGATATGGCTTTCTCTCTCCTTTTGTAGGAGTCTGGGGGATGGGGAGCCGTCTGGGCAGCTGTCTCTGAGCTGGCATCTGAACTGGGTGGGGGCCTGGGATTCCCAGGATAGCTCAGGGAAAGGGAGGGTGGGGAAAAGCAGGGAGAACATGAAGGAGGAAGAACAAATTCTCTTGATCATCCTTCCCACCCTCACTATTTCTGCTCAGATCTGAGAAAGAATTCCCCATTTACAAGGCGGGGGGGCTCCCCTAAGCTTTTCTTGCTAGCCTAGACTAGATCCTGGGATGTCTCTGTCCTGGGAGAATAGTCAGTGTGAGTTATGGAACTAAGGAGTGGGTCCGGTTCTCTTTTCCCCAGTTTTTCACATTGCTAAAGCCCTGACCTGCCCCAACCTGCCACTTTAAGGCTTGGAAACTGTCCGCCCCTCCCATCTCTGTAGCAGCTGCTTATCTGTGTCCCGAGGCAGGGGGAGGAGGAAAGAAGGCTCTGCCTCCTCTGGTGCCGGGACTTGGGTTCCGGGTCTTTTGGTCATGGAACTGAGCAAAGAACCGGAGGGAGGCCAGGTGAGATATTGCTCTGAGCTGGTGGGAGATGAAGGGGAAGGAACTTTAGGGGTCTGGAAAAGAGCACTTTGGCAGAACCAGGGATTCTTTGGGGGTGGGGATGAGGCATGGTCTTTTACTTGGGGAGATGCCATGGAGTTAATGGGCATCTTAGGGGCATGACTTTATCCTCATCCTTCAAGTTACTGAGGAGTAATGGTATTTATGTGCAGGTGACTGGGGTAGGGGAAAGAGGCCAAGGACTGAGGGTCAGGTGTGATACAATCATCAGATTAGGACCTACAAGACCCAGGCCTGGGAACCAGGTTCAGGAGAGTTGTCTATTCTTAGTGAGATTGGAAATTAGCCCCACCCATTGGCAAAGTGCCCAAGGCTCATGTTGATTTGGGGCCAAGGTAGAAAGGAGATGATAAAGTTGTATACTTGCACATATGTATTTCATAACACTCTTGGTCAGTGCACATGTACCTGTCTGTGTATATCTATGATTTTTACACATGTGACTGTCAGCATGGCCGAGGGTCCACAGGTGCCCATTGAAATGTAGAATGAAAAGCGAAAGGAGGTCAGGGCAAGGGTGGGGAGAAATGACTGCTCATGAGGCAGACAGGAGGAAGTGTCTTTGCTACTCAACCCATTTTAGGATTAAGTCCTTCCTTTTTCCTCGCTTTCCCATTCTCCCAGAAGAGTTAACCATCTCCTGCTCTGTCAGTGAGGATGAGTGTTAGTCTTCCCATTGGCATGAGAATGGCAGCAGAGTTGTCATAGTGGATAGAGTTTTGGAATTAGGTTGGAAGACTGGGAGAATTTAGCTGTTTCCCTGTCCTTTGGATCTCTCCTTATCTGCTAAAACCCCCTTCTTGTGCCTACAGTGTGAATCTGACTTTGGGAAAGGTCCTAGGAGCTCTCCTTCATTGGAAAGCTGGAAGGAATCTGAGATGCCAGATAGTCAATCTCCTCATTTTACAGATGAGGAAACTGAGGCTTTCAGCATTACAATAACTTGCTAAGGCCACAAGTCTGTAGGCATCAGAGCAGAGGAGGACCAGATGGTGTCCCAAGTCTCATTTGGTTTCAAATTCTAGGACCCAAGTTTCTCATCATTTGGGTGATGGGAGTCATGGCTAGACTTGGAGATGGGGTGTGCTATATCTTTAGTGTTTCTTGCTCTCTCCCCTTAGGAACGCCAGAGATTAGAGACCATCCTGAACTTGTGTGCCGAGTACAGCCGGGCAGATGGGGGCTCTGAGGTAGGGGAGCTGCCCAGCATTGGCGAAGCTGCCATGGCCTTGGCACTTGCGGGCAGAAGGCCCTCTCGGAGCCTGCCTGGGGGAAGCGGGACCTCCGGACGAGGCTCTGAGGAACCCAGTGGAGCCACCCAGAGGCTCTGGGAGAGTGTGGAGCGCTCTGATGAGGAGAACCTGAAGGAAGAGTGTAGCAGTACTGAGAGTACCCAGCAAGAGGTGAGGGGGCAAAATCCCAGGACTGGAGACAGAGACACGGGCGGGGGGAGGGGAGGTTTAGCGCAAAGGACAAAAATCAGATTTGAGATGAGAACTCAGGGGGATGGAGGAAATCTGAGGATGTGAGGAAGGGCAGGGGAGGATGGGAAGGAGAGTTCAGATGAGAAATAGGAAGGGAAGAGATTTGGGGAGTGGAGATCAAAATGGTGTGTGGTCATCAGACTTGGGGACAAGAAGAAGAAAAGCCTGGATGGGAAAAATGAGGTTCCAGGAAGTAGGTAGAGACTTTGGGATAAGGTAATAGGATAGGGTGAGAAGAGGGTTGGGATGATACAATGTAGGAAAAAAGGAGGCTAAGGATATGGGATGAGAGGAAGAGGAAGGAGATGAGGGGAAGAGGGAAGGGATGAGAGGTGAGAGGGGTTGTTGAATATCGAAGGGAGGAGAAGTGGGGGGGCATAGTTTTCTAGGTTTCTTAGACCATAAACTTTTTATGACCCCCAACTTTGGCCTTGAAGCCTCACCTAGGCTTGGCATTCCTACTATAAATCATTACTCACCTTAAATGAGTCAGCTTTTTCTGTGGGGTCCCCTGGGGTGGGGAACTTGAGGGAGGGCAATGCAGACAGCTGTTTTTCCCCAATGTCTTCCAGTATGACACCCCAAGGAGGGCCAAGATTTGACCCAGTCCCTCTTAGTTTTGTCTTCTTCATTTTGCAGCATGAAGATGCTCCAGGCTCCAAGCTCCAGGGTGAGGTGTTGGCCCTGGAGGAGGAACGGGCGAAGGCCCTTGGGCGTGTGGAGCAACTCAAGGGCAGAGTAAAGGAGCTGGAACACCAGCTGCAAGAATCGGCAAGAGAGGTGAGTGCTCCTTGTAGCAGTCTGGCAGCCTCCCTTCTGCCAGACCTGGGATTCCTCTGGTTGTGACACAAACCCTGACTGTACCCACAGGCTGAGATGGAAAGGGCGCTGCTTCAGGGGGAACGGGAGGCAGAGCGGGCACTACTGCAGAAGGAACAGAAAGCTGTGGACCAGGTGCAGGAGAAACTACTGTTGCTGGAGACTGGCATGCAGAAGGAGAGGGACAAGGTAACCCGAAAGTGGGCACCTCAGCCATGTCTGCCCATGAGAAATGGAAATTTGGTGTCGGTATTACCCTCCCCACCAGAGAGGGGGCTTCTTTATGCCACTTCATAGGTCCATGGAGCCTTGTCCCTCGTGGAGGATGCCAGCTTGGGCAGGGGCACTGTCGGGGTGCTGGGCTGGTATTTGGGCCTCTCCTCTTTCTAGGTCTCTCTCTGCTGCCTCTGGGCGCAAGGACTTTGCCAAATGCTGGCTTCCCCTGGGCACTTAATAGGTACCTGGGTTTATCATTTGCAAGGTTTAAACCCCCTTTTTGGTAGAGGAAGCACCATTGGAACAGTGGTAATTCAGTTTTCGATGTCTCCCCTGGGCCCAGCCCTAGTGCTTGGTGTCCTAGCAATTGATACCCAGACCCAGGGAATATAGATCTTTCTCTCAAAAATGACCACCCATGTTGCCTTCTTGGTCCCCTCTCCTTTTGTGCCCCCACCCCACCCCCCAGTGCCTGTCCTCTGTCTGGAAAATGTGGTTTTCCCCACTAGATAGTCCTAGCTTTCTGCCCCTGAACTTTTCAGATCTTGTGCCAGCCTGCAGGGCCACTCCGTCCCACAGGCGCCATGCCAGCTGAGCCTGAAGAGCCCAACATCGTGCCAAGGGGTCTGAAGTGAAGAGGGGGGCATTTGTTTCTGCACCTGACATTATTTTTCTGAGGGTCTTTCTCCCTCCTGGAATTTTTGCAAGTCTTTCTTCTTCTTCCTCTCTTTTTTTGAGGAACTGTTTTTTTTCTTTGATATTTTTTCTTTTTTGGAGCATTGGGCTCTGGGTCCCCCAAACCACACTCCCAAAGTCTGTGCCAGATTAATCCCATGCTTGCCAGCCAGGCCTGCAACTAACACCCTCTCTAATGATTGTCATGGGCCCACTGTAGGCCCTTCGCATGCCATCCTAACCGCCAGTGCTGCCCTGGGTAGGAGTTGTGCCCACCGCCCCTAGGGCAGCTCTCTGGCTTTGCCCACTTCTGCACTAACTCTGTGGGCACCTGTGTGCCCTGACCTCTTCCCTCTAATGCTATTTCCTTCTCTTCTTGGTGTGGGACCCCGGAGCCCCAGAAAAGGATGGGGGGAAGGGAGCTGCAGCATTGGGTGAATGTGCCTCTAGAAGGGCCTTGACACAAACCACTTTTTAGCGTAATCACCATCAGGAACTTTGTGATACCTAAGGGCTTGTTCTGTGAGCCCTGTGACGGGCAACATGGTTGTGGGGGAAATGCGAAGTTTAGGTAAGACCCAGACCCTGCCCTCCTGGAACTTGCATTCTGGTGGGGTTAGTGGAGAATAAGGAACGGATAGAAATAACTGGCTATATAGCATTACTTAATAAGTGCATTAGAGCTGCAAAACAGATTGGGACCTACAGGGGATCAGAAAGAACAGGAAGAGTGGCAGGGATGGTAAAGAGCAAATGCGGCGAGGAAGGGGAGACAATCAGCCCAGCTCCAAGCTGTTTGACCCTATGTCTGGGACAAAAAGAGCCTGGAAGAGATGACATAACCAAGTTAGGGCCCCTGCCATAGCTTCTTTCCTGGTCCAGATCCTTTGTCGTGGATCCCTTTGGTGAAACCCTCTCAAAGCCATGGTTTTAAATGCATAAAATGAAATACAGATGATAACAGTTACGGTTACATGATAACTGTTATATTGAGATTCAGTTATTAAAATATTAAAACATAAATTCACAGAGCCCAGGTTAAGAATCCCAGCACTAGACTCATTTTTGGGGTACTGGGCACTTTAGCTGCTGGGACAAAGGATACAACTGGAGAGGCAGACACTCTAAAAGAGTTGGTGCCCCAGTTGAACTACAAAGCACATTAGAAGGCTAAGTCCAAAAAGAAAGAGAGGAAGGTAATCTGTGATCCAAGAGCTGGCAGGCAGGGGAGGACAGTGCCTCCAGGGAGGAAGATCTGTGTGCCCCAAACCTCCTTGGCAGCCCGGACCTATACTTCAAGCTTTGGTTTATTTGGTGTTTCAGAATTCAAGCTGGTACCTAGGATTTAATGGCCACCCCCTTAGGAGGGCTTGCCTTCCCCCGGGATTATTTAGAGGGTCTTCCCAGCCATGAAGGGGCTAGCTGATTAGCCTTAATGAACTCTTCTTCCAGCTAGGCTCCCAGGCTCGGGAGTCAGTAATAACCGTTTCTCCTCTGCCCATCCTTTCCCGTGGGGTGACTCATCAACTCCTCCCCTCTTTCCCACCCCCACCCCAAAGGTGTCATCTCTCCCCAGACTGAGCCATCTACCCTCCTCCCCTTACCCATTCCTGGGGCTCTGATTGCCATGGCAACGGCCACACTAATTGCAGTCCTCAGCCCAGCCCATGGTTCAGACCTCAGATGGCAGCATCTCTCTACATCCTGGGTGGGAGGGGAAAAGAAGGCTGAGTGAGGGGTGGGGGTGGGAGGGTGGATAGAGGAGAGGGTGCTGGGGTCCCCTCCTCTGTGTCAGCTGCTGCATTAATATCCTCAGCTTTCCCTCCCCCTCCAAACATCCATCCACTAATTTAACTCCCTTTCCCAGGTTAGACTTTGGTCTCTGGGTGCTGGTGGGTGGGAAGGTGGGAGGGAGCCAAAATCTCATTTGTGATATGGAAATAAAATCGTGGCTACATTTGGTTTGGCAGGAAAACCAACCTGTTGGCATCAGGGTAGGAACCACATAAAATATTCCAAATCTGGGAATCTCCCAAGACCAAAGCCCAACCTAATTCCCTTCTCCTCTGCTATTATTCCTCTCTCCTTTCCCTCCACATTCCCTTTTCTGCCCCTATCCATAATGCCCCACCTTTTCTCTTCCCCATCATTCTTTTCCTCTACCCTAGTCCCCACTTGGATTTTTCTCTCCCCTCATCTCCTTCCCTTCTTTTTTCTCCTGGATTTTCTTCTTTATTTCTTCTACTCCTTCTTTCTCCTTTCTTTTTATCTTCCTCTTTCTCTCTCATCTCATCTCCCTTTGTTCCCTTTTCCTCCCTCTCATCCTGTGCCTCTCATTCTCCATTTCCCTCTCCCCCCACCCCATCAACCCCCTTCCCTTTCCCATCCCCAGCCGCATGGCATGGAGTTAGAAGTGTGTGTTCTGTTTTTCCCCTTTTTGTGTTGTATACCCCTTCCCCCCCACCTCCCTCCAGGAGAGGGTGGACCTGGCCGTGGGACGGAGTGAGCTGGAGGCCCGCCAGGCGCTGTATGATGAGCTCAAGACACAGCTCGATAACTGCCCCGAGTCTGTTCGGGAACAGTTACAGGAGCAGCTGAGAAGGGTCAGTTTCACAAACCGCTAGCCCCGTCCTGACTCCCCTGTCATGATCTTGGAGCTGTCCTCAGGGACCCTTCCTCAAGCAGAGAAGAGAGCAGAGCGGACATTGCCTTCGACAAGATGGCAGTACACCGGA
This sequence comes from Macrotis lagotis, assembly GCF_037893015.1. Taxonomy (NCBI): domain Eukaryota; kingdom Metazoa; phylum Chordata; class Mammalia; order Peramelemorphia; family Peramelidae; genus Macrotis; species Macrotis lagotis. Next base: position 642,334,797 of record NC_133658.1, read on the forward strand.
CGAGCCTCCCCTCCAGGGCTCTGCAGAGGAAGGGTCAAGCAACGTCTTGGCCTTTTCCATTTTCCTCTCCCCCTCATTCAGTTACATTTTTTTTGTATTTCCTGCCACCTTTGACCTGGGCTCCAAGATGCCCTTTTGGTACAGATGAAGGGGCATAAGGCTAGAACTGTGCCCAGGGGGAGGGGGGTGGGTATTTTTTTCCTCCCAATCCCAGAAACATCTTGCTACCTAGAACACCTCTTTGTAGCCCTTGTACTTGCTACCTCCCTGGTAGTCTGGTCCACCAGGCCCCAGACTTGCACAACGGACTACAACTGAGTCCCAACCTCTTCCCCAACCATTGTTATCAAAGGAAGCCGAGGTTCTGGAGACAGAAACGAAACTCTTTGAAGACTTGGAATTCCAGCAACTGGAAAAAGAAAGTCGCCTGGAAGAGGAGCGGGAGCTGGCTAGCCAGGGACTGCTCCACAGTAGGGCAGAGCTACATCGGAGCATTGCCAAGAGAAAGGTAGGACCCCCTTCTCTCCATTCCAAACCCTTTCCTCTGGACCCCTACCTCCTCAGGGAGTAATCAAGTCAGCTATACTCAGTTCTGATCTTTTTGTGGGTCTGGAGCCCTGTCTGGCCAAGTGGATTGGGAGTTGGCAGCCTGGAGAAGAGCGTCAGTCAGCAAGTATTTATTAAGTGCTTACAATATATCAAAACCCATACTAAATGCTAGGGATACATAGCTAGGGAAAAACATGGTCCCCATCCTAAAAAAGTTCACTTTCTAATAGGGAAGACAACTTGTAAGTAACTGGATTCACACATACTCACTAGATGGGAGGTCATCTGAAAGGAGATTACACAAGTTGCTGTAGTGCCTAGGAAGGACCTCTTGGAGAAGGGGAGATTTAAGCTGGGTCTTGGAAGAAGTCAGAGAAACCAAAAGGTGGGAGTGAAGGGGGCCAGGCATGGTGGAAAGCCAAGGTAAGAAGCAGGGAGAGAGGAGCTACAGGCAGGCCAGTAAAGCCAGATTCTAGAATGTGTAGAAGGGACTAAGCAGGAGAATAATGGAAAGGTAAAAAGGAACCAGTTCATGAAGGACTTTAAATGCCAAATAGAAGAGTCTTGATTCTGGAGGTAATCAGAGCCCATTGAGCAAGATGTCAACTCTTCCACTTAGAAAAATCCCCTTGGCTGCTGAAGGGAAGATGGATTAGAGCAGGGAGACTGGGTAGGAGATGATCGCCATAGGCCTTGGTGAGAGGGATGAGGCTAGAGATGAGCACAGGGAAAGCAAAGGACATAGTGTGAAGGTAAGAATGATGAGCTTCAGCATCCAAATAGATATGTGGGAGTTGAGGATGAAGCTGAGGTTTTGAGCCTGGCTGCCCTTCAACACTAATAGTGGATCTGGAAGAGGAAGTGTTTAAGAGGGAAAGGAATTCTTTTTTTAGACATTTTAACTTGGAGTGTTTATGGTACGTCTAGTTCAAGATGTCCAAGAAGTGGTTGGTGACGGAAGCCTGGAGTTCATTCAGGAGAAAGACTAAGACTGGGAAAAAGTCTAATCTCCCCCTCTGAGAGACCCAAGTAGCTAAAAGCAGCTGAGGAAGGCCTAAGAACTTCCATAGTGTAAAATAAGAGAGAAAAATAGATTAGAGGATCATTTTTGAACAGGACCGAAGATTCTGTCTCAATTCTTATCTAGCCCCTTGGAAGGAGGATGATTTTTGAGAAGGCTTCCTAAGAGTTGTCATTTTTCAGTTGTTTCTGACTCTACAAGATGTCATGGACAAAATCTTGGGTGTTTTCTTGGCAAAGATACTGAAGTGGTTTTTTTCTTTTCCTTTTCAGTTCATTTTATATATAAGAACTGAGGCAAATAGAGTTAAGTGCCTAGGGTCATTCAGTTAGAAAGTGTCAGAAGTCAGATTTGAATTCAGATCTTCCTGGCTTCAAGTGCAGGTCTTTATCCATTGCAACACCTAGATGCCCCTCCAAGAAGAGACAAAGGCTGAACAAGACTTTGCAGGAGATGAGACTTGTAATTTAGTTTGGTAGGAATATGACCTGCACTGAATGAATGACTTTGAAACAGGAAGAGAAGAGCAATATATGAGCAATATAGGTTTGTTGAGCTAGAAGAGACTCCATGTGAGGGAAATTATAGGAAAGGAGAATAGTGACACAGAAGAGGCAAGCAGGAAGGGCCTTGAAACTCAGAAGATAAATTTGGGAATGACTGGGAGCTAACAAGTTAGCCCATTTTCTCCCATTTCTTCCTTGTGAACTCAACTGATTTCAATTCATTTTCCCATCTTTAGTTATTGCTCTGGGAGGGAAGATTGGAAGTAGACACTAGGTAAACTCAGACAGGCAACTAAACAGTGTAGTGACTGGTAACAGGAATACTCTGAATTCAAATCCTGCCCTATCCACTTACTATTTATATGACCCTGGGCAAGTCACTTCACCCTGTTTGCCTGAGTTTCCTTATCTATAAAAAGAGCTGGAGAAGGGAAAGTCAAATCTCTCCAGTATCTTTGCCAAGAAAACTCCAATGGGTCACAAAAGGTTGGACAGGCCTGAAAAATGACTCAACAACAAACAAAAACAACACAGAATTATAATGAAGATAGAGTGAGATAATGTGTGTGTGTATATATATATATATTATATATATATGTATATATATATATGTATGTATGTATAGCACTTTTCAAATATTAAAGTACCATATAAATATCATCATCATCATCATCATCATCGTTATTATTATTATTAATCAGTCCTCCAGTCTGATGTTCTATGGGGAGAGCCACAAATTCAGTTATATTTCATGAGTAAAATTTAGGTGCATTATCTGTGCCAAGTTGATCTGTACATTTTATAATCTTAAAACAGTTGGAAAACTGTCTTTAACCATCCTTCAGTGGCTCCAGAAGGGTGTCCCTTCTGGCTATAAAGGTCATAACTCATAAACATCTTTTCATCCTTGGTGATGCACATCCTCATCTTTCCATAAAGGACCTATCCAACATGTGGGTGACCTTCCTCCTTTTTTTTAAAAATGCTAGTGCAGTGTTCGGTCTTCTTTACTTGTTATGTGATATACACCATTTCTTTTAGGTTTTTGCAAGGCAATGGGGTTAAGTGGCTTGCCCAAGGCCACACAGCTAGGTAATTATTAAGTGCCTGAGGTCAGATTTGAACTTAGGTACGCCTGACTCCAGGGCCAGTGTTCTATCCACTGCACCACCTACACCATTTCTTACATGCGAGTCATTGCTGGCTCTAATCACAGCCAACCTAACCTCCCTGCCCCCTCCCCTTCCATCCTACCCTATTTGAGTTGGTTCCTGAAATTTTGATTCTTCTGACATCAAGGTGTTATCCTTGCAATGCAACACAGCAACACCAAAAAGATATCTCTATTATTCTCCTGTTGAGGAATAGTATCACCACCTAGAGAATAATGATGTTTAAAAAACTAGACTTTTATTGCATGGAGTAGTAGAATTAGTGTAAGAATTTCAGTTTCCCAAATGACAGCTAAGTGGTGTAGTGGATAGATTACTGTGCCTAGAGTCTGAAAGACTCCTCCTCTGAGTCCAAATATGAACAAATCACTTCATTTCCTCATCTGTAAAAAGAGTTGGAGAAGGAAATGGCAAACCTGTATCTCTGTATCTCTGCCCCCCCAAAATTCCAAATAGGGTCACAGGTAGTTGGATACAACTGAAAAATTTTATTCAGTCCTATTTCCTACTCTTTTTAAATTCTGGGCCCTCTTCACTGTGTATACATGCATACACACGCACATACACACACACACACACACAGACACATGTGCTTAGACACAATGGGCTTTCCATCTCACCATTTGACATAGTCTGGGCAATGGATACATCTGTTTGGTGTTTCCTCATGCATTGCTAAGGCTACTCTCTTTTTAGTAACTCTGAATCTTTCTGAGAAATTTCTGGGGACAACTAAGTGATGAAGTGAAGAGAAGGCATTGGCCCTGGAGTCAGGAGTACCTGAGTTCAAATCCAACCTCAGATACTTAATAACTACCTAGCTGTGTGACCTTGGGCAAGTCACATAACCCCATTGCCTTGCAAAAACTTAAAAAAAAGAGAAATTTCTGGGATGATCTGGTACTTGATGCAGCCATCCTAATATCATCTGCCCTCAGGAATATTTGGAGAACTTCATCTCTAGGAAATTAATTTTTTTATTTGGATGACATACTAGGAATCCTCCCTGGCCTTAGTGATAGCAAGTGTCTATCTGGCTATTTTATCCTTCACATGATGTTGGCAAAAGATTGTTATGGTTGTATCTATAGTGGAATCAATTATAATCATATGCATGGGAAACTTTGCTGGAGAAGAATCCTCAAGGCTGTGTTTTGCTCCACCAAGTCAAATAGTTTTTTGTAATCATCCCACAATAGACACAAGAGGATCTTACATGTTCTCCTCTCAGGCAGCTGTGTTATTATGAAAATGTGCTCTGCTGAGCAGTCATCTATGAAAGCCTAACTGTTCCCTTCTCATGCTTTCACCCAAGGATACCCTCAGTCCACGTGTGGACCATTTTCATAAAGATGCTCTAGCAATGACAAACTGTCCATTGGGATGGTAATTGCTGATGTCTTCTTAGTCAGTCTTTGAAAAAAAAAATGAAAACCAAGTAATCTTTTCCATCATTTTAAATTTTCCCTTCTTTGAGATATTTTAAAAAATGGGTCCTTGAATATCACTCTTTCCTATGTCATCTTCTTAGGTGTCATTTTTATTTCCCCAGATACTATTTATTAAGTGCCATTGACCAAGGCATGGAATAATGAGAGTGGATTTCTGTAGATGCGCTAGCTGACTTGTTCCAATGCAAATAGAGCTATTGTTCTTCCTCCAGTTTAATCTTGGAGATAATTTGGCTTAACTGGATCATGTGTAATTTTTTTTCTATAGGATCATTTCTCTCTCCATTGCCTTTTGTTGTTCATTTGTTTGTTTTTGAAGTGATAGTTTTGAATTTTCTGTTACCTATTTCTATAATATTTTGTAAATAAGCTTTTGCTTTAAATTAGTATCACTGTTGGCTGCCCTGTCTCTCTTGCTAAACATTTTCTGGCTAAGGAATTTTTCTAGACTCTTTTGGTGTTCTTTTGGCAACTATTTTCATATTCATTAAATTTCTCTAATAAATACTTATAATAAGAATCAATATTTTTTTCTGTTTCTTATTTTTAGTGTTATATTCTTTCTTAATATTGGCTAATCAGAGATCTCCTTTCCCTTGGCTCAATTTCCCTTAGTTCAATTTCACTGGCATTTATGAATTACCTCCTATGTGCCAGTCACAGCGCTAGGCTCTGAAGAGATAAAAAAATTGAAAAAATTCTCTGAGTTCAAAGAACTTACATCCTGCTAGGGGAAAACAGCATGAATTAATTAAATGTAAAATATAGGTTCCTTCTGGCTCTAAAAGTAAATGAATGTGATTGGAATATAGATTGATTGCACAAGGGAGAATAATGTGAAATTTAATTAAATTAGAACCAGATTGTGAAGGACTTTAAATGTCAAACAAAATCATTTGTATTTTTACCCTAGTAGGTAATAAGTCTTCTTGAGCAAGGTTAGTGACAGGATCAATCAGCCTTTCTCAAAGGCATAATCGTAAGTATTTATTAAGTTCCTACTTAGTTTCAGATACTCTGCTAAGTGCTGGGGATACAAAAAGGTACAAATAGTATCTTGGTCTAATGATCAGATCTAGGCTTTGTAAATATAATTTGCCAGTTGTGTGGAGAGGACAGCTTGAAAGTAGCATGAACAATTGGGAAGCTATTGTTTTAGTCCAGAGGTCATGAGGGGCTTCATGAATCAGGATGCTGGTCACATGAGTTGAGGAAGGGATGGATTCAAGAGATGTTCTGGGGTCAGAATTGACAACTGCTCACTGATTGGTTCAATTAGTTGAGGGAAAGTGAAAAGTGGAGGATGACAGGTTGTGATCCTTGTTTACCAGAAACATGTGATGGTGTCCTTAATAGAAATAGTGAAGTTTAGAGGAAGGATTAGTTTAGAGAGCAAGATAATGAGTTTGATTTCAAACAAATTGACATATAATAATAATAAACCTATTAAGTTATGGAATATCTTATATAAAGTGTTTTATTAATCTTATACAAATGTTTTTATTGTTATATTATTTATATAAATATTTGATTTTTGTTGTTGTTATTATTTTCTTCAGCAAGAAGATGTAGTGATGTGCACTGAGCTCAAGAGAGAGTTTGGGCTGAATAGTTAGATTTGGATGTCCTCTGCCTATGATAGTTAAATCCATGAGAGTTGATAAGGAAACCAAGCAAGACTATAGAGAGATGAGATGAGGGCCCAAGACATGGATGAGAATCCTGTACAAGAGCCTGCAAAGAATAAAACCTGGAAGGAGGAATGTTACTAAAACCCAGGAAAAAAGAACATATCTAGCATGGAGAGGTCACTAAGGCCAAAGTCTAAGAAAAGATCATGGAATGACCTTGGAAAAGTCAGTTTCATTTGAGAGGTCAGAAACCAAATCATAAGAAGCTAAATATGGGGCAGGAACTCAGCCAGTGGAGGCAATGAAGGCAGATAACTTTTCTCAGAGTCTAGTTATTTAAAAAAAAAAAAAAAGAGGATGACAACTTGAGGAAATGGTAGAATCAAATGAAGTTTGTTCTTGTTTTCAAAGAATGGTTGAAATCTGAGCATGTTTATAGGCAACAGGGAAGGAGCCAGTGAAGAAGGAGAGTTTGAAAATTAGGGAGAAAGGGAATAATCAATGAGACAAGCTTTTAGGAGGATATAGCAGCAGTTGCCCAAAGGAGAAAAGGGGGTAGGGAGAAGGACCAGTAAAAGATAATAATCATCTCTTAAGAGGAATAATTAAGCCTCAACTATATTTCACTTCTAAAATTGGCAAAAGATATCCCCTCTTCCTCCCAGGCTGTAAGGATTTCAGTTTCAGTTTCCCCTCCTCTTGCTTCCCCACATTACTATCTCCCTTTATCTGCCATGACATCCCCTGGCCCCCTCCTTGCCAGTCATATCGTTTGTTCTTCTCCCAGCCTACTGGGAATTCCCTTTTTCTTTTAGAGAAAAATTGCAAGTTCCTCTAGTAAAGGTCTCATTTCTTTTTTATTTTATTTTATTTATTTTGAGTTTTACAATTTTCCCCCAATCTTACTTCCCTCCCTCCACCCCCCCACAGAAAGCAATTTGTTAGTCTTTACATTGTTTTCATGTTGTATATTGATCCAAATTGAGTGTGATGAGAGAAATCATATCCTTAAGGAAGAAATATAAAGTATAAGATATAACAAGATCAGACAATAAGATATCAGGGTTTTTTTCCAAATTAAAGGGAATAGTCTTTGAACTTTGTTCAAACTCCACAGTTCTTTATCTGAATACAGATGGTATTCTCCATCACAGATAGCCCAAAATTGTCCCTGATTGTTGCACTGATGGAATGAGTGAGTCCATCAAGGTTGAACATCACCCCCGTGTTGCTGATAGGGTGTACAGTGTTTTTCTGGTTCTGCTCATCTCACTCAGCATCATTTCATGCAAATCCCTCCAGGCTTCCCTGAATTCCCATCCCTCCTGGTTTCTAATAGAACAATAGTGTTTCATGACATACATATATCACAGTTTGCTAAGCCATTCCCCAATTGAAGGAATTTACTTGATTTCCAATTCTTTGCCACCACAAACAGGGCTGCTATGAATATTTTTGTACAAGTGATATTTTTACCCTTTTTCATCATCTTAACAGGGTATAGACCCAGTAGTGGTATTGCTGGATCAAAGGGTATGCACATTTTTGTTGCCCTTCAGGCGTAGTTCCAAATTTCTCTCCAGAAAGGTTGGATGAGTTCACAGCTCCACTAACAGTGTAATAGTGTGGGAGTGCCCTTTTGCTTCCTGTACCTCTGCTTAGGATGCCCCATTAGGATTCCCTTCCTTCATTCTTTTGCCAGACCTACTTTCTTTTCTTTCTTTTTTTTAAAAAAAAGATTTGATTTATTTTTTTTACAATTTTTCCCCTAATCTTACTCCCTCCCCCACCCCCAACAGAAGGCAATTTGCCAGTCTTTACATTGTTTCCATGGTATACATTGATCCAAATTGAATGTGATGAGAGAGAAATCATATCCTTAAGGAAGAAACATAAAGTATAAGATATAGCAAGATTACATAATAAGATATCAGGTTTTTTTTCCTAAATTAAAGGTAATAGTCCTTGGTCTTTGTTCAAACTCCACATCTGGATACAGATGGTATTCTCCATCGCAGATACCCCAAAATTGTCCCTGATTGTTGCACTGATGGAATGAGCAAGTCCATCAAGGTTGAACATCACCCCCGTGTTGCTGATAGCGTGTACAGTATTTTTCTGGTTCTGCTCATCTCCCTCAGCATCAGTTCATGCAAATCCCTCCACAGACCTACTTTCTTGTAGTTTTTTAGAAAGAAGCTTAAGACTGCCCCTGCTAAGAAGTCTTCACCCCATATGTGTATATATATATATATATATATATATATATATATATACACACACACACACACACACATATATATATATATATATATATATATATATATATATATATATATATATTCATCTAGTCTATTCTTTAACCTGCCAGCATCCTCATACTTTCCCTTCCTATACTCTGCCTATTATTGTAATGATGGGATTTGGGTAGGTTTCCTATTATAGACTGGAAGCTTCCTGAGGGTAGGGACTATAACATTGGAAGAAACAACTAATTTAGGATTATATACCTTGGTGGCCTATTGTACTTTGTCAAGCATTAGATCTTCCTAAAGCACAGGCCTGACCCCATCAATCTTGTTCAAGAATCTTTAGGGACCTTCTCACTGCCTCTGGGAGGAAATACAAACCCCTTTGCTGGACATTTAAAACTTTTTATGATCTGGCTCCAATCTTCTTTCTAAACTTATTTGAACAACTAGTCTGCTAAACTTGCTCTCCCTAGAGCTCAACATCCCATTCATGACTTTGGCGACTTTCTACAGACTGTCCCCCAGACCTAGAATACTCCCCTGCTCACTTCCACATCTTAAAACCTACCTCTTCTGGGGAATCTTTTTGATTAACTTATTTATTTATACTATCCTCTTTAAATTAGCTTGTATTTACTTATCTGGACAGCTTCCTGGATAGGGGAATGGTTGGAATCAGGAAGATTCATCTTCATGAGTTCAGAGTTGACACTTACCAGCTGTATCACCCTGAGCAAGCCACTTACCCCATTTACCTCAGTTTCCTCATCTGTAAAATGAGCTGGAGAAGGAAATGCTAAAACACTTTGCCAAGAAAACCCCAAGTGGAGTCCTGAAGAGTTGGACACAACTGGAACAATTCAACAAAATTGACTTTTTTATTGCATGTTCTATTCCTTAGTAACAGGGACACTCAACAGAATTTACTTTTCTATTTGCATGTTCTATTCCTTAGAAGCAGGAACTCTCACTTTTGTCTCTGTATTCTTCAGTGCTTCAAATATTGGAGGAGTTTTACAAATGTTTGTGGAATAGTATTAAGCATCCATCATGTCCAGTGTACTGTTGTTCTGTATCCTGATGGGTTGTCCTCTCCCCTTCCACAGGAGCGCCTAGCAGTGTTGGAAAACCAGGCTACTCAGATCCGAGCCCAGGCTGTCCAGGAATCTGAGCGATTGGCCCGAGAAAAGAACTCTTCCCTGCAGTTGCTACAGAAGGTACAGGGGGTTGGGAACCAGGAATGGGGAAGGAAGAGGCTAACTGGGGAAAGGAGTTAGGAACTGAGTTTGGGGTGACCTAGAAGGAGCCTTAGATGTCTTTTCTGTTCTGTCCTGGCTACTCTGGACTCCAGGAGAAGGAAAAATTGGCAGCACTGGAGAGACGATACCATTCACTCACAGGGGGAAGGTCTTTCCCTAAAACAACATCAGCACTCAAAGAGGTAAGTGAGGTCTGGGACTGGAGAGGTTAAGGGAAGCTCAGAGCCAAAGGGATTATCTCAGGACCTCTACAGTCTTTGGAGAGTGATTGTGTTTACGGATGGAGGAGTGGGCTGGGAGGTAAAGATGTTCAACTTGGTTCTCTATTAAGCCAGATATATGGCAGGAGGAAATTCAAGATACAGGTTCCCAACTGCTGCATTTCAGTTGTCCTTCTTATCCTAGGGGAGCCCATTGGAGTTGATATCCAGGCTGCCCCAGTGGGTGACATTGTTGAGGAACCTTAAAGTTCTAGAATATCAAACTGTTGATGGATTGAAGATGGGATTTTTGACTCAAGAGGCATCCCAGAAACTAAGGGTATGGGGTGACTGGCATGAGGGGTCACGAAACTGGGTGCCCAGGGATTGGAGGAAATTTTGCCTTCCTTGAGCATTGGACTTGAGTCTAGTTTTTATTTGTTTTTATTTTTAAAATTCTTATTCATATCTTTTGTTTTTGTACCACTGACATTTCCCTATGTATAGAACTATCTCCTATAACAAACATTTAAAAAAGGGGAAAATTCAGCAACATAAACCAACATGTATAAAAAAGTCTACCATTATATGTAGTGTTCCACATCAAGAGACTCCCTTCTGTATAGCAGAGGGAGGTAAGGACAAATTTTTTTTAATTTTTAATTTTCTTCCCATATACATGCAAAGATATCTTCTACATTCATCCTTTTGCAAACTTTTGAGTTCCACATTTTTCTAGCACCCTCTCTTCCCTCCCCTTTCCCATGACAAGTGAGCAATCTGATATGGGCTTACAGGTACAATTGCATTTAACATATTTTAAGGAAACATTATAAAATCTACATGTAACATAGGCACTGGGACCTTTTCCAAAAAGCAATCATAAATGTTTGCAATTCTATAAGGCAGAGAGTTCAAACCTTATTAATTCCATTTTAATGATGAGAAAGTGAGACTTAGGAAGTGTAAATGACTAGCCCTGGATAACATGGGTAACACAACTAGTCTATGATAAAGTCTCCACAGATCTTTCCTTCTGCTTTGTGGTTGCCTCAGGGTACTTGGCTTATATCCATGGGCCTGGAATTGGACCCTCAGGACTGGCCTAACCCTGGGATTCACACACATCTAGCTCTCTATCTCCCTTCACACAGTTTTAGTGGGTCCCCCCCCCCAAACTTCTTCCTTCCCCACACAGTATTTATTGGGCCTGGGGTTGGTGACTGAACTGAGAGTAAGAATGTGAGAACCCCCTACTTACCACAAGCCCTCTCTGTAGGATGAACTGCATATCTCTGAGTCCTCAGAGTTGGGGCTGGAGCCTGAGGCTCTGGGCTCCTTGCCCAGACCCTCCCTGCCCGGGGCCGCTGCTGGCCCCCTAACCCCACCCGCCTCCACCCAGCTCTGCCCCAAGATGCAAGAGGTAATCACTGCTAACTGCATGCCTGCTACCTGTCCTGCTTGGCCTTCATTTCTGCCACTCAGCCTTGGACAAAGAATAAAAACAGCAGTGTTGGTGGCAAGCAAGGATCATGCTTTGGCTCCAGAATTTTGAACTCTTTTGTGTGTGTGTGTGTGTGTGTGTGTGTGTGTGTGTGTATGTATGTGTGTGGTTGACCTGTGGCCAAACCAAATTTTGTTTGTATGCTCATATGTTGTATTTCACTCATCTCCTATCTTAAAGCAAAAAAAAAAAAAAAAAAATTCCCAGTTCTTCCTCTTCTCTTGTGATTTCTGGTATGTGGCCTGGCCCTGCCTGGAGATGTTTGGTTGGACTGTTGCTATTCAGGGCACCAAGCATCTAGGTACTGTGCCCTCTTCTCTGCCAGAACCTTTTACTGATCTTTGCTTGAGGTGTCTTCCTGGGAGCCCTCTTCTCCTCCTGATTGCCTCATGCTTTTACCTCCTCCTGTCCCCCATCTTCTCTAGAGTAGATGGGGGTCTAAGATGGTGCTCCATGGTATTTTTGCTAGTTTGCTGAAGCTGCATGAGTGTGTTACTGATATTGCACATACCTGCTATTTTTCAGTCATGTGAAAGTTGGAAATCTTGAACAAGGGGCTCTGATTTTCAGTGGGCATTGAGGGGGGAAGCTTATAGGCATTAACCTGAGACAAGCCCAAGACCCAATCTGGAGAAATGTGGTTACAGAAGTACTACAGAAGCCAAGGGTAGCAAAGCCTGACAACATGAAGACTGGGCTTCTTTGGCCATAGGGCTGGGTATAGCCAGGCTATGGAGACAGAAGCTGCTTTTAGGAAAGTGCCAAGTTTCCCTTCTCATGGTGGATCTTGTTGGGGAAAACTGAGCAGTTTCCTCTTTTCCCATCTCTGAATTTGGTTTTGTCTGCCTGGCATTGACTGTTGTTCCCTTGATTTGGCTTGGAGTGTTGGGTGCTTGCTGCCAGGGCAGTGTACTGCTAATTTCTTCTCCCTCCTCCTCCTCCTTGTTCTTGCCATGTGGTCTAGGAATATGTGAGCCTAGCAGATGTTCTCCAGCTCTGTGCCCGCTTGGACCCCAGTGCTTCTGCTCCTTCCCCCCACGCTCTCACTCTTTCCCTGCCTGCCAATGAGGTACCGACCACTGAATATACCCACTGATGTTCATTGTGGACCCCCGTTCTAGGTTTCTCTGGAGCTCATGCCCAAGGAGACATAGCACTGCTTAAAGAAACTACTTCCCAAAGGGGACATGACTCTGTGCCCTCAAGGGGAGGGGCAAGGGTGACTTGGCAGGGGATTGACATGTGGATGGATTAGAAATAGCTATTTTCTTTTTTCTTAGGATTTCTCAATGCCTATTCAGCAATGAATGGCATTTGGAAGGTTCTAGACCTTCTCCTGGCATTGTGAGAACATGTAGGGCATAAGAAACCCTACCTCCCTGGGTGCCTGGACACCAGCTGGCAGACAAACTCCTTGGTCCTTCATCTTCTTTCCTTTCCCTTACCAACCTGCGTGGGGGCTTCTCTTGAGCATTGCCTTTCTGCTAACTTCTCGCTTTCCCTCCCATGCCTTGTACCCCCAAGTATGTGACGCTTGAGCAGCTAAAGGAAATGTGGGGCAGCAGCCAAACAGGCACTGTGCCCATGTCCCCAGCCCCCACACTCGGCCCTCCCCTCTCAGGCTCTGCCTTCCGAGCTGTGCCTCAAGTCACCTGCCTTCCTCCTCTGCCGCCATCCTCCTCTTCTACTTCCTCCTCCGTCTTGCCCGAGGTTTGTGATTCCTGTATTGTTGCTTCTCCCTATCTCCTCCCCCACCCCATACAATCATCTGTGGGTGTGTCTGTGTGTGCCAATGCTGTGATGTGGCTCTTGGGGCTGCCAACCTCAGGTGCGTTGGACCCGCCTACCCCAGTTTGCAAGACTGCTGGGTTGAGCTGGCAGTGCCCAGAGCACATGGGTCTGACTGGTGGGTGCTGTCTTTAGCTTAAGGGTATTTCTGTGTCGATGGGGGTTCTATTTCCAAAGCCTCTGCTTCTCTTTGCTCTCTGTGTCTTCACTGTGATGGCTTTCTCACTGTGTTTCTCTTTATATTCCTTCACTCCCCACCCTTCTCTTTCCTCATTTTCATCTTTCTATTTCTTTCTTCCTGACTCCTCACCCTTCTCCCTTCTTTCCTCTACTTTTAACCTTCCCCTTCTTTCTCTTCTCCTTCTCTTCCTTTCTTTCTCCACGTTTCTTGCCTTTCTCATCCTTCCTCTGTTTTTCTTCCTTCCTTGCCCTCCTTTCTTCTCCTCTTTCCCCTCCCTCCACATCCCTCTTTTTTTCCTTCTCCTCGCCCTTCTTCCCTTCTCCCTCTCTTTCCCCCTTTTTCTCCAGATGGAGAAGCTGTTACTTCCTGCCCTAGACTTAGAGCAGTGGTACCAGGAGCTCATGGCAGGGCTCGGGGCTGGCCCATCCGCCTCCCCCCGCTCCTCCCCTCCACCTCTGCCCGCCAAAGCTTCCCGACAGCTGCAGGTAACACCTCCCCTTCCCCCACAACAATCCTGATGCCAGCTCTATTCCTTTCTGCTGTCTCTTATTCCTGGGGAGCTGTCACCTAGGACTAAATTGAGCATCCTTGGCTGAGAAGAATGAAAGTGGGACATGGGAATGGAGTTCCAGGATCTATGAGGAGCCTTTGGCAGAGAGATTGCCCCTGAGTCAAAAGCCAGGATGAAATGGCTCCTAGGAGTGAAAGTTCCCAAAGGAAATGCCCAATTGGCATCTCATCTAAGGGATTTGAACCAGGTTGGGAAGTAGGATGTAGATCAGTTAGTTAGTAGGTATTTATTGATTGCTCACTATATTCTCAGCACCATGTTATCTGTATGAGGTGGATTACACTCTGGCACTTCCCTCTGAACCCTAGATGATTTTCACTTAATTTTTTTATTGGGGTTGGTGTGGAGATGCCAATCCAGCTTCACTCTGAGTATATGGTTATGTCCCATAGGACTGATATTTCCTGGATCAAATTGGCAATATATTGTCTTATGATGTCCAAGGGAGAGGGCAGCACATATGAGGTCAAAACAATCATTTCTTAAATTATCAGATTACTCAATAAATTATTAAATTTGTTGAGCTCTTCTGTGTGTGGCTGGCTTTGTAAGCCAGGACTAAAAAAGTCAAACTCAAAACAGTCCCTACCCTCGAGGAGCTTACAGTCAAATGACACAACATGTATACATACAAAAAATATAGTCCTTAAATATAAAATGGTTTAGAGTCCTTGAAAACTGAGGTAGAGAACTGTTCTGCTGAAAACCAGAGAGGACTTAACTTTGGACAAAGAAGCAGCTACCTACAGTTTCTATAATATGAGGGACTCCCTACTCCTCTCAACAACCAGCCTGATACCAAAAACTTCAATAGTCTCTGCAACCTCTCCATTGAAGAGTAATTCCTCTGGGTTCAGAGAGGTCAAGGAAGATGAAGACTGAGCTTCAGTGGCCATCAGATTTTGCCCCAGCATTCATTGATTAGGAAGAGACTTTCAGTAGAGTAACAGGATGGACAGGAGGGAATGGGGTGATTGTAGATAATTCTAAAAATTTTGACAGAAAGGGAAGAAAAAAGAGTGAGGGAATAATAAGACAGGTGATGATTATTAAAGAATGGTAATGACTGGCATTTTTGAGGCAATAGGGAAGAAACTGAAAATGATGGAGAGTGGATAATCAAGGGCAAGCTCCTGGAGAAGATGGGGCGGGGATAAGATTGAGGGTACAAGTGATAGGGTTAGCCTTGGCTTAGGGAACAGCCTTCCCAGAGCCTGGAGCAAAGGAGGTGAGGACAGGTAAATGGATAAGGGGGTTTTGAGGTGTGGAGTAGGAGAGATGAGGGAGTTCTTGGTAGATAGTATTGGCTTTTGAATTGAAGTTGAAGTTATCTGCTGAGAGATGGGGAGGGGGGACATTGGGGAGTTGAGGAAGAAGGTTTGAAACAGGAGATTGTTTCATCCCCATGAGTTATAGAAACACAATTTATGATGCAAGGTGATTTAAGGGGGCAGTGGGTCCAGTTCATACTTGGACAGAAACCACTGCTATAATATCTCCATCAGGTGGGCATCCAATCTCTGCTTAAAGATTTCTAATATCCAGGAGCTCATAATTTATTCCATTCATAGGTGTCTGTGAGAGGTCTGAATTTGTCTCTTTAACCTTGCTCCCCATGACTCCTAGTTCTGCCATATGGGGACAAGAAAACAGTCTGATTCTACTCTGGGAACTTTGTGAGCCATTAATAACTTGGCAGGAATTAGTTCAGCAGATCTTTTCCAAGACCTGAATCAGAGTAGGTCTGGACAGGGATCAGAACTAAAAGTGGGACTAGCATCAAGAGATGCTGCTCAGGGAAGGCAGACCTCGGTGGGGAGGGGTAGTTAGAGTCAGGAGGTGGCCTGGGCTCCTGAAGTGAGATGACAAGGAAGACAAATGTCATTTTTAGGGACTAGCCCACCCAGGCAGAGGCTGCGATGGAGAGAGGCCAGGCCCTCTGAGCTCAAAATCCCCTTGCATGGTGGTGGGGGGTTTAAGTGGGGGCTTAGGTTGGACTGAGTGAGCTCTGTTCCTCTTTCCCAGGTTTACCGCTCCAAGATGGAGAGTGAGGCTGGCAGCCCCCTGCCTCGTACCCGCAGCGGGCCCATCCCCTCCTCCTCTGGTTCTTCATCCTCTTCCTCTCAACTCAGTGTTGCTACCCTGGGTCGAAGCCCCTCTCCTAAGGTCTGGGACTGGGGGGTTGGGGGTTAGCGAGGGAAGGTAAAAGTAGGGTATGTCTGAGCAGGTGTGTGGCCGGTTGGTATTCACATTGAAGAGAGGGCTGGGTGCAATCAAAATCATCAGAAGAGTTCCCTGGGAAGGTAGAAGGTGTGTCCAGGGAGGTGGGCCCTGGCAGGACCCTGATGGACTTTACTTCCCCCGCAGAGTACCCTCCTTACCCAGAATGGCACAGGGAGCCTGCCCCGGAACCTGGCAGCCACACTACAGGATATTGAGACCAAGAGGCAGTTGGCCCTGCAGCAGAAGGGTGAGTGCTTCCTGACTCCATGTGCCCACCCCAATGGACTTAATTTGCTCCTTCAGTAGGATACTTTTGTTTGAATTAGGATCCTAGGCAGCAGCAGGAGGGATTTAGGTGTATATGTGTGTGTGTGTGTGTGTGTGTGTGTGTGTGTGTGTGTAAATATGCATATGCATGTTTACACATGCACACTCTTGCACGCATACATCCATGCACACACTGTGTGTTTGAGGGCTTCTTGACCAAAAGGGGGTAGATTGTGGGCCAGGGGAAACAACACCTGGCACACCATAGGTATTTAACAACAAACTGAACTGACCAGGGATGTCGCTTCTTCCCTAGAAGCTCCGGTAAGTCGGAGAGATCCCCATGAGCCTAACTAATGTGGTTGGTTAGGTGCAACAGTTTGGGGTGCCCTCGGGGTGACATCTTGCACTCTGTACTTCGGGGACCCAGGAATCCCTGGTTTCTTTGTGCCTTCCTTCCTCGTCTCCCACACCCCACGTTTCAGAGTCCACGAATGTTTTGAAAGCCCACGTCTGTGCCTTTCTCTCCTCTCATCCCTTCTGTGTCTCCTCCTTTCTGCCACCCCCATCCTCTGTCCGGCTGCCCCGTGCCAGGCCAGTCACTTCCTGCAGAGCCCCTGCCTCTCGACGACACAGCAGGTAGAGCGGTGGGCACTATGGGCATTGCTTCTGGCCCAGCAGTTCCTCCCTCCCCCCCATGGCAGCTGCATGGCAGCAGGTCTCCCTCCCTGTCAAGGCTTTCTGCTAGGGCCCAAGGCTATTTAGGCTGGTGGCTCTTATGCTAATCCATTTTGGATATTTAGGGCCCTGGTCACAGAGGGTAATGGGAGTGGCCTTTACCCCAAGTTCTTGGGGAGGCATCCTGCCTCCCTTCTCAAGTCTGTCTCCTGTGTCTGTCCCCTATCAAGTACCCCTTTCCCTCCGCTGCTGCACCTCCTGGGCAGGGCCTGAGCAAGGCCTGCCTGGCAAAGCAGGAAACCTGCCTATGACTGGCATCGCTTTTCCCACCCCACCCCTCCAGGGGGGTCTGATGCATGTGCTCTACCTGGCCTCCCTCGCTCCTGGCTGCAAGATGGATGAGGCTGGCCAACTGTTGACCACTGGGAGGGTCTGTGGGATGGACATTGGTCATTGTAGAGGCAAGAGGTGGCAGGAATCTTGGGGAGTAGAGCAATCCCAGCTGATTGTGGCTAGGAGAGCTGGAGGCACAGAGCTGGCAGGCACCCGGAGCAACCTGAGGGCAGGCATCGGGGGGTCCTGCCAGGACCAGGAGCTGCCAGTGCTGAGCTAGGTCTCCAGGAGGCCTTCTCCACAGTCCTGCCACACTTATCCAGGATGCTGACAGCCCTCTCTCATCTGGGCATGGTGCCCACTGTGACCTCCTCTCCCCCATGCAGGACAGCAGGTGATCGAGGAGCAACGGCGACGGCTGGCTGAGCTCAAGCAAAAAGCAGCAGTGGAAGCCCAGTGTCAATGGGAGGCTTTGCACGGGGCAGCCCTCTACCCCCCAGCCTCCTCAGGCTTCCCCCCGCTCATGCACCACTCCATCCTGCATCACCTGCCGGCCACTCGGGATCGGGCAGAGGAGGGGGAGCATGCGTACGACACCTTGAGTCTGGAGAGTTCTGACAGCATGGAGACCAGCATCTCCACAGGAGGCAATTCAGCCTGCTCCCCTGATAACATGTCCAGGTAGCACCTGCCATGGGCATGGCCCCAGATCCTACTGCTCCAGTCTCAGTGCCCCCGGCTCAGCCCCAGTACACCCCACCCCCAGCGTTCCCAGCTCCAGTCCCAGGGATGCCTCCAGCTCCCTGGCTCATGAGCAACCTGACCCCGGCTTACCATGTCACCTCTCCTCCTCACCCCCTTCAGTGCCAGTGGAATGGACATGGGGAAGATTGAGGAGATGGAGAAGATGCTGAAGGAAGCCCATGCTGAGAAGAGCCGACTCATAGAATCAAGGGTGAGCCTGGTAGGGGAAATGGACTGCACTGGGAGGGAGGGGACAAGAGAATTGAATAATAGCTGGGTCTGGAGTCAGAAAAATCTGGAGTTTAAATCCTGCCTCAGAGGCTTACTAGCAGTGTGACCTTGGGCAAGTCACTTAACCTCAGTTGCCTCAGTTTCCTCATCTGTAAAATGAAGGTGCTAATAGAACCTACCTTCTACAGTTGTGAGGACCAGATGAGATATTTCTAAAGCACTTAACATATATCTGACTTAATAAAACTTGTTACTGCTTTTCCTATTTCCTCTGTGTCCTTGCTTCTTTTTTTATTTTTATTTTTTATTTTTGCAAGGCAACAGGGTTAAGTGGCTTGCCCAAGGCCACACAGTTAGATAATTATTAAGTGTCTGAGGCGGGGTTTGAACTCAGGTAGTTCAGGGCCGGTACTCTATCTACTGCGCCCCATAGCTGCCCCAATATCCTTGTTTCTTGAATGAACTAGCAAACAATTACACATTTACAGAACCCTACTCTGGGTATGAAAAGAAGGCAAAACCTTCCTGCCTGCTTTGGAGGGGTGGGAGATTATGAGCACCATAAAATAACTACAAAGTCATTCATTGTTGCTTTTGCCAATGGTTTTTTCTCTTTTTTAATCTTTGCTACAAAGGAAGCCTCTGTGGGCAAGGGAGGAGGAAGGGCTATATTCAGAAACGAAGATGAAATAAAAGTAAAAGATTAAATAAGATTCAATGTAAGATTAAAAATAAGATTAAATAAAATTAGATTGATTAAAAATAAGAAAAAAGACTATCAAGAACACAGAGATAAATAGGCCATGAGCCTTCCCCTCCTGAGTTTACATCTAGTAGAAGGAATTCTTGCCTCAGGACAAATTCATTTGAAGGAAAAGCATGGAAGGGTTGAATTCAGGTGCAGGTGTGCTGGGAAAGGTCTTCTGTCATTCAGAATCTTGTCCCTCTCTTCCTCTGAGTTTCAGGGAAGGGTCCCAAGAGAGGGATGGAATGGTGATGAGACCCTGGGAGTGTTACGACCAGGCTCAATCACTCTTAAGTGTTGGCCCAGACCAAGGATGAGTTGTGGGTCCACAGTCTTTAGAGGAAACACCCTCTACCCTGGGGAGAAAATGTGGCCCTCTCCTTCCCCCCCCCCCACTCTCAATGTCTGCACCCTGATGTCATCTTGGTTGACTTATATTAGTGATGATTCTGGTCACATTTTCATTTTGCAAAATATTTTTCCTATGAGTCCTCTCAGGTGCAAGTAATAGTGGGAATTTTACAGACAAATAACCTGAGACTTAGGAAACTGAAGTGATTTGTGCAGGGTTACACACATAATAATTGGCACAAGGATGTGAATGAGGTCTTTGGTAGTGATATATCTTAAAAGAGGTATATCCTGCTGGGCATATGAGTTGAGAAGAAGGATCCTTACATTGATTTGTTAGGAAGGCTGTGATTTGCCCTTATCCAAGGCAGCCAAAAGACAGGTGGTGATGAGTGACCCTGGGGCCTCACCTCTCTTCCTTCTCCTCACTGAGGTCACAGGAACGAGAGATGGAATTGCGGAGGCAGGCGTTGGAGGAGGAGCGCAGGAGACGGGAGCAGGTGGAAAGACGGCTCCAGAGTGAGAGTGCCCGCAGGCAGCAGCTGGTGGAGAAGGAGGTCAAGATGCGGGAAAAGCACTTCTCCCAGGTGTGTGGGCAGTGTGCATGTGTGGTGTTCCCAGGGAGGTAGACCTGAGACATCTATCTCAGTGGTGTGCCAGAGAGGAATCCTACACATGTGCATTCGTGTCATGTATGCAGGTGTCCATAGATGTTCATACATGTGTTTGTTGTGTGCATCTCTATGCACATAGTTACACAATACACACCTGTGCATATAGATGTGCTATCTATGCATAACATTCTGCAAGAGAAAAGAAGTGGACCTGTCATTTCATAGGCTTAGCAACTCCTCTTACTGCTGCTGGTTGGTACCTTTTCTTTTCTTTTTTTTTTTTTTAGGTTTTTGCAGGGCAAATGGGGTTAAGTGGCTTGCCCAAGGCCACACAGCTAGGTCATTATTAAGTGTCTGAGACTGGATTTGAACCCAGGTACTCCTGACTCCAGGGCCGGTGCTTTATCCACTATGCCACCTAGCTGCCCCTGGTTGCTACCTTTTCTACAATGTCCAGTCTCTATCCCTTCAGCACAGAGAAATCAAATTACTTGTTTGGGGTTACCCAGCCCTTTCAAGTCAAAAGTAGACTCGAACCCAGCTCTTCCTGGATTCCCAGCCACTTCTCTAGCTACTCTTCTTGCCATCTTTTCATCCTCATATGTTACCAGACTCTAAAACATGCTTTTCTTTAGAAGTTGCCCATCAATTCTTGTACATCTCACAAGTGATGTTTCATGACCCTTGGGGGAATAAGGAAGGTCTTGAGTTGTTTTCCCCAGTCTCTGCCAAAGTCAGGCCAGAGCTAGGGTTCTGGGGCCCCTTTCCTATGGAATGAGGCTTTAAAACTCAGGTATAGTATCATCTGGCCAGAGCTGGAGGATTGTGTTCAGTTTTTTGTACCATATTTTAAAATGGCCTCTGGAGTCCATCCAGAACTATATCCTGTGAGATACTGTCAAAGAAACTGGGAATATTTAACCTGGAGAAGAGAAGATTGAGTAGATGTGTGAAAGATATCGTTTCCCACATATTTGAAAAGCTGTCATATGGAAGAAGAATTCAGTTTGTTCTAAGTGGCTCCCAATGGGAGAACAAAGAGCAAGAAGAGTGGTGGATAGAGAGCCGGCCCTAGAGGCAGAAGATCTGTGTTCAAGTCCTGCCTCTGACATGCCCTGGCAAATCACTTAATTCCTTAGTGTTCTAGGCAAGTCTCTACTTCCCGTTTTTTGTTGGGGTTTTGCCCATAGGTATTTTGCCATTTTCGTCCTCTTGAGTTTGTGTCTTAGTCTTCCCTATAACCATAATAACTTTCTGTGGTCATATTTTTTGTTTATTTGGGATTTTTTGCTCACATCCATCTATCTATACATATTTATATTTATATAGAGATACACACACACACACACACACACACACACACATATTTTTGCCTTTTTCCCTTTCTTTGAAATTTGAGCTCAGTCCTGCAGGTGGAGGGGACACTATCTCAGATTCTTGTACTAGTAGCTGCAGGTCCTGGCTGTGCTGATGTTGCGCTGAGGCCCATGGGGACCCTCATGTCTGGGGATTGAGGGATGGGGTGGAGGGTAGCTGGAATCTATAGGAGTCTGGCAAGTGACCTGGTGTTGAGTTGGGGTCTTAGTGGTGGTGTCTGGTGTGTGCTGAAGCTCAGTGGGGTATTTCTGTGATAAGTCTTTAAGTTGTAGAGAAAATACTAATCTGTATTGATGATAGAAGTTGATAATTTCTAACAATGAGAATTATTTAGGTAATGAATTCTCTGTTCCTGGAAGTATTCAAACAGAGTAGAGGGTCACCTTTTAGGGATGGCATAGAGGGTATTCATGGGTGGCACAGAACATTGTGTTTTCTTCCCACTTTGAGATTCTTCCTTACTTTGATTATCTTGAGGAGTTTGCTAAGGAAATGATCTATTTAAATTTTTCTACTTAAGCTATCAAACTTGAAAACTAACCAAAAAATGCTGTTTGCTTTAGAACTTAATGTCAAAAATCTATCTGAAATGTGTGCCTGCTTTTCCTGACTTAGGAAGCAGTGTGTCAAATGGAGGGTTTGTTCTGAATATCAGTGGTGGCTGACCCTGTAGGAGATAGTAATGAATCGTTGCTTTCTCCAGGGCAAATCCTAGAAATTACTGGTTTTTGTAAAAATAGAAGACCCTGATCTCAGTTAATTTGTTATTGTTTGCGTCTCTCCTAAGAGGTTATTAAAAAGAGAAAAATCCAACCAAGGATATGAATCTTAGAATGTTAGTGTTGGAAAGACCCTTGTAAATTATCTAGTGCTTGACACATACGAGCCCTTGCACAGATGTGGAAACAGAAGTTAAGCAGTTATCTGGGTTCTGTTAATCAAGGACTTTCTTCACTGCTTATAGTGGAGAACATCTTGGAGTAGATAAGTACAGTAATCACGTTAGAAAAACTATGGGTTTCTGTATTCAGCCTATTGTTCCAAAGTAGTTTATAACTCTCCTCTCTTTTTATCCTTCCCTTTAGCTGTAGGAATGAGGAAAGAAGGAAAGAAAGGGTAGGGGTGATTGTCTCTTCATCAGAAGTGGAACAGTAGAGACCCAGAGAGGACCAGTGGTTTGTTCAATGTCACACAGCAAGTCAGGGATGGAACCAGAACACAAATCCAAATATCCTTGATTCTCAAGTTTGTGAAGGACAGAAGAATGGTGCTATTGGGATAAAGTGGGCAAAGATCATGGGAACTGCTTGAGAGTTTTGGCCTGCGAAGAAGAGGAGGTTCCCCAAGACAAATCATAACAAGGAGTGAGGTGCTACCCTTGAGATCCCTGCATCCTAGCTCCCTTCTCTCTTCCCATAGGCACGGCCCCTTACCCGATACCTGCCCATCCGGAAGGAAGATTTTGACCTGAAGACCCACATTGAGTCCTCAGGCCATGGTGTGGACACCTGCTTGCATGTGGTGTTAAGCAGCAAGGTCTGTGCATATGTTGGGTGAGGATTGGGGATTGGAGGGTAAGGGTAGGGAGACTCCCACATCTGCAGTCTCAGACACAGCTAGGATCCTCAAGAGCAATCCTGTTCCCCTCCCTTAGCTCAAATCCCCAGAGATTTCTGTCATGACCCTTAGGTCATAGAACAGCTTTGAGGAGATTGTAAGGCATGGGAATGCAAAGGAAAAACCCTAGAATTGCTCTGATTTGAGGTTGAAAGAGAGCTAGTGGTCCTGGGGGACTTTGGAGGCGCTTGACCTAGCAAGCTGTGTCATCCAGAAAACATGACTTCATACTTTGGTGTCAAAGGTTGTTGTTGAACAACAAAACTAGTTGTTCTATCTTTGTGATCCCTTTTTAGATCTTGGCTAAGATACTTAAAATACTAAGATTCCTTCTCCAGAAAGAGAGGTGAACAGAGTGAAGTGACTTGTCCAGGGTCATGCAACTAATAAGTGTCTGAGGCCAGATTTGAATTCAGGTCCTCCTGACTTCAGGCCTAGCCCTCTGTTCACTGAACTACCAAGCTACCCTCCTTTCAAGTTCTGACTGCCATTTCTTTTTTTTTTTTGGTCTTTTTCATATTTTTTTTGGCAAGGTAATGGAGTTGAGTGTCTTGCGCAAGATCACACAGCTAGGTAATTATTAAGTGTCTGAGAGCAGATTTAAACTCAGGTCCTCCTGACTCTAGGGCCAGTGCTCTATCCACTGCACTACCTAGCCCCTTCTGACTGCCATTTCTACCTTAAATAAGTCACTAGTAATTTCTGTGGGCTTTGATTTCCTAAACTGTAAAAAGAAAAAATTGAACTAGGTGAGAATTAGGTAAACAGGTGACCCTACAATCCTCTCCCCAAGGATCTTTTTACCCCATAAGGAAAGGAGTGTGAAGATAAGATTGAGGTATTCTTCACCTAAATGTTCATGTCCTCCATTTGGGTCCCAACATCCTGATTCCCTCCCCTCTCCCTTTCCTACTCCACATTTAAAAAAAAAAGCCAAGGAATCAAGGGGGCATCTTCTGGTTTGAGATTTCGGTTCTTACTTCTCTTGGTTTCTTACAAGGTCTGCCGGGGCTATCTGGTCAAGATGGGTGGCAAGATAAAGTCATGGAAGAAACGTTGGTTTGTCTTTGACCGACTCAAGCGCACCCTTTCCTACTATGCTGGTAAGTTCTGCCCACTTATGGTCATGGCCTCTCCTCCTCCAATGCCAGAGAGATGGGCAGATCCCTGGGAAGCCAGGGATTTGGTACTGAGCAGCTCAAGCCCCTATGTCCCTTGTGGCCCTGGAGAGATGAAAGGAGCGTTCCCTTGGCATATTCCACCTCTCTGTTAGACTAGACAGTGGGTTATTATTATTAATGATAGCAATTCATATTTAATTAATAATTATTAATATTAATAATAATCAATAGTAGTAGTTGTAATTACTCACAGTTATATAGCATCTACCATATGCCAGGTAATTTACAAGTGTATCTCATTTGATTGTCTTACCTAGGAGGTAAGATATTATTATTATCCTCATTTTACAGATGAGGAAACTGGAGCAAACAGAACTTAACTGACTTGCTGAGAACATCAGCGAGTCAGTTTCTGAGACTGGATTTGTACCCATGTCTTTCTGACTCGGAGTCAGCGCTCTATGTTTATTAGCAGTGTAACCCTGGGCTAGTTTGTTTATCCCACTGAGCCTCAGCTTTGAGTTCTGTAAAATGGGGATAATAATACTTAATCTATTAATCTCAATAGGATTGTTGTAGGCGATAAAAGGTTTTGTCAATCTCCAGATAATAACCCTGTTTTTAAGTAACCAAATGACATAATGCTTGGAATCAAGATGAAACTATATTCAAATCTATGATTCTGGGCAAATCACTTGACTTCTTAGCTCTCTGAATTGCAGAACAAGGACAGATCTGCATTGGGAGGGAGGTTCCTCCTCATGAAATCAGAGGTCTGCTCCCCACTCACCCCCAAAGCATACATTTTTAAAAAGGGTAAAAGATTCCTGAGAATTAACTCCCAGATGATGCAATGTCCACAACTTGCTTCAGGTCCATAAATACCTTGCTCAGGATGTGGTCTCACTACTTTAGAATATTCAAGTTGGAACCCTGCAGGCTTTCCCCATGAGCTCCAAGCATATCGACACTCACTCTTGCTTGCCTGGCAAATTTTCAGCTGAGAAAATGACATCAGCCAAAAGACATCAACAAGCCACAAAACTCTCTTTAAAAATAGTAATATTCCTTGGGGCGGCTAGGTGGCGTAGTGGATAAAGCACCGGCCTTGGAGTCAGGAGTACCTGGGTTCAAGTCCGGCCTCAGACACTTAATTACCTAGCTGTGTGGCCTTGGGCAAGCCACTTTAACCCATTTGCCTTGCAAAAACCTAAAAAAAAAATAGTAATATTCCATCAGTTCTCTGTTATCTACTTTATCCACATGGTGGATTATCTATATGTTAGATTTACTAATCCCAGGATTGGGTCCATCTCACTTCTCTCCTCCTGAAGACTGAGTAGGGATTGTTTCAACATAGGTATATGTTCCCTCCATCCTTCCTCTCACTTCTCCCAACATTCCACCCATAAATCCCACAGTATGTAGGTGCAAGGGTTAAGAACAGACATTTAACTTTAACGAAGTATTTAAGTGAGCATCTGAGTTAGATTTGAACCTAGGTCTCTTCGAACTTCAAATCCACTGTTCTTTCCACCACACAAATCTCAATACAGCAGTACCTCATTTATCTGGTAGTACTGGTGATGGAGATGCTCTATTTACCCAAGCTTCCCAGTGATGGAACTTTTTCCCTTAAATGCATTTTTCCATTGAAATGTTTCTATTTATATCCCCTATATTTCCCAACATATCCCCCCCCCAGAGTCATCCCTGTAACAAAGAATAAAAAAATAGAAAGACAATTCAGTAAAACTAACCAAAAGCCTCAAAAAAGTATGACATTGGGGGCAGATAGATGGCTCAGTGGATAGAACACTGACCCTGGAATCAGGAGGACCTGAGTTCAAATGCAGCCTCAGACACTTAAAAATTACCTAGCCGTGTGGCCTTGGGCAAGTCACTTAACCCCATTGCCTTGCAAAAAAAAACTAAACTAAATAAAAAAAGTATGACATTATCAGCAACATTCCACACCCATTGCACACCAACTCTTCAAAGAATAGTCAGAGATCCCTTCTATCTCTTCTTTGGAATCAAACTTGTTCATTATTTTACCACATTCAGCTTCAAAGTGTCTTGTTGCTATTGAGTAGCTGAACTTTTGCTCCCATAAACTCCAACATTTGTTGATATGGTCTTCTTTGACAAGATACTTCTTTTTTTTTCTGTTTAAGAAATATTTTATTTATTTTGAGTTTTACAATATTTTCCCTAATCTTGCTTCCCTCCCCCCCACCTCCTATAGAAGGCAATCTGTTAGTCTTTACAGTGTTTCCATGGTATACATTGATCTAAGTTGAATGTGATGAGAGAGAAATCATATCCTTAAGGAAGAAAAAATAAAGAATAAGAGATAGAAAAATTACACAATAAGATAATGGGTTTTTTTTTCTAAATTAAAGGTAATAGTCTTTGGTCTTTGTTCAAAGTCAATAATTCTTACTCTGGATACAGATGGGATTCTCCATTGCATACAGCCCAAAATTGTCCCTGGTTGTTGCACTGAAGGGATGAGCAAGTCCATCAGGGTTGATCATCAACCCCATGTTGCTGTTAGGGTATACAGTGTTTTTCTGGTTCTGCTCATCTTGCTCAGCATCAGTTCATGCAAATCCCTCCAGGCTTCCCTGAATTCCCATCCCTCCGGGGTTCTAATAGAACAGTATTGTTCCATGACATACATATTACCACAGTTTGTTAAGCCATTCCCCAACTGATGGACATTCCCTCTGTTTCCATTTCTTTCCCACCACAAACAATGCTGCCATGAACATTTTTGTACAGGTGATGCTTTTACCCTTTTTCATCATCTCTTCAGGGTATAGACCCAGTAGTGGTATTGCTGGATCAAAGGGTATGTACATTTTTGTTTCCCTTTGGACATAATTCCAAATTGCTCTCCAGAAAGGTAGGATGAGTTCACAGCTCCACTAACAATGTATCAATGTCCCAGATTTCCCACATCCCTTCCAACATTGATCATTGTCCTTTCTGGATACTTCTCTCTCTCTCTCTCTCTCTCTCTCTCTCTCTCTCTCTCTCTCTCTCTCTCTTTCTTTTTTTTTTTTAATTTTTTGCAAGGCAATGGGGTTAAGTGGCTTGCCCAAGGCCACACAGCTAGGTAATTATTAAGTGTCTGAGGCCGGATTTGAACTCAGGTACTCCTGACTCCAGGGCCAGTGCTCTATCCACAGGGCCAGTGCTCTATCCACTGTGCCACCTAGCTTCCCGTAGACACTTCTGTGAAGAATCATACACTTTACCAACCTTCATAAGCAGAACTTGGTCTATTCTTTTATTGAACATTGGGTGGAGATTTGAACCCAATCATCTGCTCTCTATAATAAGAAGTTTCTCCCTTCACTTTCCAGTTTCTTTGTAAATCTTTCCAAGTTTCTCCCTACTTTATAATCAATTTTGACTACTCAAAGTTATTTTTTTTAATTTTATATTTTGGATTCTTGATTATTTTAACTGGCATTTTGACCTTCAGATAAATGACAAGTTATTCCTTTCCCTCTGCCTCCCCATTTAATTAAAAATTTAAAATTAATTAAAGTTAAAAAACCCAAACATTATAAATTAACCCAATATATGAAGTGGAAATAGCCCAAAGTCTTTAATTCCATTCTCTATGGTTCCACTACTTATTTCCTATGTGATTATGGGCAAGCATTTATCTTCTCTGGTCTTCAGTTTTCCCATTTGTAAAATGGGGAATGATAAATATTGACTTAAGCTTCAAAGTCACTTTAAATAAATTATCTCTTTTAATCCTCACAATTGCTCTAAAAGGTAGGTTCTATTATTAATCCCATTTATAGATGAGGAAAACTGAGATTGAAGTCAGTAAAGTGATTTGCCCAGGGTCATACAGCTAATCAATTTGTGAAGCAAGGTTCAAGGCCAGGTATCCTTAGAATTCCTCTTGGTATAGTTCTCTTATATTACCTACTTCACGGGATTGTTGAGGAAAGCATTTTATATTATGATACAGGAATAGAATTTATTATTTTTTTAATTTATTTTATTTAAGGCAGTGGAGTTAAGTGCCCAAGGTCACACAGCTAGGCAATTATTAAGTATTTGAGACCGGATTTGAACTCAGGTTCTCCTGACTCCAGGACCAGTGCTCTATCCACTGCGCCACCTAGCTGCCCAATAGAATCTATGATTAATGAAGATTATCTGGCACAGCATTTCCCAGGCCTTCTCATTGGTTTCTCTTTGTGCTCCATCGCGTCCTCCCACTTTTCCATCTCTCTCAAGAGGGTGAGCCAAAGCAGTGGGCAACATTGAACCCGGAGATGACTGGACTGTTCTAAGCAGTCCTTAAAGGACTTCCATGGGGAACAGAGACTAGAGTTGTCCATTTGACCCAAATGGGGAGAGTTGGAAGCAATGGGTGAAGGTTTCAGGGGGCAGATTTAGAAAAGCAAAAACTTAGAGCTTTCTCCAAGTGGAACTCCAAGGGCTTTCTTGGAAGGTGGTGGATTGTTCCTTCCTACCTTGAATATCATCAAACAAAGACTGAAATTTTGCATCTCAGTTCTGAGGGACAACTCTATAAAGGCAGTGGATAGGAGGAAGGGGATGTAGGAATAGGGAGCAAAGGCAAGGATTGTCTTCTCCATTTCACAAATGGGAAAATTGAGACCTATAGAAGTTGCTGCAAGGCAGGGCTGGAAATCACCAGCAGAGCCCTGGGACTCCAGGGTCTTCATTGTCTCTATTCTTCAGCCCCTGTCTCTTTCTTCACAGACAAACATGAAACTAAGCTCAAGGGTGTCATCTATTTCCAGGCCATTGAGGAGGTGTACTATGACCACCTTCGAAGTGCTGCCAAGGTGAGGGGAGGGGAGAAGGGAGACCCTATGAGAACATTGATTGGGGGAAACAGGCTGCTGAGGTGGGGTGGGGGATGCAGCAGTATGAGGGGCTGGGCAAGTCTCAGGATGGGGTCAGGAATTCCAGGCTCTGACCTCTTCCATCGCTTCTGTTGACATTTCTTCCTTTCTTTCCCTCACACCTCCCCCTTCCCCAGAAGAGATTTTTCAGCTTCAGCCTGGTGACTGAGGTACCCCTGCCTTACAACCCAAAGCCTTTTAATCAATGCTGTCTCTGCCTTCATCCTGACTGGGGCCCTGATCCCCCTTTCCAGAGCCCTGCTCCCTCAACCTTGCAGTGGATGTCAGAGAGTGTCAAGGGAGAGGTCAGCAAGCTGACAGTGCCCCCCCAGGCTGGCAGATGAGGGGCAAGAGTGTTTTAGAATACTATGCCCATAATTCCTCATCCTGCTTTCACTGTGAATGACAGTTGTCTGTTTCTCACCCTACCTGGTACGGAGTTGGGGAATGGGAGGGGATGAGAGGAGGAGTCAGAGGAAGGGAATGGAGTGTAGAAAATTTCTAAAGGGGTTAAATTTGAGAGGATGGATCAAAAGTCAAAAAATCAGGAAAGGAAGACAAGTTATTTTACCAGCCTTCTGGCCTCTTTGGACTGAGAGGTCTGCAAGTAGAGAGGGGCAGGGCCATGCCTAAAATTTTGAGCCAATCATCCTCATGAGAGTCAGAAACACTCACATGAAGCTTGACCCTGATGGCCAGCTAACCATCCCAAGCTCCCAGCTCTAACCATAACCCTTTGGCTTTCTTGGGACCTGGGATCCCAGCTGCCCAAGTGTGCCTAACCTACAATTCTGCATTGTTCTGAGTGAAGGGCCCTGGGTTTCTTGGCCCTAGCTTTTCTCCTGCCTTCCCTCTCCTCCTAGAGAGGCCAGTGACTAGCCTTCTCTGAAGCTGCTCTGTCTCTAATTCTCAAAGCATTCTCTTTGGTGGGGACTTCCTAGATCTGCCCCGTTGAGGATGGTCGAGACAGAGGTCAGAAAGGAGAGTTGAAATAGGGTACCAAGCCTGGCCCTGGATCTGGCATCTGTCCCCAGTGGGGATTTCTGAACAGACAGGCTGCCAGGTGGGGTGGGGGTGGCGGTGGGGAGGGGTACCAGTTTTGATTCCATCTATGCCTGCCTGGATGCCAGCAGGGCTCGACCTTCAAACCCAAGGGCCTTCACAAAAGAAGGTTCTCCAGTTTGAGGGTGGGGACTGATAGATGGCCTGGCAGCGTGCCATGGGGCTGTGGGCTTGTGCCTAGGCTTAGACTTGCCTGTCTTATTTTTCCTCTGCAGAGTCCCAATCCGGCCCTGACCTTCTGTGTCAAGACCCATGACCGGTTATATTATATGGTAGCACCTTCCCCTGAAGCCATGCGCATCTGGATGGATGTCATTGTCACTGGGGCTGAGGGGTACACCCAGTTCATGAATTGACCTGGAGGTGTTGGGGCCAGCCCTTGTGTTCCTCTCCACAGGGGAGGAGTCACATCCAGCCATCTGCCCCCCCACCCCACCCCACCACTCCTAGGGGCCGGCAGCTTCGGTGTTCCCTGGGGAGCATCTTTCCTGAGGCTTGGAACTTATTCTACCAGGATATTTCCTAGAAATCCCCTGGGAGGGGAGAGCCTGGTTTTGATGGTTTTGATAAGACAGTAACATCCAACAAGCTTCTCATTCCTTCCACACAATGCCAGGCCCCGAGTCCCTGGCAGCTGGCTGGAAGGGGAAGAGGGGATGTGGGAGAAGGACCGCCTTGGGTCTCAGCATCTGCCCCAGCCCCTCAGAAGCCCTCCAAGGAGTTGATTGGGGCTGAGGGTCATGGGAGTGTGCCTGGGCCGACTGGCATCTGGGCTCGCTCGGGATAAGGGTCCCTAGGTCTCCCTGGGCCCCTTTTCTCTTGGAAAAGACACGCTTAAGGTACCAGAATCTGCCAAAGATCCCCTCTTCATCTCAGCCCCCTTCCCAGGGCCCTGAGGGCTGAGCACAGGCCACATCCTGAGAAAGTAAAAGGGAGAGGGGAGCTCGAGTTCCCAAGACCCTTGCTCTCTCTCCTCCTTCCCTTTCCCCCAGTTTATTATCATTGTACTCATAACAGAGGAAGTGGTACCATTACCATGGTTACAGCCCCATCTGCAGCCATCTAGAGCCATGCTCATGCCATATTTGTGCCCCCCACACACACCTCCCCACCATTGCTCTATCCTCATTCCCCCACCGTGGCTCTAGGTATCTCTTATGGGCCCAACCCCCACCCCAGCCTTCCCAAGGCTCAAGATTTCTTCACCCTAAGGCCCTTGATCATCTCACACTAGGGAGAGGGGACCGACCACCCATGTCCTCCCCCCATCCCATTCTCTTACCACCAGGCCCCAATGCACTAGCCCTACCTGGCCCTAGGTCTGGGCCCCTTTCCCCTCCACTCGTGCCTTGACTGGAGCCAGAGGTTTCCAGGGTCTGGGGAGATGGAGACCCCAAAAGGAAACACAGGGTCTGGGGTGGGTGATGGAACACATTCTGAGCCATATCCTTGGCCGAGGACTGTTTACCAGGGAGGAAAGGAGCTCATCCCCACTTCCAGGAAGTGCTACCAAGGTGGATAGAACCAGTGAGGGGATGAAGTGTACACCCCCCCGCCAGCTGTCCATGTCCTGTCCCCTCTTGGCCTCAGGAATATGGCAGGGGAGACCAGACTCCCACTCAGCTGGTTCCAGCCCCTTAGGCCTTAACACTAATCCCTCTTCTCCTGTCCAGACTTCCTTCCCTTCCGTCTTTCCTCCCCATCTGCCAGGGGCCTGAGTTGCCTGGTCCAGGCTGGGGTTGATTGTTGGGGTTTTTTTTTCCAGTATTTGTAAGCAGTTCAACAAAAATAATAAAGCATTTGAAATAATCAGCTAAAGAGCTTGATTTGAGGAGGGGGAGAACAGTGGCCATGGAGGTGATTCCTGTGGAATACATTAGGACCCTTCAGCAGATTCCATCCCATGCCTTGGACAATCTCCCCCCTCTCCCCAAACACTCTAGCCTGATCCCTTGTCTAGAAATAGATGGTTAGTGAAGATGAGGAGGGTAGGATGACAGCAAGAACTGATTTATTAGATATAAAGCAAAAGTGAAAGTTTTCTATTGGGGGAAATCCATGCATATTCCCAAGGAAAATGTCTTCTAGGTGCAAGACTTCCCAGACTGAGTCCTTTCACCTCAGCAGAGCAAGCCCAGAAGCAGGAGGGCCAAGAGTAGCCCACTGGTACTGAGCGGCATGGGTCCAGAACCAGAAGTTAGTCGATCACCGTAGCTATCCAGGAATTCCAGGGCAACCCCATTGGTCCAACCAAAGCCCTCCTGGGAGAGGAGGTGGCATAGTCAATCATGGGGAAAGCATGCCATCATCTGGAGACTGTCATCTGGGATAGGACCCCTCTTTATCTCATAGTCCTCTCCTCTGTACTAACTTCCCCAGGCACAGGTACCATCTCTCCTTACAGTACCCCCCCTAATTTTGCCTCCCCTACCCCCCCTGCCTTGGGTGACTGACATCATTACCTGGACTTTGTACTCTCCTCCACCACCAGGCTTCCCAGACTCAATGCTGATGTCATACTAGAGAAGGAGACGATGGTCAGATACCACCCGAATAGCATCCTCCCTACCACTAAAGCAAACTCTGCATATTTGGACTGCTAATTCTTTTTTGGTGAGGTGGAAAGAGGAAAGACAGTCATGGATTAAAGACAACTTCCAGTACCCAAACTCTTGAGAACATCCCTAGATAAAACACTGGCAGGGCTGCTTCTCTGGGTTAGGACCCCCGGCTGTGAACTGGCAGTTCTGGGTAATGGCCACAAGAGGCCGCCATTATCCTTATGCCCCTAAGTAATGGGGCACCTCCCACCCAGTCATTCCTGCCCTAAGAGGAAAGACCTTCAGTAGGGTCCTGAAGAAGACCTTATTACCTTCTCATACATGGCCTTGTTCTTCTGATAGATGTCAAAGTTGGTCTGGATCCAATTCTGGGCCAGCTGAAAGGCCGCCTCCCGAGCCTGGGCTGAATCAGACACCGCTAGACCTGTCCCCATAATCCCAACAGGGTCATGATTGGCTCCCAGAGCCCCTTCCCTCATGCCCAGGGTCAATGGGTTGGGTTGGGAAGGTTGTCTTGGTAGGCTAGGTCTTGTGAAGCCCACAAAGAGGAAGAACCCCATTTCCCCAGTGAAAAGGATGAGAAAACTGGAGTTTAGCAAGATTAAATGCTAGGATGTATCCAAGGCAGGATTTGACATCAGGATTTCCTAACTCCAAATACAAAGCTTTAGCCATCATAACAGATTTAGAACTGGAAGGAATTACAAGTCCAACTGTTTCACTTCGTAGATGAGGAAACTGAGGACTGGAAAAATTAAATGATCAGAAGTAACAAGCCTCAGTCCCAAGATGCTCGCTTAGGGGCCTCTTATCCTGGAATGGAACTCAGGTGGCCCTCCAGAAAGCATCCAGTTCTCCCTGCCTCCCTGCCCCCCTCCACCCACTAGGACGCAGGACTCCCTCTCTCCCTCTCATCTACCCACTCTTTGAATGTCACCTTTGACAACCAGATCTTGAAGAGGGGCCCAAGCATTAGGAAAGTCCCACTGCTGGCCACTTATCTGGAGGGAGCTTGGAATCCCATGCTTATAGCTCAATATTTTGTTGTCCTATAGGAACCAAAGGAGAGGAATGTGAGAAGACCTGGGATTATAGATGCAGGGCTTGGTCTGATTCCTTTCAGCTCTAGAGTCCAGGAATCTGGCTTTCCTTTCTCCCTAACCCTTCATCCTCACCTCTAGGTACTTTATATTCTTTCTGACTGTGTCAGGATCAGAGAAGCAGCCTGCCCAGAGTGGACTCAGGTTGGAAGGGTAGAATGCATGGTTTTGTTGCCCATTCTCTAAGTTAAAGTCAAACCAGCTGCCCAAGGTCTCATTCCACAGGAGAGCCTTCATGGCTGCCTTTCGCCGAGCCTGGGCCTGTAAGTAGTTCTGGGCCATGTTCAAATTTCCTTTAAGAAAAGAGCAAGGTAAATAATGAGTGGGGAAGATACCTGAGAAGTACCCAGGGGCATATGTCTCACCCAGAAAGACAGAAGAGCTTAGCTCCAATGAGAATCTGACTGAGTCTCTGGCCCAAATAAGAACCTTCACTAGGGCTTCTTACCCAGTTTAGTATAGAAGCTGGCCAGTAGCTCCTCTGCCTGGCACAGGATGGCATTCAGATCAACTGGCACTCTATGACTAGTCTTGATATCAAGCAAATAGTTGCTTTCCCCAAACCAGCGGGAGGAAAAGTCCCAACCTGACTCAGCTCCAGCCTTCAGTTCTGACCACAGGGATTCCCGGGCATCTGTGTAGGCAGAGAGAGGTCAGTGAACTAGCCACAGAAAGGTCAGAATGCTGTCTGCGACAGACTCAGGGAAGAAGTATAAATATAGCATGAATGTGGAAGAGATATTGATGGCACCACCCTTCAGAGCCAGATAGATCAATGAATACTTCACCCAAAGAAGAACTATAGTCAAATGAGTAAGAGACTCCATCTGGCTTGAGACCTCTCCATGTCCAATGCTGCTGTTATTTACCTTGCGGTAGGAGCTCTGCTAATTCTTCATCTTTGCTGTAGGATTCTGGTCTATGGAAAAGAGAAGGACAACCTGAAGGAAGGGATAGAGGATGGGCAGAGGAGGGAAGGACATCTGGGGTAAGAGGACCATCAACTAGTGGCCAAACAGGATAGGTGCTGAGATTAGGGGTGGACCTGGGTCAGGAGTATTATGTGGTTCAAATAAGATAATGGATGTAAAGCACTTAGTAAACCTTAAAATGATACGTAAATGACAGTTATTATTATTATAATTAGCCTACAGTCTGATGATGATGATGACCTCTTTCCCTGAGCCTTCTTCTGTACTCCTTTCCTCATGAGTTCAAGTATTGTTTGTAGAGCAAAACAGGGCTATACTGGGTATATATACACAAACTTTTAAATTTAATCTGCAGTTTTAGCACTTTCCAAAGTCTAGTCTGAAATGCCAAAAGCTCTGGTTTGTAGTAATTGATGATTTCTAAGGTGTAAGGGCTCATACTGAAGATTTAACCATTGCTTCTCACAAATCAGGCAGAACTGGCTCCATCATATCCTTGTCCTGGATCCACCATTAATTTGTTATGGGACCTTGGACAAGGATTTAGGCTTTCAGGAGAGTGTTTGGAGAAAGGGAAGTAACAGTCCCAATATACTCTGCCTAGCTCAGCCCTTCACCTGGACTACTGTATTTATTTCTGGGCACATTTCAGGAAAGACACAGGCAGCCTAGAATGTAGATAAAGAAGGATGCTTGGGCTGGTGAAGGGACTTGAGACCATGCTAGGTGGTCTCCTTAGGTGAAGGAACAGAGATTATTTGGGCCGAATAAGAGAAAACTTGGGGGTAGAGTAGAAAGGAGTAGAATCTGAAGGGCTGACCGATAGAAGAGGGACAATTTTTGCCCTCTTGGAACTAGAAGTAAAGGGTGGTGTTGAATGAATGGCCTGCTCTCCGGTGAGGTGGGCTTCCCATAATAGACGCCCTTCACACACAGGCTAGTTATTCCTTGTTTGAGTACTTGGGGGTGGCGAGTCTTGCTAAATCCCACTTGGGAGGAGATGACCTCCCTCATCACTCAGTCCTCTCCAAGAGGCCTGTAAAAAGGGCTTTGGAAAAAAACAGTGCCTATTAACTCTAGAAAGAAGGAATCTCGCTTCACCTGGGTCCACCATAGGGTACATAGTAGCGATTCAGGACATAGTTCTCCCCCTTGTGGCTGATGTTGACAGCTCTCTCATTCATCCAGAAGTCCATCTCCAGCTCCAGAATCGCAATGTTCTCCCTGAGTTGAAGAAGCATCAGCTCAGCCTCAGGACCTCAGGACCATCATTCTCCTAGCCCTTAAACAAGCCTCCCTCCCCCCCTCTCCCACCTCCATTCTCTCTCATCCCTCCCCCCCTCTCCTTTTCTTTCCCTCTGCCTCTACTGCTCTCTCTCTTTATCTCCCCTCTGCTCTTTATCTTTCCTTTTCTGTCTCTTTTTTCCTGTCTGTTCTGTCTCTCTTTTTCTTCCCCTTCCTCTTTCTTCCCCTTTTCTCCTCCCCCTCTGTTTCTGTCTCTATTTCTCTTCTCCCTCTCTCAAGTTTCTCATTCTTTTGGAGGTTACTGAGACTTCTCTATAACTTGGTAAGGTAGCTGTGGCAGGAGACCCCTATGGCACTGGGGAAAGAGTGTTGGAAGGAGTCGGGATTAGACCTGTGAATCCTCTGATAGAGGGAGTTCCCAGATGGGGAAACTTTCACCATCATCCTTTCTGCAACTTATCATTTTCAGGATCTATCTAGAGCCCTAAGATTAGGAAAACGATGGTCCTAAATTTTTGAGCAGTGACTAATAACTCACTGACAATTGCATAGGCATTTTATGTCAGAGGCAGGGTTTGAACCCAAGGCAGGGCTTCCCAGATCCAAAACCAGCTCTATAGCCACTCTGCCACTCTGCCTCCTATGAAATGATGAAATCTGAGTTTAGATCCAAACTCTCTGGTGTTTATTTCACAACTGAAAGTCTCAATTTCCTTGTTTTTTAAAATGGGGATTAAATACACATGTGGTCTACTACTAAAGGTCATTATAAGGAAAGCCTTTTAAGAAGCCTTGGAAGGCTGTAGAAATGTGTTCTTAGTCATTGTACATATATATATGGCTAAGTGGCCAGAGCAGGCAGAATCAAGACATGTGAGTTCAAATTTTCACTTTGATTCTTACCAGTTTTGTAGCCAAAACCAATCCTTTTGATTTCTCTGAACCTCAGTTTCCCCATCTATAAAATGGGTACAGCAATACTTTTACCACTGACCTCACAGGGGTGTTGTGAGGAAAGCAAGTTAGTTACCAAGCTGATCCTAAACCAGCTCTGTAGCCACTCTGCCCCCTTGCCTCCCATCAAGTGATGAAATCTGGGTTCAGATTCAAGCTCCAATCCAAGTGAGCTGTGAGTCCTCTTAGGTTGTAAGAGACAATACCCACCCGAGGAAGTTCAAATCGTTGGTATGTGCCAAGTATCGGTCCATCATTCGGGTCAAGAGTGGGGGCTGGCTCCGTTGCAGATAGTACACCCTGCCACCATTGGGGATGTGCCCGTAGCTGATGGTGAGAATCCCTGCTGAGATATTTGTTAGCCCAGAGGGAGGAGGCTTCCCCTCTCCTCCTGGCCAGCCTGGCTCCTGGGAAGAGGAGTTTAGCCCATCCTCAGCAACCACCCCCTCCACCATGTCTCCTCTCAGCATCCCTGGCCACATTCTTACACTTCCACCATATCCAGGAAGTTCTGCAGCATGCTCTTGACTGTGTTGGACATCTCCGACAGGAGCAGCCCCTGCATCACCCAGTAGGAATCCCTGAGGGGAGAGGAAGCAGTCAGAGCTGGAAGGGACCATAGCAGTCATCCCAACCTCCTCATAGCTTGGGACCTTCCTTGGGGTCATGTAGCAAGTTAGTGGTTGAGCTGGTCTTGTGGTCCCATGGTACAGAGGTTTGTTTTGTTTTGTTTTTCATTAAATCACACTTTCTCCCTCAGGTGGGAAAGAAAGGAGCAATATTCAAGTTGTTCTCCCAGCAACAACTCTACCCTTCCCCTTTCCCTATTTCATGCCAGAAAAGGATTTGGTGGGAGAGGGCATGATGAGATGTCCCATCTCCCCACGTCCTGGGAGTGCTGTGTATCCAGGCCCCTACCCCCCTCCCACTACCCCCACCTTTAGGATTCTTTGAGGGCCCTGGAATCCAGGGGTCCCTCCCTTCCTCCTCAGTGGGGAGTGCATTTCTAGCTTCTCACCAATAGTAGAACTCAATGAAACGTCCACCAGGCACTATGAAGGGATGGGCTGCATAGATTAAAGAGTATTGGTCAGGCTTATCCAAGACCTCAGGTTTTATCTGTAGGGAGGAAGAGAAGAGTATGTCCTGGACCTCCCTGTGAATGGATGAGCTCTCTGGGGGGTGGGAGAGGGGAAGAGGAAGGAAGTGGTCTGTTACAGTTTCTATATGGATATAAGCTGAACCAGGAAAGAATTGAAAAGCAATTGTATTGAGGACCTATATGTCATCTCTACTCTGGAAATGATAATGTTTTTGTCCTTCATTTTTTGGGGGGTATTTTTGCAAGGCACATGAGGTTAAGTGACTTGCCCAAGGCCACACAGCTAGGTAATTATTAAGTGTCTGAGGTCGGATTTGAACTCAGGTACTCCTGACTCCAGGGCCGGTGTTCTATCCACTGCACCACCTAGCCACCCCTTGTCCTTCAGTTTTGAAGAAGACCACGATATTGGGGGGAATTTCCATGAAATGCACAAGAATTGGATGGGGGTCCAGGTCACCAGCCTTACTTTCTCCTCCAGAGCCATCTGGGTCCAGTGGTCAGATATGAATCAGGACAACTGGAGATGACCCTGGATATGTGGCACTTAGGGTTAAGTGTCTTGCCCGAGGTCACACAGTTAATAAGTGGCAATTGTCTGAGATTAGATTCGAACTCCCATCCTCCTGAATCCAAGGCCAGTGCTCTATCCAATTCTCTTAGGAAACAGGGACTAGGGGCTAGAGAGATAGTCTTCAAATTAGGAAGAAATGAAGGTCTGCCCTCAGTTCTCAGAGGGTGTGTACCTGAGATCCATAAGCTCCAGGGGCACTGGCCCTGGCAATGAAGGCCACATGGTCATGAAAGAAGCCAAGGACAGTTTAGCCTACAATAAGGGAGTAGGAACCTGATTCACTGAAGGGTAGAGACTTCCTCACAAGGTTGAAGAGAATGGAACTGGGAATGTGTCCCTGAAATCATCTGTGCCAGCCAAGCTGGTCTGTGACAAGCTGTAAGCTATCTTTAAGTAAAGACTCTGGTTTAGTTAGGGGCAAAGAAAAAGTCCATGGCCTATAATGTTGATATCCTCACAATCAAAGGGTAGGGGATCACATCCACTAGAAGAGCCCCTCTTTTAAGCAAGCTTCCTCATCCCATTCCAAGCTTCTCATCTTCTAGTACCTTCCTTCCCAGCTTCTTCCAAAGATTATGTAGATCTTCTGCCCATGCCCGGAGTCTGGAGTCTTTGATTTTCTCTAAGAATTTAGGGCTGGAAGATAACAACCGTAGTGTTAGTTACTTGTAACCTCAGCTCAAGGAAATTTTCTCCAGACTGCCTGGCCTTCATTTGACACATCACCTAGACTGACATTGTACCTGGCCTTCCAGTCCTCCGGAATCCAGATCTCCATTTCCTGCCCTGGGTCCTTGAAGTGTTCATTAACAAAGGTTTCCAGGTGGTCCCTTGAAATGTTTCCTCCACTGGACTTGAGCAGCTCATCGAAGTCACTTAGAACTTGGTCTAGGGGACAATGGAAAAGGGAAGTGAGCAACCCAAACTGCCTTGAATGTCCTCTGTCATCTAAAATAATATTGTTTCAGAACGTGAAGGGACCTAGCCAATCCAACCTCTACTTGAAACATGAATCTTTATGGATTGGTCCCTTGAAGACCTTTAATGATGAGGAACTCATAACTTTATAGTGAAGTTCCCTTATAAATACTCTAGCAAAAAGAAAACAAAACACAAAAACTTAAAAATGGCACCGGACTGCATAATAATGGAAAGAAATCCTGTGAGAAATTACAGTAAGTAACCTCTTCACCCAGGAACTGCACAAAAATGGGAAAAGGAGAAAGGGGGAATGTATTTATTTAAGGACCAATTGGGTGCCTAGAACTTTCCTAAATGATTGTTTATTTTTTTGTCAACTTTTCTTTCATTTGATCCTCCCAATAACCCCATGAAGTAAATGCTTTAATATCCCCATTTTGCAGCTGAGGAAAATGAGACAGAAGTGAGGTGACTTGCCCAGGGTTCTACAGCTAAAGTCAGCCAGAAGCCTATGTGGTCTCCCATTATGACCAATGACACAAGCTACCTTTGTAAGAGCAGGAGGGCTTCCCCAAGAAAACCTCACGATGAGTTGTAAATTCACACTGGGGAGTACTTGGAAGGGAACAGGAGTGACCACAGCTTGTACTGGGACACTGTAGAGCATAGATCTCTATCTGCATATAGAGTTCCCCAAAGATTCATTCCTCAATGATCCAGGGGGTCCTAACTTCAGGAGGAGTAGGAACCCAGGGGTCCTAAGCAGGATTGACCACACAGGACTGACCACCACACACAAAAGCACAGTAGAATGCAGAATGTGACCCTTGGCACAAAAGTCCTAATTAAAAGATAGAAGATGAGTTTATCAAAGAAGGTACTGTCCAATATAAAAGATTATTACAAATAGAGAGATCTCCAAAAAGAAATTAACCCCACAATGCAGAAAGATATTAGAAGGAAAAAAATTGATTTTCCATCAGGACCACATGATTCCTTAGTAAAAATGTATCAGTAAATTTTTAAATGAAATAAAAGCTTTGGGAGAAAGAATTTGAAAGATATTTAATGGATTAAAAGAAAGAGAGTGATAAACTTTACCCAGATTCCCTCAAGTCCCTAAAACATTGCTTCAGAATCTTCATGTCTTTAAAGGAGACTGAGGGAATTAAATAAGCAAAAGAGAGGATCTGGTAGTGCAGGTAAGGGGAGAGTAAATTGGTGTTGTTCTGAATTGGTTTTGGTGGGGGAGGGAAGAGAGAGTAAAGAGAACACATGAGGGTGTGGGAAGGAAGGAAGGAAGGAAAAAAGATAGGAACTATTTATCATAATTGGGGTTCTTGGAGAAGGCATCAGATGAACCTCACATTTATCTAAAATGGACAAAAGGAAATACAGGAGGGGAGATGAAGATGGCAAAGTAAGGCAGGAACTCACCCGAACTCTCCCCAATTCACCTCCAAACTATAAAATCATGTCTCAAAACAAATTCTAGATCAACAGAACAAACAAAAAGATGAGATAAAACAATTTTCCATCCCAAGACAATTTAGAAAGTTGTCAGGAAAAATCTGTCTCACTCAGGTAAAAGGTGAACATGATGCAGTTTAGGCAGTGGCAGCAGGAAGGTCCCATACCCTCAAGATAAGAAACTCAGGATAGTACCCTACCCCTAAGAGT
This sequence comes from Macrotis lagotis, assembly GCF_037893015.1. Taxonomy (NCBI): domain Eukaryota; kingdom Metazoa; phylum Chordata; class Mammalia; order Peramelemorphia; family Peramelidae; genus Macrotis; species Macrotis lagotis. The sequence goes on from NC_133658.1 coordinate 642,376,224, forward strand.
AGAACCTAATTTTAACATAAAATTAAAAATCATGGAAATAGGCTAGAAAAATTAGCAAAAAAAAACCAAATCTTGATCAAAGGAAAATACTATGGTGACAAGGAAGATCAAAACACAAAACTCAGAAAAGGACAATAATGCCAAAGTGATTACATGCAAAGCCTCAAAGAAAAATGTGAATTGGTCTTAGGGACCTCCCCCCCAAAGAACTCCTGGAACAACTCAAAAAGGATTTCAAAATTCAAATAAGAGAAATAGAAGAAAAATTGGAAAAGAAATCAAAATAATGCAAGAGAATCATGAAAAAAATGTCAATATCTTGGTAAAGAAAGCACAAAAAATGGGAAAAGATGTATAAAAATACACTGAATAAAATGGACAAAAGATGATTGAATACATATGTATTCACACAATATGGCATGGAAATATATCAAACTCAACAGAGAAACAAGTGGAGTTAGGAGTAAAGTAGGAAGATAATGCTTGAGAGGGACTGGTCACAAATAAAACAAACTTTCAAATCCTGAAGTGAAGATTAAAAAGAAAAGAAATTGAGGAGTGACTGAACAAACTATGGTACTTGAATATTATGCTATATTATTGTGCTAAAAGTATTGACAAAAAAGAGATGATTCCAAAGAATCTTGGAGTATGAACTGATGAATGATGTGGGCAGAAATGGGAAAGCAAAATTATATGGACAACAACATTGCAAAGAAAAGCATCTTTGAAAGTTTGTTGTTTGTTATTGTTGTTTTGAAACTTTTGAATCCTGGTCAATGTAATAATTAATTATGTTTCCAGAGGACTTGTGATGAAAACATGCTACTCTTCTCCTAAAAGTGGTGATGTCCTCAAAGTTCAGGAGACAAAACATTTTTGTATATGCCACTATGTGAATTTGTTTTGCTTTACTACGCTAATTTGTAACAAAGATTTTTTTAAAAATGTAATTAGGTTGTGAAGAGAGGGTAATAGGTGGTAGGCAATGAAATAAAGAAATAAGAAAACAAAAGGAAAAAAAGAGGAGCAATAGGATAGTTTAGGTGGTACAGTGGATAGAGTACTAGCCCTAGAATCAGAACCTGAGTTCAGATCCAACCTCAGATAATTGACACTTACCAGCTGTGTGACTCTAGGCAAGTCATTTAACCTCAATTGCCTACCCACCCAAAATGGGGGGGCGGGGGCTTGAAACATTTTTAAAGGCATACAAAAAAGGCAGTCTAGAAGGAAGTACTGAGAAGAAAGATAGTTTTGAAAGGATGGGTTGAATTTTTTTTTAAAAAGTAAGTGGTATGTAATCAAGATCCACATTTTCATATATAATCTAACTTTGCTCTTCTTTATGAAAATGCTTATGTAGAGTTTTTGTTCATTGGTTTTGTTTTTGATATTTGCTAAGATTAGGATGTAAAAAATAGTTAAAGAAACTCCTTCTATTTGCGGAATGTTTGAATTTATTTCTTCAGCACCATGAGGCGCTAAGCTCTCTGAAAGTAGGGGATTATTCCATTTGTGGACTTTGTGTTCCTGAAATGTGGCAACGGTGGATGCTTCAGAAATGATTGCTGAGTAACAGATTGATCTGTCCTTTCACTAGTATCAGAACTCCACCCGATACACAGGTCATAAATCCTTTGTGGTCTCTGTTGACCTTGAATCCCCTATGTGGGCCTAGTTCCAGCGAGCTTAGTAAAGGCTCATTGACTGATGAATAACCTAGTGGATAATCTTGATCTGAAATGTGTTTCCTGCTGCGCCTGCCCTGCTAATGAGCCTCTCAGTGATTAACCCTGGGAGAGCAGACATGGACCTGAACTAGTCATGTACTCAAAACCTTTCCAGATTGACTTTTGCTGCACTAGGAGTAGATCTACAGATCTAACCTTGACCAAGAGAAAGTCTCTGAAAGATTTCTAGCAGCCCTTTCTGTTCCCACACCAGTAGATAGTGTGTTTTACTAGTTCCAGTAGCTAAGGTTCCAAAAGCTTAAGGGACTTAAGGTCAGTGGTCACCCAAGCAATTTCTACAATAACTGAGAGGCAAACCCAAATGTCCTGATGCCATTTCCTATTGTACAATGCTGCTTTTTCTACACAATTGTTTCTTTTATTGACTTCAGACTCTGCAACATCCACCCTTGGGGAGTCAAGCTGAACAAGTATGATCCTTCATTCAGAAAGTTGAATTGGAGTCCAGCCGTACTCCCACCCCTAAGCCTCAGAGACCCATGCTTCCAGGAACTCATCATCAACCTCCTGAGCACATTTAGGAAACTGACTCTTTAGCCAAGAGTGGAAGCCAATGACAAGGACCACTGGGGGGCTGAGAGAGTGAGGTCCCTTACCTGGTATCCTCCCTCCCTCTCCAACCCACTGCATGCTTGGCTTACCTGGAGTTTTGGTCATAGGCATGTCGACAAAGTGCTTATCATCCTGGTATAGCTTGGCCATCTGAACCTGCCGGAGGAGCTCACCTGTGCAGTAAATCTGACTAAGGGAGAAAAAAGATCACCAGACACCCAGGTGGTAAAGCAGAGAGGATCAGAGGCAAAAACTACACATGGGCAATCAGCATCCCCCGTTCTCAAAATTTGGATCAGGGTAAACTTAGATTAAAGCTAAAAGCAAGCTAAAAGGAAGTCACAAAAAGGCAACATGAAACTGAGGACCAGGTATGGAGAAATGGGGGGAATGATAATTTATGAACTTCATTTTTTTTCATCCTGGCTTCAACCATTCACCTTCTTCTCATCCACAGTAATGTGGGTTCCCCTTAAGATAAATACCATATCTCAAAAATAGCTTCTTCTTGAATCTCCAGGGAATAGCAGTCCTATCTTCACCCTTGGCCATACTGACAGAGCCTTCCCGCTCTCTAGTGACTCAGGTCTCCCTCTAACCCTCAGGCCCTTAAGATCCCAGGTTTCCTTCCTCCCCCTCTTTTTGTTTTTTCTCCTCAATTCCAAAGTCTGAGTCTCTGGCCTAGGTACCTGTTACAGGGTGGAGGCAAGGCCCCCTCCAGCCCCAGCTCCAGTCCCATCAGGAGGACCAGTTGAAGGATCCCGCTTATTCTTTGCATGGTTGGACACTGAGGAGGCAGAAGTCCTGTACTGAGTATTTGTAAGGACAGAGTCCCTCCCTGCTCCCTAATCTGCTGTCAAAGTCCAGGTAAAAAGTGTATCATAGAAACTGAGTGAGTCAGAACATTTGGTTCCAAAATGTCCTAACTGGTAGATTTGGGTCTGAGAATGTGACTCATCCTGACTTCTTATTCTTTCTTTCCACAGCCTGTACAATCTATAAAGGGAGGAAGAGGAAGATAAGATGAAATGCAGGTCTAACTTGAGAAAAACCAGAGCTGGGTCCACCTGACCCAGTGCTTCTCCTCAGTGTGTAGTAGAAATAAGGTTAGACTGAGGCCAGTCCTCAGGGACCTGACTTTGAATAAGAGGGTGCTTCTTTTTCTCACACTTGATGTCTCATTAAGTTCCCCACCTTGAGGGGAACTTTGCTTAAGGCCTACATCTAGAACCTCCCACAAAAAAGAAAGTTTAAAAAAAAGTTCTTCTATATACAATACAAATCAAGTATGAAATAGCTACAACAAAGAAACACTAAACACAAAAAGACTCCTGCATTAACACAACAAATTAAAATAAGATTCAGTAATTTAACCAATAACTATTGTTGGTAAATCATCAACTCCACATGAACACACAAACTCTCAGCAATCGGATAAGAGACTTGTACTTAAACTTTATCAGAATATAAAGTAATTTGTAATAAAACTAATTGGTATTTCAAATTTCATCTTGGTTTTGCACTGTCCAAATAGCACTTAGCAGAAATCTATTGATAAACAGTTAGACTTGGGCCAGTTCTCTAATTGGGAGTTTACATTTTGTTGATAAGGGTTGCTGTTTTGTTTTGTTTTGTGGTTAGGCAATGGGGTTAAAATGACTTGCCTAAAGTTACACAGGTAATTATTAAATGTCTGAGGGTAGATTTGAACTCAGGTCTTCCTGATTCCAGGGCTGGTGCCCTATCCACTGCACCACCTAGCTGCCCCAGGGAGTTGTCCTCTTGAAGAGACTTGGAGCAGCTGCAGAGTACTCCTCCCAGCTCTCCAGTCATCTTCATTCAGTCATCTCTAATTTGATGGGTTCAGGATGGCATTCACAAGGTCACCCTCCAATCTACCTTCAGAGCTATGTTCAAAGGACCTTCTCAGTAAAGGAAAATCAAGTAGAGAAGATGCATCTAGTTCATCCAGTTGAGTTGATGCGTCATGTGTCTTCATGAGGGATATGGGAAAAAGCAAAACTTGTACCCTTTGACCTCCCCTCACAAGGATAGTCAATATTAGCCAAGAGTCCATCAGTTGAAAGCTCTCCTTTTTTGACTGAAACTTAGTCCTACCCCCACCCCATGCCATTGTCACAGGGAAGGGTGAGGAAAAAAAACTCATGGTTTGTCTCTTCATCCTAAAATATCAAAGCATTTTAAGCCCTACTCACTAGAGGACAGAAAGAAACAAGTCCCCAAACTCCTCAAACTAGAAAAGACAGCTCCATAGAAGGACTCCTACAGATCAGTCTCTGCTCCACACAGATATACCAACCATCCATCCCAAGTTCTTGGGGGTCCCTTTCCATGTTTTGTCACCCTGACCAGTTGATCTCCTTTCAGACTCTTTCTGTGCCTGAGGATCTCCTCCCTTGCTGCTTCCTATGGCTATCTTGGACATGAAGCTAGTTTGAGACAATTATTGTGTTCATCCTTGATGGCTCTTCAGCTAAACAAACTTTCCATGGGATGAAGGGGCAGAGAATGGAGCATAGAGCAAGATAACCTCAGATGGATATGGACCAGTGAGGGCAGGATACAGAAGGATGTCATGGGACCTCTCATCTGCCAACCTCAGGACCTGGAACCCCCTCATAGAGTTCAGAGTGTTAGAATTCAACCTATTTGTTCAGGAATTCCCCTACACCATCCTTGTCAAGTGGTTTCCCAGCCTTGCCTTGGTCACTTATGAGGAGAATTCTACCTCCAGAGTCCACTTTGAGATATCTCTAATTGTGAGGGCAGCTAGGCAGTTCAGTGGATAGAGCACCTGCTCTGGAGTCCAGGAGGACTGTGTTCAAATCTGACCTCAGACACTTGACTCTTACTAGCTGTATAACGTTGGGCAAAGCACTTAACCCTCATTGCCTCACATTTAGAAACATCTCCAATTATTCTGATCCATATCTGGCCACTGGATCCAGATGTTCTGGAGGTGAAAGAAAGGCTGGTGACTTTGCACAGCACTCTAACCTCATTCAAATACAATTCACATGCATGTCATGCATCACTTCCCTGATGTCAAGGTCTTCTTTGAGAACAAAAGACAACAGCAACAACTGTGAGGAAGAGGAGTCGAAATCTATTCCTTAGCCTGCCCTCTGTAACTAAACAAAAAAACAAACAAACAAAAAAAAATATATATATACAGTCCCTTTCCTACATGACAGCCCTTTAAAACACCAGAAGATAACTGTTATGTTCCCAAATACATCTTCAAGTGTTTTCAGCTGATTCTTATATAATGTGTCCTCTAACCCTTTCACTTGGAACACACATGGATATTCTCTACTAGAATCTTGAGTATGTGACTGTTTCTGTGGGTTTCTGGGTCCCCTTCCCTTCCATTCCTGAACTGGAAATGTTGATGAAGAGGGGAGTATTTCATTTAGAAAAAGTAGAGGTGGCTTCTATGAGTCCCTTGGAGTCTGCTCTTGGGAGGACAAGATGGGACTTTGGTTGGAGATGGGAGCTGATGGAGAGGTCTTTTCCTGTCTCAGGAGAGTGGCAGACCTGGACCTCTGGGCCCCTTTTCCTCTCATATAGTGTGAACTTAATTAGTCAACAGGTGTTTAACTGTCTTTTCTTTCCTTTTGTGTTTCTCTTCCTCTGGCAAGGGCTTAGGACTCTCCAAAGGTCTTGGAAGGACTGTGATTGCCATTGACAAGGGTTTCATCTACTGGTGTGGTTGTGATTGTGGCAACAACAATATTTTTTTCAACAAGAAAAGTAAATAACCTTAGAGGTGGAGACCTCTAGAAGACAGATCTCAACTTGTGTTTGGATGAAGTTGTGCTTAGTGGTAATTAATAAAGCATTAACTATTTAACAACCTCACAAAAAATGTTGACTATCCTAATGAAATGTGACTATTCACCTCCCAATTGTTTGTACTAGCAAGGTTAAGTTGTATTCTGTTTTAATTCATAATCTGTAGTGCTTCATATTCCCTTTTCTGTGTGGGAATACATTACACATCACATAAATGATTGATGTTCATATCTTGGACTCCTTTCTTCTTTTCTGGAGAGAACCTTTAGACTTAGAACCCTTAATCTTTCTCATAATTAGCAACTCAGCAAGCAACCTGAAGTAGCCAGGATGAGGGATGAAGGGCCAATAAATAAATTAGCATTTTTTTTTAGATTTTTGCAAGGTAAACAGGGTTAAGTGACTTGCCCAAGGCCACACAGCTAGGTAATTATTAAATGTCTGAGACTGGATTTGAAATCAGGTACTCCTGACTCCAGGGCTGGTGTACCACCTAGCTGCCCCGAAGGGCCAATAAATATAAGATATGAAGAGTCTGTTTCTCCTCTTGAAAAGTTCTGAAACTCAAGAACAATGAACCCAGGGTAAACCATGATAGTGGGTAAGGAGAGCACTTGGCACAGGTTGCCAATCCCTGTGGCCACAGGGAGCAATCCTAACTACTCTTGTGCTACACTTGCATGACAAAGTCTCCAGTCTGTTCACCATTTTGCATATCCTCCTCTAGACCCGCATCAGCTTGAAAAAGTCCTCACTTGTCCACTCTGCCAACCTACCAGGCTCAGATAAGGAGTGTGTCCTATGGGGGGGGGTATTTGTTTTTATGAGTCACAAAAACCATTTTTGAGATAAATGTGCAATTAATTGAGGTCTTTCTTCATCACAACTTCCTACCACCAGACCACATGTTCTAGCCCTTTCCCACTCAATGCAAGGGTGAGTTTTCCATCAGGGACTGGGGTGTGGGAGTTCCATGAGTAAAGGAAGATAATAACTTATTGAGCAGAAAAATATTAGTTGGCTTGAAATTCAGTTCTTTCCCCCTTCCTCTTTTATTACATATATCTCTTGTCCTCTAAACCTCATCATCTAGCATCTGTTTATCTAAAACATCTCACTGTCTTTCCTTCCCACCTCACCCCACACCTCTTTTGAAGCTCTGTGCAGAGAGGACTGAAAGTTAGGAGGGCCAAGCTCAACCTCACTGCACCCAGAGATAAGTGCTAGACCTCCAGCCTCTTTAGAGTCTGCAGGTTTTAGAAGGTATTTTAGCAGCAGCTGCAACTTGCCACTGTGGTTGGATCTAGAGGGCACATCTAAGAACAGGAACACCTGTCAGTCTTGGCCCGCTGCCTTCTAACAAAATCTGCCTGTCAACCACCCACTCTACTGCCTGTCCAGTCTCCTTGTGCCAACAAAGAGAAGCACAATCATTTCCTTTCATATTGCTGAAGCTGAGCACTTGAGAGAGAGGGTTATCAGTCCTCAGGGTCAAGTAAAGGACCTCAGAAAAATTCAGCCCAATCTAGGGAAGCTTAGGTAAGAGGCAAATGGAGTGCTGGGAGAATAACACTGGGGCCCTAGCTCTTTAGACATGAGTTTAGGCAAGTTAGTTAACTTATCTAAACCTCATTTTCCATATCTATAAAATGCAAATATCAATATTTATATAGGAGCACTGGGTTTCTCATCAAAGGATATTATGAGAAGATTGTCTAAACAAGAAAGTGCTGTGGAAATGTTTGATTTTTTCTCTTTTCCTCCCCTGCCCCTCATCAAGGCCTAGTTAGTGAAGTAGTTTAGTGACAAGACTTTTTAATTCAGTCCAATTCAATTCAATCTAATTCAATTCAATCAGCATTTATTTGTCACCTATGCTAAGTCAGCTTTTGCGTTAGACATTAGTGACTCAAAGACAAAATAATGAGATGGATCTTGGTTTCAACAAGCTTGCCTTCTACTGGGGGTGGGTGGTGGTGGAAGTGGGTAAGGTGTGACTTGTACTCAGATAAACAGATAAAAAGTGATCTGAAGAGTGAAAGAGTTACAGTTTGGAGACACAGAGGAGTTGGTACCTAAGCTAAACTTTGGAGGAAGCTAAGGATTTTGAAAGTTGAAGCTGAAAAAAAGGGTGTTTTCTAGTTATAGAGAGATCATCAAGGTTTATTTATGTTAGCCCTAATGGGGCACAAAAGGATTAATGCTGGTAGATATTCATAATAAAGGCAGATATATGGAGCAGAATTAGGTCATAGTCCTGCTATTTCTTGTTCTTTATCCTAACTTGATTTTGCATGCAAATCCAAGAAGCTAGTGGGAAGGAGGAGGTCTCATCACCCCAGCCTATGGATTTTCTTTGGGTGTGTAACATTTAAAAGTCAGAGACTGATGTAATCATTTTATTAATAATGCCAGCATTTTAATAAAAGAATGGTCATTTGATTATCTCTCTCTTAGACCAAAGATAATCATGGTAGCAGGCTCACATTTATATGCCATTAGAAGAGGGGTGTCTCCTCCCAGCCAGGGTGGCAGACAACTCTGATTGGCTAACTTTTAATGAGAGGATGTATATCATAATAAGGGACTGTACCTGAACTTTATGTCATTTAATTCCAAGTCACTCCCAGTCTTGAGTAAACTATTCAAAGAATTTATCCCCACTCAAACTTGAGTAAAATATAGTAATTTGAGTAAAATATAGTGGCTTGAGTAGAGTATAAGTGGGATCTGGATAGAGGAAAAAGTTTGCTCAGCCTTCAGAGACTGAGGTCTTGAAATGAGGATAAAAGAAAATGGCAGATATCTGAGTGTCACCAAATCATTGCTTATTAATACTCATTTCTTTCAGATTTTATCCCTAAAATGAGTTTCAGGAGCAAAGATTTAGAATGAGAGGCTTAATAGGCATTAAAATAAATTTTATTACACCAAATTAGATAATTTCTGGGAACAGCAACTGACCCTGAAATAGTATTAATGATTTAAACTCAGTAGATTGTAGCAGAGAGCAGCTGGGTAGAAAAAAATACAAATAAGCTCACACATACTCACACACTCACATAGATTTTGATGTAGGAAAACATCCAACTCAACAAAGATACAGATAAAACTAGGGAAAAGGGAGTATAAAAGGAAGGGGTTAATCATAACCTAAAAATCTTAAATCAGGAGAGGAAATAGTGAAGTACAAATAAAAGGAAAAAGCAAAGGATAACAACTTAAAATGAAGAGAGTGAAGAATACAGGAAAGAAAAATCATAAGAATGGTATGAACTTGCCTATAAAATGGAAAATACAAAAAAAGAAAATGTTAGCAGAATCAATTAGAAATTTAAAAATCCAACAATATTTTTTTTTGTAAGAAACATACTTAAAACATAAAGATCTACAATGAACTAAAATGATGGTTTGGAACAAAATCTGTTACAGAGGAAAACTACATTTTGCTAAAAGGTCATATAGAAAATTAATTTACTTATTCAATGTGATACCAAACAACCAAAGGATTATTTCATAAAACTAGAAAAATAATAAGGAAATTTATCTGGAAGCAAATAAAAAAAGGTCAAGAATCTCAAGAGAAATAAGGAAGTATTAAATAAGGGAGATTCTCCATGGCAACAGGAGAGGATCATCTCTTAGGTGCTCTCTCTCAAAACTTATAAAGTAAGGACTCTGACTAAATTTTTGAGAGACAGAATCCACAGAGGGATCCAGTGAGGCAATTCTCCAGCCCACGGTAACTTGGAAAAGAGCAGAAAGGCTCCACTCCACAGGGTTGGAGGGTCAGCCTACCAGAGCAAAGGAACTTCAGCCTCGTGGAAGCAGCCCCAGGGTGCTGGAAGCCAGGACTTATGGCAGCGGGGGCAGTTTCCTGACCTACACCAGGGAGCACTGAGCACAACTTGGGGGATCAGCAGGGGACCTCTGCCAGAGCGAGTGTGTGAAGCCCAGCCCTCAGAGCATGCAGCAAGCAGTGTGGCTGCTAAAGCCCAGATCCAGGAACCAGAAGCAGGAGCTGGTAAGCAGGAGCCCACAGGGCATGAGTGCTGAGCCTAGGGAGGGGAGTGGAGAGAGACTGCTGAGGTCTGCCCTCTGTCCCTGGAACAGGACTCTGGTACTCTGACCACATTCAGATCCTGATCAAAGTCTAGGTCCCCATAGAACAGAAGGGCCCCCCCACCTCAGCCCCTGGCAGAGGGGTGTGCTTATGGTCATTCACAGACCAGGAGGAAAGACAGAGCCTCACACACAGAGATCCTTGTTGGGGAGGGGGTGTCACAATAATACTCAAAAGCTCAGAAAGCACCCCAAAACCAGGCACAGGCTGGAGAAATGAGTAAACAGAGAAAAAGAGGAACAGCACAGAAAAATGCTTTGCCTATGATCCCAAGAAGGATCAAAACACTCAATCTGAAGATGAGGAAGTATAAGCTCTTGTATCTAAAGACTCCAAGAAAAACAGAAATTGGGTTCAGGCTATGACAGAGCTCAAAAAAGACTTTGAAAATCAAGTGAGGGAAATAGAAGGAAAAATTAGGAAAAGAAATGAGAAAGATGCAGGAAAAACATGAAAATGAAGTCAGCAGCTTAGTCAAGGAAATCCAAAAAAAATGCTGAAGAAAATAGCATGCTAAAAACCAGCTTAGGTCAAATGGATAAAACAGTTCAAAAAAGTTATTGAGGAGAAGAATGCTTTAAAAAGCAGTTTTGTTCAGATGGAAAAAGAGATAAGAAAGCTCTCTGAGGAAAACAAATCCTTCAGATGTAGAATGAAACTAAAGGAAGCTGCTTATTTTACGAGAAATCAGGACACGATACTTCAAAACCAAAAGAATGAAAAATTAGAAGAAAATGTGAAACATCTCATTGAAAAAACAGACATGGAAAACAGATTTAGGAAAGATAATCTAAAAATTATTGGAATACCTTAAAGTCATGATCATGAAAAGAGCCTTGACATCATTTTCAAAGAATTACTACAGGAAAATTGCCCTGATATCCTAGAAGCAGAGGGCAAAATAGAAATGGAGAGAATCCACCGATCCCCCTGAGAAAAAGATCCCAAAAAACCAACCCCTAGGAATATTCCAGAACTTCCAAGTTAAAGAGAAATTATTACAAGCAGCCAGAAGGACACAATTCAAATATTGTGGAGCTGCAGTCAGGATCACACCGGACTTAGCAGCAACTACATTAAAAGCTCGTAGGACTTGGAATATAATATACCAGAAGGCAAAAGAGCTTAGAATGCAACCAAGAATCAACTACCCAGCAAGGCTGAATGTCCTCTTCCAGGGAAAAAGATGGACTTTCAATGAACCAGGGGAATTTCAAATGTTTCTATTGGAATGGCCAGAGCTGAACAGAAGGTTTGATCTTCAGATATAGGACTCAGATGAAGCATGGAGATTGGAGGAGAGGGAGAAAATATGAAGGACTTGATGATGAACTGCATGTATTCCTGCATAGAAAAAGGACACTGATAATACTCATATGAACCTTCTCAGTTAATAGAGCAGGTAGATGGAGCTTTTATAGTTGAAGCACAGGAGAAAGCTGAATTTGAAGATAAAATATGGTATAAAAATGGAGTCAATAGAAAAAAGGGAAATGTAATGGGAGAAAGAAAAAGGAGAGGGGGAATAGGCTAAGAGTGGAAAAAATGTATTTAGAACATCTCCCATTTTATACCAAAATAAACTCTAAATGCATATGTGACCTAAATATAAAATAACATATAAAAAATTTAGGAAAACATAAAAAAATTATCAGATCCATGAATAGAAGGAAAAATTCATGCTCAAACCAGGATTAGATAGAATTATAGAAGATAAAATTTTTATTTTTGATTACATATAATTGAAAAAAGGTTTTGCACAAACAAATCGGGGGGAGGTGGGGTAGAGAGAAATCTTTCCAACAAGTTTCTCTGATAAAGGTCTCATTTTCAAGATATGTAAGAAACTGATTCAAAATTTCCAGAATAAGAGCCATTCCCCAAGTGATATATAGTCTACATAGTATCTGGTATGTAGTAGGTACTTTATAAATGCTATTTGATTGTTGATTTAGAGATTTTGTAATGCATGTGCACCCTTACTCTAGTGAATATAAATGCTTGCATAAGAGGTATGTATAAATGGGTTTCCTGCATTCATAGGATATGGCTTGGATGCTGGCATTGCCTCTGTGGAGAAGAATTGAGTCAAGGGAGTGTATGAACCACTAGTACCCAAGGTGGGGATGTGGTGAGTAGGGCAGACAGGCCCCAGAGGAAACAGGGCATTCTTTCTTCTAAATTCCTGAGAGGAGAATCAGATCAGAATATTATCTATCTGCCACACTTCAATCATCTGCCTGATGTAAGGGCATGAAGTTCAGGATAATAACAATAATAACAATAACAGCAACAACAATAATACTAATAATAACTCTAATAATAAATAATAACCAACATTTATGTGGCACCCACCATGAACCCAGACACTGTACAAATTTTATCTCATTTTTGATCATTACAACACCTGAAAGAAATGTGCTATTTTGATCTCCATTTTACAGTTAAGGAAACCAAAAGGGACAAGATTAAATGACTTAACCAGTGTCAGACAGACAGGAAGTCTCCAAAGTCTTCCTAACTATTCACTGCACTACCAAGTGAACCAAAGACTATTCAAAAGCAAATATAAAATAAACACATTTATCCAAGCACAGAAGCAAATCAAAATGGAAAAGTCAGGCAGATTAGAATACATCAAACAATAAACAAGAGTGATTGAGCTCTTCATTTGGAAATAAGTGATGATTTCAACTCAAACCATGCAGTGAAGTTGCAACCAAGGGAAAGTCCCTTCTGATGTCCCTGGAAATCCGTGAGAGACAACTTGAGGCCAGCTTCCTCTCTATTTTTTTTCTTCCTGAAATGTTTCTTTGAAGAATTATTCATAGTAGGTAAACAGAGTAGATCTCAGCATTCTCCTCACTAATCTTGGATCACCTCTGTTATAAATGGCTCATGAATACTTAGTCCAGAGTGATTAAAATGGTTTTTATTAAGACATCTCCATCAATGGCACACCTCTCCCAAGGTGGGAGTGAGGAATCCCAGAAATGGAAGGTTTTTTATGCATTTTGAAAGGCTTGTTCCTGCCAATCATTGATACATTGTAATCTAATTGATGCATTGGTCCCGGTATGTTTCCCCTGCCCTGCTCATTATACTAATGAGTAAGAGCAGCTACGTCCTCAAGAACGCACAAAGGAGAAGGTCAAGACCCTAGGTTAATTTAGAACTGGGCGGGGCACACCTGACCTAATCTGTTTTTGATCACATTGAGGCTAAATCTTTTGACTTTAACTCAGTACCTGCCCATAGGCAACAATAGACCCCGGTCTTTGTAATGTAAAATAACAATCCTCCCTTCACATTCTTGTGGAACTCAAACACCCCCACATTCCTCATAATTCCCCCTTTTCTTTTATAATAAGAATTTGGGTTCCATACCTTATTAGTGATTTCTTTCTTAAATCACAGTCCTTGTTATTGACATAAATACTGACTTTTTCTTCTAACAAGATTTTTACTTCCTCATTATCGGAGACAAGGACCCGTTTGTGTGGGAGCACATGCCAACTTTCTGATGTCTTTTACTACTTGCCTATTGACATCTAGCTTTAGGCAGCAACTTGATAGATTCAATTTACCACAAACTCTTTCTTCAATCAACAAGATTTTCTAATACAACTCCATGTTGAATAACTCTCTCTCTCTGGCTTAGTTAGCCACCAAGTCCAGGGCCTTAGTTTTCTGATTGGTAATTGTTTCTACTACAGTTTAGAATCTAATCAGGATATAAATTGGGGTTCCATAGCCCTAACTCCCATCCTGTGCCCAGGTAGCAGGCCCATAACTCTAGATAACAACTCCCTGACCAAATCTTGGCAGATGGGTATATGCAGTAGAAATCACAATTTTCCTTACTGTAATGCCTCCCCACAATGGATCCAGGTATCATCATTACATCTCACATGGGTCCACCTATCTCTTTGAGTTGTGCAATCCAAAATGGGTGTATCCTGCTTCTGGATATAAGTCCACAGCCATTTGTTGTTCCCTAGGAAAATATCCTGGCCAGACTGGCATAAACAATAGCCACCCTGAACTGACTCAGTCAAATGCCACTAGTGTTTCTCTCTTCTGGATCAGAATCCTACACCATAGTGTACTTTTGACCAGGAATTGAGAATCTAGGCCAGACCCAGGACTGGCAGCCAAGGCCAGTTCTCAAACTGCTGTGGACCACTGCAAGTCCAACAGTTAGCCACACCACAAGACTGGGCAACGACTTCTGTCAGCTAGATTCTCCTCCCACTATTACTAATACCCCATAGTCTAAATCAGAGATAGGATATACAGCCTCATGTAGGATATAATCATGCCACCCAATAATCTTCCTCCTTTTCTCTCAATGGAGAACATCTTTTTCTTTTCACTTAAAGATTTTATTTATTTTGAGTTTTACAATTTTTCCCCTAATTTTACTTCCCTCCCCCCACCCCCCACAGAAGGCAATTTGCCAGTCTTTACATTGTTTCTATGGTATACATTGATCCAAATTGAATGTGATTAGAGAGAAATCATATCCTTAAGGAAGAAACATAAAGTATAAGAGATAGCAAGATCAGACAATAAGATGTCAGGTTTTTTTTTTCTAAATTAAATTTAATAGTCCTTGGTCTTTGTTCAAACTCCACAGTTCTTTCTGTGGATCAGTGGAAAGCATCTTCACCCAGCCTCTGCTCCTTTTCATTAAAGCCTTCATTATCTAGAAGGAGAGGAAGGGGTATCACACTTACAGAATCAAGTGGAAGTTACAGGTATCAAAAGGGACAGACCCCCTGACTAAACAATGTACACATAGGCAAGAGATTGTGGAGATGAATTGGTCCAGTATCTCTCCTCTCTTCTCTTCTCCTGGGAGACATCCGATGTCCTTCTGCATCTTCTGAATCTGTTTCAAAAAGGTCCCCTCCAGCTCAGGTGATTTGTTGAGACCTTTTCTTCTGGTAAAGAAACTGTTTAACATTTTACTCAGATCAAAATACATTTGCATCACAAGACAATGAGATTCTAGAGCTTATTATAATTTACATTTTGCCTTACTCACTGTCATATTGACATACATACTTCACTTCAACATAATAAACTTCCATAAGTGTTTTGCTACATAAGTAAACTCCACTAAGAAATACCACATTAAGTTAAGCTTTGTAGTATATACATTTCTTAACCTTTTGCTATCATTATAATAATGACTCAAACCTCCTTAACCAAAATGGATTTTTTTCTTTACCAGAATATTCCCAAATATACCATAGACTTTTCTTTTCCTGATGTCCTTCTCTGACTCACATTCTTTCCTCTAAACCAGACCTTGAACCTGTAATTATTCTAAGAATTTCTCATCCTTCTTCTTACCTAAATATCCCCTCTAACATAAAAATTAAGGAAACTTAATTCCTATCCTATCATGTAACTGATAGCAGGTGTCAGAGCCACACACCTAACCCATCCCAATATTAAATCCAATTTCACCTAAATCTAATTCACCTAAAACTTCTTTTTCTGGTTTGCTTAGTTACAATATATACTATATCTACATCCAGGATATAGATGTAATGATTGAATGTCAGTGTCCAGGCAGAGGTCAGGTGGGTAGTCAAATGTCTTATGCCAGATTTATTCTACCAGGTGAGACATTATCCAAATGTCACTTTGGAGAAATCAAGTCAAAAGAGTTCAGCCTCAGGCTTTAATGAAAAGCCACCCCTTTGACTGCACATCCCTGTCACCTGACATCATCAGCCCATTGGCTTCCTGGGTTCCAAGAACACACTGACCTAATAGCACTTCCTTTTTGCTGACCATCCTGGTATCTGACATAAAAAAGAGAGAACTGATTAAAAGTCCCATGATCTAAAATAGTTGTTTTACCTAATTAGAACTTTGAGTGAGTCCAATTCACTAAATTTCAATTATAGTCTTAATGTGGTCCCAATTAATGAATCCCCCTACCTAAAGCTCTGAGTATCCTTCCTAGGTCCTTGTTAAAAGCAGGAATTCTAACTATCACTGTCCCTACAGGCCTCATCTCCTACCTCTTACTCAAGGCCTCTGATTTCAGACCCACATCCCTTTGTCTGAAATCATATCTACTCCATCTCTATATAAAGATGGCATCTCAGATTGCCCTTGACTAGAGAACCCTCTTTCTAGCCTGTTGTATTTTACAATAAATAAACACATCCTTTGGCCAGGAGATTGCCTATCATCTCCTAAATTCTCAAATAACAAGCTAAATATTGTCGAAGAAAAATCTCAAATTATCTTTCTTGTGTTTATATTTCTCATATTACATAGGTGTTTTTACTTCAAAGAAAACAACTAGTTCTGTAATATATACATATATATTTATCCAAAATATTCCCAGTTCACATATATTATTAGAAACTTCTTTTTTGTCTTGCAATCTTTTTTAATATTTATTTATTCTCATTTTGTACAAATAAATTTTTTATACATTAATAAAATATTCTTGTTTAAGAGTAAACAAAATACCCCCTCCCCCAAAAAATATAGACTCGCTTGAGCGATAAAGTAAAGGGGAGAGAAAAAAATTAAAATTAAAAAAATAATAGTAATAATTGTAGGTATGGCCAGGTGGCGCAGTGGACGGAGCACCAGCCCTGGAGCCAGGAGCACCCAAGTCCATATCCAGCCCCGTACACCCAACAATTACCCAGCTGTGTGACATGCAAGCCACCCCAAACGCACTGCCCTGCAAAAACCAAAAAAAGAAAAAAAAAGACCTAAAATAAAATAAAATAGTAATAATAGTAGGGCTGCTGGGTGGCCAACAGAGCACTGGCCCTTGAGCCAGGAGCACCTGGGTCCAAATCCAGCCTCAGACACCCAATGATCACCCTGCTATGCAGCCCCAGGCAGGCCACCCAGTCCCATTTGCCCCACACCCCCCCAAAAAAATAATAAAAATAAAAAATGTGCTTCAGTCTGTGTTCCAACACCACCAACTCTGTTGCAGGTGGATCACATTCTTTATGATAAGTCCATCACCAAAGTTACTTCCATATTTTTTCACCATTGCCATTGCTGATTGTAACTCCCTCCTTTCATATTTCTCCATACCATGTACTATATTTTCTCTCTACTTTCACTGACTCTGCTGCAGGGTAGCTGAGTGGTGCAGCAGACAGATCCCTGGCCCTGGGGCCAAAAGGCCCTGAGCCCCCATACCACCCCTTAGGCCCAGCTTCCACCTGGCCCTATGGTCCCAGACCGGCCATCCAATCCCAGCCCCTTGCAAGAAGTAAAAAAGATAATGTGTTATATCTGACCACTCTCCCCCCACAGTCCATCCTCTCCTCTTTCATTCACATCCCCACCCCTTCCCCCTGCCCCCTGCCTCTCCTTCTTACTCCAGATGCCTATACCCCATTGAGTATATATGCTGTTTCCTCTCCTAGCCACCTCTGATGAGAGTGAAGATTCCCTCATTCCCTCTTGCCTTCCCCCCTTCTATATCATTGCAATAGCTCATTGTAATAAAGAAAAATCTTATTATATGAAATATCTTGGCTTATTCCCCCTCTCCTTTTTCTTTCTCCCATTACATTTCCCTTTTTTCTATTGACTCCATTTTTATACCACATTTTATCTTCAAATTCAGTTTTCTCCTGTGCTTCAACTATAAAAGCTCCCCCTACCTGCTCTATTAAATGAGAAGGTTCATATGAGTATTATCAGTGTCATTTTTTTTAGGTTTTTGCAAGACAAATGAGGTTAAGTGGCTTGCCCAAGGCCACACAGCTAGGTAATTATTAAGTGTCTGAGGCCAGATTTGAACCCAGGTACTCCTGACTCCAAGGCTTGTGCTCTATCCACTGCACCACCTAGCCGTGACCTCAGTGTCATTTTTCTATACAGGAATAAATACATACAGTTCATCATCATTAAGTCCCTCATATTTTCCCCTTCTCCTCCAATCTCCATGCTTCACCTGAGTCCTATATTTGAAGATCAAACCTTCTGTTCAGATCTGACCATTCCAACAGAAACATTTGAAATTCCCCTGGTTCATTGAAAATCCATCTTTTTCCCTGGAAGAGGACATTCAGTTTTGCTGGGTAGTTGATTCTCGGTTGCATTCTAAGCTCTTTTGCCTTCTGGAATATTATATTCCAAGCCCTATGAGCTTCCAATGTAGTTGCTGCTAAGTCCTGTGTGATCCTGATTGCAACTCCACAGTATTTGAATTGTGTCCTGGCTGCTTGTAATATTTTCTCTTTGACTTGGGAGTTCTGGAACTTGGCTATAATATTCCTGGGGATTGGTTTTTTGGGATCTCTTTCTCGGGAGAAATCTGTGGATTCTCTCCATTTCTATTTTGCCTTCTGCTTCTAGGATATCAGGGCAATTTTCCTGTAGTAATTCTTTGAAAATGATGTGAAGGCTCTTTTCCTGGTCACGACTTTCAGGTATTCCAATAATTTTTAAATTATCTTTCCTAAACCTGTTTTCCATATCAGTTGTGTTTTCAATGAGATGTTTCATGTTTTCTTCTGATTTTTCATTGTTTTGGTTTTGAATTATTGAGTCCTGATTTCTCATAAATTCAGCAATCTCCCTGAGTTCTATTCTTTGTCTGAAGGATTTGTTTTCCTCAGAGAGCTTTCTTATTTCTTTTTCCATCTGGCCAGTTCTGCCTTTTAAAGCATTCTTCTCCTCAATAACTTTTTGAACTGTTTTATCCATTTGACCTAAGCTGGTTTTTAGCATGCTATTTTCTTCAGCATTGTTTTGGATTTCCTTGACTAAGCTGCTGACTTCATTTTCATGTTTTTCCTGCATCTCTCTCCTTTCTTTTCCCAGTTTTCCTTCTAACTCCCTCATTTGATTTTCAAAGTCTTTTTTGAGCTCTGTCATAGCCTGAACCCAATTTCTGTTTTTCTTGGAGTCTTTAGATGCAGGAGCTTGTGCTACCTCATCTTCAGACTGTTTTGATCCTTCTTGGGCTCATTTGAAAAATATTTCTCAATGGTGTTCGTCTTGTTTCTGTGCTTGCTCATTTTCCCAGCCTAAGCCTGTTTCTGGGGTGCTTCCTGAGCTTTTGGGACACTCCCACAAGGGTCTCAGTGTGTGAGGCTCTGTCCTCCCTCCTGGTCTGTGAATGACCATATGTGCCACCCCCCCTGCCACGGGGCTGAGGTGGGGGGGCCCTGCTGTTCTATGGGGGGGGCCTAGACTATAGACTATGATCAGTATCTGAATGTGGTCAGAGCCCCAGAGTCCTGTTCCAGGGGCAGAGGACAGAGCTCTGCAGTCTCTCTTCACTCCCCTCCCTAGGTTCAATGGGCTCACGCTGGGGGTTCCTGCTTAGCGGCTCTGCCTGCTTCTGTTTCCTGGATCTGGACTGCCTTGGTCATGTTGGTCGTTATGTGCCCTGAGGGCTGGGCTTCATGTGCTCACTCTGGCAGAGGTTCCCCACTGTTCCCCCAATTTGTGCCCGGTGCTTCCCTGGGTGTATGTTAGGAAACTCCCCCTGCTGTGAGCCAGCTCCCAGTGTCCTGGGGCTGCCTCTGGGAGGCTGAAGTTCTTTCGCTCTGGCAGGCCACCCCTCTGGCGGGCCGCCCCTCCGACCCTGGGGAGCAGAGCCTTTCTGCTCTTTTCCAGGTTACCTTGAGTAGGAGAACTGCCTCACTGGGTCCCTTTGTGGGTTCTGTCTCTTGAAAATTTAGTTAGAGTCCTTAGTTTAGAAGTTTTATGAGAGAAAGCCTAAGGCAGGATCTGCTCTTGTAGCCATCTTGGCTCCCCCTAGAAACTTCTATACATAAACTTGTTTAGCTACTAGCCATCCCTGACACAAATGTTTGTGTGTGTGTGTGTAATTATTGTGTGAGGCTGGATTTGAACTCAGGTCCCCCTGACCCCAGGGGCAGTGTGCTATCCACTGTGCCACATAGCTGCACCCTAACATACAAATTATTACTTTCAGAATTCTTTAAAACCATTAGAACATCTTAGGTGACTTTAAATTTCCAACATTTGTTATTAGTTCCAATATAACAAAACAGCAATAAGAATAACACACAAATTACTAGATTGTACAAAACAATCCTTCCATTATTATATCATGCTTGAACCCACAAATCTACCTCAAAAGGGGTCATAATTTTTGATATTGCCCTTATTCCCCTTCAAAGCAATTGCATGTTAATTCCAGGCTTTAACATTACAGTATTTAAACAGCTTACATATTTATTAGAGATAATATAATCTCTCTGCAGTTATAAAAGAATATCAAATATCTGATAAACACATCTTACTCATCAATAAGTTACCTTACATTGAGACTACAAAATTGATATTTATTCAGTCATCAATCAGAAGCCCCCCCATCAGCTGTACCCAGATCCTTCAAGAACATATGATACATTTAAACCCCCAATGCAATTCTTATTTATGACATGGTTAATCCAATAGAAAAAGACTAAATCATTAGATGAAACCTCAGTTTATTTAGTTTGCTATCATCTATACAACTACCCAACAGTTTAGTTTGATAAAAGCTCTAGAGTACCTTGTACAGAGAATCCAGCACTCACATTCCAAAAACTCCATCCAAAATAAAAATACAATTGTTATCCTTGTTAGGCTTAACATTAAAACAAATTAGAGCTTTTTTCCTAAAAGGAATCAGTAAATATCCTTGATAACATAATTATGTATTTTTCTCTTAGTAACACAATACCACTTTCCTTTAACTCAAAGCTGTTACAATAGAGTTTACAATCCCAACCAATTTAATAATCTAGGTTATTTAATTCCTCCCATTCTGTACAGATTTTGTCGGAATGTAACACTAACTCCCCTCTTTTAAAACCCTCATGGTGATTCCCAAAACTCCAGTTCTTTAAGGGGTCAACCTTAAAAATGGAGTTAGTCAGTCCTTTTAGGCCATGTGGACAGAGCAGAGACATTCTTTAAACATGATTTTCTTTTAGTAAATGTGTCTCCAGTCCATTGATTTTATATTTTCTTCCTTTTTCAATAACATATCACACCTCTTTCCCTTTAAGGCTTAAGCACTTTAAGTCTCCTGCCCTACAGAGGTTTGGAGGTGCTCCTCAGCTGAACTGAGTCAACAAGATGTTGGATGGGATCAAGACTACCACCTGTCCAACCCACCAACCCTTTCCCCTAACCCAGGGAGAAAGCACAGGACCTTTCCCAGTCATAAGAATAAGAAATCTTCCCTCCTATAACTTCCCAATCTTTCCCTTAAAAGTTCTTTCTCTTCCAAACTCTCCCTGAACCAGAACATTTTCTCTTTAGGAGTCCCCCTCCCCATCTCTCTAAGTCTCCATGCCAGCACAATTACCACTTGCTCAATGAGGGAGGGGCCGAGCCCCAAAAGAGGGATGCTGCACTTACTTCCTCCTCCCACACCTTGCAAAACTCCTCGGCCCAATTCCCAGCTCCTTCAGTTTAAAACTTAGAGCATGTCCCCAGACCCATAAATAACTAACCCAGACCACTTATACAATACAGGACATAGAACACACACACACACACACACACACACACACACCCTACAGAATATTCAAATCCATTCATACATCAGACTGGATCCAGTTGGCTTCCTTCCTTCCAGCTTCTGGCTTCTGACTTCCAGCTACTGACCATGAGGCTCCCTTGCCCCCCATGTCCTCTGGCAACTTTCCCCTTGGTAGGCTTTAAGATTTGGGGGAAATTCCTGGAGAGGGAACCCCAAATCTCCCTCCCTCCCTTTGGAGTACCCTATTATCCTCTGATCTCTCCTTCAGGACAGATCTCCCATCTGGAGGACTTCTCAACCAGCCAGGGTGGTTCTGGCCACCACCTCACCAACCCTGGAGATACCCCAGACATTTTAATCACTCTCAGCTCCACACCCAGGCCAATCTTCCCAGGAATCTCTGAGATATTTCCCCAGAAAGAACACCAAGAAAGTGGGTTTGAAATCAAGCCATTTGAGTGCATTTATTTTCTTGTGTTTTTCCTGGAAAATACCAGAAAGAGATTTACATTATAATATCCCTAACAAACCCCCAAATTCTTTTATATGGCTCATGAATACTTAGTTCAGAGTGATTAAAATGGTTTTTATTGACATCTCAATAAATGGCACACCTCCCTCAAGGTGCGAAAGGGGTGAGGAATCCCAGAAATGGAAGCTCTTTTATGTATTTTGGAAGGCTTGTTCCTGCCCCTTCATGTCAGTCATTGGCTGGGGTCACAATCTAATTGATTGTCCCTGTATGTTTTCTCTACCCTGCTCATTATACTAATGAGCAAGAACAGCTACCTCCTTGAGTATGCACAAAGGAGATGGTCAAGACCCTAAATTAATTTAGAACTAGGTGGGGTACACCTGACCTAGTCTGTTTTTGATCAGATTGAGGCTATTTTAACTTTAACTCAGTACCTGTCCATAGGCAACAATATAGGCAGATCCCAGTCTTTGTAACTAAGAATCTTCCCTTCACATTCTTGTGGAACCCAAACACCCCCATATTCCTTACAACTTCCTCCCATATGAAGCATATCACCTGACTGGCTTTCTCCCACCCTGCTTTGGGTAGACTCCAGGTTATATCTTATTATATAAATATGTATGTATGACTAAGGTCTTTTCCCATTCAGATCTTTACTAGAAGTATGGGGTAAGTTTATTTCCCCTCCCCTATAAAATGTGCATTTAGCATTTGTATTTAGAATCCTGAGAAGCAGGGGTTATAAAGGCTAGAGAACTAGACTTGGATCCAAGATTTGAATTCAAGCCGGACCTCTGTCAAATGCTGACTGTCTGGTCTTGGGTGTAATCTCAAGAAGTCTAGGCAATTCTAAAACTCATTTGGAGAGAAAGTGTCAGCTTGGAGAGGCTGAGGAAGTTCCCAATACAAATGAAATCACAGACATCTCACAAATAAAATTACAGGCTTATTTAGAAAGCCTCAAGCACCTCTAAAGGCCCTCGATTCTTGTCTAGAGGAAATAGCTCAAGGACATTTCCTGGTTCTCCTTTACAACTTGAAGGGAAATACTCAAACCTAAATCAACTGGTTAGTATTCTGTGTTAATTGTAGCTTGATATCTTTTATTTTCACTTTAAAATACAACTAAAAGAAACTCCCTCTCTTTTCATAATAATGATTTCAGAGATAAGTACCCATTTAGGATAAATGACTCTGTGGCCTGCAATCCTAGATTACACACTTTACCTCACCCTCCCCCCCCACCTTACCTTACCCCCTTGTTAGCTATCCTTGAGTAAAAGAAGGAATGTTCATTTTTGGTTTCAGTCCCTTCAACTAATTATTTCATTCAAAGCATACAACTGAAAAGAGAAATAGAAAATAACATCCTGTTCCCATCCTAAAATTCCTGAAAAAGAGATAGTATTTGTTAACACATCAGAAACAGGATGTTTCCTATTTAAAATGGAAAAATTAGGAAGCCTACCTTGGGGTTGCAACATCATCCCCAATCTGGACACAAATTTGAATATCTGAAATGTTTCACTCCCATTTCCAGCTGGTGTAAAGAACATCCATTAATAAATCCCTTTTTGACATGTAATTCTTATTCATGGGTTGCCTCTTTCTTTTCCCTTTCCCAACACAGACACTAGGTTACCACATAATTGAAGATGGGGGGGGTCTCCAAGTGAATGAAGCAATATGTGTAGGAATTATTTGTTTTTTATTTATTTTTAAACCCTTTGAACTCAGGAAGCTATCCTTCCAATTGCGGCAGTGGAATAAGCCCTATTTTAGTTGAAATGGGTGAAAACCAAGATATCATGTATGGAGATCAATTTCAATGATGAAGGAACAGTAATCTGCTGACATATTTTAACTGATGGCAAGTTAGATGTTGCTTTCTGGAGACAGGTAGAAACACCAGGAGCCTGGGATTTCTGCCATAGATCATGGCACCGGCAGAGAGTTAGCCGAATCAATCTTCCTGGGATGATTGGTAGAAGGAACAACTGTTTGAAGAAGGGGAATGAGAAATAATATAGGGGAGATGTGATCCTTGGAGTGGCATGTTTTGAAGTAGAGGTTATCATATTATGGAAAGAATGTTGGAGGAAAGGGCAATATAATATAATATAACATTACTAGTATAACTCCAATCCCAAAGCCTATTGGCATGGGACTCATTCTTTATTGGTAGAGATCAATATACTGTTCCCATGTGAAGGTTGGAGCAGAGTCAGTAAGAGTGAGAAAGAGAAATTTCCAATTTTGGGGCAGCTAGGTGGCACAGTGGATAAAGCACCGGCCCTGGAGTCAGGAGTATCTGGGTTCAAATCCGGTCTCAGACATTTAATAATTACCAAGCAGTGTGGCCTTGGGCAAGCCACTTAACCATATTTGCCTTGCAAAAACCTACCCCCCCCCAAAAAAAAAAAGAGTGAGAAAGAGAAATTTCCATTTTTCTCTTCAATCTTGGAGTCACTTTGGGCACTTCTGGCTTCTAGCTTTGAGAAAGAAGGTGGTTGAGGCCAACCCTGCTTCAGGTTCATGAGGGAAAAGACTCTGGAAAGGCATGAGAGGAGCCCTCAGCCTCCATCATGTTCCTGTCCCCAATTTGCTACACTAGAGACTTTGGGGACTTTCCCCTTGGGTAAGACCTAGTACTCTTTCTTGGTTAAGCTGTGTTACCTCACTTCCAATAGAAGAACTTTTTCACTCTGTATTGTCTGGTATGTACTCTCCTATCTATCTTTTCTGATTTCTATCCATTTGGATGAATGAGTACCTTGGCTAATTGCTATATGTGAACTCAATGTAGAACTGGTATTTGGTGGGAAGGGTATCAAACCTTAGATGTCACATTTGGAGTCCTCCTGTCTCCTTCAATTATGAAACCGTGATCAGAAATTATTTTGCAATTGAAACTCACAATCCTTAAATAAGGATATTTAAGGGAGCAGATAGGTATAATTCTAGTCAGGTACTCCTTCTCTCTGAGAATAGGGTGGCCTCCCCAATTTCCTTCTTCCCTTCTTGGCAGGAATTAAATAAAGTCTCTCTTGAAGAAGGATGGGAAGGATGGGAAGAGAAGTTAGAGATGAGTTAGATTCTGCTTCCTGTCAAGCTACACAATTCATCCCCAAGCCCCATGTAGGGAACAACCCATGTAAAATGTGGGACCTTAACACATTCTACTGTGGTTCCATATATGGCACTAGGTAACTATCAATCAGTAAATATTTATTAAACACCTAAGCCAGGTTCTGGGTATACAAATATCAGTTAAAAGAAAAAAAATGGAGACAATCCAACCTCAAGGAGTTTACAAGCAAATAGGAAGATGACAAAGGGAAGCTGAAAAGCAGTGAGGGAGGGGAGGAAGGAGTAGAGATAATGGGGGATTGGTGGAAAAGTCTAAAGGAGTCTAAAGGTTGTGTAGCTGGTGGGAAATGGGGAGAGGACAGACTGAGGAGACCCTGGATCTCATGGAGATGTCCTCTGTCAGAGGATCCAATTAGAGGAGTAGGAGTAGAGAGTACCAATGACATGTGAGTATCTGCAGGACAATGAGATTTCCCCAAGGATGAGTTTCCTAGAGAAGAAAAGCATGATGGAAAGTTCCAAAAGCATCCCAAAGTGACTGGTGGGAAATGCTGTAGAAACCAGTAGTACTAAGGTCTTCACTGTGTGATTTCTTTTAATTAAAATTAGTGTCACAATAGCATCTCCGGTTGGTTATTCTTGTCTTTCCTTGACTCAAAACCATATTTAAATTGAAGTAGACTTTACTTTCCCAAAGAAATCAGAACTAATGATAGATCAATAGATGCTTGTGCCTTCCCTCTCACATCTTATAGCTCATTTCAGGACTGTCCAAAATTCATCCTGCTCATATGGCCCACCTGTGGGTTTTAATTTTCATAAGCGAAAAAAAATAATCATAATTTGCATGGAATGAGTATAGATGTTTTAATCCCATCACTAATAATCTTGATGTTAATTTTCTTTGATGTTTGATCTTTTTAAGCAGTATTACAGATGGAATATATTGCATGGAATTTTCAATAAATCTGTGGGATGTTTTCCTTCTGTACAATGCAGACCAGTCAGTATGCACCTACCTTTATACTGTTGTGTTGTGGCTTTGTTGTTTTGTGTTTATTTTCATGCTTTGTGCCTTTGATGGTCATATTGATGACTGCATTCCCCCACTTTCTAAGAAGTTAAAAGTACCATGACTTTTTGCTAAACCTAGGGAAAGACTACAAATTAGCTATTATATTAGTATACTATATTTTTTTATTCTGAATGCAGCCTTCAAATAATTATTTTCTTTTAATGAGGCCCTAAGATAACCTAAGAATGGACAGCCCTGGCCTATATGTTAGCTATTTGTCTATCTTCCCCCCATTAGAATGTGAGCTCCTTGAGGGCAGAAATCATTGCTTTTTTTGGTTTGTTTGTATGCTCTCACCTCTCTTTATATCACCAGTACTTTGCACATATTTACTGACTGGAATTTCTTCATCTTGTGAATACTCAGTCCCAAGTGATTAAAATGGTTTTTATTAAGATGTCTCAATCAATGGCACACCTCTTTCAAGGTGGGAGAGGGGCAAGGAATCCCAGAAATGGAAGGTCTTTTATGCAGTTTGAAAGACCTATTCATTCCTCCTCATGCCAATCCTGGGCTGGGGTCACAGTCTAATTGATATTGGTCTCCATACATTTCCCCCACCCAGCTCATTATACTAATGAGCTAGAACAGCTACCTCCTTTTCCAGGGGCAAGGGCTCCAGATTCCCATTCAAACCATGCAAAGTTATTTAACCCTTTCCTCTTAATTCTCTCCTTTCATTAAATAGGTTGGCATCTCTTGAGTTTCCTCAAAGACCAGATATCCTGCTTTTTGTAATGTCCTCATAGACATCTGTTAGATTCTGGCAATACTCTTTCTCACCCTTCATAAAGTAAAACACTTGATTCTTTCCCACAATCACTCTAAAAAGTGAATTAGAAATTGCCTCATGGGGTGGCTAGGTGGCACAGTGGATAGAGCTCTGGCCTTGGAATCGGGAGTACCTGAGTTCAAATCCGGCCTCAGACACTTAATAATTACCTAGCTGGTGGCCTTGGGTAAGCCACTTAAACCCCATTGCCTTGAAAAATCTGAAAAAAGAAATTGCCTCTGGGGCATCGAGGTACAGTGGAAAGAACACTGGCCCTAAAGTCAGGAGAGCTTCAGTTCAAATCCAACCTTGGACACTTAATACTTACTTAGCTATGTGATCTTGGGCAAGACTCTTTTTTTTAAATTAAAGATTTTATTTGAGTTTTACAATTTTTCCCCCATCTTACTTCCCTCCCCCCACCCCCCACAGAAGGCAATTTGCCAGTCTTTACATTGTTTCTATGTTGTACATTGATCCAAATTGAAGGTGATAAGAGAAAATCATATCCTTAAGGAAGAAACAAAGTATAAGAGATAGCAAGATCAGACAATAAGACATCAGGTTTTTTTTTTTCCTAAACTTAAGGTAATAGTCCTTGGTCTATGTTCAAACTCCACAGTTTTTTCTCTGGATACAGATAGTATTCTCCATTGCAGAGAGAGCCGCAAATTGTCCCTGATTATTGTACTGATGGAATGAGCCAGTCCGTCAAGGTTGATCATTGGTGGGCAAGTCTCTTAACCCCATTGCCTCATCAAAAAAAAAAAAAAGAAAAGAAAAAAGAAATTAGCTTGAGGCAATTTTTCTCCAAGTGTTGCCACTAATTTTCTTGGGTTCAGTTCTGACCCTTGATGAATCTCAACTACGACTCAGGAATGCAGGTTTTGGAAAGAAAATAGAGATTTATTAAAGGAAGTTACAGCATATTAAGAAAGGGAGAAGACCACGTGGATTGCTGATTGAATTGGCCAGGCCAGCTGGCCAAGGTTCAGCAGGAAGCTGGAAGGTAAAAAGGGTTGAGCCCCTCCCTCCTTCTCCTTAAATTCTCTCCCAGAGGCCATGGGAGGGGGTGGTGACTTGGGAATGATCCAAGTCCCTCATTGGAGATTTTGCCTTTGGGGGAGGGGTCTCTTTTGGGGTGGTCTTCCAGGGCGGGTGCTCCCGGGCTGCCCCACCAAAAAAACAATGCAATCCAAATTAGGTCGAAGGTTAGGCCCTCAGGTATGGAAGGAGGAGATTCCCTTTACAATACAAACAAAAGATTTACAAAGTTTGTCTCCAAGTGATCTCATCACTCCTGTGCGCAGGTTTCTTTGCATCATATTCCCTCCTCAAATTATTAAGGACCCAGATTTTCCTGGGGAATTGGGATGAAGATCTGTCTTCTGGAACTTCTTCAAAGCTGAGAAGGAGTGTAGCAGTCTCTCTCCCTAACCTAACCTATTAGGGGCCCATTTGGAGAGGGAATTTAACTTGATTGAAGTAGTATCCTAGAGGTATGGGCAATCAGGATCAAATAGAGACTGATGTTTGGTGGAGGTCACTAGCTGTAGAGGCTGATGTTGGACTGAGGTCATTAGCTGTAGGTCTGTTGCTTGAATCCTAAAGGAGACAAAATTGACAGGTAGGCAAGGGCCAAAAAGAAACAGAAGAACAATTATTATAAGTGGAACAATCAAAGTATTCAGCAAGGAGAGTAACCAGGCGCTCCAAGAAGATCTGCAGGAAGAGGAGCTCAAGATGGAATGGAGATTTTGCATCCAAGATGCCTCTTGCAGTATTTTCTTGGTATGGAGTTCCAGTTATGAAGATTCTGACTTAACCCTAAGCCTGGAGAGATAGGAGTGAAAAGACAAAAATAATTAGTAATAGCATAATGTGTTTGACTTAAGGACAGGATGAGAAGAAGAATAGCTCAGTTATACAGAGTACAAAGTATCTACAGACACTTATCTCCAAGGCTCCTCGGGATGCCTTCTTAAACAGGTACTTCAAGTCTTCCACTAGCTCACAAGAGTAGTGATGTCACCCGGAGAAGAAGCTGGTGGAGGGACAGATTTAATACTAGAAAGGTGAGTCCAGCTAGGGAGACCTTCCAATTTCACTGTTATTGGGGTAGAGAGAATAACTTGATAGAGTCCCTTCCATTTCACCCCCAGCGGATCTGTTCCCTAAGCCTTCCAGGACTTTAAATATACCATATTCTTTGGACTTACAGGGGAGACTTCCCCAGAGCCATTATCTTCAGCTTTGGGCAGATGCTTGTTAGCATACTCAGAGAGAGCTGTTCTAACAGTGCTTAGTTGTGTGGCAAACTGTGTAACTAAGTGTTGCTCTGGGTCCACAAGAATATGTGATGTTAGGAATGGTCTGCCATAGAACAGCTCATAAGGGCTAAGCTTAATGTTTTCCCCATGGAGCAATACGAACTCTCAACAATCCTATTGGAAGAAGAGTTATCCAGTCTCCCTTGGTCTCTTGGCACAGTTTAGCTAAGGTGCGTTTGAGAGTGCCATTCATCTTTTCTACCTTTCCTGATGCTTGAGGACCTGAATGAAGAAAGTATGTGATGTTCAAAGCTCTAGCTATTCCCTGAGTTAACTGAGACAAAAGCAGGGCCATTATTCTGCAAAGAGCAGGGCAGGACTGGAGACTTCCTGAGCTCTCTCAGTTCTACAAGGCCATGACTACACCTAGGAAGTGAAGGTGTCCATCAAGACAAAGAGGAACTTAATGCCTTCCTAAGGGGGCATATGGGTTGATTTGCCAGTCTTTCCCAGGACAGGCACCTCTCCTTTGCACAGGTTTTAAAAGTGTAGGCTTAATCCCACCCTTGGGGTTCACTTGAGCACAAATGGAGCAGGCTCTGCAGACTTGGCTGACAGTCTCCCTTAACTTATAGCCTGTAAAAACAGATGTTATTAGAGAATAAAGGGCATCTCCCATCTTCCCAAGTGAGTGGTCTGGTGTAATCCAAAGAGGAGTTTCTACTGACTCTCTCCTGGGATGAGAAGTTGGCCTGAGGGTGCTTGATACCACCCAGTCGGGGAGAGAGTATAACCCCTGCCCTTGGCTAAAGCTTGTTCCTGAGGGCTATAGGAAGGAGAGAAGGATTCAGGTAACTGGAATTAAAGGAGCCAATGCATTATTCCCAATTATATCTGAGTCATTTGTCTGATGACCTTTGCAAAATATGACTGCTACCTCTTGGGGTTTTTGAACAGCTTGTAGAAGGTTTAGGATTTCCTGACTGTTCTTAATAGGGGAGTTTTTTGCTGTGAGAAAACCCCCTTTCTTTCCAAATAGCTGCATGTGCATGTAAGATTAGAAAGGCATACTTTGAATCAGTAAAACTGTTTATTCTTTTGTCTTTCCCTACATTTAGAGCTCTAGTGAGTGCAATCAACTCAGCTTTATGAGCAGAAAACTCAGGTGGGAGAGGTTTAGCTTCTATAGTATCATGAAGGCTGAAGACTGCATATCCTTTCTCCCTTTAAAATAAAACTTGACCCATCTGTATACCATCCCTTTTCTGGGTTAGTGGTGGTGGTGGGGAATATCCTTTAAATCAGGTTGACTGGAATTCATTGAGTCTAAGGTCTCATCACAGTCATGAATTAAGCCACCAGCTGATAGACTGTTGGGAGCAAAGTTGCTGGATTGAGGCTGTGGCAGACCCTGAGAGTTAAATCAGTTGTGTCTAATAGAAGGGCTTGGTATTTAGTGAGCCTATCACCTGAGAGCCAATGATGGTCTTTCACCTCCAAGATACTCTGTGGGGTGTAAAGACCTCCAGAGGTTGACCTAGAGTAAGCTTGGTGGCTCTTCTATCAGAAGGGCTGTGACTGCAACTACTTGAACACATGCTGGCCGTACCAGAACTACCTGATATATCTACTTTGAGAAGTAAGCCACATGTCTCAAATCTGGGCCCATTGTCTGGGTGAGGACTCCTAGGGGCTGGCCTCTCCTCTACATACAAAATGAAAGGCTTGTCTAGGTTTGGCAGTGCTAATACTGGAGAATAGGTCAGTTTACATTTTAAGGTCTTAAATGCCTCTGCTTGACCTGGACCCCAATCTAAGGGTAGATAGTCAGGGCCCTCTATTGCATTATAAAGAAGCTTAACTATTCCCCCAAAATTTGGTATCCAGATTCTACAAAATCCACAGATACCCCCAAAAAGCCCACAGCTGCTTCTTAATGACCAGGGGAGGGAGGGATAGAATTGTTTGTTTTCTCTCTGTAGTTAAGAGAACGAGAGTTTGGGGTGAGCTCATGGCCCAGGTATTTAATGGTTTGAAAAACTATTTGAACTTTTTTCATTGAGATTCTATATCCTCTTGATCCTAGGAAATTTAGAGTTTGGGAAGCAGCTTTCAAAGCAGATTATCAAGTTGGACTACAGATCAAAATATTATCAACATACTGGATTATGGTGCTGTCATCTATCTTTAAGTCTCTTAGATCTTTTTCTAATGCTTGACCAAAAAAAGATGGGGGACTATCCTTGAATCCTTGTGGGAGTACAGTCAACATCAGTTGCTGTGGAGGTAATCTCCCAGGAGGTGTCCACTCACAGGCAAAAGTATTTTTGGGAATCTTTGTGAAGGGGGATGCAAAAGAATGCATCTTTAAGATCCAAGGTGGAAAACCACTGAGTATTCCCTCATATTTGAGTGAAAATTGTGTGAGGAACAATGTGGTGTATTGGGATTACTGCTTCATTTATAACTCTCAAATCTTGTATTAAGCGAAATTCTCCATTAGACTTCTTAAATCCAAACATTGGACTATTTAAGAAGAATGACAGGGCACTAGAAGGCCATATGCAGAAATTTTTCAATTAAAGACTGTAATCTCTCTCTTATCTCAGGTTTAAGAGGATATTGAGGCCTGTGAGGGAAGAGTTAGGGTCCTTAAGGCAGATTGTCACAGGAGTGGCATGGGTTGCCCTTTCTGGTATATTTATATCCCAGACCTCAGGATCTACCTCTTCCCAGACTTCTGAGGAAATATGAGATAGCCTTTCTAATAGAGGACATAGTGGAATGGGCTTAACAAGAGAGAACTGAGTTCCCAGATTCACCATCAAATCCCTTCCCAATAAGGAGCCGGGCAGGAGGGGATTACTAAGAAGGTATGTTCAAACAATAGATCTCCAAAGTGATAGGGAAGAGGTCTTGTCTGTAAATATTTCCTCAGTTTCCCTTCAATGGCCTTGACTTTTCATGTTGAGGGCAGAAGATCACTGGAATGGTCAAGCAAAATTGAATAGACAACCCCAGTGTCAATAAGGAAATTAATTAGCTTACTTCCGACATCTAGTGTGACTCTGGATTCAGTCATGGTGATAGAAAGGGAGGAATCTAGGCTGAACCTGGCTTCCAGTCAATCCTCCCTCAGGGAGGAAAGATGAACAGGGCACTGAGTTGAAGCCTGTGTCTCCCTGTCCATTCTGGGAATGGACATGTCTCCATCGAGTTGATTGCCTTTGGTTGGGACCAGGGCAGTGAGATTGCCCTCTAGGGTGATTCCCAGAGGGGGACTCATGTGGCCAACAACCCCTTCCATGGCAGCAACATTGGCAGGAACCATGAAACTTCTTTGGGATATGTCTAGAGGGACATTCCCAGAAGCTATGATCCATGCCATTACATTAAAAACAGACCATACCTC
The DNA here is from genome assembly GCF_037893015.1 of Macrotis lagotis. Classification (NCBI taxonomy): domain Eukaryota; kingdom Metazoa; phylum Chordata; class Mammalia; order Peramelemorphia; family Peramelidae; genus Macrotis; species Macrotis lagotis. Next base: position 642,409,084 of record NC_133658.1, read on the forward strand.
CAGGGGATCTATCCCCAGCTTGACCCAAGTCATGTGTCAGGGCAGCTAATATCTGAGCAGTTTATTTTTTGTTGGCATATGTCAACGATTCTGCCTCCTCTTTGGCACAAAGAGACCTCTCTGCTGCCAGGGCTGTTTCTCTATGATTGAACACATCAAATGCCACCTCCAGCAATTTGGCCATAGGTGTCTGGGGACCCAAGTCTGACTTCTTGACTATCTTACGTATATCTAGTACAGACTGACTGATAAAATACATGCCTAAGATAAGGCTCCCCTCAAAAGAAGTGGAGTCTGAGTTAGTCATTGCCTCCATAAGTCTATTGTGAAAAAGGGCTGGATTCTCCTCAGAACCCTGAGTTATTTCCTTCAATCTGTCATAATTTACTGATTTTTTTAATTACTTTTTTCATTCTGTCTACCAAGAAAGATATCATATGATCTCTTTTCTCTTTCCCTCTTGGTTTGAAAATCCTATCTGGGATCAGCTCTGGGAATTGCTATGGCACTGGGGGGAAACCTGTCCAGCCCTCCTCCCCAGTCTCTGCAATGAAGTCTGCTTCCCTTTGAGTTAAGTTCCAAATTCTCTGTTTCTCTTCATCTGTGCAGCAAGTGGAAAGGCTAATATTTATGTCTCCCCAAGATAGTTCATACTGAAGAAAAATCTTTCTAAACTCCTCAGCGAACTTCTGAGCATTCTCCGAATAAAGCCCTAATTTCCCTTTTATCTGGCTCAAATCCATCATTGAAAAGGGAACATGGACACGAGTTGTCCTTCCCTGAGCATCTGGGATTTCCCTTAGAGGGCACAGTTGAACAGGAATCTCTCTATGGTTTGGAGTAGAGGGATTAGGAATGTCTGGGTTATTTAGTGGAGGATATAGAAATATATAGAAACTAAATATAAGCTAATTATGAGGAGAGGGCACTAGCAGTCAGAGGGGTTATGAAGGACTTCTTGAGCTAAGTTTGGAAGGAAATGAGATTCTAAGAAACAAAGGTTAGGAGGGACATACTGGTGCAAAGGCTGCTATAGGTGGAAGATGGTATGCTATGGCTACACAACAAGAAGGGCTGGGAAAGAATGGGAATAAACTTTTATTATGTGCCAGCCATTTTATTAAGTACTTTACAAGTTTGAAAGAATGGCCACTTTGGATTGTAGTGAGGGGAATAATGCTTAAGATTTCAAAGATAAATGGAGGACAGATTCAGGGGCTTAAAGTCTCAAACAGTGGAGATTACAGAGATAAAATGGAGATTTTGAACTTTATTGAGTAGGCAGGGATGATGAGTTAGAAGCATGTTCAGATCTATGCTTTGGGGAAATCATTGGACTTCCAGGGAGGAGTCAAGATGGCAGCACGAAGATAGGAAGCTCTTGGAGCTTTCTAAGATACAACTTTAGATAAAGCCTCTACACAGACCTAAAAACTGCAAATCCCACAAAAAAAATTAAAAAAATAAATACAGAGGGGAGGCTAGGTGGCGTAGTGGATAAAGCACCAGCCTTGGAGTCAGGAGTACCTGGGTTCAAATCCGGTCTCAGACACTTAATAATTACCTAGCTGTGTGGCCTTAGGCAAGCCACTTAACCCCGTTTGCCTTGCAAAAACCTAAAAAAAAAAAAAATACAGAAAGGAAGAAAGACAGAAGAAAAGACAGAAGGAAAGAAAGAAAGAAGTTCTCTAATCAAGATTTCATGAAGGGTATTCAGGAAAGTCTGTCTCTTCTGGAGTAAAGGGGAAGCATAGTCCAACTTAGGCAGGAGAGTGGAAAACCAATGGGAGGCTCTTAGTCACAGCGTAGTCCAGGTCCCAGATCAGCAAACCAACTTGGTCAGCAGGGAAGGTCCCAACCCTAGACAAAGTCTGAGCCCTGGAAACACTGGGGCAACAGACAGGACTGAGTTGGAAACAAACCAGTGCATAGGTAAAACCTTGGCCAAAAAAGAGGTAACAAACCTCTGGGCTGCATAGGCAACCCTTGACAAATAATTTCAGGGACCAGATCCCAGTTCCAGCACAAAAAGCTTGGGACTATATTCCCTGTAACCCAGGATCATAGCTCAAATATCAAAATGAGCAAAAAAACCAAGAAGTGCTAACTATAGAAAGCAAGTGTTCTGATAGGGATGAACTCAGAAGAAGAAAGCAGTGACAAATTGCCTGACTGGAAAGCCTCAAAGGAATTTATGAATTGACCTCAAATCCAAAACTTCTTGGAAGAACTCAAATAGGATTTTAAAAATCAAAGAAGAGAGGAAGAAGAAAAACGGAAAAAAGAAATGAGAGCTATATAGAATTATGAAAAATTGTCCAAAGAAATCAACTCATTTAAAACTAAAAAATGACCAATTGGAAAAAGAATATAACTTATCAAAAATTAAAAATGATCACCTGAAAAAGGAATACAACACATCAAATAATAAATTTAACCTACTAGAAAAGAAAATACAAAAACTAACTGAAGAAAATAAAACCCTAAAAATTAGAATTGGACAAAGGGAAACGAATGACTCTATGAGACACTAAGATTTCATCAAATAAAACCAAAAGGCTGAAAAAATAGAAGAAAATTTAAAGTATCTTTTAGGGAAAAACAAAACTCCTGGAAAATAAATCCAGGAGAGATAATTTATGAATTACTGATCTACCTAAAAGCCTCAACCAAAAAAAAAAAGCTTGGAAAATATCTTTCAGGAAACTAGAACAAGAAAAAAATAGTCATAGAAAGAATCCAAAGATAACCTCGAAAAAGAAACCCCAGAATAAAAACTCCAAGGAATATTGTAGCCAAATTTCTGAATTCTCAGCTAAAGGAGAAAATTCTACAAGCATCCAAAAATAAGCAATATACTTTTATTTATTATTTATCATTTATTATTTATTTTTGGGGGCGTTGCAAGGCAAATGGGGTTAAGTGGCTTGCCCAAGGCCACCAGCTAGGTAATTATTAAGTGTCTGAGACTGGATTTGAACCCAGGTACGCCTGACTCCAAGGCCAGTGCTTTATCCACTACACCACCTAGCCGCCCCTCAAAAATAAGAAATATAAATACCAAAGATCCACAGTCAGAACTAAATAGGGCTTATTTATCAGCCTCAACATTAAAGTATCAGAGGGACTGGAATATGATATTCTGGAGAGCAAAGGACCTTGGATTACAGCCAAGAATTAACTACTCAGCAAAATTCAGCATATTCTTTCAGGGGAAAAGTAAGATTTTTCAATGAAATACAGGACTTCCTGAATTTTCTAATTAAAAAGACCAGAACTGAACGGAAAACTACATCTTTAAATCAAGAGATATGAGATTCATAAAAAGATAATTGGAAAGAGGAAAAAATGCTAGTCAAGAACATTAAATTGTAAACTTCCCTATAAGGGAAGACAATGCTTGTTAACACTTGAGAATTCTATTTCTCATAGGATTGCTAGAAGAAACATACTTAGAGAGAGGGTTTGGGTATAGGATGAGTATTGAGACTTTACCTAGTGAGAGTTGATTGTAATTGGAGTGATTGTACTTGGAGAGTCTGAGTATAGATGGATTGGAAGTGATATTGATTACAAAGTTTGTATTTCTGTTGGGGGGGAAAAAGGAGGTAGTGTATTTATCATGAAGTGATTTTGATTTACTTAATACTTTAACTAGAATTAAAGGAAGTATAGTTAGAGGGGAAGGGTATAAATGGTTCGTAAAGTGATTTTGCTTTACCTGATACTTTAGCTAATGATAATTGTATGTCTACAGAGGGTACTTGAAAAGAGGGTATGGTATAAATTGATTATAATTTGATGTTTATTACTTTAGAATTACTTATTTCTAATAAGATACAAGAGGGGAATATACTTGGACAGTGATTTTAATGATGTATATTAATCAACCCTTGAGAATTGTACTTTTTTCAGAACAATTAAAAGGAGTATATTTTAACAGGAAGTTATAGGTACAAGATAGGGTTAAAACAAAAAAGACATGAAAAGAAGGATTATACTAGGAGAAAGCTAGGATAAATAATACCACATGAAAAGGCACAAAGACCTTTTATAGTAGAGGGAAAGAAGGGGAGGTTTGAACACTAAGTAAATCCTACTCTCAACAGATTTGGCTCAAAGAGGGAATAAGTACATTCTCATTTGGATTTAAAAATCTATCCTACTCTATAGGGAAGTAGCGGGGAAAGGGAAAGACAGGGGAAGAAAGGACTGATCAAAGGGAAGATGAACATAAAATTAAAAAAGAAAATTTAAAGGGGAAAGGAAAGAGAAAAGTATAAATGGGGGAAGATAGCATGGAGGGAAATACAGAGTAAGCAATGGAATGAAGTCTTCCATAAAATGGAAGTGAATAGCATATATTATTTATGATATGTTATTTACAAGAAACACATTTGAGGCAGAGCGATACACAGAGGAAAAAAGGTAAAAGGTTGGAGTAAAATATATTAAACTTTAGCAGAAGTAAAAAAAAATCAGGGGTTGCAATCTTGATCTCAGACAAAGCAAAAGCAAAAATAATCTCATTAAAAGATATAAGAAAGAAAACCACATCTTAAAAAGCAACATGGACAATGAAATAATATCATTATTAAACATATATAAACCAAGTGGTATAGCATCCAGATTCTTACAGGAGAAGCTAAATAAATGACAGGGAGAAATAGTCAGCAAAACTATAATAGTGGGGGACCTCAACCTCCCTTTCTCAGAATTGTATAAATTTAACCACAAAATAAACAAGAATAAAGTTAAGAAAGTGAATAGAATTGTAGAAACTTAGATATGGTAGTCCTCTGGAGAAATCTGATTAGGGATGGATAGGAACTTATCTTTTCTTCTGCAGTACATGGCAACTTTTAAACTGATTATGTATTAGGGCATAAAACTCTTACAGTCAAATCCAGAAAGGCAGAAATATTAAATGTATTTTTTTCAGATCATGATGCAATAAAAATTACATGTAATAAAGGGACATGGAAAGCTAAACCAAAAATCAATTGGAAACTAATCTAATTTTAAAGAATGAATCAAATAATAAATGATAGAAATAGTTAAAAATTTCATCCAAGTCAATGACAACAATGAGACATCATACCAAAATTTGAGATGCAATCAAAGCAATTTTTAGGGGAAATTTTATATCTCTAAATGCTTATAGGAATAAAATAGAAAAAGAGGATATCAATGAAATGGGCATTCAACAAAAAAAAGCTAGAAAAAGAACAATTAAAACCCCCCCAATTAAATGTCAAATTAGAAATTCTGAAAATCAAAGGAGAAATTAATAAAATTGAAGTAAGCAAACCATTGAAATAATAAATAAAACTAAGTTGGCTTTATGAAATAAAACAAACCATTAGTTAATCTGATTTAAGAAAAGAAAACTAAATTACTAGTATCAAAATTGAAAAGGATGAACTTACCATCAAAGAGGAGAAAATTAAAGTAATAATTCTGAACTAGTTTATCCAACTGTATGACAATAAATTTGACATTCTAAGTTAAATGGATGAATACATTACCGTGAATGAGTGAAATACAAAAATATAAGCCACCTGGATTAACAGTAGAGGAAATAAAGTACCTAACCCCATTTCAGAAAAAGAAAATGAAGACACCATCAATGAGCTCCCTAAGGAAAATATCTCCAGGTCCAGATGAATTTGCAAGTGAATTCTACCAAACATTTAAGAAACAATTAATTTCAATTTTCTATAAACTATTTTTTAAAATAGGAAAAGGAAAATCATCTCAGCAGCTCTTTTAACTATGAAATGGACAGGAGCAAGACTTGTCTTGAGGAAGGGAATTGATAAGTGACTATTCTAAAATCCAAAGAGAGGTAATGAGATCATGAACTAAGTTGATGACTGTATGAATAGAGAGAAAGGGAGGATGTGAATAGAGAGATGGTGTTGAGGATTTTGCAACTGAATGGATACAGGAAGCAAGAGAGAATGAGGAATCAAGGAAAACAAGGAAATGGAAACTTGGGTGACTAGAAGAATGATGGTGACCTTGAAAAGAAAGAAATTTGGAAGAGGGATGAGTTTGTATGGGAAAGATAATGGTTTATTTTATGGTCATATTGAGTTTGTAATATCAAATAGGCAACTGGAGATGAACGAGTTGAGTTCTGCTTAGAAGCTTAGACTGGATATAGAGATCTTGGAATCTTTTGAATAGAGATGATAATTAAAAGCAGGTAGCTGATGAGGTCACCAAAAAAGAGAATATAAATTGGAGAGGGCCCAGGATACCAACTTAGGGGTATATGCATAGTTAAGGTATATGGAACTCAGAATGAGTTACAAAATACAAAATCAATACAAGGTAAATTTGTAATGGGAAGAACACTAGCACCTAGAGATATCAGGAAAGGCTTCATGTAGTAGAGTGGTTCTTAATCTAACTTTTAAAATATATAATATATTCCCTTTGGTAGTCTGGTGAAGTCTATGGATTCCTCAGAATGATGATTTTTAAATGCATAAAATAAAATACATAGGATTACAAAGGAAACAAAATGTTAGTAAAAATACAGCTGTAATTTTTTCCCCACCCAAGACCATGGATCACTTAGGGATATAAATACTGAGTTAAAAAGTTCCAATGCAGAAAGTTTCTCTTGAGTCAAATCATAAAGAAGATGAGATTCTTTGAGGCAGAGGTGAGGAAGAAATGCATTCCAGGTATGGAAGATAACAAAAAAGATCTTTTTTGTGCTGGCAAAGAATTGGAAATTAAAGGAATGCCCATCAATTGGCAAATGACTGAACAAACCACTGACTGTGGTTTATGAATATAATGGATTATTGTTTCCTAAGAAAAGATGAAGCACTTTAAATCAGACCCATTTAAAACTATAACTCACAACTGCTTATATAGGTGTTATGAACAAGAACTGTTGCTCTCATTGAAGACCAATGACATCAGGAGGGTGATATCTTAACTTTCAAGTGAATTGGATTTGAGTGCAGAGATATGCAAAGTCATCAGTCTTACTCTTTCCTCCAGAGTCATTAGAGCCCAGTGCCAAGGCATAGGTCAGGACAACTGGTGATGGCACATTGAATTTGAAATATCAAATAGGCAGCTGGAGAATAACCACCTACCAATTCTCTTCCACAATATGATCAGAACTCTGATTGTTCATCTCTAATTGCTTATTTGATTCTCCTTTACTACATGATTAATATGAATTCATGTTTGGCATGGTTATAAATGTGTAGCCTATATTAGATTGCTTTCTGTCAGTGGGAGGAGGAAGGGAAAGGAAGGAGGGAGAAAATGTGGAACTCAAAACTTTGCAAAAAAAATGTTTGTTGAAAACTACCATTGCATGTAGTTGGAAAAATTAATAAATAAATTTAAAAATAGTAGGTCAATTTCGCAAAACTTTGGAAAGACTCACTTGAACTGATGCCAAATGAAGTGAGAAGAGGAGACATTGTACACAGTAATAGCCACATTGTGTGATGATCAACTGTAGCAGACTTAGCTCTTCTCAGAATACAATGATCCAAGAAAATTACAAAAGACTCATGATGTGGGGTGGCTAGGTGGCATAGTGGATAAAGCACCAGCCCTGGAGTCAGGAGTACTTGGGTTCAAATCTGGTCTCAGACACTTAATAATTACCTAGCTATGTGGCCTTGGGCAAACCACTTAACCCTGTTTGCCTTACAAAAACCTAAAATAAAAAAAATAAAGACTCATGATGTAAAATGCTACTACATCCAGAGAAAGAACTATGGAGGCTGAATGCAGATCAAAGCATATTATTTTCACTTTTTTCTGTTTTATTCTTTTTAATTTTTTCAATTACATGCAAAAGTAATTTTCAGCATTCATCATTTTACAAGCTTTAGAGTTCCATTGTTTTTCTTTCTTTTTGTTTTTCCTTTTGTTCTGATTTTTCTTTCACAACTTGAATAAAGTGAAAATATGTTTAACATGATTCTGTGTGTATAACCTATATCAGAATACTTTTTTCTTAGTGGGGTGGGGCAAGGAAGAAAGAGGAGGAGAAAAGTTTGGAACTCAAAACCCCACCAAAAAATGAATGTTGGAAGATAGCAAGAGCAATGACAGATGGAACATGGAAAGAGAATTCCATGGCAATGTGTGAGGAACAGTAAGAAGACCAGATTAACTGAACCACAGGGAGAGTAATGTATGGTAATATTAGAAAGGCAAGGTGAGACCAGGTTGTGACAGGTTTTAAAAGTTAAATAGAGGACCTTATAGTTGATCCAAAAGTCAATAAGAACCATTGGAGTTTATTGAGTAGGAAAATGGCAGTCATATCTGTGCTTTAGCAAGTTTGGAAGAAAGGAAAGATGACATGGGGAAACCAATTAGGAAATAGGCTGATGGTTCCATGGGTAGAAAGGGTTGAATGGGAGGTAGACATGATATGTTTGATGAAATGGCAAAAGACTGAGGACCAGTCATATAGTAGGATGGGAACCAAGAGGACAGTAACATGAAAACTCAGAGAGGAGAGAGTATCCAGGAGGAGAGTATGGGCTGCAATACCAAATGCCTCAAAGAGGTTGAGAAGAATAAAGGTTGAGAAAATATCATCAAATCTGGCAATCAACATCTTAGGAGAGAACAGTTTTGATTAAGTTCAGATGAACGTTGCAAGAGGTTAAGAGTTGAGAGGAGAAGTTAAGGCAAAGGGTGTTAGAGCAGGGTTTCCACTTGCTTTACCTAGATTTTTTTTTGCTGATAATCTTTATTTGCACATAATATTGATCAACTTAAGATCATAGGACAGTAGAATGAGAGATGGAAGGGACCCTAAATGCCCTGATTTTATATATAAAGAAACAAGTCGGGGGAGATTAAGTGCCTTGCCAAAGATTGCACAGGTAGTAAATATCAGGTAACATTTTGACTCAGAGCTTCCAATTCAAGAGAATCCCTTTACAATAAGCTAATTTGTATTCTAGAAAGTAAATTATGCAGACCAATAATATATTACTATTTGAACCTCACTTTTATTGCTATTCTGAACCTTCAATATTGAATTGAAATATTCCTACTTCACATACTGCTTATGGACCTACTTTGATATGCATAGTTTAATAATACTGGTTTTATTTTTCCTCATAAAAAGGATAAAAGCAAAGATCCTCCCTATGGTATAGATGTCCTTTGGTGGTGGGTAGCTGAATCAAATGTCTTCAATGAAGTGAAGATTGGACCCCGTGTACTTAATGCAGCCGGAGATGATATTGACAAGGTCAGAGGAACTAAACTCTATATTTCTGAGTCCTGTATTTGAAGATCAAACCTTATGGTCAGCTCTGGCCATTCCAACAGGAACATTTGAAATTCCCCTGGTTCGTTCAGCTTTTTCCCTGGAAGAGGACATTCAGTTTTGCTGGGTAGTTGATTCTCAGTTGCATTCTAAGTTCTTTTGCATTCTGGTATATTATATTCCAAGCCCTATGAGCTTTTTTTTTTTTTGCAAGGCAAATGGGGTTAAGTGGCTTGCCCGAGGCCACACAGCTAGGTAATTATTAAGTGTCTGAGGCCGGATTTGAACTCAGGTACTCCTGACTCTAGGGCCGGTGCTCTATCCACTGTGCCACCTAGCCGCCCCCCCAATGAGCTTTTAATGTAGTTGCTGCTAAGTCCTGTGAGATCCTGATTACAACTCCACGGTATTTGAATTGTGTCCTTCTGGCTGCTTGTAATATTTTCTTGGGAGTTCTGGAACTTGGCTATAATATTCCTGGGGGTTGGTTTTTTGGGATCTCTTTCTCAGGGGGATGGGTGGATTCTCTCCATTTCTATTTTGCCCTCTGCTTCTAGGATTTCAGGGCAATTTTCCTGTAGTAATTCTTTGAAAATGATGTCAAGGCTCTTTTCCTAGTCATGACTTTCATGTATTCCAATAATTTTTAAATTATCTTTCCTATATCTGTTTTCCATATTAGTTGTGTTTTCAATGAGATGTTTCACATTTTCTTCTAATTTTTCATTCTTTTGGTTTTGAAGTATTGAGTTCTGATTTCAGGTAAATTCAGCAATCTCCTTGAGTTTTATTCTTTGTCTGAAGGATTTGTTTTCCTCAAAGGGTTTTCTTATCTCTTTTACCATCTGGCCAATTCTGCTTTTTAAAGCATTCTTCTCCTCAATAACTTTTTGAACTGTTTTATCCATTTGACCTAAGCTAGTTTTTAGCATGCTGTTTTCTTCAGCATTGTTTTGGATTTCCTTGACTAAGCTGCTGACTTCATTTTCATGTTTTTCCTGCATCTCTCTCATTTCTTTCCCCAGTTTTCCTTCTAACTCCCTCATTTGATTTTCAAAGTCTTTTTTGAGCTCTGTCATAGCCTGAACCCAATTTCTGTTTTTTTCTTGGAGTCTTTAGATACAAGAGCTTATACTTCCTCATCTTCAGATTGAGTGTTTTGATCCTTCTTGGGATCATAGGCAAAGTATTTCTCAGTGTTGTTCCTCTTTTTTCGCTGTTTACTCATTTCTCCAGCCTGTGCCTGGTTTTGGGGTGCTTCCTGAGCTTTTGGGACACTCCCACAAGGATCTCAGTGTGTGAGGCTCTGTCCTTCCTTGTCTGTGAATGACCATATGTGCTCCCCTCTGCCATAGAGGGGCTCTGCTGTTCTATTTGGGGGGGGGGAGGCTAGACTGCGATCAGAATCTGAATGTAGCCAGAGCCCCAGCATCCTGTTCCAGGGGCAGAGGACAGAGCTCTGCAGTCTCTCTCTCTTCACTCCCCTCTCTAGGTTCAATGGACTCATGCCCTGGGGGCTCCTGCTTACTGGCTCTGCCTGCTTCTGTTTCCTGGATCTGGACTGCCTTGGCCATGCTGCTCACTGTGTGCCCTGAGGGAGTCTGAGGTTCTTTTGCTCTGGTGGGCTGCCCCTCCAACCCCGGGGAGCAGAGCCTTTCTGCTCTTTTCCAGGTTACCTTGAGTAGGAGAACTGCCTCACTGGGTCCCTCTGTGGGTTCTGTCTCTGGAAAATTTAGTTAAGAGTCCTTAGTTTAGACGTTTTTATGAGAGAGAGTGCGCCTAAGAGAGGATCCTCTCTTGTCACCATCTTGGTTCCGCCCCCCCACACACACCTAGATTTTTTTCATGCTCATGAAGGTCTCCCATTTCTGCCAGGGCCTTCGCCAGTTGCCCTGATCTATGTCTTGCCACTGGACTCCAATTACACTGGAGGAGAGAATAGATGAGTAGATGACTTTGCATAGCCCTGCCTTCAAGTCCAATTCATTTGAAAGTTGAAACATCATTGGTCTTCACTGAGAACAATAGTTCTTGCTCATAATCCCTAGGCAAGCATTTGTGTATGGTTTTGAATGGGTCTGATTTAGAGTGTCTCTAGAATGAGATAGTTTTCTGTCTTAGAGGTAATAACTATCAGACAAACAAAAAGTCCCTAGAGCCCTCCAGTGAAGGAAGGTAGAAAGCCGGAAACTTGTCTGACTATCTCTGTAAGAGTCACATCAGGTTCCTGCTATTTGTTAAACATTAAAACAGGAAAGAGATAACTAGTCATCATTTAGATCTTACTTGAAACATATGTGAAAAACTAACAGTGTATAAAAATGACATTTTTTGATGATTCAATGTATAATTTAATTGGCTGGCCATCAAAAGGTTTGTATTTTCCTTATCTGTTATGTATAAACATATATGCTTCTACTTTCTTTCAGAATAGTCATTTTGTACCTATAAGGGGTATTCTTTAGGTTTTTTCTTTTTTTTTTCAAGGCAATGGGGTTAAGTGGCTTGCCCAAGGTCACACAGCTAGGGAATTATTAGGTGTCTGAGGTCAGATTTGAACTCAGGTACTTCTGAATCCAAGGCTGGTGCTCTATCCACTGCGCCACCTAGCCACCCCTAGTATTCTTTAAATCTTAGAGAATAAACTTCATGTACAACCTAACTTTTCTTGTTTTATTTTAAATCTAAATTAGGAATAAGTTTACATTTTTGTGCCATTAAGTCGGATTAGATAAACAACTATGAAAAAGGTAAATTCTTCTAACAATACTACTAAAAGGGATCCCTAGAGCTGGAACAGATTTTGAACCTGGCAAAAGTACAGTGACCTTAGAAGGAGGCGAGCCTAGCACTTTTCAACTCATTTGCTCTATTTTTGAACTTTTGTTTTGGTAGAAATTCAAATATTCTGTAAAATTTACCTCAAAGTTTTAATGGAAATTCTTACCTCTTTTGGTAAGAATTTTCTCTGTTTGGCCTCTGGGTATAGTACAGTTTCTGATGCCTCTCTAGTGTGAGGAAAGTAATTTGAAAATATTTTGTTGCTAGGTTTGTGAATAATTTACCAAAACTAGACTATAACTTAAAGGATCAAATTTTGTAAACCACTGAAGATTTTTATAAGGGTTAAAAACAGCTTTAAAGAATTTGCTTGTTTTTTTATCTTTTAAGTGATACCTAAATTGTAACAAATTAATTTTTTTAAGGTTTAAGAGATGAGTTTAAAATGAATTACTATTTGACTGTAAAAGTCAGATATGTTTAATTATATTACTAGAATCATAAAAAGGGATATTCAATAGAAGGAATAAATAGTCTAAAGTATGATTGAAGTATATCTAAATATAAAACTATGAACAAAAGATAAGTTATGTATTCCTACTGGGATTGTAGAACCCAAATTTAAACAAATATAAGATGTGCTTATATTTGGAGTGAATTAAAATCCTAACATCATAGGAATAAGCATGACATCAATTGAGGAATTATTAAAGGAGTAATTAAGTCTTTGATTTTAGAATAAAAGATGGAAACTATTAGTCCTATTCTGATATTAAATGCTTGGGAAAAGTATACCTCAGAATGTTAAATGATTCAAACAATATATTTGAAACTCTGTATGATGATATTTGGGAAAAATAGATCTAGTCCCACTCTAAATGAAATGTATGCTCTAAAATGTGAATTCTCTTTTTATTCTTTTGGATATTAAAAGATTAATTAAAAATTAATCTCAAGATTTCAGGGCTTCAGAGCTTCTTTTATAAATCTGTCTATAATTAGTTTTGAAACTAGCAGTAAAGGTTCGTGATTAAAAAAAAAATCTATAGGAAGCTCTTCAGATCTGGCCACACCTTACTAGCAGTAAAGCAATTTCCTAGGGTCAAAAGTAGTTTTGTAAAACTAATTGCAGGGGCAGCTAAGTGGTGTAGTGGATAAAGCACCGGCCCTGGAGTCAGGAGTTCCTGGGTTCAAATCCGGTCTCAGACACTTAATAATTACCTAGCTGTGTGGCCTTGGGCAAGCCACTTAACCCCATTTGCCTTGCAAAAACCTAAAAAACAAAAAAATAAAAAACTAATTGCAGTTCACTATGTGCTTATAAAGAAGAGAGGAATATATGTATATATTAGAAGGTAAATTGTTAAGTCCAGATTTGATTTGATTTAAGGCAAAATTTAGTCCAGAAGGGAAAAAGAACAGAACTATCTAAAGAATTTATTAAGGTATATGATACCAAAAAGTTATCTCTACTTTAATTTACTTTGCTTGGGTTTTTTTTTTTTTTTTAGGTTTTTGCAAGGCAAATGGGGTTAAGTGGCTTGCCCAAGGCCACACAGCTAGGTAATTATTAAGTGTCTGAGACCGGATTTGAACCCAGGTACTCCTGACTACAGGGCCGGTACTTTATCCACTGTGCCACCTAGCCACCCAATTTACTTTTCTTAAAGGGGAGAACAAAGACCCACAGTTTTAAGTCATATGAATATAAAATGTTTGGCATGAAATCAAATGCTAACTGTTTTATGATCTCTTTAATTAGATATAAATTGCTTCATAACTTTATAATGGGTTGATTTTCTGTGTAAAATAATCTGAAAAAACATTTATCTAAATTAAAAATTTTAAATTCATAATGTTTGTTTATGGTATCATTATTGTCCTAAATGTTCTAATATTGTGAAATTTGGTAAATGACTATTAGTAAGGGCAAATTCTCTTGTAAACTAACCTTCTGGAGATTATAATTATATTTCAGTGATATATTTAAAGATAAATTTATTTCTGTGCTTTTGGGATACATTGAATATTTGAATAAAAAAAGTTCATAGGTAATCAGATCAATTTAGCAAATTGAATAGATGAATCTTGCTTTAGAATTTTCCCAAATTTCATCATGATAGGACTTTATCTCTATGTTTTGTGGAGATCTTTTAGCATAACTGATAAATTCCCAGTTTGGGAGGAAAAGAGATCTTTCCTGTAATTAATTATTGATCAACATCCCTCTGCTCTCAGTGGATGTGACTCAAAACACATCTTGGAACTCCTTTTGATCCAAACTACAATGTTGAATGAGACTCTGGGACTTTAAATAAAGTTTCATTTTTAGGTGTTGTCTACCTGATTATCCATATCCCTCCTTATAGCTCTCAAGATGAAATTTCTATTTTGAAAATTTGCCATTGTAATTTGAAACAATTAGCTTTTAGATTAATGATAGATATCTAAATTATTATTTTTGATCTGAATTTGTTGCCATTCCATGGAATAATTAAGAGTCCTATTAATGTTTTGAACTTAGCACATATATAAGATTCATTTCCTGAAAAAAATCTCATTTTCTTTTTTGATAATGACATGACTATATTTGGGTAGAAGTAAACAAGCCTGTAAAACAAATACAGAAAATCCATTATAAATCCAAGTTATAAGGTTATGGTTAAGAAAACTCAGTTGTTTTACTTTTTGTGCTAAGAATTAAGATTTCAGTATAGAAATATGGTTAGTGAAATGTAATAATTCATGTGTCACCCATTTGGAAATCTAATGTATCTAATATTTGTTTTATCAGAAATTAGAACACCGGTAGAAATGTATGTAAAGTATTTAAAAATCAACTAACCACTTCATACCTCTCAGACTGGCCAATATGACCAGAAAGGACAAATGATCAATGTTGGAAGGGATGTGGGAAATCTGGGACACTATTACATTGTTGGTGGAGCTGTGAACTCATCCAACCTTTCTGGAGAGCAATTTTGAATTATGCCCAAAGGACAACAAAAATGTGCATACCCTTTGATCCAGCAATATCATTACTGGGTCTATACCCTGAAGAGATGATGAAAAAAGGGTAAAAACATCACTTGTACAAAAATATTCATAGCAGCCCTGTTTGTGGTGGTAAAGAATTGAAAATCAAGTAAATGTCTTTCATTTGGGGAATGGCTTAGCAAACTGTGGTATATGTATGCCATGGAACACTGTTGTTCTATTAGAAACCAGGAGGGATAGGAATTCAGGGGAAGTCTGGAGGGATATGCATGAACTGATGCTGAGTGAGATGAGCAGAACCAGAAAAACACTGTACACCCTAACAGCAACATGGAGGTGATGATCAACCTTGATGGACTTGCTCATTCCATCAATGCAACAATCAGGGACAATTTGGGGCTGTCTGCAATGGAGGATACTATTTGTATCCGGATAAAAAGCCGTGGAGTTTGGACAAAGTTCAAGGACTATTCCCTTTAATTTAGGGAAAAAAACTGATATCTTATTGCCTGATCTTGTTATCTCTTATACTTTTTGTTTCTTCCTTAAGGATTTGATTTCTCTCTCTCATCACACTCAATTTGGATCAATGTACAACATGGAAACAAAATAAAGACTGGCAGATTGCTTTCTGTGGGGGTGGGGTGGGGGAGGGAAGTAAGATTGGGAGAAAAATTGTAAAACTCAAAACTCAAAATCTTTAAAAAAAACTATAAAAAAAGAAATGAGTCCTTTGTCAGAAATACTAATTGTAAAAATTGTTTCCCAATTTACTACATTTCTTTTGATCTTGGTTACAGTGGTTCTGTTTGTGCAAAAGCTTTTTAATTTAATGCAATCAAAATTATCTAATTTGTTTTTAATAACATTTTATTTGTTTTCCAATTATATACAATAGTATCTACCTATCATTTTTTGTAAGGTTTTGAATTTTACAATTTTCCTCCACTCTCCCTTCCCTCCCCCCCCAGAAGTCTGATAGTCTTTACATTGTTTCCATGCTATACATTGATTGAAATTGAATGTGTTATAAGAGGAAACATAAGCCCCCTCCCCCCCTCCCAGAAGATGAGAAACCTCAAGAATACAGAGAGAGAGAAAATTGTACTTCAGTCTGTGTTCAGATTCTAAAGGCTCTGTCTCTGGGGTGAGTTGCTTTCTTTATCATAAGTCCACCAGAGAAGTTGTTTCAATATTTTTCCCACAGTTGCTATAACTAGCTGTACCTCCTTTCTATTCCTCCCCACTCTTATTTTATCTCTCTCTCTCTCTCTCTCTCTCTCTCTCTCTCTCTCTCTCTCTCTCCCTCCCTCCCTCTCTCTCCCCCCCCCCCCCTTCTCCCTGGCCCTGTCCAAAAGTGTTGAATCTGAGTATCCTCTCTTCTATCTCCTATTCCCCTCCTTCCCTCCCCCCATTCCCCCTTATCCCTTCCCTTTCTTCTCATTTTTCTCTAGGGTAAGTTAGATTTCTATACTCTATTAAGTGTGTATGTCATTTCCTCTCTGAACCATTTCTGATGAGAAGGAAGACTCGCTCATTCCCCCTTCCCTTCCCACTTTCCACTACATTGAAAAAGCTTTTTCTTGACTCTTATGTGAAAGCTTCTTTCTTCATCTCTTTTCCCTTCCTCCCAGTTCTTTCCTTTATCACCCACTGACTCCATCTTTTTACTATATTATACCATTATATTCTGCTCCTTCCTATGTCTTGTCTATATATGTTCCTTCTAACTGGTCTTAAAAATGAGAAAGTTCATATGAGTTATCAATATCTTCTTCCCATGCAGGAATACAAAGAGTTCAATATCATTAAGTTCCTCATAGTTAGTCCTTCTCCCCCCCCCCCCACCCCATGATTCACCAGAATCCTGTACTTGGAAATCAAACTTTCTGTTCAGCTCTGGTTGTTTCAATAGGAAAGTTTGACAGTCCTGTTTCATTGAAAATCCATCTTTTCCCCTAAAAGAGGATGTTCAGTTTTGCTGGGTAGTTGATTCTCAGTTGTAAACCAAGATCTTTTGCCTTCTGGAATATCATATTCCAATCCCTATGAGCCCTTAATGTAGATGCTGCCAGATCCTAAGGAATCCTCACTATGGAGCCTTGGTAGTTGAATTGTTTGTTTCTGGCACTTTTAGAATTTTCTCTTTGATTTGGGAGTTTTGGAATTCAGCTATAATATTCCTGGAAATTTTTCTTTTGGGAACTCTTTCAGGAGGTGACCGGTGAATTCTCTTGAAAAAATATGTAACACTTCAGGAATTTGCGTCATCATCCTTGTGCAGGGGCCATGCTAATCTTTTCTGTATCATTCCAATTTTAGTATATGTGCTGCTGAAGCGAGCACCTAATTTGTTTTTAATGATGTTTTCCATCTCTTCCTTGGTCATGAACTGCTTCCCTTTCCATAGATCTGACAGATGAACTACTCCTTAATCTCCTGGTTTACTTATATTATCTTTTATATCTAAATCCTGTACCCATTTTGATCTTATCTTGGTACAGGATGTGAGATATTGGTCTAATCCAAGTTTCTGCCACACTAACTTCCAATTTTCCCAATAGTTTTTATGGAAGAGTTCTTATCCCAGAAGCTGTACTCTTTGGGTTTGTCAAACAGCAGATTATTATAATCATTTCTCTTTTGTACCTGATCCATCTATCCACTGATCCACCACTTTATTTTTTAGCCAATACCAGACAGTTTTGATGCCTGGTGCTTTATAATAGATCTGGTAAGGCTAAGCCACATTATTTTGAACTTTTTAAAAATTAAATCCCTGGATATACTTGATTTTTTGTATACAAAAATATTTATAGCCGTTGGAAATTGAAGGGATGCCCATCAATTGGGGAATGGCTGAATAAATTGTGTACAGGAATGAATGTGATGGCACACTACTGTTCTTTAAGAAATCATGAGGTGGGGTGCACAGTGGATAGAGTGCCAGCCTTGGAGTCAGGAGGACCTGAGTTCAAATTGTCCTCACACTTAATTACCTAGCTGTGTGATCTTGGGCAAATCACTTAACCCCATTGCCTTGCAAAACTTTAAAAAAAAAAGACAACATGAGGGACAGGAGTTGAGAATAGCCTGAAAAAAATGTGAATTGTTGCTAAATGAAGTGGGAAGGGGCAGCTAGGTGGCGTAGTGATTAAAGCAGCAGCTTTGGAGTCAGGAGTACCTGGGTTCAAATCCGGTCTCAGACACTTAATTACCTAGCTTTGTGGCCTTGGGCAAGCCACTTATACCCCATTTGCCTTGCAAAACCCTAAAAAATAAATAAATAAATGAAGTGGGAAGAGCTAGAAGATTATACACACTAATAATCATGGTGTGACGTTCAACTATGATGGACTTCTTCATTTCAGCAATATATTAATCAAAGGCAATTCTAAGACTTGTGATGGAAAATACCATCCATATCCAGAAAAGGAACCATCAAGTTTAAATGCAGACCAAAGCTTACTATCTTCGACTTTTAAAAGTTATTAGGGTTTTTTTCCTAATATTTTTCCCATTTTGAATCGATTCTTTCACATGTTTAATGTTTAGAATGGAAATACATATATAGCCTGAGTTAGATTGTTTTCTATCCAGAGGAAGAGGAGAGAAAAATATGAAATTCAGAACCTTGCTTTAAACTATTGTTGAAAGCTTACCATTGCAGAGTTGGAAAAATAAGTAAAAATATTTTTTTAAAATATCTGATCTATTCCAACCTCATCACTTCATAGATTAAGAAACCAAGATACAGAGAAGTAAGAACAACAGTAACTTAATTTAGCCCAAGAAATTTCTTTCACAACTTGCACATAAATCTTGCCTCCCAGAATTGCCTATTTTATGGTTTGAATAGTCTGTCATCACAAAGCAGAAAAATAAGGCTGTTAGCATGGGTCAGTGTGGTACAAAACCCTCCATTACCTGAATTTAACTGGGAATAAAAAATGAAACATAATTGAGTGAAAAAGTCAATTTCTCCAAAGGTCAGAAAAATAAACAAATGCATTCACCAGAACAAAGACATGTGTTTGCCCATGTTGCTTTCTGCTTCAAAGTTGTGTCCTTATCTCCTCCATGTTAAAATCTTTGCTGGGTGGTTTAGTGAAAAAGAGCTCTGCATCAGAAGCAAAAGAAGGGGAGGATTTTACATCTATTCCTCTAAATTCATTTTGTTAATTTCAAGCCCATCAGAGAATTTTCCCCAAAATTCTCATCACATTCAACATTTTGCATGTGTACTCACACATATAAAGTACCTTGAGAAGATGGGATCTGAAAGCAAGTAGATTCACCATGAACCATACATATTTTCATTTTGGTGCAATTGTTAGATTGGTACACCAGGGAAATTTCATCAGTGCAATTAATAAGATCATTTCATGTTAGCCTTGTGTTATCTTTCAGGGAACTGTACATTTCTATATGGAATGAGAAGCTAGACTGGATCAACTCTAAAATGCCTTCCAGTTCTAAATCTATGATCTATAACTTCTAAGGCTCTGTTTTTATTCAGCTATGTATTTTGTAATTCACTTCAACCTCTAGGGTTCTATTTCTTTATCTGTAAAATGAGGTCTTTGAGCAAGATGATTATTTTTATAGAATTTTTTTGTCATTTACAGTATAGGACCAATGCATAATAAATGTTTAATTAGTGCTGACACACTTCTCTGAAAACTTCTTTTAAAAAGACCCTATTTTACTAGATGGTTTGACTTCAATCCTTCCTGAAACCCAACAGATGAAAGGGAAGACTGCCCAATATTCTTGTTTATAATTTGGATTTAGTCTCTCTTATCCTAAATCAGTCTGCTTATTGCTTCAGTTCTTCACCTTGGTTGTGAAGATTGACTGAGGCAGAATAAAACTGACAAGGGAGTCGACAGGAGAAACACATTTTTTCCTTCAGAGTAATGAAGACACGGCTTCTAAGTACTGTATTCATTAGAAGTTACGAGAATGATTTAAAAACTAGGCCTGCACTGGTAAGCATTAAAGCTTGACTTATTACCATTAATGAATACCACACACACAAAGCTGGAGTTCCAGTGGGCTTTTATTGAGATAAATGAACAAAACCAAGATTTTGCCAACCATCTTTTCTGAACTTCTAAGAACTGAGTGGAAACTCAGCTCCACATTCATGTACGTACAATACATCACACATCCCAACAAAAACACAGCCCCACTGGACTATTAGCCAATTAACAGAAAGCCAATTCTCCCCTCACCCAAATGTTTTTAAATTTGAGCCCTCACTGTTTATTTCTCAGTGGAATTGTCCCTTGTGACTAGGGACATTGAATTTGTCTCCCATTTGCATTGAACAAAAAAATAGCTTTTTATTTTTTTTAAGAAAAAAAATTGTTCCAGTTGTTTCAATAAAGGGAATAGTGACTGTTTTCTCCAGATACCCCTCCCCCACAATCATTGGTTAAAATACAGTAACCTGTATTTTAATAACCCTATCCCACCCCCCCACCCTTTGCCCACCCCATATTGTCCACAGGTGAATTTGGATACACTTCTACCAGAATCTGCCAGTTACAGATGAGACAGACTCCAGGTAGCACATTGTTCTTTCATGCCTCACGAATCATGAATTCTCATACACACATTCAATCTAACAGATGAGTCTTTAGTTCTAGTTTACTAAAGTTGCTTTAGCTCCCATGAACCAATACTGCTCTGTGGAGCTGGTGGTTTGGTTGCTGGTTGAATTCACTGCTGGCCAGAGACTGCCAGAAAGTTGATACACAGCAGTAAAGAGGGTAAAGAGACATTTAGGGTAATGAAAAATGGCAAATTAAACAAAGCTTAAATCACAAGGAAAATTTAATCATTTCACCTTTGTGCTGCTACTCATCTGTGAGGTCAACAGTGTGTTGAGAAAAGTTGATAAGGCTACAAACTTCTGAAGTGTTTCTAAATTCTCAGTGTAGACACCCTCCCTCCCACCCTTATTAAAACAAAAACAAATGAACAAAAAAAGTGACCAGAATGAGATGTTTTGATACCAACGATTATACCAAGAGCTTTGTGCTGAGCAGTCTGGGTCTTATCCAACTTTGATGGTGACATGCACAAAGCACACAGCAAAGGAAAGATGCTCTCATCTCATTCTGAACACAAATATTGATGACCAACCCACCCACTAACCCATTGGGGTCAACCCACAGTGAATTTGGGACCAAATTAGAGGTAACTGAGAATCAAGTCTAGGTTTCTCTGTCCCTCTTTCTTCTCCCTCCCCAGTAAGATCAATTTAGACATTTATTCATTTAAAAGGGGAAAAAGGAGACTGATTTTTTCAATGGGGATTTGGGAGGGAGTAAGGGGAAAATATGGGCTGAGAGGCAACAGAGTGTTTAAGTGTTATATTTTCTGTTACACCAACTGCACCACCACAGGTCAAACCATATGCTGGACCTGCCTGTGGTTTGACTATTAAAAATAAGGACTTGTTCTAACCCAAATGAACCCAATGGAAAATGCTGACATTAATTAAAACCCACAAAACAAAACACCCCAAAATTGGAATCTGAGAATATCCCCCAAAAGTTACAATGGTCCTTATTGCAAGGGGATTAAAATAAAAACAAAAACAAAAGACCAGGTTTTTACCTAGCTCTTTAGAGCATCTTTCCATTTGCAATTCCTATTCAAGAGTCAAGAACCAGAATTGGACAACAGCCTTAACAGAAAGCTGTCCAACAATGGTGTGCCAGACATTTTAAGTGCCACTCCTCATCAGAGGCTGAGCTTTGTAATACTTTCAATTTTAAGTCTGTGCTTCAAGAGGGATCCAATGAAGCATGGCATCAGGATTATCTATCTTGGACCAAGCAGAGCAGTCCATGGCTGGCAGAGTGGGACTGTCCTGTTTGTTCACTCACACACAAACTGTTGCGAGATATAAAATTATATTTACATTTGCTTCTCCATCTTTGCTGTATTAAACGATCCCTCTTGTCTCGCCAGAAGGAAAAAAAAAAGAGCTGCTTCAGTACAAGGGCAAGAATTTCAAATTTGGTCAAAATCTGTTACCTATAAACTCCCTCCCCCCCAAAAAAAGTTATTTCCTAAATTATCGTTTACATTTAGTACCTAACATTGGTTGGACAGACAATATGTGGCTCATATAGCTCTAATTATTGTCCAAGTTTGTACTGTGCAGTGCAGCTCTTGCTACAGTTAGAAAAGAATCACTGTTAAGTATGATCAGGAGGCACAGGTCAGGTTTCTAATCGGTCTATCAACAACTTTGTTTTAAATAAAGTAAATAAGGGCATAATTAAAAAAACATAACCCATAAGATCAATTCTTTTGTCCAGTCGACAAACATGGAGGAGTACATAGGATCTGATTGTAATATATTATGGTTTTGGAAAAACAATGAATCCAGAAAAACTGTCTTGGGTGTGGATAAGTGTGAGGTGATGGTTTGAAGATGCCTCCTGACCAACTACAGTACAATGGGCTAAATAGGGAATTAAAAAAAAAAGAAAAAAGAAAAAAATCCCCAACATCAACAACAACAAAAAAAAAACAACAAAAAGTTTACTGGTTTTGATTCATCTCACTCCTTTTGCCTGGAGATCAGGCCAAACATCAAGCATGTTGGGAGGGGCACAATTTAAAGCAACACCATTGACCATAAAGCATTTGCCAGCAATATACAATGCAGAATGACAGACAGCAAGTCATGCCAAAACATAAAGGATGGCAAGCAGCTTTCTGTTGTTTTGAAATTAACAGGTCTCAGGGTTTGCCCATCCCTGCAAAAAATCTTTTTTATCAAGGTGTTTTGGGGCAACAAATGTTACACTACAAGAAATGATCCACAGGAAAAAAGCTCCAGAATTGTCAGTTTATATAAACTGGTATCTTCTAATATTCCGAAACTCAAATCTGTGCTTTACATATACTGCTCAACAATACTGCCACATTAGAAAGGTTACAAAGGTAGATTCATCTTTACCCCCTTTTTTCAGAGCATGTAGTTTATGGAATTTTTTGTTCTGTTTTTTTTTTTAGAGGGGGAGGGAGGAAGGTCAGAAAGCATCTCAAAAACATCTTGAGCTATACATTTTTGAAGCTTCCTTGTTCTCTCTGTAGGACTCCTCCACGGTATTGGGTAGAGCAGTGTGGCAGCAAGTATCAGTGAATACCCCTCATCACCCACCCTAGGGTCCTTTTCTTAACTCTGGGATTCCCCCAAAGAGGCCTGCTTTCTACAGTAAGAGGCTGGAGCACTTTTTAAGAGTTTAGTGTTGCGAAAAACTGAGCCCCTCTCATCTTTAGCTGCTCCCATAATCAGTCTAATCCCCTTAATCCCAGCAACCTTCATAAAAAAAAAGTTATATATGAACCCAGAAAAAAACATATTTACAAAGTTTATACAAGTATACACATCCAATTTTCTATGGGACACGCTTTGCCACAGAGGAAAGAGGGTCAAGGCTCTGACATGTCTACACATCAAGTGCCATAACTACTAATGGAGGCTTATGTAAATCAGTCTTTAGTGTTCTGCTAAAGAGCACAAAGGCTTGTCATATGGCTCCTGCAATGATAGACTGCTCTTTCCTTCCGGAGCGATGATGTTGCACCTAACTCAGCCCAGAAATTTTTACTTGGGTTTTTTTTAAATACATGTATTTACAGTGCGGGTGAACTGCTGTTGCATATCAACTCCTCCGATGAAAAACCAAATAAAAAAACAAGTGTTTAACATTACCAATATGTTTCATTTCCCAGCCCTGGGCTTGAGTATTTGAGTGAATGAGGAGGGGAAGGGAAGGAGACTGACCTGAAACCAAAAAGGGATGAGGGGAGAGGAAAAAAAAAAGAAAGAATTGCCATTGTTGATTCCTTGGGCTGTGTCTGAAAGATGATATTCTGAATGGTCTCATAGCATAAGGCACTTCGCACAAATAAGTAACAAGCTCTTTAGGCTTAAAAACGGATGAGAACCAGGGAGAAGTTGAAATGCACTCCTAGTCAACTGTTGGAGAATTTTTGAAATAGTAGACAAGCTTGTGTTTATCAAGATTCTTCTCTTTTCAGGGTTTCTCCCCTCCTCTTCCTTTTTTTCCCCTCCTTCCCCTGCCTCCCAGAAGAAATTTTTTAAAACCAGCAGTTAGTGCAACTAATGTTCAGTCAGCACACAGTGCAAACAAGTGGAACAAAAAGGTATATTCCTTCTTTTCAGCTTTTTTCTCCTCTCCGCCAGATTAAAAAGAAAAAAAAGTCTGAGCTCTTTTTAAGTCTTCATAGTTCCAAAACGAAAAGAAGACGAAAAACCCACAAAGAGAAGAGCATTCCCAAAGAAACAATGTGTCACAGATCCAGATGGGCTTCTGTAGTTTGTCAAAGCCTAAGGAAAAAGAGAGAAACAGAAAATTTAATGCCTCCAAAATAAGTGTAAATTAGGACTACATCTATCTTTTAAAATGGCGCAGCCCAAGTTCTATTCTCAATGGCTACTTATGATCCAAGTACTGTGTTTTCTCTAGCAGCTCCCAAAGAATTTCTATCCTCTTAGGGCATTCCTCCTTTTTTAGGATAAGAAAAAATTTGATATAGACCCCCAAACAGAAACTAGAACTAGCATGATTGTATTCATCCTTTCTGACATTTTTTCAAAGATCTTTCTAAATATCAAGGGCAATCTATGAAACCAAGAGAAAGATTATCTTATAAATCTGAATTGGATTTGTTCACAATTCCATACTAGGAAGGATGAACAAGGCTTTAAAATTTTGACAGTTAATTTAGGCAAAATGTTTTTAAAAATAATTATTTATAACCAGTATTGGCAATAAAACTCAATCCCTCTAAGTAAAAATGAGAGAGTTTGAAAGAGGTAGTCATGGTAAGCTCCTAATTACTCATTTAATTTTCTTGTGATACAATAATAGCTGATCTTAGCCAAGTTGCTAAATGCAAACACCAGCAGCCAGAGAGTAAATGTTTACAGCAATGATCAAGTCAAAATGGAGATGGCAGAATGTAAGCCTGTCCCATAGAACTATTAAGCAGCACTATATTTTCCCTTCCTTACTAGGGAATACATGTTTGCATAATATGCATCTTCTCACAAATGTGTAGTTCAAAAAAAAAAATAAATTTAGCTTTGTCATGTCAAACTCCAAAGCTATTTCACTTGATTACATTTGTCAGCTATTATTTTAAAATCCTGGTCTTGTCCAATGCACAAATCATTTTGATACAAGCTGTTTCTGCACTAACCAGACCGCATGTAAAACTTAAGTTCACTGATTCCTAATGGGATCAAAATCTCACTAGAGACACATGTGTGCCTGCTTTCTGAGCCTCCACCACTTGGAATTTCAGCTCTGTTTTGTTACATTAAATGAATGATAAAGATTTTTCTGAGGGGGGCGGAATTCAAGCACGCACATGCTTGTTAAGGTTTCTCATCTTCTACAGGCTCACTGTGGTATTCTGCCACATACAGGCTCTTGTCAATGTTGCTTGGGATGGGTTTAATTTCGGTTCCCAGTTGCTCCTCAATACTTTTTAGATTGAATCGATCATCATATGTGATCAAATTGATGGCCAAACCAAGGTGACCAAAGCGACCTAATGAGGAAAAAAAAAAAGAAGAAATTTAAAACTAAATATAAAGGGATTAGATTACAACTGGAAATCTCTAAGTGCCAAGATCACAAATGAATATTTCAATTTTGACATCATTTTGTGAGTATATGAAACTACTTCTTGTTGGCTCTCCTCAAGCATTATCACCCCAAAATTTCAGGTTTTATATCTCAAAATAAATTCCATTTTAAGTAATTCACATGACAAAATGGATGCTCAGTTAAAAGTGACCAAACACAGTTTTAAACTGTACAACCAAAGAGATGTCTGCTCATTATTTTCTCATGGCTAAATTTTTAATCTCAAGTAAGCCCATGGCTAAGTAACTTTAAGACAATAAGAAATTTGATTAAGATCCAGAAAAATATGTAATTGTTTCAAATTCTGATTTTTTTACTTTTCCCTCCCACTCTGGGCCACCTTAAAATGTTCAAAAGAAATTCATATCATGGGTGGCTAGGTGGCGCAGTGGATAGAGCACCGGCCCTGGACTCAGAAGTACTTGAGTTCAGATCCGGCCTCAGACACTTAATAATTACCTAGCTGTGTGGCCCTAGCTTGGGCAAGCCACTTAACCCCATCTGCCTTGCAAAAAAAACCAAAACAAAAATTCCTATCATACACAGACAAACTCTACTGAAAGGCATCCTTCTTCCACTTCCTTACCTGATCTGCCAATACGATGGAGATAGGTCTCTGCCAGCTTTGGAAAGTCGAAATTTATCACCACATTCACAGCTTGGATATCAATACCTCGGGTAAACAGATCTGAAAACACAGATGGTTTCCTGAAGTTATTGAATTTAACTATTACTTTTATGTGGCTGTGTCCCATTTAAATTTACTCAAATGTATCAGAACAGAAAGAACATTATTCAAAGCTAGTATGCATTGAACAAGAATAATCTACTGCTTATGCATAACATTTCTCAGACCTTTGAAAATAGGCAGAAGAATAATTATTTAAGGCAACTGTATAAGGACTAAGTGATCTGTGAGCTCAAAAACGAAGCTGATTTTTTCAAACTGTAATGATATATACTCCAAGGCTACTAGCGATGATTCCCAATTACATTTAAATTTTTCCCTCAGTCAATCTTATACTTGTATATTGGTGATCACAACCTCCACCTTCTTGGAATTTCCTCCTAATCTTGCTTCCCTACCTAATATCATACTGTTCAGGTATTCCCTTTATCTCACAGCTTTTCTTCCTTCTCTTTGGCTTGCTCCTCTTCTTTTCTTATTAAGACTCAGTTTTTTGTTCATTGCTTTTCTCTCAAAACACTCTTTCCCTCAAAGATCCCATTAAAGTCTGTTTTCATATGTTGTCACTATAAAGTTAACTCCAAAATCTGGATCCTTAGCCCCTTAACTGTCTCTAGGGTTCCAGGCCCATACTTCCATAGTTTATTGTGTATCAAAAATACATCATCTCTCTAAAAATCTGACCCCATTCTACTTTTCATAGGAATGACACTAGCATTGAAAGAATTAGGTGCAAAGGCTTTAAAATTTGCATTATCTCTTAACTTCTGCCTCTTCCTCCAAATTTATAAATCACCAAGTTCCATTAATTTTTTCTTTGTAATATCTGTCACCTGTCCATTCCTTTTCAATATATTTTTATTTCATTAAATACTTCCCAATAACATATAAAATTTTTTAACGTTCTTTTTTAAAATTATGAATTCCAAATTTTTTTTCCCTTCTACACTTCCCATACAACCTAATCTTGAGAAGGCAAGAAATATATCAAATAAGGGGTGGCTTAGGTGGCGCAGTGGATAGAGAACTGGCCTTGGAGTCAAGAGTACTTGGGTTCAAATCCAACCTCAGACACTTAATTACCTAGCTGTGTGGCCTTGGGCAAGCCACTTAACCCCATTGCCTTGGAAAAAAAACAAACCTAAAAAAAGAAATATATCAAATATACATGTCAAATTACACAAAATATGATCAACTATTCAACAGTACAATGCAAAGGCAATTTAATGGAAAATGACATCTACATCTAGAGAAAGAATTAAGGGAACAACTTTTTTCCTCTCTCATGGTTCCCCCCTTTTGTTCTGATTCTTCTTTTACAACATGAGTAATATGGAAATATGTTTAACAAAGTTTTATAAACTGTTGTCAGATTACTCACTGTCAAGGGAAGAGGACAGTGAGAGAAATGTGGAACTCAAAATCTTACAAAAGACAAATTTTGAAAACTATCTTTTCATGTAACTGGAAAAATAAAGAAAAACCACTAAATAAAATCCTACTCATCTGTCAAGGTTCTAAGTTAGTTTCATTTACTCTGTGAAACCTTTCCAGACCATAATTCATTGAATTCTACTTTATCTATAGAATAACAGCAGAAATTCTCTATACCATTCATTTTAATCTTAACCACTTCCTTATATTATTAATCAGCTTTACAAATGTTCATATTTAGCTTCCTAACTAGACTGTATCAAGTTTCTCTGATAAGGATCTGATATCTAACATGTAGACAATTAACAAAAATACTTAAGACTAAAAAGTCCTCACCCAAAAGATGTTCTTATAAGAGAAAGCTATTAAAGATATGAAAGTATGTTTTGAATCATTAAAAAGAGAAATGCAAAGCAGAACTACTCTGAGGTTACACCTAACATCCAGGATGCTGACAAAAGAGATGAATGTTGGAGATCTTGTGGAAAGAAAGGAACACCACTACCCAGCTGGTAGGGCTTTCTATTCTAGAAAGCAATTTGAACGAGTGAATATCACTAAAATGTCTATATCCTTAGACTAAGAGATGCCACTGCAAGACATATACCTCAAGGGGATCAAAGACAGAAAGGCATCATATTCACCACTTTTTTGGGTGGCAAGGAATTGTAGATAAGTTACTCATTGACTGGGGAATAAACTGTAGGTCAGAGCCTTTGACACATCAGATGATCTATTGTTCCTATAGCTAGCAAACTCACTCCTCATGGAAGAAGCGTGGTGTCAGAAGACCTGAATGCAAATCCAGGCTATGATACTTAATAGTTGTGTGACCCTGAGCAAGTTATTTAATCCATCTTCCTTAGTTTTCTCAAATGTAAGATGGACTTAACAGCTTCTACCCCACATGGTCTTTTATGAAAACAAAATGAGGTATTTATAATAAAGTGCTTAGCACAATAACTGTGTCCACAGTAGGCTTTTAATATTTTCTCCCTTTTTCTACTCCTCCCTGTTATTGTATGAATCCTTGTGCTTCAAAGTTGTAGGTTCTCTAGGTAAAATATCCTTCCTCCTTTCATGATTCTTCCATTCACCACAACCCAACACCTTATTAAGCTCCTATCCTCACATGTCCTCTGGCATATCTTTCCTATGATAAACAATAAGCTGCCTCTTATATAAGACTTCTTTTCACATCATTTTTTTTAACTCATGGAAACCTAGTTCCTATAGAAGATATGCCCCTCTGGTCACTTTTTCTCACATACACTCACTTTTAATCCCACCCCCCCCTTTTTTGGCTAATATTACTCAGCAGCTTCTCCTCCTTCGAGGTTTACCTAATCCATCTATATATAGCGCTGGCCACAGGTCACTATTTCTCTTTTCTCAAAAAGTTCAGGACATAGTTCACAATATTCCTTTTTACTCTCTGTCCTCACACTTGAAGACTTAAATATATATGTGATGTCTCCTTAAATACCCTGGATTCTCATATGTATTATTTATTCCATCTTAAACCATACACAGAGATAAGCCTTTCCTTTGATTTTTTCCAACACTCCATGATCCAGAACTCTGAAATTATTTTTGGACTATAACCTCCTATCTTTTCTTTTGTTTCCCTTATGTCTCGTTCTTAAATCTATTCTTTACCTTTATAATAACCCTCCAGTCACTTTCTCTGCTCTGGTTTCATTTTCCTTTATTTAAAATCTAGACCAGGGATTCTGAGCCTTTCTTTTGTTTACCTTTAAGAATCTGATGAAGCCTATGGGTCCTTACTAAAGAGTATTTTTAAATGCATAAAACAGAATACGTCGGGTTATAAATAAAATTAATTATACTGAAAGTAATAAAAAAATTAAAAAAAAAAACTTATAGACCCCAGGTTAAGAACCTCTGCACCACACTAAGTTATAAAACTGTGTTGATTAGGTTTATACTAGAAAATCAGAATTAAATAACTGGGCAAACATCAACTGCTCATGGATAGGTTGAGCTAATATAATAAAAATGATAATTCTACCAAAACGAAACTACCTGTTTAGTGCCCAACCAATCAAAATTCCAAAAAATTACAATGAGTTAGAAAAAGTGGTAAGTAAAATTCATATGGAGAAATAAGTCAAGAATTTCCAGGGATTCAATGAAAAAAGGGCAAAAGAAGGTAGCTTAGCCCTACCGGATCTAAAATTATATTATAAAGCATCAGTCATCAAAACTCTCTGGTCCTGGCTACGAAAGAGAGTGATGGACCAGAGGAATAGACTAGATACAATAGCAGGAAATGATTATAGTAATCTGCTATTTGATAAACCCAAAGAGCTCAGCTACTGGGATAAAAACTCTCTTTGATAAAAACTGCTGGGAAAATTGGAAGTTAGTATGGAAGAAACTTAGATTAGAGGAACACCTCACACTCTATACCAAGATAAGATCAAAATGGATACAGGATTTATACATTAAAAAAGTATATATTATAAGCAAACTAGAAGGTCAAGGAGCAGTATACCTGTCAGATCTATGGAAAGGGAAGCAGTTTATGACTAGGGAAGAGATGGAGAACACTAAAAACAAACTAGATGATTTTAATTACATTAAATTAAAAAGCTTTTGTGCAGACAAAACCACTGTAACCAAGATCAAAAGAAATGTAGTAAACTTGGAAACAATCTTTACAACTAGTACTTCTTTCTTTCTTTTTTATTTTTTTTAAGTTTTTGCAAGGCAATGGGGTTAAGTGGCTTGCCCAAGGCCACACAGCTAGGTAATTATTTAGTGTCTGAGGCCAGAGCTGAACTCAGGTCCTCCTGACTCCAAGGCCGATGCTCTATCCACTGCACCACCTAGCTGCCCCAAAAGGACTCATTTCTAAAATAAACAGAGAACTGAATCAAATTAAAAAAAAGCCATTCCCAAATTGACATATGCAAAGGAAATTTACAGATGAGGAAATCAAAGCGATACAGTCATATGAGATATTGCTCTAAATCAGTACTTATTAGAGAAATGCAAATTAAAGCCATCTCTGAGGTACCACCTCACACCTCTCAAACTGGCCAATATGACCATAAAGAACAATAATCATTGTTGGAAGGGTTGTGGGAAATCTGGGACACTGATACATTGTTGGTGGAGGTATGAACTCATCCAATATTTCTGGAGAGCAATTTGGAATTATGCCCAAAGGGCAACAAAAATGTGCATACCCTTTGATCCAACAATACCACTATTGGGCCTATACCCTGAAGAGACGATGAATTGGATATCAAGTTTGGAAATCAAGTAAATGTCCTTCAATTGGGGAATGGCTCAGCAAACTGTGTTATACGTATGTCATGGAACACTGATGTTCTATTAGAAACCAGGAGGGATGGGAATTCAGGGAAGCCTGGAGGAATTTGCATGAACTGATGCTGAGGGAGATGAGCAGAACCAGAAAAACATAGTACGTCCTAACAGCAACAAGGGGGTGATGATCAACCTTGATGGACTTGCTCATCCCATCAGTGCAACAATCAGTGACAATTTGGGGCTCTCTAATGGAGAATACCATCTGTATCCAGAGAAACAACTGTGGAGTTTGAACACAAAGACCTTTAGTTTAGGGAAAAAAAACCTGATATCTTATTATCTGATCTTGCTCTTTTACTTTATGTTTCTTCCTTAAGGATACGATTTCTCTTTCATCACATTCAATTTGGATCAATTTATACCATGGAAACAATGTAAAGACTGGCAAATTGCCTTCTGTGGGGGGTGGGAATTAAGATTAGGGGAAAAATTAGGGGCAGCTGGGTGGAGCACTGGCCCTGGAGTCAGGAGTACCTGAGTTCAAATCCGACCTCAAACACTTAATAATTACCTAGCTGAGTGGCCTTGGGCAAGACACTTAACCCCATTGCCTTGCAAAAAAAAAAAAAAAGCCTAAAAAAAAGTTATAAAAAAAAGATTAGGGGGAAAAAATTGTAAAACTCAAAATAAATAAAATTTTAAAAAAGTATTAGAACTAATTTCAACTGGGTCTTAAGTGCTGTATACTAATCCTTTTTTACTCTTTGGTTAACTGGTGTTTTTTCTAAATCAGTCTTTTCACTTATTATGCTACCCCTCTTTTCCTCTCCTTGTGCAGACTATCATTTCATGGTTTATCTAGAAAAGTCATCTGTCGTGAACTCCCACTTATCCCCACTATTATACCTCAGATCTTCTCGCCAGTATCCCATATTCTCTCCCTTTTTGCTACAGTCTCCCAGAAAGAGGACCAGAACATGGCCCCTTTTACCTTACCAAGACTGGGTCCTTTACTTGTGCCCTTGATCCCATTCTTTCTTATTTTTTTCAAGAGCATTCTCCACCAATCATCTCTGTACTCTAATCTTCACTCCCCTTGATCTTTCCTTAATGCCTACAAACAGCCCACTATTAGAAGGATACAATTTCAACATGATTTTTAAAGCTGTTTTCCTTGTCTGTTTTACTGACTTTCCTTTTATTCTTTTATGAGAATTTAAACTATTTCAATAATCTTCATTTCTTACATCTCTTTTGTTTTAAATTTTACTTTGGTGAATCTTGCTGGATTTCTTCTCAATCCTCCTACCTTAACTGAAAGAAAAGTGAACTCTTGACTCAGCAAAAGTCCATACAGGACTTCTTAGGGTTTGACTTTTCATCACTTCTTGGGTCAAAATACTGCATTATATTCATATACTGTAATTATTAAACCATTCCCCAACACCTTCCTAACTTCTAGCTTTTTGTGGCTACAAAAAAGGGCTGCAAATATTTTTGCACATAGGAGATTTTCCTCATTCTTTTCTTTAAAGTCATGACCAGCTTTAAAAATGTTTTATTACTATCTTTTGTTTTAGTATCTCCATCATAACTAAAGATCCCTTTCCTATCTAGTTAATCATCCCTTCTAACAAATAAAAAAAGAAAAAAAAGAAAACAGTTCAGCAAAACCTTTTGGATATTCTGATTCCTTGTTTTACTTCACGGTACTTTCTCCCAGTTCTATACATTCCTTTATGCCAGTTCTAAAGTTTCCTTTGTTTGGGTATCATTTCTATGAAGATGACACAACTTTTTTTGAGCTTCAGGTCCAGACCAACTTCTGAATGGCTCATATTTTTAAGATGTTCAAAACACAACTCATTTCTTTCCTTTACCTCTAACCCCATTCTTTCTAATTTTTAATCATTTGTCATGGACTGACACCCAACTACCTCCACAAACTCTCCCTCATTTTTCTCCTCATAAAATCACAAACTGAGGTACATAAAAGTGACTTGCTTATACAATTAGCATACATCTAAAGCAAGGTTACATACAGTTCTTGTCTTCCTAAGTTTCAGTACTTTATCCACTATCCTATACCACCTCCGGTAAATCTTCCCTTCTTTCCCATACACAATGTCCCCTCAATTAGATAGATTACTTTTGGACTACTGGGCCTAGCTCACACTCATCCAGTCAAATCTAGTAGTTTCCTAATTAATGAAGCATAGTAGAGGGGGCAGCTAGTGTGGTGCAGTGGATAGAACACAGGCCCTGGAGTCAGGAGGATCTGAGTTCAAATCTGACCTCAGATATTTAATAACTGCCTAGCTGTGTGGCCTTGGGTGGCCTTAACTCCACTGCCTTAAATTAAAAAAAAAAAAAAAAATGAAGCATAGTAGAGAAGGCAGAGTAGAATAGTGGAATCAAGACGAAATGGGTTCGAACCCTGTCATAGACCCTTATTAGCTGTGTAACCCTGGTTAAAGTATTTACTTTCTGGATCTATTTCACTGTCTATAAAATGAAGGGATTGGACTTAATAACTTGTAAGGTTTCTTACAACTTTATGATCTTATAATATCCCTACCCTATCCCATCTCCAATCTGTTCTGCAGTTGCCATATTGATATTCTTAAATTATTAGGTTTCTTCATAGGAAATCTTAAAATATTAGGTTAGTCTACATCAATTCCCTAGTCAAAAATCTTGTTTCTCTATTGCTTCTAGCATCAAATACAAACTTCACTGTTTAGTAGTAGCTCTAGTTTATCTCTCCAGAGTTATTTCACATTCTTCTCCATAATATGCTCTAAGTTTCTCCAAACAAACTTGGCAATCTGCTATCTTCTGTATGTGACATTTTTTTTGCCCCACCTCAGTGCCTACTAAGCCTTGATTGAACTCTCTCCTTGCCTAACTCTTGGAAACACTAATTCCTTTCAAGGCTCAACTTGTATGCCATATTCCATACACATCACCCCCAAGTCAGTGCTCCTCTCTTCCCCATTTATTTGTGTGTTACATTCTACCCTAATTCCTTCTTTTCCCATTAAAATGCAAACCAATTTGGGAACAAGGACTATTTTGTTTCCATTTGCTTCAAAAGCACTCAATACAGTGACTTATATAGTAGACAATGAACAAATATTTGTTAAATTGAATTCAACCAACTCACAAGAATTTATTAAGCCCCACAACAGGTCAGGTCTTTTCTTGGCATTAGGGACAAATTTACGCAAGTGAACAATCCTTGCTCTTCAAAGACCTTATATTCTAGCAGAGACCACATATCATATATAGGTGTATGAAAAAAACATAAAGAAGATCCAGGGTTAGACTAGCTAGACAGTGCAGTGGATAGAACATCAACCCTGGAGTCAAGAGGACCTGAGTTCAAATCGACATTTAATAATTACCTAGTTGTGTGACCTGACCTTGGGCAAGTCACTGAACTTCATTGCCTTGCAAAAACTAAAAAAAAAAAAAAAAAAAAACTAAAAAAAAAAGATCCAAGGTCATCTTGGAGAGGAAGGCTCTAGCAAAAGACCACAAAAATACCCACGATGAAGTTGCTATTTAGCTGAGTCATGAAGAAAACTAGGGATCTGAAGAGGCAGAGGTAAAAAGGAGGACATTCCAAGCATGGTAGACGGACAATGCAAAGATAGATTCAGGGGATGGAGTATTCTATGTGATCAAGTAGGCCACTAGAGCAGCAACACAGAAGCAGAGTAATGTATAGTAAGATTTTCAGAACTTTAAATGAAAAACAACACACATTTTAATCCTAAAGGTAATGGGGAACAAATAAAATATGTTTGAGGGGTGACAAGTACTTATGAGTACTTAGGGAAGTCATATGAGTGGAAAAGAAGGGTGTATGTAAGAGATGTGGCTGTAGAGAGATCAACAAGATTTGTCAACTGATCAGATAAACTGAAAGTGAGGAATGAAAGATGATCTTGAGGTTGTGAACTTGGGTAACTGGTAGTACTTAAAAATATTAGGGAAGTTAAGAAGAGGAGAAGATTTGGAGGAAAAGATAATAAGTTCTGTTTTAGAGCAGATAAAGTTAAAATACCTTCTGGAAGATCCAATTCAAGATGTCCAATAGGAAGTTAGTGAAAATTAAATTGGAGCTCCAGACACACAAGGGTTAGATCTGGGAGTCATTTGTGTAGAAATGATC
The DNA here is from genome assembly GCF_037893015.1 of Macrotis lagotis. Classification (NCBI taxonomy): domain Eukaryota; kingdom Metazoa; phylum Chordata; class Mammalia; order Peramelemorphia; family Peramelidae; genus Macrotis; species Macrotis lagotis. The sequence goes on from NC_133658.1 coordinate 642,444,453, forward strand.
ATTAAAACCCATGAGAATAGTTGAGATCTGTCTCTGGGATATAATTATTGAGGTGACAGAACATGGATGATGACCTAACAAAGACAGGTAGTAGAATCAAGAGAGCGGTGAAAAAAATCCAGAGCCTAGAGTATACAAGAAGAGAGGGTGACTGATAGTGCTAAATGCTAAAGAAACCAAATATAAAAACTGAGAAAAGGTCATTCTATCTGGCATCTTTTGGCATCTAAAAGTGACAGCTATTCAAATGAATAAACCAAAGCTAGCAACTCAGAACTAAAGTAAATGCACTTTAGAAAGCAAAAAGATACAGATGGTTAACAAGAAATAAAACATATTAAATAGCCTTATTCCTAGATGAATCCTATAATCTAATGATTTAAGTACTCTACTAGAATTATGCAGAGTAGTTACAGAAATGACAGGATTACTGGTTTGAAAGTTGGGAGAAGGGGCAGCTAGGTGGCACAGTGGATACAGCACCGACCCTGGAGTCAAGAGGACCTGGGTTTCAGATCTGGCCTCAGACACTTAATAATTGTCTAGCTGTGTGACCTTGGGCAAGTCACTCTTAACCCCACTGCCTTAAAAATGTATATTAAAAAAAAAAGAAAATGAAAGTCAAAAGAAACTTCTCAGGAGTTCATCGAGTCTAGGGGGCTTTTTCTGTGAATCATAAACCTCTTTGGCAGAGTGGCAAATCTATGGACTCCTTCTTAGACTAAGGTTTTAAATGCACAAAACCATTTATACTCAAAGTTATCAAATGTTAAAAAGAAAAATGAAAGGTCATGGACCCTTAGTGAAGAACTTCTCATCTAGTCCAATCCCTTATTTTATAAACAGGGAAACTGAGGACTAGAAACTACAGGCCCTAAGGTCACAAATAACAAAGATCAGAGGTAAGATTTGAATCCGGGCCTTCTGACTCCAGAATCAGTCTAACTGCACTATACTGATTATTGACTAGTTTTCTTTTCTCTAGCCTGTAGAACTGGTGCTGGTCATTAATCAGCAAGACTACCTTCTCCCCTCAGATTTCTATTCAAAATTCAAGAAACAAAATGTAATTGGTCAGTTTTTGTAAGAAAAAAAATCAAAAACAAAATCACAAGTGGATCCCTAATCAATTTGTGATAGTTCCATCCCTTTTGGCTAATTCAACTAAGGAAAGATGAAAAATAAAAACAGCCCCCCTCCCAAAATCAAGCCATGCAAGTTTTACTAAGATGGTTAAGGTCTGAATTCCAGAACAATTCTCTTGTGATTTCAGATAAAGAATACAATTTTTAAAAGTTAATGACATTTGATCTCGATGTTAGTTATTTTTCTGGTGATGGCAGTGACAGGGAAGGGGACAACAACAGTAAAAACAAATCAAAGAAGAACAGGAGAAGTACAAAATTCTTACCAGTGCAAACAAGATTACGGCATAAGCCATTTCGGAAATCATGGAATACACGATTTCGGTGTTCCTGGAAACATAGAGTCAATTTGTTTAAAAAATAAAACTAAATCACTTAAGGTACAGAATTATCCCCCATTAATTACTTCCTTTTCAGAGCTCTTCCACACAGAAGAGAATCATGAGCAATATTATATAAATACTAAAACAAAAAGGCAGAAAAACAATAAAAGCCCAAGACATTCAGAGCATAATATTTTGGAAATAAGTAACTATTTTTTAACAAACTTGAGATTTTTTTATTTTCAACTCTGAAAACTTTGGTTTTCATACAAGGTTTTCTTTTAGGTTCCTTTTAAAATCCTAAAAAAAAAAACCTTAAATAAAATTTATGACCAAATATCTGTTTTTTTAAATTAATTTAATCCTTTTATCTTAAAACTAAAAATCTAAATGTAGCCTTATAACTTTAGCCGTTCAATCCAACAGGGGAAAGATAGGGACTAGCTGTATTATTTCATTAGTAGGAGAATTTCAAAAACAAGGAAAGTAGCCCACAGCAATGATAAGTATGGTCCCAGAGTCAGTATTATGTCAGAGGCAGGATTTGAACTCAGGACATCCCACTCTAGAGTTTTCTATCCACTACTCCATAATGCTGTTCACAATTCAGTTAAATATTAAACACCTACTAACACTATCCTGGAATAAACAATATTACAATTAAAATCTCATATTTTGCATTTTCAGTTTTAAATGTTTAAGTTCTGGCAGCTAGGTGGCGCAATGGATAGAGCACAGGTCCTGGAGTTAGGAGGTCCTGAATTCAAATATGACCTCAAACACTTAATAATTGCCTGTGACTTGGGCAAATCACTTACCCCATTGCCTTAAACTTTTTTTAAAAGAGAAAAAAATGTTTAAGTTCTCACTCAATCAGCAAATTAAAATAAGTTTGTAAATGTAATGAAGTCTGGTATAGTAGAAAGAATGCTAGATATTGAATCAGAGAACCCGACTCCAAATATGAGCTCTATCCTTAACTAAATAGAATTTGACAAATTATTTATTCTATCTGGGCATCAGTCTATCTCTATCATAAAGAATTGATAGTCTTTATATTCTCTACCAGCTTGAAATCTATGGCTCTATGGAGAGTACCCCAAGACAGTTGATTTCTGCAAGGTAAAGTGTACTTTAATGATATTTCTAGTTCTTGGAGGACAAAGCAACATTCAAAGGCAATATGTTATCCTTATGGACTGTTCCTGTACCACTTATATTTCCAAATTAAAAGATGTATTTCCAGGGAGGGTTTCTTATGCCTCATGAACAATTGAAATATGACTAGTTATTTGAACATTTTTCCAAATCCCAAAGAGGGTTTAGAGTTTTTTTGAATACTTTGATCCCAGTTTGTACAAAGGAACTGCAGAAACTGGGATCAAATTTCACCATGTGAACTTTAGAAGGCTGTACTAAGCAAAAGAACTCAAATCTAAAAATTTTAGATTCAATTTTTCTGAAACTACTTAGAGAAGTCCAAAATGGATCCTTTTTGTAAGGAATTTCAAAAAGAAAAAGGGAAAATACATTCTTAACTGACCTGGGAGAAAATTGGGGGGAAGGATGAACCCTACTGAGTCCATTAAGGTAGAAAATAAAAATGTCCCAAAACTTTTAGAAATAACTAAAGAAAAGTTTTAGTGTCATATAGCTTCATACTCACCTGCCTCATCTTAGCATGGATGTAGAAGCAAGAATAGCCCAATTGGGAAATCTTCTTAGCTAATAGTTCAACACGTTGAGAGGAGTTGCAGAAAATTATTGACTGGTTTATCTGGAGCTAAGCACAGGAAAGAGACATTGGCAAAAAGAGCAAAGATTCAATTTGCTAGAGCTTTAACTTCTTGACAGGCAACCTTTCCTTTTCATATCATCTGAAATTTGCCTCCACAAAATGCACAAGAGTACAATAATTCTAAATATGTGCATGGGTGTTTTTTCCCCCTTCACTTTATAGTGGGCTCAAATGAATTGAAATCAAAGTAAAATTCACATTTTCTTTTCGAATTTTTTCTTAGTCAAATTAATTTTCATAATGACTACAAATGAAACTACAGGGTCAGAGGTGAAATAAGGTCATTTCTGTTTTAGAATCAAGTTTAAAAGTGCTTAGACTAAACAACACCGCATCAAGTTCAAATAAATAATTGTGATTCTACCTTTACAACAGAACCCAGAAAAGCTAGGGTACTTGATACAGTGAAGGTGTGTGAAAATGTTTGCCTATTGATACAAATCACCTACATTTTATTGTTGCAATTTAGTGAATTACGATGTTTAGCAGTTGGAAGTTTATTCCCTACCCTTGAGAAAAGTGTGTTGAGGCAGTGTACTTTCTGGCGCTCAGTTACATATGCGTAGTACTGGGTTACTCCCTTCAGAGTTAGCTCCTCCATCAGATTAATCTCATAGGGTTTTTGCAAATGGGAATTCTAAGAAGAAAAGAATGAACAAAAACAGTATCAACAATGAACATAAAACCATTTCTAATACAAGACTTAAAGAAAACCAAATACAACCCTCATCAAAGATTACCATATCTTTATAACAAGAATGTTAACTGTCAACAAATCAAAAATGATCCTGAAGGGTAGTTCTGAGGGGCAGCTAGATGGCAGAGAAATCCACCCTTAGATACTTACTAATTAGCTGTGTGACCCTGGACAAGTCACTTATTCAACCCTGCTGCTCACTCACTTTCCTCATATGTAAAATAAGACGAAAGAAGGAAATGGCAAACCATTCCAGTGTCTTTGCTAAGGAAACCCCATGTGGGTCACAAATTGTTGGGTATGACTTAAATGACTGAACAACAATAAATTGTAACTGAAGGACTAATAAATCCTAGCAGAAACTCATAGGAGAAGATAATTATCATTCCAAGTGGACATGACAAAAAGGAATGCACGTTTTAAAGATGTAGACACAAGAGTGTTAACTATTCTTATCTTTTTTTTCCAGTTACCTTACATATGGGGTTTACTGTGCAATGTTTCTTGTGCCATCTATTGTGCAATTGATTGCAATACTTAAAACTATGTCTACAAGATGCCAAAGTATAAAGTAAAAACTAAAATTTTTGGTCAATTATTTCTTTCAGCTGCCTAATCTTGAAGCAAGTAATCTTACTAATTGGACGTTATAAATTAATCAAGTAGACACTGCCTATGACATGGCAGAAAGAATAATGGGAAAAACACATGTCTCACTGATAGGGAGAAAAATAAAAGCCTACCCCATAGACAAAAAGATATTCAGTAAAGCAAATGAATCCAATTAAACCAACTAATACTCACCATGAACTTTTGAACACTAAGAGGGAAAGTGGCTGAATATAGTAAAATCTGCCTGTTTTTGGGTAGCGTGAGAATAATGTCTTCCATTATCTGCACAAAATCCTGTGACAGCAATTTATCTGCCTGTAATAGAAATGGACAAAAATTTTAAACAACAAACCCATCGCAATTTCCAGACTTGGTTAATAGGGAACAATATTCAGGAATCCATGGAACATCTTTACAATTCTAGTTTTAGAGTACAAGCTCTATATACTGTTATCCCTATTTTCCAAAGGCATAAAATACAATAGGATACATTCTTGGGCTTCAAGGTCATCTTTTTAAGAAAGATAATCATTCTTGCTGAATTTATTCACAAATATTTCTCTGAAAGAAGTGGTAAAAGTGATCAACAATTGCTTAGTCATAATGTAGTAATAACTACTTTATTAATGAAGAGGTCACCTTCCAAGACAAGGATTCCTCTCGAACTTATTAGAATATTAGTAAAATAACAATACGAAACTATTGGCACTCATATTGAAAAATAAATAAAGCTGAACTTTTATCATCCACAGGGGATAAGGGTAAATAAGTTTTATGAGCAAATAAAGCTGAGTTTAGATCAGATGAGGATCTATCAGAGAAATAGAAGTGGTTATTATTTTATTGTTAGCAGTTAATGGATCAAATGAGATAAACTCATAACTGTCATTATTATGGCTGTTGTAATAGTATTTTTCCCAAATAAAAGAAGTTACCTCATCCAATACTATCATCTGGACATGATCAACCTTCGCTACTCCTTTCTTGATGAGATCCAGAATTCTTCCAGGGGTAGCAATCACCACATGTACTGCACAAAATTTTTAAAATGCATATATCACTTATGTGATGTGAACTAACACTGAGTAAAGTAATTCTTCTATTAATGAGGAAGTCAATTTCTAGATGCTGATTCTTCTCAACTTATTGCAACAACTTCTCCCTCCCTAACTTTTTCAAAGAATGAATGTACCTTTACCTCCCTTCATGGGAGGATGAACAAAAGATAGAAGATATCTTCAGATAGACTCAGACCGCTGCATGATATTAGAGACTACATATGGTTGGTTATAGGCCATACCATGTTTTCCCTAATCCTAAATGACCAAGGTATTGGAGTCTAGCCCTTTATGAGGCCTTGGCCTATCCTCAAAATGTTTACACCTGAGGAAGCACCACCAGCACTGAGGAACTTATGAGGATTATCTCTAATCCTCTCTAAGCCCAAACAAACTTTGCTAATAGAAACTTTGTTCCCAGGAAATTTATTCATTGAACAATCTATAATTAGAATGATGCTAGACAATGTCACACATAAAACATGATCAATCCCTTCAGCTTACCCCATAAACTCTTCTTTTGAAAGACAGAAAGCAAAAGAATAACAGAGAACTTTTCACTAATACCAGCAAGATATTAATCATTACCTTAGTTTTATTATAATTTCCTACCTGTATCATCAAGCCTCATTATGTCATCACGTAAATTGGTTCCTCCTGTGGTTGCCATCACTTTGGCCCCTCCCATATGTTTGCTGACCTGGATGCAGATTTGACTGACCTGCAGGGCTAGTTCTCTAGTAGGAACAATCACCATTGCTGGCAGAGTTCAAGAATAAGAAAGAATAGAGTTACATTATTACTTTCTATGATAAGTTACTACCTTAAAAAAGAATTGAAGGAGCAAAAAGAATTGTCCTTTGGAGCATGAATTCTTATACCTAACAAAAGAATGAATTAAATCTTAAAAACTGAATACTTTCTATATGATAATGAAATATAGCCACATCTTTATGATATAAATATACTGTTCCTCTAAAATTTGCTTCCCCCACCCCCAACGCAAGAAAGGATCAAGCATTCAGCACAGTTTTGCCTAGGCATTACTATCACATATTTACTATGGACTTCGTGACCTAGTTCTAGGAATTAATATCTTCCATTTCTTCTCTCTCATTATCATATAACACACATACTTCACAGTTTAAATACTTTATTATTTATCTTTATACTGATTCCTTAAGACATAGGCAGGAACAAGTGTTACTACCCTAAATTTATAGATACAGAAACTGAAATTAGTGACTTACTTAAGATAATAAAACTAATGAGTGAATCAGAACAAGAACTCACAGGTCTTCTGAGTATTGAGTATTAAGTTAGTACTTTTCTCTCTTGAATCATGTGGACTCTTAATGGTATCTAACTTTGCTCAAGAACTAAAAGTTTTTTTCAGCTACTCCAAGGAGAGGTGAAACAACAGATTAGGAAAAATTAAAGTCTTTTATTTATAGAAACATGCTAAACCCAAATTTTCTCTTAGCTTCTCTTACCTACCTTTCCAAGGTGGAGAAGGACCTGGGGGTTATTCTTTTACTCCTCTGTTGTAGACTAGTGGCTCCCTTGACTATAAAGGTACTATAATTATTGTCACCTTCAAAATAGCTAAATATCCAAATTTTTGCATTTTATAAACACAAAGATAACTGTGCTTAGTATGAATAAATGACTATTTGCAAAGTAATTCTAAGGAAGTCAATTAGAATGATGAGTTTAAGGCTAATTTTCTAATATGCTCTATTTACTCAGCTTATTAGATTATTCTGCCTTATTTACCAATGTGTCTGTCTTACTGAAAAAGCTGTTAATTTAAAGAATTTTAAGCAAACTATACAAATCACAATTGCTTTAGCTTTTCACACTATCTAGAAAATATAGGGGAAAATAATTTCTATAGTAGGCTTTCTCTGATATTCCCATAGGAAACTCTCCAACTGACCTTGTATATTGTCCTTCTTCAGGTCTAGCCGTTCAAGTAAGGGAATGAGGTAGGCACCGCTCTTGCCAGTTCCATTTTTAGCCCTAGCTAAGATATCCCTACCAGATAAAGCAATGGGAATGCTCTCCTCCTAAGAAAATAGACAAGACAATACAAAATTATGTTAAAGCAGCATTTAAATTGGATGTAGTCCACTTTTAAGACTTTGACATTACACAAAAATATATAAATATGTGAAGATCAGTTGCATACGTTTACAGTATCATCACTGACCAATATTTTCCTGATTGCCATAAAACTATACAACACTGCAGTAGCTTAAAATTCAGTGCAAGACATAAAACAGATGACCATCAATAGGAATTTAGTGAGTTTCTATTATTCGTACCATATTATGTAGAGGATATAAAATGATAAAAATGTGAGTTTATATACTTATGAAAATTACAATCTAGTTTTTTCAATTATTTAAATATATAAAAGTGCAAAGGAAGGAGAAAGAATACCATTCAACAGAGTTGAATATATTCTACTAGATAATAACAGTTCCATCTTATATGGGAAAACACTCACAGACTGAATACTCTGGTGACCAAGTAAGTCACTATCATCATAGTTATTAGGCTAAAGTCTGACAAGGTCTTCAGCAACATAGAGTGGTTATCCTGAAAAGCATTAGAGAAAGGCCCAACCCAATGAAACTTTAAAAGTTCTCACAGGATCATTCCCCACCGCTATGGCATGAGGTACTAAGATGACTACTTAGGTAAACACCTTATTTGGCCAAAAAAAATTTTTTTTTACAATACAAAGCTAAAAAAACAGCTCAAGCAACCAAACTTAAGCCAATGAAGTTCTTTTGTGAAACATCTGAACCTCAAATATTGTAGACTGAATATATTCAATTTGGAAGAGACCATAAAGATCATTTAGTTCAATTTCCTCATTTTATAGGGGAAGAAATTTAGGATTAAAAAAGATACCACAAATTGGCAAAAAAAGCACAGCAACAAAGCCAGAGCTAGAACCAGGCCATGTCCCCAAAGGGCAAATGAGTGGAAATTGCAGAGAAGATTTAGGCAATAGCCATCATTATAGGTCTTCAAGTAAAAAAACAACCACTCATTGTGGAGATGCTGCAGAGACTATTTATTATTGCATACACATACACACACACACACACACACACACACACAAACTGGATTAGATGGATAAAAAAAATCCTTTTCTATTCTGATTTCTAGGTCAGAAGAATGTAAGAAATGGTGTCTCTCTATATTCAGTCTTGGACAGTTTACTTCTTTGCTTTCTATTCAAAGTTTTTCTTTAGTAATAAACTTGTGCAACTGCTCCAGTTGCTATACCATCTATAATGGTCACATTATTGGGATGGAGAGAACAACTTACAATGGCAGTGTTCATTAGAGAATAATATGAATGAAGCTCCATGCTCCAATATGGTAGCTGTCTGGCCTTTTTTTTCTTTTGCAAGGTAAATGGGTTAAGTGGTTTGCTCAAGGCCACACACAGCTAGGTAATTATTAAGTGTCCGAGGCCGGATTTGAAGTCAGGGCCAGTGCTCTATCCACTGTGCCACCTAGCCAACCCCCACTGCATGACTTAGCCGCCCCGCTGTCTGGCTTTTTTAGATTTGCACTAAGAAAAATTATTTTATGGCCAAATTTTTGTCAATGTAAACTGGTAATTTAGGTACTAATGCCATGATCAGAAATGGCATTCCTCCAAGGCAAAAAATTTGTTGCAATCTATTATCACTACAAAAAGAAATAAAAAAGGGAAGGAGGTGTGGAACATCAAGCTTAGGCACAGGAATGGGGAGGTAGATGGACATTTCCATCCTTAAAGAATGACATTAAAAAAATGTAGTTTTTAAAAAACAAGAATGAATTTTAATAGTCAAATTATTCATATATTGCTATCCAGATACTGCTTCTTCAAAATCATTTATTTAAAATGTCACAAAAATTTTTTTATGTAAAAGTGTTGGAAAGAACTATAAGCAGTAGAAGTAGAATACTTCAATGAAAGAGTAATATCCAATTCTGCCTCCAGGGGACACCACTCTTTTCACAAGAGAATCAATGCTTTTTTTTTGCATGTGGGCAGTCTTATTGGAGTTTTTAATCTAGACTTGGGTCTAGATATCTCGACCTCCTATATTGGGCTTCAAAGGTCTAGGAATATAATAGACATCAAACATAGGAACCATTTATTATACAAGGATTAGAAATGACACTTCCAGCACACTGTGATTATAAAAATTTGCTTTCATAAGAACTGAAAGCAAAATCAAAATATTAAAAATACATTTTATGTTCCTAAGAAAAGTGATTTTAGATTTGTAAAATTTTCTAATTTCACAAAAATTTCCTATTGAATATTCTTTCTCCTGACAAAAATGAAAAATTCCTACAATTTTTTTCTACAAACTTCTATAAAATAACCTCAAACAAATGTCTTAATGGTGATGATGGATCAGTACTATAATATCTGTTTTATGAAGCACAGACACAACATGATTCAACTGAATTCACTGCTTAAATATGCCATGAGCTTTTCCAGTAAGTTGGGGGAAAGACATGTCAACCTCGGGATCATTTTCATGCCATCACATGTGACAACAGAAAAGGACTTCTGAGTATGAAAAGTATTCAAAGCCCTTGGCTTTAAAAGGGTTTTTCTTTTACCTAAACTAACTCAAAATCTGAGAAGTGTCTTATTCCTCTTCACTAAAGTGTAAAACCACAAGTATTTTTCTGATAGTGTCAATAAGCCCAGTAAAATCCCATTCTTTCTATTAGGCTTTTTGATGTGAAAGTTGTCTCAAGAGCCATCTGTTCTAAAAGCCCCAGTTTTGTTAGTTTTGTTCTGGGTAGTCAGAGAACTGGGGAGGAAGGTGAATGAGCATGTAGTTGCAGTCTAATGTTTCCACTGGCTTCTTACATGTTGATTTTTCAAAACAACAGAGCAAAACAGAATATGAATACACGCATACACACACACAGACACACACACATATATACACAGGGCAAAATGGAACATATAGATAAGATAGATATATAGATAGTACTGAGAACTATTAAAATTATAGCTTCTTGGGTAGAATGAAGTCATAGAAGACAAAATTCCAAGGGAAAAGAGAGCTTTAGACATTTTTTTTCCCCTCATGCCAGCATATACTTCAACTTCAAGTGTTTTGAACTAGGCTGTTTTTCCTATTCCTTAAGGGCTAGATACCCCAAAAATTCAAGTTATATAAGTGAGCAATTACCAAATTTCCTCAGGTCTCAATTTCTTCATCCTTAAAATGAGGGACAAAGAATATATGCTAGAGGATGTAATCAATATTCCCTCCAGATAGTTTTGCTCCTGAAATTTATCTACCTCAAATACTTTAAGGGCTTATACTGACTTCCAATAGGAAGGCAATATATGACATACAGAGGAAAACTATTGCACTCGGGAGTTAGAAAATCTGGGTTCATAGTCCCATATGTGCTACTTACTAGTTGTGTGACTAGTGTAGTCAACTCATTTAACCTCTCTGAGTCTCAGTTTTCTCATCTGTAAAAAGGGGATAATAATGCTTACACTAACTCTTGTTACAATAATGCCAAATCATTTCTATAATTTTATTTAAATATAACACTTCCCTGCAACAGCCCCTTAGGGCAGATAACGAGTATTATAATTACTATTTTACAAACAAGGAATCTATAGGGATAAGGGTATGTCTTACTGAGAGATATCCAACAGCTGTTAGGAAATGGGCAATGGAGAACTGCTCTAGGGAAGAGAGTTTATTTCACTAAGTGACCCTTGATTTTTTCCTCTCAGTATTAAAAAAAAAAGTTTCCTTCCTTAGATCTGCTTAGCCCTTTATCTATAAAGGCTCAACAACTTTTACTAAACACTAAGTATTTAATATGGGCAGAAAATTTTTCTTAAGCACTTTCTTCCTCTTGGTATTCACTTGCATAACCACAATGATTAAATGGTAAAGACCAGGCAGTCAGGGACTGAGTCTTACTTATCTTTATCTTTCCCCTGATATTTAGCATAGGGAAGAACATCTGTAAACAGTTAAGAAACCATTAAGTGCTACCAACAGACAACAGAACAGAAAGTGGGACTACCCAAGTGCTTTCTTACTTCTTCTCCCTCCATTAAGGAGCACTGCTTTCCAGTTAAAAAGAAAATCATAAAGTTGCTTTTAAATAAAGTTTAAGTCTCTAAAACCAGAAGAATTCTATCCTAGGGGACTGAAAAGATATCAGATATCAGAACTACTACCAGAAATTTAAGAAAATTCCCGTAGAACAGAACAGGTAATAGAACACTGGCAATGACTATCAGGCTAATGCCGGATTCTTAAAGACAAAAAAGGAGGTTCCTAGAAATGACATTAATAAATTTAACATTAAATTGACAAGTTTAGATTAGATTATTAAAGAGTCTGTAAGCACTTAAAAGGAATCAATTGGCAGATGAGACAAATATAGATATCGTGACTTAAAATATTTGACAAAATTCTTATCTAGTATGTTGGTTAATAGGACAGTTCAATTAATCAATACAAACATATTAAGGACATAGTAATTGTAAAGGCTGGGGATACCAAGAAAATTTTTAACTAGTCCGTGCTCTTAAGGGACTCACATTCTAACAGAAGAACTTTATCATACAGAAGCAGAATAGAAAGAATGTAAATGTAAGCTCAGATGGAAAAGTCCCATTAGCTAGAGGGACCAGGAAAAGGCCTCCTTTCCGAAGGTGATGTTCAAGAAGTGTCTTGAAGAAAGCAAAGAATTCTAAAAACTGATCTGAGAAATGAATCTACATTCCAGCCATGGAATAAAGCCAGGGCAAAGGCTCAGAGACTGGAGATGGGAGTATAAAGAATAACCACAATGTACCACAGAGAACATGGAGAGTGATGTGTAAAGGTGTGAAGAGTTTTCAATGCTAAACAGAAGAGTTTATATATTAAGCAGGAGGGACTGACATGATCAAAACTGCATTTAGGAAAAAAGCATTTTGGCATCTGTGTAGAGGATGATTTAGAATGAGAAAAGATTTAAAGCAGAGAGATGAAGTAGGAGCCTAACAGTCCAGGTAAACACTAATAAAGGCTGAGATTAGTACAGTAATTGTGCAACTGAGCAGAAACTGATATATGAGAAGAAATGACAAAATTTAACAACTGAATGCATATATGGGGTCAAGGAGAATAAGGAGTCAAAGATGGCACCAAGCTTGTAAACCTTCATAATTTGAAGGATGCTAATGCTTCAGCAATTGGGAAGAGTTTGGAAGAGGGGAAGAAAGCTAACAAGTTCAGTTTTAACATGCTTAATTTTGGATGCCTGAAGTACATTCATATTGAAAGCTCCAATAATGTATGGTCTAAAACACAGAAGACAGTCTGTAAAGAAATGATACAGAATCCACTGCAGGGAATGAAATCATCAAACTTGACAGGACAAAGAGGGCAGAGGAAGCCTAGGACTGAGCCTTGGAGAATACCCATGGTTTTATGTACAGGCATAGTATGGACAAAAACAAGGTGCAAATCAAAAAGTGGTAATAGATTGATAATCAGTAATAAATAAGCATTTTATTAAATGCTTGTTATGTTACAGGCCCTGTGCTAACTGCTAGAAATAGAAAAAGGGGCAAAAAAAAAGTGCCTGCCCTCAAGGAGCTTACAGTCTAATAGGAGAGACAACATGCAGTCAAATATATGCAAAAGAAGCTATGTATAAGACAAGTAGGAAATAACTGCCAGAGGGAAGACACTGGAAGAAAGTGGATTTTAGCTAGTACTCAAAGGAAGAAAGGGAGAGCAGTAGTTAGATCAGAGAATAGAAAGCATTCCAGACATAAGAAAATACTCAAGTCTTGTTCAAAAAAAAGTCAAGTAGTCAGGGACAGTGGATGGTAAACTATGTATTATAGAATAAGATATAAGAAGACTGGAAAGGTAGGATGGGACTAGGCTACAAAGGGTTCTGAATGCCAAACAACATTTTGCATTTGCTCCTTGAGGCAACAGAATCTCTTGGAGTCGAGTCTGAATGAGTGACATGATCAGACTTCTGTTAATTTCCAGTAATAGCCTTTATTCTATTCTACTCAGAGTCTATTCTTCACTATTTTTAAAGCCCCACACTTATTCCTTCATTTACACCATTAAGAATGTTTTACCTTTCTCCTAAACTACCTGTCCTTCAAGATTCAGCTAAAGAGTTAACACCAATTCCCCTCTAGAAGTCTTTCCTATCAATTCAAATCTCCATGATCTCCTCCAACTGAGAAAATAATCCAGGACTGGCTACAGGAAGAAGAAACCCTACCGAAAACATCATGACAGAGAAGGCCACAAGAGGCAAGTCAGCCAAATGGCCTGAATTAGAGAGGGAACTGAAGAGATGGATTGAAGAGCAAAGGGCCAATGGAATTCCTGTGTCCAGAAAGATGGTTCAACATGAGGCCGGAAGAATTGCTGATGGAAAAGAAGCTACTGATTTCAAAGGAGGACTAAATTGGTGCTTTGGGTTCATAAAACAGAATGGACTAATAAGCATGTGTCCACGTACCAGACTTGCCCAGAGAGTGCTTGTGGTCAACCCCAGACCAGAGCACAGGTAGGAGAGCAGTCAGAGCCTCTCTTAAGACAGTGATTCGTCAACAAACACAGATGAGGACAAGTGAATGGATGGGAGTTTTGACAGTGATGAGGAAGTGTATGAATTTTACGATGAATTAAACTTGAATTTAATGAAAAAAGTTATACTAGGGGAAAATGCCACAAAAAGGAGTGAAAGAACTACTGAGAGGGGAAAGGAAAGTTCAGAAGATAAGGCAATAATAGACAACAAAGAAGAGGGACAATTCCTTGAATCTTACTTTGCTTATTTTTCTCTAACAAGGAAAATGGGAACGTAAAACAAGTAGGGGTTCATCCAGAACAGGTCATGCTAGATAACATCCCTTGGCTATTATTTTGGTAGTTCAGAGAAATGTTGTAGACCTAGATAACTGAGATTTGAGCAAAATATTTCATTAATTTGACCCTGTGTTATTTAACTGTTTTTTTCCCCCAATGACTTGGATAAAGCACACTTATCCAACTTCCAGGAGACAGAAAGCTAAAAGAGATAGGAAATAGGCTGAAAGAATATCAAAAAAGATCTTGGTAGGTTGAAATATTTGCCCAAATCTATTAAGATGAGCCACAACACTTTAGGAATCACAAACTAGAGTGTGTCCAGAGAAAAGTAAACAGGATGATTGAAGAGCCTCAAGATTTGAAGGTCAATTGAAAAGAGTTTGGGTAGTTTACCTGAAGAACAGAAGAAATAGTAGAGCAAGGTTATTATCTTCAAGCATTTGAAGTGTTTCATATGGAAAGAGGAATAAGACTTATTTGGCTTGTCCCTACAAGGCAAAACTAAAAGCAATGGGAGGAAATTATAAATAAGCTAAGACTTAATCTTACTGTAAGGAAAAAACTTCCTAACAATCAGTATCCTGCCAAAGTGTAATGGAGCAGCTCAGTAAACGATGGCAGTTTCTCTTTCCCTGGAGATCTTCCAGTAGAGGCTGACCAACTACTTTGCTGGATGCAGAAGTTGTGAAAATCAGTTAGGTGTGGGATGGACTAGGTGTCCTCTAGTTACCTTTCTATAGTCCTTTCTAGATCCAATTTTGTGACTACAGCACATGCCCTCTTATACTTTCTAAGGCTAGGAATATTGTTAGGGACTTGATGTCTGCTCAAACTTGAAAGCACAAGTAGTCTTAAATCATCTGTTTCACTCTAGTATAGAAGGAAATTATGTCCATCTTTCTAACTTTTGGCACCAAAATTTTAAAAAATATTTATATGTCCCCCAACAGATAACTAAGAACACATATCTAAATCTACACACAGGGAGCGATGGTTAAGAAAGAGGCAGGATATTCATGTTTTTTCAAACATACCTGAATAGGAGATGGTTTTTCCCAGCCCATTTCAAAAATTCCCATCAGTAACTCCCGTTTCAAACAGTAATCTTCAAATTCATTTCCTTTTGTGGAGGTCACATCCTAGTCAAGAATATGCCAATGAGAGAACCGTAACTATTATTTAACGTACATCTAGCCTGAGAGCCTTTGGTTGTCTACAATTCAAATGTAAATCAAAACAGACTATTCTCTACTCCAACTTATCACCCCAACTATCCTTGATTTTCCAAAAAATAATTTTAAACTATCTTAGATAGTAATGTTATTAAGTAATTAAACAAATACAGCATTCCCAAAGAAATAAAATATCACTCAGAAAAATTAAAGTATTCCTGTAATTAAAAGATGAGAACACAGGCATATCAATTAATCTTTCTGGGTGTCAATTATTACATCAAGCTGTAAAATGAAAGAAGCTGGATGAAATGATCTCTAACATTTCTTTCAATTCTAAATCTATGAGCCTATCAATTTTGATTTCATCAAGTCATCCCTGCCTCCACTTCAAATCTCAAAAGTGCTCCCTCAAAATTATATAGCTGGTTTACTTTGTTATACCTCAACTATTATTTTTCTAATTGTGTTTTAAAAGAAACTCACCGAAGTTTTGATTCTCAAATCTTTTGGAGGGAGTTTTAAAGTCTTTTTCCAGTCATCACCAGGTCTGAAGAAAAAAAAACACGAGAAATTTAAGAACTAGAAATGATTTTGTAGCAATACTATTCAGCAGCATATTATAAAACTAAAACTTATTTCATAAATTATAAACTTTAAACAATGATAATAATCCCCCTTTTCCACTCCCTTAGGTAGGTAGTGTTAGGACAGATTTCTTCACAATTGTTCAGCAGTGCCAAAGAGATAAGTAAACTGAGAAAAATATGCTCCTGATGATAATGTAATTCACTAGTCATGTGTTGAAAAAGGCAGATAGCATCCCCTTAATTTCCTAAAAATGCTTAACAGCTATGGGAAAAAAAAAATCAAGAAGTAAAATACAATATGAAGTAACAGAAAATGACAATTGTAGAGAAATGCCTGCAAACAATAATATTTTTAATGCAAGTCCTATTTATAAGGATGATTTGCTTACTTCTTCACTATAGTTATGATCTCTCTGCTATTCTTTATTAAAAAGGCACCACCCACCTTAACATTGAATGATCAAAACTACTGTTAACACATGTATTTTTTTTTGCAAGGCAATGGGGGTTAAGTGGCTTGCCCAAGGCCACACAGCTAGGTAATTATTAAGTGTCTGTGGCCGCATTTGAACTCAGGTTTTCCTGACTCCAGGGCCAGTGATCTATCCACTGTGCCACCTAGCCGCCCCAACACATGTATTCTACTTGTCCTTTTATCCCCCTCTGCTAATCTCAGGAGATCTACAAAATGAACACCTCAACCAGTAACCCCACAAATTCTGAAAATAGATTGCAAAATAAATAATGTGGCAGGACACCAAGGCCACAGGATACAATTCAATTAAATCTTTAACAACTCCTGTATACATAGTCCCAAGTCTGACAAAAAAAGAAACAGAAGGTAATTCATCTTCACAAAGAATTTACAATCTAAAAAAAAAAGTAAAACATATAAATATTTAAATGAGATCATATGTGATCAAATGTCAAAAAGGTAGATGAGACAGTAAATACAGAAAGAATTCAGAAGAACAAATAAATGCATGCTAGTCATCTGGGATGACCATGGAAGAAATGGAACTTGAAGGAATTAAACTTAGAAAAAAACTTACTTTTTGAAGGAGTAAAATTACAAAAGCTATATTACTCAAATCTATTAATTATTTACTTTATTCAGAGAATCTTGTTTCTTTTAGAAAACATGATCAAAGTTTAGTCAGAATGACAGAACAGAAAGAATACTGTAATAAGAAGACCTGAGTTCTAGGTCTTTTAATTGTCTAATGTTAACAGCTACTAAGTGGTAATAAGTAAAAGAATAAATTTCCTTATCTATAAGACAGGGATATTACTACTTATACTACCTACCTTATAAAGTTATTGTAGGGAAAACATTTTGTAAAATGTTACACTAATGTGAGTTATTGTTAATTATAAATCTTCCAAGACCTTATAACCTAAAGTGTATGCAAATATTTACACATTGATATTTTTTAATACAGTTTTGCAAAAAGTATGAGAAACATTCTAGACTCTGTTTCTGATAATTTATCCAATCCCCAAGAAGCATATTGGGAATAAAGTAAATTTGTACTGCTAATTCTGGAAAATTAAAAGAATACAAATTCATCTAAAATTTCCTCTTGACTAGATGACTCTCCATGGACTTCCAATTTTTTATAGGATTTAAGGTTATCCTATAAGACCTTTCTAAAGTGTCACCATGCTCTCTTAAAGTGTTTCTGAAGCAACAGAAAGAACTGGACTACACACACACACACACACACACACACAACAAATACTGAGTAATGTATACCAAAATCTAGACTGAAAAAAAAATCTGCTGTCAGATGAAGCCAATTATAATAACAGAAGAAACCAGATGTTGAATTAAAGCTCTTAATCTTTATTTCATAGTCCTAATCAGACTGAAGAGTCACCTTTTCAATATTTTTAAGAACCTATAATTTGATGTCGTGGCTCTTCCCTACATCCACGCAGACTGCAATCACTCAGTGGCCAAGCTCAGAGTGACAGATCTATTTATATTTAGAGTCTAGACTTGGACTGGTCTTGGCTATCTGTCAAACTTAACAAAATAATCTAGGGCTTGATTCAGTTGTTCTAGCCTTCAAACAATAAAGATAATAAAAACTGATACTAAAGTACTTTAAAATACATTAGGTTATTTGATCCTTATGGTAACCCCATGATGTACCTACTACAAATATTATTATTTCCATTTTACAGATAAGGAAACTGAGGTTCAGAAGTGATGTGAGTTGTTCATTGCACAAAGCTAATGAGTGTCAAGGTGGAGTTTTAAACTCGGGTTTTTCCTGACACTACGGCCAGCACTCTATCTGCTATACCACACTGTCTCTTCAAAAAATAGAAGTCATTTAGATTAAGAGATATCAGAGAACCACCTTAAATGTTTTGAAATACTACTTTTAACTAAAATATACCCTTTAAGTAGCAAACTTCGCCTATATTTTTGCCTTTAAGAAACTTTTTTTTTAAAGTGTAAAGTAAAGGCAAGTCTCTAGAATTTGGAACCTGACAGCATTTATTCAGCACTTTAAGAATTAAAAAAGTCTGTTTATAAATATCTCATTTATCTTCACAACCCTGCAAGGGAGATGCTATTATTATCATCCCCATTTTGTAGGAGTAAACTGAAGCTGGAATAATGCTTTGCCCAGGGTTGGTCATACAGCTATGATTGTCTGAGGCAGATTTGAACTCAAGCTCTTCCATACATACTCCAGGTTCCAGGCCCTTGTCTATCTAACTTGACAACAAAGAGAACTGGGAATATTTGAAATCTACACTTTTCCCCCTAATAGTTCAAAATTCTAAATTATGCATGGATTTTTTTTTTGTCCTTGCTTATTATTAGTATTTTCAAGAAGGGATGTTAAGGAGAAACAGGCAAAAAGCAGAACAAGAAAACACTATACACAATGACTACTATGACAGAAAAAACAATTGTCACAAAACTATCAAAAATTAATGTTACAACATTACAAAAAATGAGTTTGACCCCAAAGAAGAGATATGAGAAAACATTTCTTGATTTTTTTTTTCAGAAAGGAGGGAGGGGCATCGAGATGGTACAGTGTATATAGCACTGGGTCTAGAATCAGGAGGACCTGAGTTCAAATCCAGTCTCACGACACTTGATGCTCATTAGCTACGTGATCTTGGGCAAGTAATTGTGTGGCAGGAATGGTAGAAGAGTAGGGAGTAAGAAAAAAGGGGATTTCTTGGGGGGGGTAGAACACTTCTTATTTTGACAGATGATTGGTATTGCTAATTTCTTTTCTGTTTTGTTAAAAAAAAGATCTTTGTTATAAAGGATGGCTGAGAGGGAACAATAAGATACAGAAGGAAACTTAGGCAATATAAAAACAACCTATTGATATAAATTATTTTCTTTAAAAAGGATGTTGAAACAAAAAGTTTTGTGAACTGAAATTATGTAATAAAACGTAATACTTCTATGGGTGATGCTGTCTATAGATCACAGGCAACTAACACATTTGTGACTTCAAAATTAACAACTTGAAATAATTTAAATCAGTTTGATGTATAAACAGAACTGTAAAGTTACAGAACCAAACAAAAAGTTACACTGGAAAAACTCAAACTAGAACACAACAGTTTCAATGACATTTGGTAAAGAAACTCATGGTCTCATTTCTAGCCTTTTGTTCTATTTATGAAAGTCGGAAGTTGCATATTTTGATTGTTTTTAAATATATCGTTACAAATAATTCTGGAGATTGTGACTGTGCTTCAGTACTTTCCTTTGTCCTTCATTTATAACTATTTAGTTGTAAATTTAATTAGTTAAAAAACCCAAACATATACAAGTCAACATTAAAACAACAATATAAAACAACATCTATGACCTTTAATATTAATACTTACTTGATAGTGGTGGTCAAACTCTGTGCTTGCTGTTGAGTGCCATTATTGATTGTGTTGGTATTTTTCAGTTGGTTCATCTGTTGCTGTGTTTGTGTGCCCCCTCCTCCAGGGCCACCACTGGGCTTCACAGGGCCCCTCAGCTGCCCATTTTGACTGGATAGACCCATTATAACAGGGTTCTCTGTTCTGGCCGTGCTCATGCTTTGTTATTTGTAAAGGTGTCTCTTTTAGACTTCAAAACTTTTGAAAGTCAGTAGAGAAACTGTAATAACAGTTTATTAGACTCTCCAAAACGAAGAGATAAATATAAGTCTTGCTCAATATATGAGTCCTTTATTGCAATGCAGGCAAGCACCTGTAAGTCTCTGAACGGTAAAGCAGTAGTAACTTGCTCTGATGCACTGAAACAACTTTTTTTAAAAAAAGCCCTCTAACAAAGTTTAGTTATATCTGAATTTAATCACTTCAATCTGAAATGAAGAAAAAAAAAATAATCAACATTTGAAATTAAACAACAGCATGCTTTTTTCTATTAAATCAAATCTTCTTAAGGAACCCCCTAAATTAAGATTTGAAGTCTTTACCATTTAAACTGTCAGTATAAACTTATATTTAGGAGCTGCCCTTCATCCAGGGAAATGAAGAGCTGTGCAGACATCATACTGTCCTCAAACCAAAGTAAAATCCAAGCAAAAAGATACTCAAATTCAAGTTTCTAAAACAAATTAAACTCGTAAGGATGTGTTCAAGAGCTTAGGAAGATCTGAGTTGATAAAGTCATTTAATATCTCTCAGTGGTAATTTCCTCGTGAAAAATGGGATAACTGTAAAGAACCCTGCAAACCCCGAGGCACTATTTAAGTGCTAGCTGTTATTAGTTAACCAGAGACTGAATCAGAATTAATTTTATTTAAAAATTGTTTTATAACTCCAAAATGTATTCTAACAAGAGTTACATGATGGAAGCTCATCTACCAACATGGCTGGATAATTCCTCTATTTTGTGTTTCTATTTCAGGTAACAAGCTAAACTGAGTCTTGAAAAGCTAAATAAGATTCAGGTTTCAACTTGACATTATCTGGCAAAAAAAAAATTTCACATCTGTATGAATTTCATTTGGCACTTAAAGATTCCAACATTATGAAAAGAAATTTATTTTTTGGGAAGTTGTCCTTTTAAGTAGTACTAGAGGAAGCCAACGTCAATTGGAATGTCTACTATCTCTAAGAATTTAAAATGTAGACTTTTGTTTGGATACGAACCAAAAAACTTAAAAAATATTTTAAAAATTTAAATTTTAATTCCAAGAAAACTTTGTTTTAAAAGGGCCATATCCAAGTTTACACTGCACATTAAACAAAAGGCACATAAGAAACAAAACTATTTCTCTTTTACAAAAAGCAACCAAACTGTTAGTCTATGAAATACTAAGTAAACTTGTAAAAATGTCAGAAAAAAAAAATCAAAAATTGTTAATGCAGACTGGGTCAACTTCCTAAAATGAAGATGAACTATCAAAAAACGCTAAATCATTTATATTTTTTAAAAAATATAGTAAATGGCATCTGATCCACAAAGAAACGCAAAGGCTCAAGAAATGCTTCACTAACTTTCTTGCAGACAAAAGACACGTGTAATAAAAAAACAAAGATGGTGTAGGTGTTCGAGTCAAATTCTGAATATACAAGTTCTGAAATTCGGATGGTACGATGAAATTTGTTTAAAAAAAAGTTCCCTAATGGGAATGCTTTTTAATTTCATGCTGATTTGCTCATAAAAAAAGGCAGGAATTTTGCTAAAATAAACTAAAAAGAAAATTTTAAATCTTTTTTTCCTGGACACCTGAGCAGATCACGGTGGAGAAGCTACTCGATTTTGATACCATTTTTGTAATAAACAGCTTCCTGTTTTGACAGGTTTATACAACGACGATCCACATTACCACCTCCTTCGCACAAGAAGATTGTGAGGATTAATTAATGGTAGCGAAGTGTGGAGAGGATGAAGAGGGCAACTTGTGTGGCTGAACATTACCCTGACTGTTAGGAAGGGAGGCCGCGGCTCACGCTGGCACTCCGGCCTCCAGCCAGACCGCGCGGCCGGGCAGCACGAACAAGCCCCACTTCTGGGAGCCACAAGGCGGCCCCCGGGAGAAAAGCCCCCCCGTGCGTCCCAAAGTTTCATGGCTGCGCTCTCACAAGGCGCCGGGGAGGCCGGCGGGCCGGCGGCTCCCGGCTCAGCTCTCATTCCGGCGTTTCCGGGGCCGGAGCTCGCAGATGACAGTTTCTCACCCCAAAACTCCGGGCCGTCCGCGAGCTTTGTTCGCAAGTGCGGCGCAGTTTGCCCGCGGCTCGGGAGGGGGGCTGGGGGGGCTTTAATTCTGGGGGAGCCGCGGGGAGAAGCGCTCGGGGCCCCGGGCCGCCCATTTCTCGGGGATTTTCCACCCCCGAAGCCTCTGCCTTCGGCCTCAAAAACAAAAGAGGCTCGAGCCCCGCAATGGCATCTGCGCCACAGCGGCCGCGGCCCGCCGGCTCGGCCGGGAACAATGGGGTCCCCCGCCGCGGGGCCCCGCAGGGGCACCCCCGGGCCCCGCGGCCCCTTCTTCCCTCGGCCCGCGGGGGGCACAACAGCGCCCCCGGCCGTGCGGGCCCGGCAGCGGGGGGAGGGGCAGCTCCCCGGCCGCCGCAGCTGCCCCCCCCCCGCGCCCCGGGAGGGGCCCCCCCCCGGCCCGGGCCCGCGCCCCCCCCCCCGGCGCCCCCCGGCCCCCGCCCCGCAGCCCCGGCGCCTCACCCCGCCGGCCGGCCGGGCCCGTGTCCCCGCGCCGCGCCCGCCGCCGCCCGCTCCCCGGCTCCTTTATTGTTGACTCGAAGCTCCCAAGATGGCGGCGGCGCCTTCCTCCCCGAAACCCTCCGCCCGCCCGCCCCCCGGCGCGGCCCTCCGCGGCCCTGCCCGGCCCGGCGCGGCGCCGGCCCCGCCGCGGCCCCTCGGCCCGGCCCCGCGGGCCGCCCCCCGCGCTCCGCCCCGGCGGCGCCCGCCGCGGCCCCCCCGGCGCCCCGGCCGCGCCCGGCCTACCTCCGCCGCTCCCCGCTCTCACGGCGCCGCCGGAGCCGCCGCCCGGGCCGAGCCAACTCCGCCGCCGCGCCCCCTCCCTCGCCGCCCGCTCGCCGCCGCCCGCCCTCTTTCCCTGCCTCCCCGCATGGCGGCGGCCGCGGCTCCTCCTCCCCTCAAGATGGCGAGAGCTCGGGCCGAGCCCGGGGCCCGGCCGCCTCCTGCGCCGCCGCCCCATGGCCCCGGGGCCCCGCGGAGGCCGGGCGGGGGGGGGGGGGCCGGCGCCCCCCACCTCGGCGGCAGGGCGTGGGGGGGGGGCCGGGGCGCGACCCCCAAAAGGGGCCCCGGGCGGGCGGGGCGGCGGCGCGAGGGCCCGCTCCGGCCCCCCCCCCCCCCGGCGGGGGCGCGGGCGCGGGCGCGGGGCTGGGACTCGGGACGACCACCGACCTGATGCTGCCCGGCGGCGGGGGTCGCCCGCTTGTGGCCGGAGGCGGCACCCCCGCTCCCCATCCCCCACCGCGCACCCCGGCCGGCTGCTGGGCGAAGCCAGGGGGCGCGTCCTGAGGGCAGGGCCGGGCCGGGCAGCGCGGGGGGGGCCGGGCAGCGCGGGGGGCCGGGCAGCGCGGGGGGGGGCGGGCAGCGCGGGGGGGGCCGGGCAGCGCGGGGGGCCCGGCAGCGCGGGGGGGGGCCCGGCAGCGCGGGGGGGGCCGGGCAGCGCGGGGGGGGGGGGCGGGCAGCGGGGGGGGCCCGGCAGCGCGGGGGGGGCGGGCAGCGCGGGGGGGGGGGCCGGCAGCGCGGGGGGGCCGGGCAGCGCGGGGGGCCCGGCAGCGCGGGTGGGGGCGGGCAGCGCGGGGGGCCCGGCAGCGCGGGGGGGGCGGGCAGCGCGGGGGGGGGGCGGGCAGCGCGGGGGGCGCCCCGCCGGGGCGAGGATCCGCCGCAGAGGCTCACCCGGACTGCGCGCGGCCGCGGCCCGCCGCCCGCCTCGCCTCCCATTGCACAGACGGGGCCACTGAGGCTGGCGCCCGGCGTCCGTGCGGGGCAGCGGAAACGGGGGGAGGGGGCAGAGCGGCGTGCCCAGCCGGGCCGCCGGGCGCGGCCGAGTGCCAAGCCAGGGAGAGGGGGTCTGCCCCCACCGAGAGGGAGCGGGCGAGCTCTTGGAGCCGGCCCTCCCAGGACCGGCACCATTTCGCAGCTGCAAGGGATTTCAGAGGTTTGTTCAAATTGGTTTTACTTTTTTTTTTCCAATTAAAAATCTATTTTTCCTCCACCCACACGGGATGAGCCACAAATTCATAGTATTGTTTGATTCTTATTAATTTTACTCGGGAGGCAGCTAGGGGGCACAGCGGATAGAGCACCGGCCCTGGAGTCAGAACCTGAATTCAAAACCGGCCTCAGACGCTTAAAATTGCCCAGCTGTGTGACCTTGGGCAATTCACTTAACCCCATTGCCTTGAAAAAAACATTTTCCTCAAATGATAAAATCTGTTATTTTTCTCCCAACCCCTGGGGATGGGGGGAGGGGAAGAAAGAAAAACAAAACCTCGGTAACAAGTATCATCAAACAATCTCATATAGGTCGTGTCCAATAATGTATTTGATTTTCCATATTATTCCGGCAGCTCACCAACTCTATTAGACCCTAAGCTCCTTCAGAGCAGGGACAACAGTCTTTTATCCTCTGTTTTAACAGTATCCGGTCCTTAGAAGTCACTTTGACAAAGTTTATCCACTATTAGGGCCATACTCCAAAGGAAGGGATTTATATAGCATTTATTAATCTTAGTAACCTTCTGCTTCTCTGTTTAATGGAAAAATTGATTATTAAGCACCTATTAACTATATGCCACTGAGCTAAGAACTAGTTAAATACTAGTTAAGCAAAATAAATAATATAAATAAAATAGATTTTTTTTTGTTCCAGTTTTCAAATGTGAAAATTAGGGTCCAGCAAATGAAGGGGGAAAAAAGCTTTATTTTGGATCTTCAGTAGGACAGGATAGGAAGTTTGGAAAAATGTATTCTAACCATGATCTTCATTGTAGTTGATTTTCTTCTTAAACTCTTTCAGTCAGATTTATTTTATTTTTAATAAATTTTGTTTCCTTCCCCCTCCCATATAAAAATCCCTTTATAACAGATCTTTTTGAGAAAAAGAGTTTTTCTCTTTTTTTCCCTCAAATTCCCTCAAATGAATCAATAGAAAAAATATCTAACATTTTATGCAGTCTTCCAAACACGGGGGTTCCCATTAGTGCAAATGTATAAGACATTTTCTCTTCTCTTTTGGACTAAACTTACTTTAAAACTATTCAGCATTCATTTTCAACTATTTTGTGGTAGTTATTCTTACATTGCTGTTATCATGTATGTTTGTCTTTTTGACTCTCCTTGCTTCACTTTGTATGTTTATGTAAAACTTTTATGTTTTTCTATGTTTGTCCTATTTCTTATCTCTTATTAGCAGAGTAATAATTCCATTACATCTATTTACCACAGTTTGAATAGCCATTCACCAACCCATCCAAAGCAGATTTTAGTAGAACTTCAATACCTCAGAGGCAGCCTGCTTTAACAAACTCTTATCTAACAGCCTAGCCAACTGAGGAGTTCAGCTGCGAACCATTGGTAGGCCTCATTTGGTTCTTATTTGGCTACCAGTAGACCTTGCTTTGCTCTCAGGTGGTCTTTGTCCAGTGCTAAGAAAGATTACCTATGAAGACAGTGTATCCAAATCAAAGGAGAAACTGCATTAAACCAATGACCAAAGTATAAAAACATTGTATTCAGAAAGGTGCGCTATCTTATTCCTTTTTGGACAGAGGATTAAAAATTCTATTTCCTCATTCAGCTAGTATTTTTAAAGCTGTATTTTATCTTTTGATTTTACATTACCTTTATTTCCCAGTGTAGCCTTCTTTTCCTGTCTTCCTTCAGAGAACCATCACTTATCACAACAACAAAAAAAAGCAGAAAGAAGAGGAAAAAAGTCTGTTGAGCAAAATTAATGAATATTATTATACCATAAAACATGAAAATGAAAACTGTAGGGAAGATGTGTGAACTAATACTAAGTAAACAAGACCAGGAAATGATATTCACTATAATTGCAAAAATATAAATAGAATAGTTAAAATTTAAAACTTACTACATTATTGCCTAACGTTGAAGAAGGGACTCCACCTTTGCAGGAGTGGGGGACTATGGAGTTATTAACAGCATATACCATTGAACTTGATTAATGCATTTATTTTGCTTAACTAGTATTTAACTAGTTCTTAGCTCAGTGGCATATAGTTAATAGGTGCTTAATAAATGCTTATGAGCTTAAGTATTAAGTCTACTTCCTCCAGATTAATGTTGCTAGAAGCTATACAGAAACATAAAAGGTGAGATATTTTGCCTTTTTTTTATAAGTAGAAGGCAAGATTAGATTGTAATTCCTTAAGGTTAGGGAGTAGGTCACTTTATATTCCTAGTGAGCAATGTTTTGAATACAAAAGACACATATTTTGTTAAATCAGGAACTCTTAGAAGTATTAGCCTTTTTCATTCAATATTTTTCAATTCCTTTTTTTTTTATTCCTTTCTGAATTTTAAACTATGAAGATACTAGGTAACATTTGGGGCCTTAATTGTTGACTTGCTACTGAATAAATCTATAGGAGGAAGATTTTTTTAAAAGAAGAAAAAAATTTATAGAAGTGAAGTATTCATCTTTGTTAACACAGCAGAGCCCTTTTCCACAAGAATGAGGCATAACTAAAATATGTTGCCTGGAAATTCATTCAGAATCATATCTTCTCAGCAAGTACTGTTTGCCAAACTCATATCCTGTCCTCATTTATTTGCCTAAAATAACTACAAGGAAATAAAGCAAGTTACTTTTAAAAATATTTAAAATCTTTTAATAGCCATAAAAATTAACATTTGGATTTTGTTCAGAACTGTTCAGGCCCAAGTCTCTGTGTTAAAACAGATACAATAAAATGATATTTTGATTTTTTATTAGGTTTTTTTTGCAAGGCAAATGGGGTTAAGTGGCTTGCCCAAGGCCACACAGCTAGGTAATTATTAAGTGTCTGAGGTCGGATTTGAACTCAGGTACTCCTGACTCCAGGGCCAGTGCTCTGTCCACTGCGCCACCTAACCGCCCAAATATTTTGATTTTTTAAGAAATTAAAATATTTTCAACAAATTTTTATGGACTAAATTCTACTAACTAGTAGAAAAATAATGGCGTATATAGATTTGGTTTTGTCTTTTTTTGTTTATTTTGTTTTTTACATCATTCCCAAATACTCTTTCCCTTCTCCCTTACCTATGGAGTTTTTCCTAAAGAAAATTAAATTATTTTTCTTCAAGAAAAGTAATTCCTTAAGAATTTTTTTTAATAGTTTGGCAAAACTATTCAACAGAATCTAACAGCACATGCAATATTCTCTACCCCAACCCCTGATCCCTCCAACAAATGGAAAGGGGTACATTTTCTTCTTATCTCTTCCATGGTCTGGTTTGATCATTTTAATTACATAGCCTTCAGTTTTATTTCATTTATTGTGATGGATTTGTTTTTTGAAAAGTTTCAAACTGCAGTCAACCAAATTTACTCATAATCTGAGATACAAATGTTTTGGTTCCTTTTAAAAAACCAGTTTTGTTTTCAGAGTAGGGAGGAAAGCTGATAGAGAAGGAGATGAATAAGTGGAAACTTAAAAAGGTGCTAGATGTCTGTTAGATGAGTTTCATAGAACCTTACCACCTAATCCAACCTCCTTTTATAGAAAAGCAAAGTGAGGCCTAGAGAGGTTAAATGAATGTCTCAAGGTCTTACAGGTAATCTTGCCATTGCTACATGCTTTAAAAGGGATAGTGTCACTTTTTGGTAAGAAAAATGTCCTAACTTGCCTGAAGGTTCATCACGTATGGCCCCTTTCCACATTTCTTGAGGAACCTTGTTTCACCAAGACTAAATGAAAAGGGCAAAGACATTACTCTGATTCTGCTCTTTAGAAGCAGGAAGATTTTTGTAATGTCATTTGAAGTTGCTTTTAAAAACAGTGAGAGACATTTCATCTGCCCACATGTCAAAGATAAAGTACTTGTAAATAGCCTAAAGTTGGCAAAAGGCAGAATAATTTTCCATATTGTCCTCCAGCATCTTCAGTACAACCCAACTCATCCCCCAATTTCTAAACAGAAGTATATTTGATTTGCCTTGCCCATCTGAAATTTGATTGTCGTAAGAGTTATTATTGGTGTGTGTGACTTTGAGATTCTAATATATACCATGCCTCAAATGGAGACTAGAGATCAAAGAATTAAATCCATTTGGGGGGGGGCGGGGAGAACTGAGGGGAAAATTCAAAGGAGAATGTTCCAAATATGTCAAAGGTAAACAGACTTCTTTCAGAATTGAGAGATTTTGCCAGGCACGTTTTATATCCCTGTTAAATGTGCTATTCTCCACAGCCAACTCATGATGAAAAGTAGGAAAATGAAGTGACAAGGAAGAATGTCATAACATTCCTCCCAACTGTTGGGATCTAGTTTGAAAAGGTGCTATTCCCTTCAACAGTTAATTGTCTTTAATCCTCATTTGGATTCTGCATTATATCTGCTCTGATCATCACTCAAAACCTGTATTCTTCCCCTTCTATTTCCTTAGGTTACTCTGTACCAATTTTTTTACCTTCATGTATTTGCAAATGTTTTGTTGCAACCCAGAAACTAGTGTCCAGAACTCAACTCATTTAACCTTTATTAGTCATAAGGACAACTAGGTGGCACAGTGGGTAGAATACTGAGCTGGAAGCAGGAAGCCTCATCTTCCTTATCTATTAAAAAAAAAAGGTCTGATTCTTCAAAGCCCCATTTGGAGTTTTCTTGGCAAGATACTGGAATGGTTTGCCATTTCCCTCTCTAGTTTATTTTATAGTTGAGGAAACTGAGGCAAACAGGGTTATGTGACTTGCCTAGGATCACACTGTTATTAAGTATCTGGGGCCATATTTAAACTGAGGAAGATGAGTCTTCCTGGTCCCAGGCCTGGCACTTTTATCTACCTACTGTGCCATCTAGCTGCCCTGCAGGATCTCTATTAGCATGAAATTTTTTTGTTTTGTTTTTTGTTTTTGCAAGGCAGTAGGGTTAAGTGACTTGCCCAAGGTCACAGAACTAGGCAATTATTAAGTGTCTGAGGTCAATTTGAACTCAGGTCCTGACTCCAGGGCCGGTGCTCTATCCACTGTACCATCTAGCTGCCCCTTAGCATGATATTAAAACTAAAAATATTGATTTAGGATTGAAGAGGCCTCAGAGGGTCATTCAGTCAACAAGATCATATATTTAGAGCTAGAAAGGCTTTAGAAATATTAACCTATTAACCCTTTCATTTTGTAAATGAGGAAACTGAGAAGTGAAATGTCTTGTCCTGAGTCACACAGGTAATAGGAAGTAGCTGTGCCTGGATTGTAATCTGTTTGGGCCATCCAGACACCAAACAATGCATTTTCCTCACTGTTTAAACAACAGACTTTTTAAAGTTTAAAGAGTGTGGTCTTCATTCTTTAGCCATTTGAAATTTTTGAACCCTGGAAATATGGCTCTAGTCTAAGAAACTGCTCTCTACAGAGTTTTCCTGAGTGAGATAGCTTGTTCATTGAAATTGTTTTTGTTCAATTATGGCTGACTCTATGACCCCATGGACTTGTCCATGGGTTTTCCCTGGTCAAGATATTGTAGTGGTTTGCCCTTTCCTTCTCCAGTGTGTCAGAATTTTACAGATTTAGAGGTTAAGGGACTTGCCCAGGGTCACACAGCTAGTAGGTGTCTCTGATCTAACCCAGTGCTCTGTCCATTGTGACAGCTAGCTCATTGAACTACCTTCAAATTCAAAAATCACCATTGGTGATTGATAACTTGAGACAGAAATACACATCATTGATTCTGGGGATCTGAGTTGTTTTTTAAACTGATGAATCAATTGCTACAAATTTATCTTTGTGCTCTTCCACTCAGGATCAATGGTCCACAGAGGATAATTGTTTGTAGCCTCCCAGCCTAGGGTTCATGGAGGCAGAGGCAGAAGAGACCTTAGAGATCAGCATATAGGGAATGTAACAGGGAACCAGACAATAGATACCTACTGCTAAGGGATAGGCCTAGTAGCTTGGAAAGTGGAATGGAGTGGAAAGAGAAAAACTCAAAAGAGTAGAATCCTTTTTGCACTTTTCTCTTTTTTTCTGCTTGAAGCCACCACAGTCTGAGTTAGAAGATGGAAAGTCTCAGTTCCCCCATTCCCATGGGAGTGCTTTCTGTGAGCCCGAGGCTCTATTTCCCCAGGGAGGGAGACAGCTGGGATTGTGACTGATTATACCTATCCAAGGCCACAGGAGTGTTGAGTGCAGAGATTGGGGCATTTGGAGACCCAAGGAGAATACACCTGTGTTATGAGCTGCTTCTACTTGGGGAAGCACATCCTCACTGAGAGTTTCCTCTTTCCCCCTCCCTATCAGGGACAGCTGCAGCAGAGACCCCTGGTTCCTGATAATCATATTCCTGAAAGACTTTTTTGTCCTGAAAGAAACCGTTGCATTTTAATATAAATTAGCAAATTGTGAAAAGATTTGGAGGTCAGGGGCAAGCCTGAGATACCTTTCTTGTCAGTGGAAACTTGATGTTGCTCTAGAAAATTTTCTCAATTTCTTTAGTCTTAAAACACTGCTCTTCTGAAAGGGAAAGCTTCCCGACTTTTTCAACCATCCTTAATTTAACTATTATATGGGAACTTGGTTCCAACTTGATAAACATAATTTCATTTTCTAAAATGTTTAACAAGAAGCAGCAGGTGAGATAGATAGAGGACCAGCCATCTAGTTAGAAAGACCTAACTTCAAGTGCCGACTCATGTTAGCTGTGGAACCACAAACAAGTCGCCTGACTCTATATCTCATCTCCTTTTCACTGATTATTCCCCATACAAGGGATGCTCTCTCTTCATCTCTGCCTCCTGGCTTTCCTTCATGTCCCTGCTAAAATCCCATCTTTTATGGTAAATCCTTATCCTCTTTAATTACAGTGCCCTTTCCTCTGTTGATTTCCAAGTTATCCTCTATATAGTTTGCTTATATGTAGATTTTTGCATGTTTTAAATGTGAGCTCTTTGGGGACATTCTCTGTATCCTCAGCCACTTAGCAATGTGTCTGACATATAGTAGATGCTTAATAAATTTTATTGACATGATCTCCTGATGTCACCATCATCTCTTTAAGACTGTAAATCCTAGAATTGCAGACCTTTATTAGTGAAAGGAGTTTCCTTATTAGAAGGCCCTTGCATCAATGAAATCATAATGCCAGGCCCCTCTCCTTATAAAAATTCAATATATGTCATAATCTACGATATTTATTTTCCTAGTAATTTAATCTCTCAGAAGATGCAGGAAACAATGAAGGGAACTTACTATTTTATTTTATTTAGGTTTTTGCAAGGCAGATGGGGTTAAGTGGCTTGCCCAAGGCCACACAGCTAGGTAATTATTAAGTGTTTGAGACCGGATTTGAACCCAGGTACTCCTGACTCCAGGGCCAGTACTTTATCCACTGTGCCACCTAGCCACCCCAGAACTTACTATTTTGGACTTAGATCTGACCAATAGGGAACTGAATAGAAAAGTAGAAGAGAAGAAAACTCAAGGAAAAGAGTGATCTACACATCTTAAAATTGCTAATTGTGAAGGCAGGAAACATGGTTGGATATTGCGATATTGACTTTGAGGAAGCATATTTCAAACAATTCAGAGACAAGAAATCACATAACTTCTTGAGAGATAATCCTGTATCTGAAACAATTCTATGATCATGAGCAAATCACTTTATTTCTTTTGAGCCTTTCTCAACTCTTATAAGGGAATATATGAGAATATTTCTACTATTCATCCACTTGACAGGATTATGAAGAAAACATTTTGTAAACTTTTTTAAACAATATATAAATATGAGCTATTATTATATGATCTCATGGCCAAAAAGTCTAAAAGGAAATACACCTAGAGAGGATGAAATCATTAATAAATAAAATTCTGATATGATAGTCGCAAATCATGAGAAAGAAAATGGTGAAAGTAGTTTACAATCTGTATAATCTTGAACTTCTCCATGTTTCAGGGTCCTTATCTTAAATGAGGAGGTTGAGCCAAATGCTCCCTAAAGTCCCTAGCATCTCTAAGGATCCTTAAGATCCTATAATTTCATGATTCACTCCTAAATATTTATTAAGATTGCTTTGTGTATAAAAAGGGCAGTTAGGTTGCATACTGGATAGAGAGCCAGGTCTGGAGTCAGGAAGACATCTTCCTGAGTTCAAATGTGGCCTCAGATATGTAATAGCCATGAGACACTGGGCAGGTCATTTAACCTTGTTTGCCTCAGTTTCCTCATCTGTAAAAATGAGCTGGAGAAGGAAATGGCAAACCACTCCAATATCCTTTACCAAGCAAATAACAGGAAAAACCCAACAAAAACAAATTGTGAATAAGACCAAAAAGGGGAAAAAAAACCAGCCTGTCCCCTTATGGAACTTTATATATTACTGAAGAAACATGACAAATTCAGATGTAAAAGTGGCCACAATAAAGAGCAGGAGTGTTTCTAAGCTTAGTTTTTTTTGGGCACTTTTCCCTCTTCCCACTCATTTGTATAGCAGATTAAAGAAATTTCATAGAACCTTGAAAACCCAGAGACTTTGTCAGTTTGTAGGAAGAATAGCCTGTAGACTAGATTTAGCTACTGGAAATTAAATGTAGACACATAGTAAGCACAAAGTAAGCCAGAAAGAGTAGGTCTTGACCAGTCAGCTCCAAGGCCAGTGAACAGGAAATGCAGTTTAAAAAAAAATAGAATTAAGCCTGAGGGCTTCAGCTAGCTGGGAGTGTCTCTTTTCCAGGTCCATAGAGTTTGGCACCTGGGGCCGGGTTGCTCTGGGAGAGTGGGTCTCTTTAAAGCCCAGAGAGAACCAAACACCAGTACCTCATGGGAAAAAAAAAGGGTTTTCTCCACCAAGATGTGATTTCCCCTTCCCCAAGCTGGGCTCCCGTAATCAGAGAATGTAGTCAAAACAGATGAGGTTTTAATATGTAAAACAAGATGGACTTAAACCTTGTGACCCCTTTATGAGGTGCAAACCCCTTTAATTGGGTCATGAAGAACAACCTAAACAGAAATAAGCTAATCACACCTGTTGGGGCTTGAAGTTTAGTGCTTCCAGTTACCGAGTTGATGAGTTCAGGTTCAGTTTCTCCCCCAAGAGTCTGTTGGGGAGACTGGGGGGGAGAGACACACATAAACTATGTCATCAGAGCCAACAAGAGACAACTAACTAGGGGCGGCTAGGTGGCAAAGTGGATAAACCACCGGCCCTGGAGTCAGGAGTACCTGGGTTCAAATCCAGTCTCAGACACTTAATAATTACCTAGCTGTGTGGCCTTGGGCAAGCCACCTAACCCCATTTGCCTTGCAAAAACCTAAAAAAAGAGAGAGAGAGACACACACAAACTAGGAGCAGAGATATACTTAAGGTCAAGAAATAACTGGAGGGAGAAATTGGTTCAAGGAATGTGAGCCACTCCCAGGAACCTACTCCATCCTCCTTTTGGTTTTTTATACATTATTTCCCTCCTCCAACCCATGGACTCTGGGATCCAGTGTCACTGGCCTCCTGGATGTTCCTCACACATCACATTCCATCTCCAGATTCTGGGTATTTTCACTGGCTCTTCAACCGTTCCTAGAATACTCTTATCTCCAACTCCTGCTTCCTATAACCCAGTTAAAAGCCCATCTTCTAAGAGGACTCTCCTGATCCCTCCTAAGGTTAGGTTCTTTCCTCAAAGGATAATCCTGCAGATAGCTCATTTTTGTCTTCATTTGACTGAGAAGTCCTTGAGAACAGGGAATATCTTTTGCCTTTCTTTGTATCTCCAAGAAACTCTAGGGGTCTGCCCTTCCCAGATTGATTCTTTTATGAAGGTAAAATAGTCCATATTTTGTCTCCATTCTTACCTAGCCTTTAAATTACTGAATGAATATTGCCTCAAATAAACTGAGACCAGGGAAAGACCTTAACTTTAAATGGCTAATATCTTCCATTGCATCTGGGACCATCAGCAGTCATCCTGACCTACATTTTGCCACTGGATTTGGATGATTATGGGGGAGAGAGTGAGATTGAAGAATTAGCACAGCCCAGCATCACTTAAATTCAATTCACTTTCAAATCAAGACAGACTCTTCCTAATGTCATTGGTCCTTACTAAATGCTTATTAATTGACTAAAAAGAGAAGAATGGCATCACTAGGCCTAAAAAATAGTGGACCCCTGAAAGCCCAGCTGAATGGCTAACTCAACAGTGAAGCTTCCCTCAAAGGGGTCTACATGAGAAGACTGTACGATAGGAAAAAACCTCCTTTTGGGTCATGAAATTCCTGGAGATGTGATGAATTGCCCTTTGCCACATGGGTATCTTTCCTCCATTTGAAGTTTGAGCTCACCAATGAATACTACATGCTATATACTAGAGTATGCTCTAGACTTTGGGGGGGGGGGAGTGTTTTGTACCAACTTCATACTATATTATCTTGGGAAGACTTTTGTTAATTGCTAATTAAGCCTATTGGCTGAATGTGAGTGGGAAGCAAACTAATAGAAGCTTGTGAGCAACTATAATAGAAAAAGGAAATAAGGAAGATAGGAAACAAATATTTATTAGTCACCTACTATGTTCTGGGTCAAGCCCTTTACAAATATCTCATCTGATTTTCACAACAATCCTAGGAGGTAGATGTTATTATTATCATCTCCATTTTACAATAGAGGAAACTGAGGCATACAAAAATTAAGTGCCTTGCTCAGGGTCACATGGTTAGTAAATGTCTAAGGCAAAATTTAAACTCAGATTTTTCTGTCTTTGGCCAGCTCTCCATCTACTGTGTCATTTCATTGCCTCAAAATTAAATATGTCACTCATATGATTTCTCCTAGAATCTGAGGATAGTCACCCCTCTGGGAACCCAATCAGAGAGTATAAATTCAAATTGAGAAAGTATCCCAGAAGGGGCATTATATTGTAGGGACTTCTTTGATTATATTTTGGGTTTCCTATATATACTTCCTGGGATCTTTCAGAGAAAGTCTTCATCATTCTCATTTTTGATGATTCAGTCTGCAGGAATCTGTTGCAGAAAAATTATTTCTTTCTTTTTGTGTTAGATTATGATTGGACAGTCATTCTTAGTTCACTTTCTGGGGACCAGATGTAGTAGTAAACACCTAGTCTGAGTGGACCCATAATAAAGCTGAGAGTTTCAGCTTTATTTTTAAAAAAGCTATAGAAAGTCTGAGGGATTTAAATTGAAAGAGCATAGCAGATTCCCACTCTACAAAGAACAGATTGCACCTCAGCTAAAGATTTTGGCTAGAGCTAAAAACTGGGATCTACAACCTAGTGCCTAGGAGAACAGAACCTGGCTAGATGAGATCACAGGACTTGCTAAAACCACTACTGAGCAATAACAACACAAGACCAGCAGGGAGCAATGCTCATCAGAGACTCCTTTGTACATTGTGAAACAGGCAGGGAACAAAGTTCCAGTGGGATCTAAACCTAAAAGAATCAGTACCATGACCTCACCGGGAGACATTGGGTCCAAGAGTCCAATAATCATAAGAATTGTCGCTTTAAATGTGTGTCTCAGGCACATGTCTCCTTACATGTGTCCTTTTTTTTATTTTTTTATGCCTAATTACCTCAAAGCTACAGTGAGTAGGAGGGAGAAAAAAATTTTTTTTCTTTACTGCCTTTCTGCATATGGACCTTTATCACAAGTTTACTTATGTATGTGCCTCTCCAAGAATTTTCCCTTGGTGTACCCATATTTCCCATTGATGATGTATATATTTGTGGAAGGATATGCCCAGATTTATATGGAAAATATTTATTGTTATTTTTCTTATTATGCTATTTCAAAACTATGCTGTGCTATATCTTTATTTTGAAATAATTATGTCCTCTGATTAATATAGGTAAATATATCAATGGGGCCCTAGTGAGCAATGGTTTGATTAGAAATGGACTCATAAAGAAATTCAAATGTGGGGTCTTCTTGTCTGGAATACCCATAGCAAATGGTGCTACACATAGAGAAATAAATACAAAGGAATTTCAAGAGATAGAAATGATTAAAAACAAAGGGACATGAAGAAAGGAGACATATAAGAAATGGGACCTGAGCAGTGTTTTGAAAAAAAAAATAGTTTCTACAAGGAAGAGATAAGGAAATAGTAATTTCAGACATTTTAAAGTTGTATTAAAATTAAATTGAATTAAACATTTGTTTCATACCTATTCTGTCCTAGTCTCTATATTAAGCACTTTAAAAATATCATCTCATTTGATTTTCATAACAACCCTGGGAGACAGGTATTATTATCCCTTCCATTTTTCCAGATGAGAAAACTGAGGCAGGCAGAGGTTAAATGACTTGCCCATAATCACATAGCTTGTAAAGATCTGAAGTTAGATTTGAACTCAGATCTTCCATCCTTCCCCTAGGTCATGGGCTCTATCCATTGAGCCACCTGTGCTTTAGGAATATCAATTTGATTTTGATATTGAGGAAGACTTTCCTAGCTCCTCTTAATCCCCTCTTTTAATTATTTTCTGTTTATTCTGCATATTCTTTATACATAACTGAAAAGAGTGATATGTAACAGAGAGTGGACAATCAGAAGGCCATTTCAGTAGTTCAGGGAAGAGACAAATGGAACCTGAACTAAATTAGTGGCTATGTCAGGGAAGAGAAGGTTATGGATACAGGGGATAATCATGAGATAGAATTGATAAGAGTTTGCTGCTGATGTGATATATAGGTAAGAAGGATCACGGATAACTTAATTTGGATGATTGGAAAGATTTTTCAATTAAAATAGGGAAATTCTGAGGAGTTGTGAAGAAAAGAAGTTTGAGTCTATTTTGGATATGTTGAATTCAAATTCAAGGTCACACAGATGAAGATTCCAGCAGGTGATTTGTAATTCAAGACTAAAGCTCAGAGATGAGGGTGGATGTCTATATTTTAAGAGTACTATAAAATAATTAATTTTAGATGAACTCAGAAAAGGAGCACGAAACTATAGAAATACCATTATTTTGGTTAGGGCCTAGTATGAGGTAAGGTTTTGAAAAATAGTAAAGATAGTCAAAAGGACTTTTCAAATTTAATGGAGGGGGGACTGGAAGGACCTGGCCAATAAAGAATGCAAAGATATTTCCTAACAAGGTTCTAGGTCAATTTTTGTCAAATTCAATAAAGGAGAATTCCTTTGTGATCTTCATCTACTTTATGCCCTCGAAAGGTGAGGGTCCCCAAGGCTCTGGCCTAGGCCATCCTTTCTTCTCTCTTTATACTCTTTCACTTTGGTAATCTCATCAATTCTCATGATTTCAACTATTATCTCTATGAAGATGACTCTTCCATTTACTTGTCCTGCAACCTCTCCTACCTCTACTACATTTTGTCTCAAATCTCCAATTACCTTTTAGACGTCTTGAACTGGGTATACTGGTAAATATCTTAAACTCAACATGTCCCAAACTGAAATCATTCTTTCCCCCCAAATCCTTAAACTTTCTTACTTCCCTCTTGTTGGTCATGTAGGCTTACAACTTAGGTGTCATCCTCAGGTCCTCTCTCTCTCACCCTTCATAAGCAGTCAGTGGTAAAATCTTGTTTCTACCTTTGAAACAACTCTTGTAAAAATGTTTTGTAATAACTCTCTCTGACACTGAAACCATCCTGGTACAAGCTCTCTTCACCTCATACCTGAACAATTCAAAGCTTTCTGGTTGGACTCCCTGCTTCAGGCCTCCCATAACTCCAAATCATCTTCTATTCATATGTCAATTTGATCCTCTTAAAGCACAGATCTGACTACATCACACACACACACAGCATATATATCATACATATCCCCATACTTACTTTGGTAAATTCCAATGGTTCCCTATTACCTCCAGGATCAAATAAAAATCCTTTTTGATTTTACCACCTGATTCTTATTTACTATTCCTTTCCAGCTATCTTGTCTTTTTTCTCTCCTTCTTTTGAGGTAAACTGGGTTAAAAGTGAATTGCCTAAGCTCACATAGATATTAAATGTCCAAGGCTGGATTTGAATTTGGGTCCTCCTGATTTCTCTGCTCTAGCCACTGTGTCACTTATCTGTCCTGCCTTTCTTCTTAAAGACACCTTTCCATGTGCTCTGGCTTTCTTACTATTCCTTAACAAGAAACTCGATCTCCTGACTACTAGTGTTTTCACTGGCACAGGGGACTATTCTCATCTCCATCTCTTAACCCTCCTGGCTTCCTTCCAGGCTCTGCTAAAGTCCTATTTTTTGTATGGAGTTTTCTAGGGCTGCCTTAAACTTAGAGACTTCCCTCTAAGACTTCTATCAGTTATCTTGTTTATATACATGATTATTTATGTATTGTTTCCTCCAGCTAGACTATGAGCTCCTTGAGAGCAGGGACTGGTTGTACTTTGTTTAGTTTGTTATTTCTTGGTTGTCCCCAATGAATCAACCAATCAGTCAATATTTATTAAGTGCCTATCAAGCTCCAGAGTTTAACTCAGTGTCTGGCACTTTGTGGGTGATTAATCAACGCTGATTGACTGATTGGCTGACAAAACCTGTTAAAAACATGTATAGGCAAACAAAATCAATTTCCACATTGGTCATATTTTAAAAATATGCCTTATTCTAACTCTGAATCTATCACCTTTCCCTCATGAGATCGGTAGCATGTTACAACATTAGTTCTTTGGAATTTTAGATGAACATTAGGCTGATCAAAGTTCCTAAGTGTTTAAAATCTTATTGTAACCAAATAATTGTTCTAGTTCTGCTTACTGAACTCTACAGTGATTCATACAAATATTCTCAGGTTTATGTGAAACCATCCCTTTAATAATTTCTTTAAACACAATAGTATTCTATCACATTTATTTACCATAATTTCTTGAACTATTCTTCAATTGATGGGCACACCCAAAGTTTCCAGTTCTTTGCCACTTCAAAGAATTTTAAACATTTATATACATTCTTAATTAGAGTTGTTTTGTTTAGGACTAACCCAGTCCTTAATCTATACTCCCTCTAATTCTTCCTTTTTCCTTCTCCCTTTTCCCCTCCTATTACCCTGTGGGAAAAAAAAAACACGTAACTTTGTGTGTATTATGTTCTTCTCTCCTTTGTTTGCTTCAGATGAAAATGGGACTCAAGAGTTAGCCATTCTTCCCCATCCCTTCCTCTTTGTAAATATTTCTATATACCCCATTTATATGGTATCATTTTCCATAATTTTCCTTTCCCTTCTCTCCCTGGTTTATTCCTCTTTCTTCCTCTCCATGCTTTTTTAAAAGATCACTGAAACATGATAGAAGGAGTTAGGTGGTACAGTGAATAGAGCACCTGTCCAGAAGTCAGAGGATTTAAGTTCAACTCCAGCCTCAGATACTAACAACAGTATGACCCTCAGCAAGTCACTTAACCCCTGATTCAGTCACTTAACTCCTGATTGACTAAAACACAAAAGTAAACCCAAAACATGAGAGACTCACAGGCTTTCTAATTAGACTCCCTCTATGATGCCAGATGGCAGCATTCAGGGAGGATGTCCCCCCCCCCCCATTAAGATATTATCTACCCCATATTAAAATTTATAGTTGTTTAATCTCTGTTGTTCATTCATGTTTACTTTTTAATATTTCGCTCAATTCCTGTTTTTGCACTATAAAATTTCTATGCAACTATGGTCATTTTGTTAAGAATACTTGGAAGTCTTTTATTTAATTAAAGATCCATGTATTTTCCCCTATAATAATTTTTCTGAGTAATTTATTCTTGGCTATAAGCCTATATATCTTTTGCCCTCTGGAATATCATATTCTAATCTCTCTGTTCCTTTATAAGCTAAATATTATGCTAAATCATGTGTGATCCTGATTGTGGCTCCTTGGTGCTTGAATTCTTTCTTCCTGATTGATTGCAGTATTTTTTTTTTTTGACCTGGAAGTTCTGAAAGGAGCTTTGTTCTCAAATAGCTAACAATCTAGACAGGGAGACAACTTGCAAACAACCATGTGTATGTAAAAGATATAAACAAGATCGATTTGGTGAATCTTAGAGGGAAGTCACAAAGATTAAGTCCAACTGAAAAAGGCTTCGTGTAGAAGGTTAGAGTATGGCCGAAACTTGAAGAAAGGAAAGTTAGGAGATGGAGAAGAGAAGAGAGAGTATTTCAGGCATGATTCCATCCCCATGCTAGTGAAAACACTAAGAGTCACGAGATGGGGTATTTTTTTTTTAACTTGGAAGCTTTTGGTTATAATGTTCCTGGTAATTTTCATTTTGAGGTTTCTTTCAGGAAGTGACAAGTGGATTCTCTCAATTTCCTCTTCACCCTCTGGTTTTAACTTCTGAGCAATTATCTCTTGTGATTCCTTGAAATATGATCTATAGGTCATGACTTTCAGGTAGTCTAACTATTCTTAGATTATCTCTCCTCAAATGGTTTTCTAGGTTAGTTGAGATACCTTACATTTTCTTGTTTTAGTATTTCTAGTTGTTTCATTGAGTCCTTATCTTCTGTTTGGTCCATTATAATTCTCAGATGTAGGCAGTTAAACACAGCAGTTAGAACACTGTGTGGAAGCACAGTTCCTGAGTTCCAATCCAGACTTAGACACTAGCTGTGGAATCCTGGGCCTTCTTAACCTCCGTTTCCTCATCTGTAAAATGAACTGGAAAAAGAGAATGACACTCCAATATCTTGGGGCGGCTAGGTGGCACAGTGGATAGAGCATGGGCCCTGGAGTCAGGAGTACCTGAGTTCAAATCCAGCCTTAGACACTTAATAATTACCTAGCTGTGTGGCCTTGGGCAAGTCACTTAACCCCATTGCCTTGCAAAAACCTAAAAAAAACCCCAAACAAACAGAACCTAATTAATGTCACAAAGACCGGGATACAGCTAAACAACAATTTTCAGGGAGTTTGTTTTTTGGGCAAGATTTTATTAATTTTATTAATTGTTAATTCCCTTTACAATACTTTCTTCCATAGCTCTCATTTCTTTTTGAATTTTTCCCTAAAGTACTCTCGTTTCATTTATAAAAGCCTTTTCACACTCTTTTAAAAATTCTCACTTATCTCTTTTAGGAATTCTAGTTGCAATTGTGCCCAAGCTGGGGTTTTTTCTTTGAAGTTTTGCTTATAGACTTTTTTTTTGCAAGGCAGTGGGGTTAAGTGACTTGCCCAAGGCCACACAGCTAGGTAATTATTAAGTGTCTAAGGCCGGATTTGAACTCAGGTACTCCTGACTCCAGGGCCCATGCTCTATCCACTGCGCCACCTAGCCGCCCCTGCTTATAGATTTTTGAAGTCTTTGTCTTCTGGGTTTGTATTTTGAACATCTGTCACATACTAAGATTTTCATGGTGTGATTTTTGTTTGCTTGTTTACTCTATGAAAGAGGCCCCAGAAATGAGAGATCCTCACTGAGTTTTAGCCTGATGAAAATAAATGTGTTAACCTTCCCAGAATTTGTCCTAATCAGGGATACACACCACCAGTTTTGTCTTAGGTAAAAAATAAAACAGAATTAGGTTAACATCTGCATTTATTGATATTTCCTCTAGATCATGTATTACAAATAGGAAGGGGGATCTATCTAGAGAGCCATCCCCTCCCCCCACCCCAATGGAGCCCTACACTGGGGTTTAAATAACTTTGACTATCAGAAGGTGAGATCTGAAACATTATCTCTGGCTTGTTTAGCTAAAGGATACACTAGTCCCCACCCCCCACCCCCCCATGGGGCTGGGGCAACTTCAGGATGAGGTGGGGACTCAGGACATCAAGTTTTACAGTAAAAGGAGTGCCCTATCTTAAAAGACTTTCAAAGCAATGGAAATCTTGATGGGATTAAGAAGGCCAGCCTTTATTCTGTTTACAATGATGACATCGGGGAGGTAATGCCATGGCATGCACATGAATTGAATTGGGGGGGGGGGTGTTCAGTCACCAACCTCACTGCCTCCTTCAGAGCCAGCTGGGTCCAGTGGTCAGATATGAATCAGGATGACTGGCTCTGGATGACAGGGGGATCGTTCTGCTAGACCTTTTTCGATTTTCTTGGGATATCCAGTGTTGTTATTTCAGCATGTTAGAGACTGCTCAGTCTGGGTACTTGAAAGCTTTTGGTGCATCTAAAATGTATTGTTCCAGGGTAATGTTGATCCCTGCCCCACTGATGGGAGCTCTGCAAGTTCCTGGTCTGGCTTTAAGCCTCAGCTTTAGGACAGTGGGCTTGACCTATTTAGAACTTTAGGAGACTGCTACTGGACTTAGCCAACTAAAAAACTCTGCTGCTTCTCAGTGGCTGAGTTATAGTCTTCCTTCAGTCTGGGCTTCCTTTCCTGTTTCTTTTCTGGGGGCTTCAGACAGGGCTAGAGGCTGGAATTGGGACCCATTTCTGTTGTGCTGCTGCTATTTTTAGTATATAACCTGGAATCCAAGACAGCTCCTCAACCTAGAAAACTACCCCTATGCTCGAGTCTGCTCCTCAGGCTCCCCTGGCTTTATGCTCCCAAACTGGACAGTGAGCAACACCCCCACCCTATGGCACCTCTGCTTGCACCCTACACAAGTTTAGGCCCCTCTTCCCTGGATCTGGGCTCTCCTCCCTCTGACATAGTG
This sequence comes from Macrotis lagotis, assembly GCF_037893015.1. NCBI lineage: Eukaryota > Metazoa > Chordata > Mammalia > Peramelemorphia > Peramelidae > Macrotis > Macrotis lagotis. The sequence goes on from NC_133658.1 coordinate 642,487,502, forward strand.
AAAAGCTTCTCCATGACTCAGAATGCTTCTGCATTATGTCTCTTGGCCAAATCCCATCCCCAGCACTCAGAGACCTCTCTGTCTCCCAAGGCTGACTTAGGCTGAAAAAATTACTGAGCTTTTTTTTTCCCCTTGGATGTCTCAATGAGGATTTGATTTAGTGCATTTTCTAGGTCTGTTTGAAGGAGTTTTGGAGAGGAGAGAGTTTGGTTCTATGTCTTTTTGCTCCAACCAGAAAAAATGCCTTTTCTGAAAGCTAATGGTGTTCAACTATTTTTGATTGAGAGTGGGAAGCATACTAGTGGGAGCTCAGGAACTGGAACTGAATAGAATAGTAAATTGCCCTCTGAAACTCAGTTTGCAAGTGTGAACCCAAAGCAGGTGCTATGAAAATTATCTTTGGAAAAAGAAGGATTCTAGAGATATGTGGTTTAGGAGGTAGAGGGTACACTGTCAATCAATAACAAAGAGAAGACCTCTTTGATACCATCTTTTCCAACCAGAATAATCTTCAAGATAAAAATGTTTTTGCTCAGTCTTGCAAAGCTAATCAAAAGGGCTTTAAACTAAAAAGGAAAGGGGGGGAAAAATCACCTTCATAAATCCATAATAGAATTAGAGAATCCTACTCCAATCCTAATTGTATGGCTTGGGGAATTTTCCATAGAGCATAGCCTATACCCTGATCCCTTTTAATGAGACCCAAGTTTTGACCTCTAACTAAAAGGTTGTGTGACCAAAGATTCTAGGTTGGGCCCTCGGTCCATGTGATTAGAGAGTAGGATAGATCATGTTAAAGTAAAATATCTATTCAACAGTTCTACAAATGTTTGGGGAGTCTTTCCTAACTCCCAGAAGAATGTAATGAATAGTAGACATTTAGATAATGGATACTATCCATTGTTTTGCTGTTCAGTCAGGTCTGACTCTTCATGATTGCATAGACCATATTGTCCATGGAATTTTCTTGGCAAAGATTCTAACGTGGTTTGCCATTTCCTTCTCCAGTAGATTAAGACAAATAGAAATTAAGCTACTTGCCCAAGGTCACATAGTTAATAAGTGTGTCTGAGGTGGGATTTGAATTCAGGCCTTCCTGATGCCAAGCCCAGTGCTCTATCCATTGAGTCACTTAGATGCCTCATCTGTTTTATTTTAATTAACTAATAGATAATAATAGAGTAATAGATAATAATTTATATATTAAGGATATATTAATCTATACTTAAGAATCTTTTGTGTTTTAAATGTTTATTTTGTAGGGAAGGAAGTTTTAAAAAATCTGTTCTTGAGGTCTACTTCTTTATACATCACGTAATTTTTCCTAGAAAGGATTTTGCCGACTATATCTAAGCTTTATTTAAGCTATTTCCCCTAAGATTCTGGGTCAGGGGGCATAATGAACCAGAAAATGAGATTAAAAATTCTGATTCATTATCTTTAGGGTCAGGCTTCCTCCAATTTGAACTCATTTTGCCTGAGCCCAGAGACAGAGTCCCTTTGTGGGCAGGAGCCCCCAGGGCTCTGGAAACACCTATATATTTATGAAGCAAGACTTTATAGAGTAGTTTCAGTGTAGAAAGAAGAACAATAGACTCCCAGTAATTCACAGAAGACTGAATCTAACAAAGGAGTTAGCCACTAGATCATTGCCTCAGATAAAGTTGGCTGCGTACATATGTTTATTATTTATGTTAACATCCTTTGGGGCTCTCTTGCCTAACTCATACTGCCACTGGTACCCAGGGGGTGATGGTGATTTCTCGAAGGAATAACCTGGTTGGTTGCCTCAGTACTAACTCATGATCCCTCACCACTGTGCTTCCCTTTAATCAAGTAGTACTCCAATTCTTTAGCAAAGATTTTTACTCAAATGACATATCAAGGAGAAGTAGCTCCTTGTTGCTCTCCAACACCAAGGATACACTATCTCACAAATAGTAACCCAGTGGGGTGCACTCATGGCCAAAGGAACCTCACAACTCTGGAAATGAAAGACATAAGCAATATCCTCTTTCCAGATAGTCTTCACAAAGCTCATTCTGAATTACTAGCTTGTGCATTTGGGGTGGCTTTTGCAGGCCTTTGCAGGTCTCTGTTGGACTGGTGGGTCTGCTAGTCTTACCCTTCCTGGGGAGGGGTTTCTTTGTTGCATGGGACAATCTACTGCTGAACTGGGTCAAACAGGTCACTAGATGGCTGTGCTGGCTACTCATCAGGGACTACTACAACTGGACTGGGCTAGGCAGCCCCTGGATAGTGGGTACATGCCAGATGGGGACTGGGCAGACTTTTCTGCCATTGGATAACTGCCATCAGACTGTACTAGGCAGATCTCTGGCCACCAGATCGGGTTGGATGGGCTGCTTTGCCACTGGGCAGCTGTTGCCAGGCTGCGCAAGTTAGGTTGCTCAGCTACCAGGCTCATCTCAGGACAATATCTTTGCTGCACGGATGGATCCTCTGGTCTTCTGAGCCATATCTTTAATGGGTAACTATAGTCTTTCTCCTCCCTTCTTTTTCCTTTAGCCACTGACAGGGCTGGAGCAGTCCTGCATTTGCTTCAACTGGCACCTCTGATAGTTCTTTTAGATAGGGCAAAGACCTTAACTGAAGATCTTTCTTTTTGACTCTCTGAGTCACAACTCCGAGGTTGTTACCTTTGGGACAGAGATGATAAAAAAGTTTATCCCTTCTTTTGATCCATTCATTTTTTTTTTTTTTAGGTTTTTGAAAGGCAAATGGAGTTAAGTGGCTTGCCCAAGGCCACACAGCTACATAATTATTAAGCCTTGCTGAATTTGAACTCAGGTATTCCTGACTCCAGGGCTGGTGCCACCTAGCCATCCTGATCCATTTATTATTGCTCAAAAAGGCCCTTCCAGGATGTCACTATGTTCCCTTAACAAGAATCTGATATAGATGGATGGTTAGAGACAAAGATTCTAAATGCTCACCCTATTAGTTCCAAATTATATATGTGCATATAAAATATTTATATATGTATATTTTTAATATATCTTACAATTTATTACCCTTTTGTTTCATGTTCTGAGTAATTTCATTTTCTTTTTTTAGTAACATTTTACTTTTTCCTGTTATATATAGACAACTTTAATATTCATTTTAAAAAATTTGAGCAGGTAACTTCCATTTTCTTTTTTTTCTTTTCTGTTCTTTTTTCTTTTTTTAGGTTTTTGCAAGGCAAATGGGGTTAAGTGGCTTGGCCAAGGCTACACAGCTAGGTAATTATTAAGTGTCTGAGACCAGATTTGAACCCAGGTACTCCTGACTCCAGAGCCACTGCTTTATCCACTTTGCCACCTAGCCGCCCCTTCTTTTTTTTTAAATAATATCTTATTTCCCCCAATTATATGTAAAGATAATTGTTAACATTTTAACATTCATTTTTTTAAAATTTTGAGCCAATAACTTGATTTTCTATCAGCAGCTGTATTTGGTTTTAACTCCACAGAACACTATACTGCTCACTTCCTGGTCCCCTACCTCCATTATGTGGCTAATTCTCTCCCCCCCCACCCCCTTGACTGCCCTCTTCCACCCTGCATTCCAGCTTCCTATTGTGCATTTTCTTCCCCCCCATTAGTTTGAAAGTGCTTGAGAGAAAGGACTGTCTTTTTTTCCTTATTTGGATCTCAGAATCGACTCCTATTGTGCCTCACAACTGGGGGAGAGGCTGACCTAGTGGATTGTTTGAGCTCAGGAGTAATGAGTTGTGATAGGACTTAAGTAAGTCAGGTGCTTTAGCTCTGGGAAGCAAGTAATCTCCAAAATATTGTGACAATTATAATATCCCTTTTACAGATGGGAAAATAAACAGGTTAAATGACTTGCTCAAGGCCATATAAATGAAAAGTGTCTGAGGCCAGATTTATACTCAAGTCTTCCTGACTTAAGACCCAGTGCTCTTTTTCGACTGGTACTAGAGTCATAACCAAAGTGTTAGTTTTTTTACATGCGAGTTTCTTTCCAGAGACGTTCTCAACCTTTGGGGAACCTGAATGGAACGTGGAACCTGGAATGTTTTCTCTCTCAATCAGAAAGCTAGAAAACTAAGCTCTCTCTTCTTTCCAGCCCTCATCAAGATCATTCCTTCCTTAGATGTGGAGATCTCTCATTAGGAGAGTTTTTTGGTAAATGGCCCTTTGAGCCAAGGGTGATATTAATAATCCTATGCATTTTTATTTCAATTAAAAATATCATCCCCAAAAATGTTCATAGGTCTTACCAACTACTAAAGAGGTTCATCACACACACAAAAATTAAGAACCCATGGTCTGATTTCTGTGGGAGAAACTATTAAAGCTAGTACCACTTCAGGTATGAAGAACAGACCAGTGTGATTAATTAAGCAGTCAGTGAACTTGGAAAGTTTCTGAAGAGTGCAGAGGGTGTTAGGACTAGCTAGTATAGCGGATAGTTAGATTTAATCAGAAAGACCTGAGTTCAAATCCGCATTACATCCAAGGCTGTCTCCAATCATCTTGATTCATATCTGGCCACTAGATCCAATTGGTTCCAGAAGAGAAAGTGAGGCTGGTGACTGCACAGCACCCCCAATTCATGTGCTTATCATGGCATCACTTTCCTAGTGTCTTGGTCTTCTTCAGTAATGAAGGGCAAACATCATCAGGTCACTAAGGAAGTTGCTTAATCTCTCTTAGCCTCAGTTTTCTCATCTCTAAAATGGGGATAATAATAGCCTATAACCCATTTCACAGGGTAATTGTGAAATCAAATGAAATCATATATGTAAAGTGCTTCACAAATCTTAAATTCTGAAACAAATTAATAGCTGTATAAATTAGTTATTTCATGTTCATGCTGTCCTGATTTGAAAAAAAAATGAAAGTGAGTAGAATCTCTAAATTCTAGCTCAGTGAGATTGACTTGGATTCTTGACAAAATTGTTTAACATTCTAAGAAAAGTTTAATTACTGAACATTCTGAAAAGGAAACAGCTTCTATCCTGTTTCTCTCACTCAGAGTCCTCCAGGAGGGAAGCTGGAGGCAGATACAAAGCTGCCTTCCTTCCTGCTCCTCCCTGCCCCTACTGGCTAGCCCCCTGCCCCAATCTGGAGATGGTGGGTGGATGCCCACTCTTCATACTTTTAACATGGACCCAGTCAGTACAGAGGAGACATCATGGAGAAATTCAAGGTCCAGGAGTCAATAATAAACTTTATTAATCACCAAGTAGGTGCCAGACACTATGGTAAATGTTAGGCATAAAATATGAAAAAAAAAAGGACAGTCTCTGCCCTCACTGAGTTTACAGTCTAATGGGAGAAGACAAATACAAAAAGAAGCAAAAAAACCCAGGAGGTAGGGAGAGATACTGACACTGGAAAATTGTGAAATCAGTCAGAGAAATCCCAAAGTAATACAGCCAGGTGAGAAATTAAATGTCTGAACTGGGCTTTCTCTCTCTTTAAATGGAAGGTTAGTCTTGTTGTTTTTATCCAAATGACTGAAAGTGGAGTCTCAAGGCTGATAAGATCTTACAGGGTGAGAAATTAATTTTGCTTTCACAAGGGTAATGAAGTTATCCCAAAAATGAGTTTCCTTGGAGTATGGTGAACTAGGTAAGAGAAGATTCAAGGTAGCACAGCAATCAACTATTGTTATAAATGAATGAAAAGAAAAAAACCTGCTAGAGTGAGAGAAAATTGTACATTTTATTCACAAACCTTGCAAGATACCAGTACCTCACTCCTAGGCATGGGGCACACCTTAGTCTCAGGAGTCAGGTAATTTATTGTCCTCAGAAACTCTTTCCCCTCCCTCTTGGATGTTCATAGGCTCTCAGAGTTTGAGTTACAATCTAAAAGGTCAGTCCATTCCATGATATGCCCCTAATATGATCTCTCACATCATCCAATGCCACAGGGGGTGTGTGGGTTAATATTCAATTACCTATTGCAAACTCAGTAGCATTAGGTCAAGATCTCTAGGTCACTCTTGACCATTGGAGTTTGATATCCCTAGAATGGGATTAGGAAGACTTCCAATCTTGTGATTGGCTGGGCCATTCCCCCTTTGTAATGGACTCCCTAAGGGCTCCCCTCCACATCCTGTGAAGACCATCACCCTATATTTCTCACAACTCCCCCCCCCCTTTTCTTTTTAATAACAACTTGGTCTTCACACTTCACCAGCAGTGTCTTCCTCAAATTAATTCATAATCCTCATCCTTGAAAGGACTGATTTTTCCCTATCAATATCTTTACCTCTTCCTTATTAGAACTGTACACCTGTACTAATTTGCTGATAGAATCTAATACTATGAGTTATTAACTGGATCATACATGGGAGACGCATATGGCTATTAGGATTCTCCTTAGAGCCAATAGTAAGATACCCAGTAACTGTTTCCACCATGAACCAGTAAACCAATTCATCCAAGAGGTACTAAATGGACTTGTCCAGGTTTGGAATGGAACATGTGCCAACTTTCTAATATCCCTGGTTATCTTCTTTATCACCTGCCCATTGTCATCTATCTTTAGGCACCAGCTTGACAAGTTCATTTTATCACAGACTACTCCTTCCTTGGCCAACAGGTAGTCTAGTACCAATCTATGTTGAATACTCGCCTCTCTTGTTTGCGTGACTTGGATAGCCAGCAGGTCCAAGACCCTAGCTGTTTGGTAATTATTTCAACTATAGCTTGGAGTCTTATTAGCCTATTCAGGATATAAATTGGGGTTCCATAGCCCCAACTCCCATCCTGTGCCCAAGAAGTAGGCCCTTAAGTCTAGATAACTCCCTGACCAACTCTTTGGACAACTGTGTCTAGGTAGTTGTCCTATAAATCCAATAATGTCCCTCTAGTGCTAGTTGGTCTTCCAGGAATAGTTTCCAACAAATGGATAATACTGTTCCTCCTCTTTACTTCCAAGGGGCCCTCTTAAATAGGCCATATAAATCATGATAATAGGTACATTTCCAAAGTTGCTGTACCTCCTTCCATTGCAAGTTTTTATACCAATGTTTTTAGAAAGGTCTTCCTGGCTCCAAAATCCAAACTAAATTCCTGATTTTGTGCCATTGGATCAACCCTAAGAATAGCTAATATACCTAGTGATGTTCCTTAAACTATCTTTCTTGCAAATGGCCATTTCAGCACTTTCCTTGCAAGTCCATACTAACTCATAATCAATTTCCCTTAACAAATGCCCCAGTTTGCACATCTTTAAAAGGGATCCAGGTACCATCATTAATCTCACATGAGTCTGAGGCCACCAATCTTGTTGTTGAGTCCTGAATATATGTACCCTGGTAATGGACATGTCTAGATATTTGCTACTCCCCAGGCAATTATCCTGGCCAATCACTTATAAATAATAGTCACCCTGAACTGACTCCGTCACATGCCACTGGTATCTCTCTCCTATGGATCAGAATTCTGCGCCACAGTGCACCTCTGACCAGGGACTGAGAATCTAGGCCAGATCCGGGGTACCCAAGGCCAATTCTCAAACTGCTGTGAACTATGGCAAATTCAACTGTCACACCAAAAGACTGGGCATTGACTTTTTTGAAGGGTTTTTTTTTTTTGCAAGGCAAATGGGGTTAAGTGTCTTGCCCAAGGCCACACAACTAGGTAATTATTAAGTGTCTGAGGCCGGGTTTGAACTCAGGTACTCCTGACTCCAGGGCTAGTGCTCTATCCACTGCGCCACCTAGCCGCCTCTCATGGGCATTGACTTCTGCCAGCTAGACTCTCCTCCCACTTTAGTAACACCCTGTTGTCTAAATCAGAGCTAGGACTCATTCCCTACACAGACTCACATAGTTATAATAATGCCACCCAATAATGTCACTCTTTCTTTCCCAATGGAGAATATTTTTATCCTGCCTCCCCTCTTCCTTTCCTGTAAGGGGAAGGGCATAAGTAGGGGTGTCACACAGAGTCAAGGGGAAGTTACAGATAAACAATGTACACATAGGTGAGAGATGGTGGAGATAACTGGTCCAGTGTCTCATTTCTCTTTTCTTCTCTCTTGGAGGCATCCAATGTCCTTCATCAGCTTCTGAATCTGTTCCAAAAAAGTCCTCTCCAGCTCGGACGGACTCCTTGAGACCTTGTCTTCTGGTAGAGAAACTGCTTAACATCTTATTCAGATCAAAACATATGTTTCCATCACTTAACTATGAGATTCTGGAGCTTATTACAATTTACATTTTGCCTTATTGCCATATTGACACACATAGTTCACTTTTAACACAAACTAACATTAGTATTTTACTACATGAGCAAACTCACAAGCTTGAATCAATGTGATCATTCTCATTGGGAGTTTGCTCCATACACATGCATTCAACAATTGTCTTTGTTCTAAAAGTACCCTGTATCTGACTTAAAACAATTTTAACCTTTGCTCTCATTATAATAACAATTCCTTAACAACATCCTTAACCAAAATGAATTTTTTTCTAAATATTCCCATATTTTCCTTTTCCTAGTATACTTATCTAACTCACACTCCTTTCCTTAAACTAGAACTTGAAACTGTAATTATCCTAAGAATTTCCCATTCTTCTTACCTAAATATCCCCTCTAACACAAAAACTAAGGAAACTTAATTCCTATCTTAGCATGTAGCTGATAGCAGGTGTCAGAGCCAGACACCTAACCCATCTCTGGCTATTAGATCTAATGTACCTAAAACTTTCCAGGACATTAAAGGAAATTTCCTTTATGAGTATTGAATGTCAGTGTCCAGACAGAGGTCACATGGGTAAGTCAAATGTCTTGGGCCAGATTTATTCTTCCAGGTGAGACATTATCCACATGTCATTTTGGGGAAATCAAGTCAAAGGGGTCCAACCTCAGCCATACTGAGAAGTCGCCCCTTCGGCTGCCCATCCCTGTCACCTGACATCCTTGACCCATTGGTTTCCGTGACTCCAAGAACATGACATTTACACAGTAGCATTTCTTTTTGTTGACCATCCTGGTATCTGACATAAGAGAAAATTAAAATTCCTGTGATCTAAAATAGTTCTTTTACCTAATTAGAACTTCCAGTAAATTCAATTCACTAAATTCCCATTATAATCTTAATGGAGTCCCAATTAATGAAACCCCTACCTAAAGCTCAACTATCCTTCCAGGTTCTTTGCCTAAAACCTGGTATTCTAACTATGACTGACCCTACAGGCCTGTCTCCCACTTCTTACTAGAGACATCCCTTTGTCTGAAATCCTACTCCATCTCTTTGTAAAGATGACAACAGATTCGCCTTGGCTAGAGAAACCTCCTTCTAGCCTGTTGTATCTTACAACAAATAAATGCCTGCTTTGTCCAGGAGACTGCATAGAGAAATATCAAATTATCTTGTGTTTATCTTTCCTATATTATATAGTTCTTTTACTTCAAAGCAAACAACCACTGCTTTGGAATATATACATATATAGATCCAAAATATTCCCAATTCATACACATAGCTAGAAAGTTCTATACATAAACTTGTTTACCTACTAACCATTCTCAACATACAAATGGTTATTTTTCCCAAGGCAATTGGGTTAAGTGACTTGTCCAAGATCACACAGCTAAGCAATTACCAAGTATCCAAGGTTCTTTAAAACCATTAAAACATCTTAGCCTTAAATTTCCAACATGAGTTATCAATTTCATTATAACAGGACAGCAATAAGAGTAACAGAATAACACAAATTACTAGATTGTACAAAGCAATTCCTCCATTATTCCATTATACATGAACCCACAGATTTATCCAAGAAAGGCTGATACTTTTTCATATTTTTCCTTATTGCCCTTCAAAGCAATCACATTAATCCCAGGCTTTAACAATACAGTATTTAAATAACATATCCACAAGAGATAACTAAATATTGCAAATATAATCTCTTTGCAGTTACAAAAGAATATCACATAACTGATAAACACATCTTATTCATCAATAAGTTACTTTACAATAGGGCTCACAAGTGCAATTTGTTCAAAGCCCTCATCAGCTGCCTGCAGTTAACAAGAGAGAAGTCTACATTCTTGACTTCTTAAAAATTAAACATGCATTGTTAATATACATTAAACATTAAGAATCTTATTTAAACATCTCATTTCCCTTAGAACAAGAGCGGGATGAATATCCCATGTTCTTTACACTTTTGTCTCTTTACCTAAATTCTCAGAATTCAATCTCATGATACATTAAATCCCCAATGTAATTACAATTCAACAAACTTTCAACTGTTAAGTTTGATAATAAATTTAGAGTAACTTATACAGAGAATCCAGCACTCACATTCCAAACGCTCTATTCAAAATAAAAATACAATTGTTAGCATTATTAAATTTAACATTAAAACCAATTAGAGCTTGTCCCCAAAAGACATCAACAAACATCCCTTATAACCTAGGTATTTCTCTTCTTAGTAACACAAGGCTACTTTTCTTTAACCAAAAGGTTACAATAGTTTAAAATCCCAAACCACATAACTCCTTGCAAAAGTTACAATAGTGTTATAATAGTTTAATCTCAAACTAATTTAACAATCTAGGTTATAATTCCTCCCATTCTGTACAAACTTTGTCAGCATGTTACAACACTAGTATCCCTCTTTTAAAACCCTCAGTGCACTTTCTAAAACTCCAAAAACTTTAAAAACAATGCAAGTCATCATAGGCCACATGGCCAACAGATATTCATTAAACGTGATTTCCTTTCAATAAAGGAGCTCTTTACCCCTGGATCTTAGATATTTTTTTTTCTTTCCCATCACGCATCCCACCTGTGGAGGGATCTTTCCCTTTAAGTGTTAAGCACTTGAGCTCTCCTATCTATCCCCCCTCCCTCCACGGGTGGGTGGGGCACTTAGGTAGATTCAGTCTAGGGTTCAAGTGTTTAACCAGATGGGGGGCAGGTAGGTGGCGCAGTGGATAGAGCACTGGCCCTGGAGTAAGGACGACCTGAGTTCGATTCCAACCCTAGACACTTAATAGTTACCTAGCTGTGTGACTTTGGGCAAGTCACTTAACCCCATTACCTTACAAAAAAAAAAAAAAAGATGGTAGATGGGATCAAGACTACTACGTGTCCAACCCACCACCCCTTCCCCTGCCCCAGGGAGAAAGCATAAGGACAGGAAATCTTCCCTCCTCTAACTTCTCACTCTTTCCCTTAAAGGTTCTTTCTTCTCTTGAACTTCTTCTAAACTCTTTCCCCAAAGCACAACTTGCTTTTTTTTTCTTTAATAATCCCCCTCCCCTTTCCCCAACTCTGCACAGCTAGCAAAGACCCCAGTACCACCAGGTGAGGGAGGGGCTGATTTCCACATGGGGGCCTCTGCATAACCACTTCCTTATCTTCTTAGAATGATTTGGAAGCCACTTTACAAAATCCAGGGAGAATGCATGGAATCTTTGATGCTTGTAAGGATAAAAAAACTTCCCTCCTAGAACTTCTCAATCCTTTCCTTCTCTTAAACTCTTTTAAACTCTCCCGAAACCACAGTTTTTTCTCTTTAGGAATCCCCCTCCCTTCCCTTAACTCTACACACCTTGCACCGCTACCACCGGCTCAGTGAGGGAAGGGCTGATTTCCACGTGGGGGCCGCTGCACACTACTTCCTTCTCCCCCACCTTCTGAAATTCCTGGGCCCAACTCCCAGCTAACCCTCTTTTAAAACTTGAGCTGGGTCCCCAGACCCAGAGATACCTAAAAGAGACATATACACAAGACAGGACATAACAAATACACTCTGCGGGAACATTCAAACTCACATAGCATTGGATTCAATCGGCTTCCTTAATTTAGAAAGCACTTCTTTTTCACCTCTCTCCAGACTTTCCCTTTGCTCCTTGGCCCTGCTGTTAACCTCCTCCACTCTAGGAGTGGCCAGAGGATCCCACCTATGCTTTTTTTTTTTTTAATCTTTTTCTAACTTGCTTAGAAATTATTTAGCATTCCAGCATGCTGCATATTCCACGTCCTCTTTTTTTAAAGGCACCTTATGGTTCACTGTTCATCAGACCCAAACCTTGGCCACCAGACAGACTGTCTGGGGATTTGTGGCCATTCAGAATAGCAGTATCTGATGAACTTACTTTTCTCTTTACCTTGGACAGCATCCTCGTTGTCCCAGCTAGCTCATTTCCTACCCAAAGACCTCTCCTTGGATATTGGATAGGGGGTCTCTTCCTCCCCTCCCTGAGGCACCTTTTCAACCCTGGCCTCCCATCTAGGACTTCCTTTCCTGGAATTGTCTAGAATCAGCCTTGAAAGATAAAATCCAAAGTCTCCCTACCTTTCTGGGTCATTTCCACAATTTTCCATCACTCTCCCCATCAATGGCAGGGTTTCAGGTCCATTCAGAGATCCACTCAAAGGAACCCTGGAAAAGAAACAAGGATCTGGCTTGAAATCAAGTTATGAGGCCTCCTTCCCCCAATCTCTTCTGGGGCTTCCTTGAGGTATTCTGAAGATCCCGATTGAGCCCCCAAGTTGTTATAAATGAATGAAAAGAAAAACCTGCTAGAATGAGAGAAAATTGTACATTTTATTCACAAACCTTGCAAGATCCAGGTACCTCACTCCTAGGCATGGGCCACACCTTAGTCTCAGGAGTCAGGTAATTTATTTGTCCTCAGAAACTCTTTCCCCCTCCCTCTTAGATGTTCATAGGCTCTCAGAGTTTGAGTTACAATCTAAAAGGTCTGCCCATTCCATGATATGCCCCTAATATGATCCACCCCCCATCATCCAATGCATGATATTCTAAAGAACCCCAATTGTCACAGGGGGTGTGTGGGTTAATATTCAATTAGCTAATTGTGCAAACTCAGTAGCATTAGGTTAAGATCTCTAGGTCACTCTTGACCTTTGGGGTTTGGTATCCCTGGAACGGGATTAGGAAGACTCTTCCAGCCTTGTGATTGGCTGGGCCATTCCCCCTTTGTAATGGATTCCCTAAGGGCTCCCCTCCACACCCTGTGAAGACCAACACCCTACATTTCTCACAACTATCATTTTCTTGAGTAGTAAATCCCTGTCCCTCCACTACCTGCTTTGCCTCCACTAATACAGATAAGTCAGTTGAGCAAGATGAAGACCCACTGACCTTGACCTTTGCACAACACCAACTTCACTGTGGAGCTGGTGAACAATTACATTTATTCTAACCTCCTGTTTGAGTGGTGACTCGAAGGTCATAGGAAAAGTTGAGAAGCAAAGAGTGACTAGGATTGGAAACTGGGAGAGAGTTTTCATCAAGCATAAAAGTGTAAGCCATGGTAAAAAGGATCTGAAGTAATCCAGAACTGGAAAAGGGGACATACCAGGGAAGAAATGCATAAAAGAAGAAAACATTGAACAAGATGAAAAAATTCAAGAGTTTATTCCAGACAAAAAGTAACTCTATAAAAAGTACAAAGAGAACATCAGAGAAAAAATAAATGCCTGGATCATTTAGACTGTAAGAACAGCTAGAAGAAATGAAGCAAGAGATAAAAAATGAAATTAGAGTTGAAAATAATCCTGGGGTTTCTCTTTCTATTCAAATAACTGGCAAAGATGGCAAAAGATGAAAATAGTTAATAGCTTGGAGAAGCTCTGACAAGGCAGATATGCTAATATGCAGATATTATATGTAAATATAATTATTTTTATGAATATTTATTCCCTCTCAGTTATCAAAATGAACAATAAGAAAAGAAAAAAGAAAACCCTCATAACAAATATACATTGATTAGCAAAACATTAACCATGCCTCATTCTGCATTTTAAGTTCTCTGGCAGAAGTTAAGAAGTGTATTGCCTCTTTGGAGCCATGGTTTATCAATTCACTGATCACAGTTCTAAGGTCTTTCAAAGTTGTTTTTTTCTCTATAATATTGTAGAAATTGTTCCCTTTATTCTTTATTAGTCCATTGAGTTCTTCTTGCTTTCCTCTGAAATTGTTCATTTCATCATTATATCCATATACCATAATTGGTTTATTCCCAACTGCTAATTCCCCTAGTAGAAGATCACTCCTTTGATTCCAGTACTCTTAAAAAATGGCTAGAAATATTTTTGTACAAATAAATCACTTTCCTCTTTTTTTCTTGACTTTGGAAGAATAGGCCTATATTAGTCTAGCCGATTAAAGAGTATATGGAAGCTTTTTGGGAAAAATTATCAATTGCTTTTCATTGTGGCTCCCCTAAATCTTAGTTTCACCAACAGTACACTAATAAATCTGTTTTTCTTTTTGTTTTTCAGTGCCTCGTGTATGTATCATTTTCCTTTTTTGTTATCTTTGTCAATTTTTATGGATATAACATAGAGCCTCAGAGATGCTATAATTTTTGTTGTTGTTATTCACTTGTTTTCAGTCATATCCATATCTTAGGATCCCATTCGGGATTTTCCTAGCAAAAATACTGGAATGGTTTGCCATTTCCTTTTCCAATTCATTTCTATAGATAAATACATGGAGCCAAAGAGGGTAAATGATTTGTTCGAGGTCACACAACTAGTATGGCATTTGAGGTCAGAATTGGAACTCAGATCTCCCTGATTCCAGGACCAGTGGCCTATCTACTGTGCCACTACTGTAATTTGAATTTCTCTAGTTATTAGATATTTAGAACATATTTTTAATATAATTGTAGATAAATTGGATTTCTTTTAAAAACTGATCATATCCTTTGACTATTAGTCTATTGGGAAATGGTTCTCAGACTTATAAATTTGAATCAGTTCCTTCTGGATTTTTAGAGATACCAAATAGAATTTTTTCACTTCTAAATTTAACAGCATTAGATTGTATAAAACTTTTAAAATTTATATATCCAATATCATCTGTTGGATCTTATATTAGTTCTAATTTGGCCGTGAGCTTTTCTCCTCTCAATAGATCTGATTTTTTCCAGTTTTCTCTAATTTGTTTATATGCTCTTTTATTCCTAGCTCAGGTATCCATTTGGAGATTATTTTTGAATGAACAGTATGAAGTGTTGGTATGCATCTAATTTCTTCTATATTACTGTCTAGTTTTCCCAGAAGTTTTTGTCAAATAGTGAATTCTTATCCTCATTACTAGGGTCTTTAGGTTAATTGAACACTCTGATACTATACATATTTGGTTCTGTATGTTATATGTTGCTAATCTGTTTCCTTGATTGACCTCTCTATTTTTTAAATCAGTACCAAATTAATTTAATAATTGTTGCTTTATAGCATAGTTTTTAATCTGGTATTGGTTGACTGCCTTCCCACTTAAAAAATATTACCCTTGAGATTCTTGACTTTCCCTTTTCTAGATGATTATTATTAAATATATCACCTGTAAAAAGTTATAAATTTGTTTCCTTTTTCATTATGCTTATTCCCTCAGTTTCTTTTTCTTGTATTGCTAGAGAAAACTAGTTTTACATTAAGGATTCAGGTTGTTTAGTCATTTTTCAGTCAGATCTGATTCTTTCTGACCCAATTTGGGGTTTTCTTGACAAAGATCCTGGAGTTGTTTGCCATTTCCTTTTCCAGCTCGTTTTACAGATAAGGAAGCTGAGGAAAATAGGGTTATGTGACTTCACTAAGGTCTCACAGTTAGTAAGTACTCTGAGGCCCGATAAGTCTTCCCAAAAGTAGGTCTGGCACTCTACCCACTGAACCATGTAGTTGTCCTACTTTAACTACATTAAGTAGTAATTAAATAATAATGATGATAATAAGCATTCTTACTTTACCATTAATCTTATTAGAAAAGCTTTCACTTTTCTCTTTAGCATCAATCAATTAACAACATTAAATCAATCAATCAAACATTTATTAAGCACCTACTATGTGCCTGGCTCATGGCTCTAGTCACCAGAAAGAAACAAACGACAGACAGTCTCAGCCCTCAAAGGCAATCTAAATGGGATCATATGTATGCTCTTGGTTTTAGATATTATTTGCAATATAAATGAATAGTCTGTTTATTCCAATGCTTTCTGGAGTTTTTCACAGAAATGGGTGTTCTGTCAATAAACTTTTTATAATGATGTAATTATGTGCTTTTTGTTATTTATATTATTAACATAAATTATTAATTTATAGTCTTCCATATTTTAAACCAAACCTGAATTCTTTTTTTTAATTTTTATTAAAGATATTATTTGAGTTTTACAATCCCCCCCCATCTTACTTCCTTCCCCCCACCCCACCCCCACGGAAAGCAATTTGTCAGTCTTTACTTTGTTTCCATGTTGTACCTTGATCCAAATTGGGTGTGATGAGAGAGATCCTTAAAGAAGAGACAAGAAATCTAAGAGGTAACAAGATCAGACAATAAGATATCTGTTTTTTTCTAAATTAAAGGGAATAGTCCTTGAACTTTGTTCAAACTCCACAGTTCTTTCTCTGGATACAGATGGCACTGTCCTTTGCAGACAGCCCAAAATTGCTCCCAATTGTTGCACTGATGTAATGAGTGAGTACTTCAAGGTTGATCATCACCCCTATGTTGCTGTTAGTGGTTCTGCTCATCTCACTCAGCATCAGTTCATGCAAATCCCTCCAGGCTTCCCTGAAATCCCGTCTCTCCTGGTTCCATGACATACATATACCAGAGTTTGCTAAGCCATTCCCCAATTGAAGGACATTTACTTGGTTTCCAATTCTTTGCCACCACAAACAGGGCTGCTATAAATATTTTTGTACAAGTAATGTTTTTACCCTTTTTCATCATCTCTTCAGGATATAGACCCAGTAGTGGTATTGCTGGGTCAACAAACCTGAATTCTTGATATATGCCTGACCTGGTCATAAAATATAATCTTTCTAATATGATGTTGTTATGTATTTGCATTGACATTCATTAAGGATGTAGAACTATAATTATCTTTTTTGATTTTGTCCTAGATCTGTTTAGGCATCAAGAGTATATTTGTAGGTGATTAGAAATTTGAAGGGCACTTTCTTTTTCTTTTGGAAGGGCACCTTCTTTTTCTTTTATTGCAAACAATTTGTGTGATCTTGGAATTAATTGTTAATTGAATGTTGACAGAATTTCTTCTTCTTTCTTCTTCCTCTTCCTCTTCCTTTTCTTCTTCTTTCTTTTTTCTTCTTCTCCTTCTCCTCCTTCTGTTTTTCCAAGGTAATGGGGTTAAGTGATTTTCCCAAGATCATACAGCTAGGTAATTATTAAGTGTCTAAGGCTGGATTTGAACTCAGGTCCTCCTGATTCCAGGGCCGGTGCTCTAGCCACTGTGCCACCTAGTTGCCTCTCTTTTTTTCTTTTATTAATCTAGGTATTTTATATTTTTATAAATGTTCATCTATTTCTCTACATTACACATTTTGTTAGACTATTAGATAAAAGTTTCTGAAAATTTTCTTTATTCCTTCTTCAATTGTTTGAATTCCCCTTTTTCATTTTCATTATGAACAATTTGTTCTTCTTTCTTTTTAAGAATTAAATTAACTACTTAATTTAATGTATTAGTTTTTTCAAAAACCAAATCCTAATTGTAATTATTTAAATTTTTATTTCAGTTTTATTAATATCTTTTTTCACTTTCAGAATTTCTACTTTGTTATTTATTTGGGAGGGTTTTTTTGATTTTTTGTTTTCCAAGGTATTTTTTTTATTTTTTTATTTTTTTTTTGCTAGGCAATGGGGTTAAGTGGCTTGCCCAAGGCCACACAGCTAGGTAATTATTAAATGTCTGAGACCAGATTTGAACCCAGGTAGGCCTCACTCCAGGGCCAGTGTTTTATCCAGTACGCCACCTAGTTGCCCCCCAAGGTATTTTTTTAAAGTTGTGTGACTACTTCATTAATTTGTTCTTTCTTTTTTTTGTTAATAAAAGCTTTTCAGAAATTATCCCCAAAGAATTGTTTTAGTTGCATCCATAAGTTTGGATATATTTTTCATTATTGTCATTTTCTTGGATAGATTTTCTATTATTTCTATAATTTGTTCTTTTTTTCTAGTTTTTTTTGCAAGGCAATGGGGTTAAGTGACTTGCCCAAGGCCACATAGCTAGGTAATTATTAAGTGTCTGAGGTCAGATTTAAACTCAGCTCATCCTGACTCCAGTGTTGGTTCTCTATCCACTGCACCACCTAGTTAACCTCTCAACAGTCCTTTACAATGATGTTATTCAGTCTCCAATTATTTTTTACTTCTTTCTTCAAAGACTCTTTGTTGAACATAATTTTATTACCCTGTAATTAGCAAATAAATATTTAGTATTTATTTTTATAAGGTCTTTATGCCCCAAAACATGTTCAATTTTTGGACAGGATTCATGTATAAATGAGGGATTTATAAATTCTTTTTTATTATCATTCAAGAATCTCTCGAGAGCTATCATTTTTAATTTTTCTAATACTCCATTCAGGTCTTTGATTTCTCCCTAATGTATTTTATGGATAATTTGTCTAGGACTGAAAAGGATATATTCAAGTTCCCTACTATTACAGTTTGAGATATGAAATTTTATTATTTCTTCTTACAAGTTAAGTATTTAGATCCTTTGGTATTAGGTGAATATATATTAAATATTGATTTTGATTGTCATCTATGGTTTCTTTAAGCATAATGCATTTGCCCTGCTTATTTCTTTATATCATTTGTCTTTACTGTAATTTTATCTGGAATCTTGATTGGAGTTTGCTGAGTAGGAGACATATGATCAGTCCAACCCTTTGAAAGAACATTTGCAGAATGTATTGGAACAGGAAGACTAATTTAATGGCTATTCTAATGAAGAAGTAAATAGTGCCTAAACTAATATGATGGCTGAATGAGCATAGAGAAGGAAACTTCTAGGAGATATGTAAAGGCAGAAAAAAATAAGATTTAACCATTAATTGAAAATGTAGGATATGTATAAGTAAAAAGTAGGTAGATGACCAAAATTCAGTAATTCTATGATAAGAGATAGCAGTGAGTATATGAAGACTTGGAAGAGCATGAGGTCCTTGGAAAGTTGAGGAGGAAAAGATAATCATTCTGAGCCCATCTGGTGTGCCCAAGTCACCCGTAAACTTTTCTAGACAAAAGGTTAAAAATACAGGTTTGTAATAGTTCAGAAGAAAGACTTTTAAGTGACAAGATGTGTTTAGGGCATGCCTCTGACCTTTTAAGGACATTTAGAGGACTAGGTCATAAACAGCAACAGCAGCAGAATTAGCAAGAAGCATATTAACTATTGAAGTATCATCAGTAAAGAGCCTCTCCTGAACTCAGTTATGTAGAATTTTTACCAACCTGGATTATAGTTGGGAACCAGAAGTATGCAAAAAGTTCTGCCAAAATAGTGATGATGAAAACTAGCACTTGTAAAATGCTGTAAGGTTTTCAAAACTCTTTACAAAAATTATCTTTTTTAACCTCACAGTAACCCTAGGAGGTAGGTGCTATTATTATCCTCATTTTAAAGCTGAAGAAACTGAGGCAGACAGAGGCCAAGTGACTTGCCCTGGATCACACAGTTAAGTAGTTTTTGATTTGAACTCAGATTTTCCTGACTACACAGTCAGCTCTCTATCCCCTGTGAAACTTATTTCCTTTGTGTGTATTAATCCCACCTTGACCTTCCCACAGAGGATCAAATTATCATATTATATTGTTATGTTACATTATGATATATTGTGTTATGTTATATTGTATATTATGTAAATAAAACAAGTATGATTACCTGCTAGTGACAGAAGGAAGAAGTAATAGCAAAATTACAAAAAGTAGGCATAAAACAAAAATCAAACAAATAACCACCATAACATTCCAGAGTCACAGTGCACTCAATCCAGTTCCTGACTCATAGTAGGCACTCAAAAATAATTGTTTATTGATTGATGGATTTCATGTAGGGACAAGTGAATCTACATTCTTCAGTATCACTGTATTACAAGGTTTAATGTTCTTAAATCAAGAACAGGTTAAGTTGTGTGTGTCATTATTTTGTTTATGAAGGCAGGACACATGTAAATAAATACATTTTAGAAAGATTTCTATCTGAAATACATATGCCCCAGGGAGGTTAAAGTTCTCATTCCATGTCAAAAGATTCATAGCAGGTGTGGGGGGGACCCCATCACATTTAAAAAAAAGTAGGAAATGAAAAATACATTATGATATATGAATATGATGAAACATCATTGTGCCAGGTCCATAATTTGGTTGAAGTGGGAACTCCTGATGGAATACATCACAACTTATAGCAAAGCTATGATATCTGTAATTTATAGTGGTGGAGAGTGGTCTGAGGGTCAGAGAAAGTAAATAATTTACTTCTTGTTGAATAGTTCATTAATATCAGAGAATGGATTTGAACCTGTATCCTTAAATCCAAGTCTAGCACTTCTTTGCTGCCTCTGTGATATAAATAACAATAATACCAAATGTTAATGAAATTGAAACTAAATGAAAATTAGAAGTCCGTTGACTAATTAGAACATTATTCCTCCCTCTTGGTAGTGGTGTAAAGTTGTTTCAGTTGTGTCTGATTCTTCATGTTTTTTGGCAAAGATTTTGCCTCTCTGGAGGCAAAGTGAAGTTAAATGACTTACCCAAGTCATACAGCTAGGAAGTTTCTGGACTGGATTTGAATTCAGATCTTTGTGACTTCCAATCCAGTGCTCCATCTACTGTGCCACCTAGGTCCCTCTTGGTAAAGAGGTGGTGTAAAATATGACATACTCAGCAGCTAGGCAGCTAAGCGGTACTGACCTTGGAATCAGGAGGATGGGAGTTCGAATGCAGTCTTAGACACTTGATACTTATTATGTGTATGAGACCTTGGGCAAGTCTCTTAACCTTGAGAGTCACACATCCAGGGCTATTTCTGGCTACTGATCCCAGATGCTTTGGAGGAGAAAGTGAGACTGGTAACTTAATGCAACACCTCCTCACTCAAATCCATTTCATGTGTTGTCATTACACCACCTCCCTGATGTCATGGTCATCTTCCAGAACAAAGAACAAACATCATTCTGGTAGGGGCAAACACTGTAGTGGGAAGTTTTGCTTAACTTTACCTTTATTTTTGTTATTAAATTATATGTAATTAAATATTATTATATTTATATATTCTTTACTTTTTAAGGGAGGATACTATGGAGGATAGTAACTGGGAAAATATTGTGTGAAAAGCAAACTATTATCAATGAAACCTTCAAATTTTTTTGGTTCTTTTAAAAAGTAAATTCTTAGCTTGGGGAAATTTAATTCTGCTGAATGATTCATTCATTTCCCAAAGATTTCAGAGAGCTAGACTTGGCACTGTGACACCAGAGAGGCAGTATGATCAATGGAATAAATGCTAGATTGGGAATCAGGAGATCTGAGAATGGGTTCTAGCTCTTATACAACTAGCTGTGTGACTTTGGGCACATCCTTTTGTCTTTATCTCTTTGAGCCTCAGTTTCGTCTGTAAAATGGGAATATAATATTTATACTACCTCCTTCAAAAGATTGTTATGGAATAAGTCCTTTGTAAACTTTATGCAGTTTGTGTATATGTATGTCAATAAAAGGTTTGTCAAAGGGCATACACTAAATTCACGATATAAATGCTAAATAAGACTACAATTATCTCTTCTACATTGTGGGAATTAAGGGTATAGTGACCCTGCAATCTGGAAAATCTGCATAAATTTTTTGTCTCTTCTTTTTGTACTAGAGAAGAGATTTGAATTACTATGGTATTAAAAAATAAAATTTGTTAATATTTTATAATACTATACAAATGTTCTATGCATTTCTGATTTTCCAGACTCTTTCTGTGTCATCTGTTGGCCTTCATGTATTGTCTGTAGTTTCTGCAAAACTCTCCAAAAATTCCAATTTAATTTCTTATACTGACCTGAGAAGTATCAAAGCTGTGATGAGGAAAGTAAGAAAACTGTGATGAAGAACAGAAAACTATACTATTATTCTATAAAATATAGTTCCTGTTGTCAAGGAAATTATATTCTAGTGAAAGGAAAAATACATATACAGTAATTACCAGATCAGTGGTTTATTGATAGCACATATCACAACACAGCTAGTTCATTTGTGCTGGCCAAAGCAAACTGGACTGGATAAATCTAAAGATCTGATCCATACCTGGGAATGTTTAGCCTGGAGAAGAGAAGACTTAGTAGAGAATATGAGAGCTTTCATTAATTTATTTAGTTATTTTATTTGTCTTCAGGGAACAGAATTAGGATCAATGGATGAAAGCCACAAAGAAGTAAATTTAGGTTTGATGTAGAGATAAAGGGCACACACTTTCCAATAATTAGAATTGTCCCAAAGTGCAACAGACTACCATGGATTTCCTCTCACCAGAGGTTTTGGAGCAGTGGCTAAATACTTGTTGGGCATTTTTTAAAAGGAGATTCCTGTTTAGGTTGGACTAGATGTTTTCTGAGGTCTTTTCCTATACAGACATTTTATGAAATGTTATGATTTGATCTTAGCTATGTTTCTTCCCTTGGTCACTGCCCTAGTTGTGTCTTTTACTCTTGTAGTATATCAGTTATAGAAATGCTTCAACTGGGTATAGAGGTATTTGTTTAGTTTAGTGTAGTCTTCTGTGTATAATCCTGCGTCTGGACAGGACTGGACAATTTTGTGAAAGGATAATTGCTTAAGGAGGAAGACCACTGATTGGCAGATATGTTAACAGGCATCAGTTTATTGCAGACCCTTCAGTGTGACAGACTTCAGAGGGAGAAGATTTTGGGGACAAATATGGAGAAAAGAACCTCTAGGGAGGCAGTTGAGAGAAACTTGAATGGCAAACTGTAGTCCTTGAAGTCAGGGGCATATATGGAAGCAGTCCCTGTCATGTTCTTTGACTTCCAGAGCTTGAAATTCCGGAACCTTGCTATGAGTAGGTTTCCCCTGAATGAGATCTCTCTTGTCTTCTCATGTGTTCCTGAAGTGTCTCTCTGAACTCTTTCTGGAAGTCTCTACAACAAAATGAAGAAAGCTCCTTACTCAAGAACTACAGCATTGTACTAAGAATTCTTTCTGTAAATCAAGAGCTATATCTCCTCCAATAAGTCACACTAAGCACAGGACTGTCCCTCTGCAAAATAAACCCAGGTTTGTGCAGAAACAAAGTTACACCTGCTTCCACGATGTATTTCTAATTCTCTTAAAGAGAAAGGTTATGTTAGTATTTCCTTGCTTTACTTGGCACCCAGTAAAAGTAGATCCTAAATCCCTGATTTTCTTTTTGCTTTGGTGATGATTTCAGTGGAGAAGACATTTTAGCCCATCTTTACTTCTTGATGTTAGAGAATACCAGCTCTGACACTCAACACTCAATACAGAATCCATCTGTTGCTTTGGGATCCACTAGAGGTTTCTAACTGTGGTTTTGTGTTTCCTTGGCTTCATGGAAATCCCATCCCCCCATCATTCTGCACAGCAGATTGGTTATGGCACCTGTATTGTCAGCTGGTTAACAGAGAGATTCCTGCTCTATAGTGTATGTCCTTATATCTTTTCCTTAAAAGGAGACAATAGTGGGGTTTTTTATTGTGCGGGGGGGATGGGAAGCAAATGTTTGTGGGGTAGGGAAGGAATCAGAGGAGATAAAAGAAAGGAAATATTTAATAGAGACTCCACTTACTTGATGCTTTCCAACTGCATCTGATCTCTTGAATAATTATTGTTAGTAATGAGACTAGTCTAATTCTTAAGCTGAGTAGTTCATTTGACATGCCATAGGACTGTCCTCATATATAAGTCATTTATCACCAATCTGCCTAAATTTAATGACCATTTTAGTAGTCTCGGTGCTATGATCATTCCTTCCTTAAGAGGCAAGTTACTTAACCTTGTTTGTCTCAATTTCCTCATTTGTAAAATGAGCTAGAGAAGGAAACAGCAAACCTCACCAGTTTCTTTGCCAAGAAAACCCTCAATGGGGTCACAAAGAGGTAGACATGACTAAAAAAATGATTGAACAAAACAATATCACACTAATTGACATTTTTATAAAACTTAATTGTTACAAAGAACTTAATATATATGATCTGCTCTGAGACTCAAAACAATCCCAGGAAGTAGACAAGTATTATTACCCATTTTACATTTGAGGAAATTGTGACTCAGAGAGGTTAAGCAACTTATCTATGGCTACAATGCCTGAAAATTCCCAAGAATGAATTGATACTCAGGTCTTTAAGAAGCCAGGTTCAACATTCTATACTGCAACAGGCTGCCTCTGAAGAGAATTTAGACTATGTCCCTAAAAAAGATATTTTTAGGAAATAAAGCTTATTTCAAAGTTATTCTACATTCAAATGACTAAATCAGTTTCTAGAGAGACAGTGGATATAGAAGAAGGCACATAGGACTTGTCTTTAAAGAAAAAAGTCTAGATCTTCCATTTATAGCTATATTAGACCATTCAAAGCATTGATCATAGTAACTTCTTTGAAACTCATCTCAGAGATGGAGGAAAATAATACTGTTTTACCTACCCTTTAGAATTGTTGGGATCAAAGGAGAGAATGTGATCTATGAAGCACCATTCAAAGGCTGTTCCTTGTAACCCTGAACTTAACATAGTGTCTGGTACATAGCAGATACTTAATAAATGTGTGTTGACTTAATGTGATTTAAAAGCTGACATGGGGGCAGCTAGGTGGCTCAGTGGATAGAGCACCTGCCCTGGAGTCAGGAGTACCTGAGTTGAAATCCAGCCTCAGATACTTAATAATTACCTAGCTGTGTGACCTTGAGCAAGCCACTTAACCCCATTGCCTTGCAAAAAACTAAAAACTAAAAATAAAAATAAATTAAAAAAAAGCTGACTTCAGAAATTATAAGCAGAGGAACACAGAGGCATTCAGACACAGTAAAAAATTGGTTGCATTGGTAAGAGTTAGGAGAGAAAAAAAGGGCAGTGATTAAACAAGTGGGAAAAGGTAGGTGCTGACTAGAAGATGTTGTTTGTTATTCATTTTCAAAGAGGACCAGTGACCACAGGATGATGTCTTCTTGATTTGTGGGTGAATTAGGTTTTAAGTGAGGCAAAGTTGCACAAAGTTGTCAACCACAATGTCTCTTCTAGACTCATCAAAGTCCAGCGGCAAGACAAAATTCAAGAGGACTGGTGATGGTCTGGGATCCAATAGATGACCTTGACCTCTTTGATGTCTGACCAAGTTCAAAACACTCCACAGCTGCTTCATTTGCCTCCCCCCCTTCCACCTCAGGAAGTCTTCACTTGGGTGGGGTAGACGTTCCCCAACTCACCGACAGGCTTGAGTCCCATCCGTTCCCCGCAAAGTACTTTGTAAACCTTAAAACACTATGTGAATGTCAGTTATTGTTATTATTATAAAAAGAAAGGCCAGAAAAAATCACAAATACTTAAATTATCCTAGGATTCTTTACTTAGAAGATTCCTAAAAAACCTGCTCTCCTCCTAATTTCCTACTAATCAACTAATCAATCAATTATCAGAGAGAGCCCTTTGTATCAGCTGCTTTTAAAATTCAACCATTTAAATAACTTTTCAGAAGAGTTCTATAAGGATGAAATATACTTGTAATGGAATTGTAGCAAAATCTCTTCTAGGGTAGAATGGAAAAAGCTCTTGATTTGGAGTCAGAGAATTTGGGTTCAAATTCCTTCTCCTCCCATTCTTACTTCTTGAGTAACTTGGGCAAGTGACTTAAGACACTTGGCTATTGGGCAAGTCACTGGGCCACTGGTTTCTCATCTATAAAATGAGGTTGGAATAGACAGTCTCCAAGATCCCTTCTAGCCCTTACTTTTTGACTCTTTGGTCTCATTTCCTTCCAATCCTAGAATTATATGAAATTAGAGAATCACAAAAAAGAAAGATACTTTAATTATGGAAATTACTTATTCAATATTATAAAACATTGTGAATGACTTAGCTATTCTTAGCAATATTCAAAACAACTCTGGACTTTTGATGAAAAATACTGTCCATCCCTAGAGAAAGAATTGATGATGTCTGAATACAGATTGAAGCATACCTTTTTAAAATAATTTATTTTTCTTGAGGGATTTTTTTTCTGGTCTATATTTTCCTTCACAACGTGACTACTATGGAAATATTGGTATAACTACATATATACAACTTATATAAAGATAGAAGGGGTCTAGAAGGAGGAGACGGTAGAGAATTTGGAACTTAAAGTTTTAAAAACTAATGTAAAAATTGTTTATAAGTAACTGGGAAAAAAATAAAATACAAAACAAAAAGATGGGAAGAAAAAAAAGAAAATTCTTATGAATCTCAAATAACATCCTTAAGGAAGAGAACTTCCTTCTCTCCCTTCTAGACATAGTCTATGATTTCCTTTAAGGAACCTTCCCAGACTAGGTTGGAGGAGATGATGACCTCTTCCTGCTTTAAGCCAGACCACTACTGTATCACTTCCTTTTATGATATGCTTATATACAGATATTATATACCTTATCTTCTCCAAATTTGATTGTAAGATCCTTTTAAGAGTTTCTTGTATGTTCCCTGTAATCTATAGACCAAAGAATATTTATTAATGTGATTCATTGTTGCTTCATATCCAGTCATATTACTTTGCCTTCAAGAGAGTTGAGGGGTTAAGAGATACATTATTAAAAAAAATAAAGACCAGAAAAAAAGCACAAATACTTAAATTATCCTAGGATTCTTTACTTAGAACATTCCTCAAATACCTTCTGGTGTCCTCCTAATTTCCGACTAATCAAATATCCAATTGTTAATCTTGGTACATAGATAGCTGGCCTTTTTAGGAAGGTCTAGTTTTAAGTGTTACCTCTGACATATTGACAGAGGGATCCTTGGCAAATCCTTAGCCTTCTTTCTAAGATAAAGAGGCCTTGGTAAAGGGAATTTCCTCAGAGGAGTTCCCTGAACCAATGAAATCACAGGTCTGAACCAAAATAAAAAGGAAAAACTTATTAGCAATTAGACTAATCCAAAAACAGAATTATTAGTCTTGGTAGATAATAAAAAAATTCCCTTCAAATCTTTTAAGTTAAAACTGAATAACCAAGGAGTAATGAAAATCCCATAGAGATCAAGTCATTCTTTAATTATGGATTGAATGAAATGACCTTTTCCTTTAAACTAAAAAATGCTATGATTCTGTGATGCATATGTAGCATTCTTTTGGGCAACCCCTCCAAACTTACACTTGCATATTGTGGTTCTGTGTTCCTAGAACTATATCTCACAACTCAAAGCAAAGTCACTTATTGGTATGAACATGCTTAATTAATGTTTTTTGACTAACTGAATATTATTGTTTTTTTAAGAAAGATTTTATTTTGTTTTGCAATTTTTCGCCATTCTTGCTCCCCCCCAACAGAAGGCATTCTGTTAGTCTTTACATTGTTTCCATGGTATACATTAATCTCAGTGGAATGTGATAAGATAGAGAAATTACATCCTTAAGGAAGAAGCATAAACTATAAGAGATAGCAAGATCAGACAATAAGATATCAGGTTTCTTTCCCTAAATTTAAGGTAATAGTCCTTGGTCTTTGTTCAAACTCCACAGTTCTTTCTCTGGATATAGATGGTATTGTCCATTGCAGATAGCCCAAAATTGTCCCTGATTGTTGCACTAAAGGAATGAGCGAGTCCATCAAGGTTGATCATCACCCCCATGTTGCTGTTAGGTTGTACAGTGTTTTTCTGGTTCTGCTCATCTCACTCAGAATCTAACTGAATATCATTGTAATGGTGGTGATAATGATGTTGATAGTAGTGAAGATGATGATGATGATGAAAAAGATGAAAATGATGGTAGTAATGGTGGTAGAGATGATGATGAAGATGAAGATGATGGTGGTAGTGGTAGTGATAACCACCAAGTACTGCCCTTGAAGAAGAGATTTTGCAGAGTTTGGTCACTTTGGGTGTAAAACTCTTCTGGAGTTGTTGGTGAACTAGTTAATTTTACTGAACTGCTTTTTTCTTTCTTCTTTTTAAATTTTTATTATAAGGACTATCTCTCTGGGTGAGGGAGGAGGAAAAGAAGATAATATAAAAACAAAAGGAAATCAACAAAAATTAGAGCTGTCCAGCAACTAAATGGTTTTATCATAAAGCAATGAATGTCCTCTCGTTGGAGATCTTCCAACAGAATTGATACAATCCTTTTTTTTTGGTTGTGTGACTTCTGCTACTTCACTTTTCCCTATCCCAAGCCTGACCTTTTGTATTTTCTACAAACAGTTTTTTGAAAGCTTATTCCCCTCCTTATTTTTGAGAATGGTGAGTATGAAGTTTATTGAAGTATTTGTGTTTACTAGTTGTTAACTACCCCTGGTATCTGAGTTTGGGAGGTAGAATACCAATAATGCATTATGAGAGAGAAAGAATGAATTAATAAACTGGGCCTCCAACTAAAAACCTAGAAAAGGAACAAGTTAAAATCTCCAGCTAAATAACAGAATAGAAATCCTGAAAATCAAAAGAGATAAAGTTGAAAATAAAAAAAATTGAACTAATAAATCAAACAGAACTGGTTCTATGAAAAACTCATAAAATAAAGCATTGACTAATTGATTTAGAAAATAAAACCAAATTACTAGTATAAAAAATGAAAAGAATAAACACACAAGGAAGATAAAGATTAAAGTAATTCCTAGGAACTACTTCACCCAATTAAAACAATAACACTGACAAACTAAGTAAAATGGATTAATATCACAAAAATATAAATCGCCCAGATTAATAGAAGAGGGAATAGAATATTTTTAAAAACCCTATCTTAGAAAAAGAAATTGAACAAGTCATAAATGAGCTCCCTGAGAAAAAAACAAAACCTTGTGCATGCTTAGAATTCAACAATATTCTATGTAAAGTGAGGAGCTGTGAGGTGGGTTGTAATAGTGGTATTCTGAACTGTTTGAAAGGTCATGCATAAATATTGATGGATGATGATTTAGAAGTGTTGGGTTGTTAGACTCCATCCTCAGCATTCCTTAAAAATGAATCAGTAACTAACATGAATAACAATACAAATATCTTCCAAAATTTTGACAAGCTTACCACAAAGCTGGGAAGGAAAGCTAATGTACTGGAAAATAGAATCAAGATCCAAAAAATTTTTGACAGGCTAAAATGATAAAAAGAATCTCAGAGGATGAAATTTAAAAAGGGAGGACATATGTGAAGACCTTCACTTCGGTTAAAAATCATCTGTAAAAGTAGATCAGGGAAATTGTGACTTTTTAGCAGCTCATGTAAAGAGGGAAAAAAAAGACACAACAACCAACCTGTAGTTATGATGGACTGAATGATCAATGGTATGACATAGAAATAAAAAAAAAAGAATGTCACAAAATGATTATAAGAGAAGAGGTAGGAGAAAAGCTCTCTAAAAGGAAATGGGACTCTTAGCTATGGAAAAAAGACAATGGAAGTCCCAAAGAAGAGATAATGAAACACATCACATTCCTTGTGAAGGTAAGGTAGGGGATTACTAGGAATACTGTATATATTATCAGAAGCAGTCTTTACATCAGCTGCTTCTGCTGAATTGTTTTTCTTTGTCATAAGGGAAGGTTCAATCTGGAGGAGGAGGGTGGAAAATGACTGTGATATAACGACAAAAACAGCAGCTAAGACAGCCCTAATATTCAGTTTAAGGTAAGTGATAGTCCTGAGGTCCTCTGTTCTTGGTTAGATAATGCTTATTTGGGATATTGTGGTCAATTCAGAATACTGCATTGTAGGGGGACTTTGACAAGCTGGGGAGACCAGCATGGAGAGAGGGCTCAAAAGTATATCTTATCAAGGATAATAAGGGAAGGTAGCAGTATTTAGCCTGGAGAAGACTGGGAACGATGCCATCAAATAGATGTCATCAATTTATTTAAAGAGTTATCTGTCATTTGAAAGAGGATTTAAATTTATTCGCTTGGTCCAGAGGGCAGGATTAGAACCAATTGGTGGATATTTCAGAGAGAGAGATTTCAACTCAATACAAGAGAGATTTTTTTTTTAAGTTTTAGACAATGAAAAGGGCTGAATCAGGAAATAAGGAATTACCCATCATTGGAAGTAGATATATAGTGCATTGGAAAGAGTTCTGCTTTTTGACTCAGAGGTCTTCAAGACCCCATTTGGGATTTCCTTGGCAAAGATACTGAAGTGGTTTGCCATTTCCTTTGCCAACTCATTTTATAGATGAGGAAACTTAAGGGCAAGCAATTTTGTTTAGGGTCACATAGCTAGTAAGAGATAACATTTGCAAATAACTTTATAAATCTTAAAGCTGTATATATAAATGTTAGTTATAACACTAATATCAATATTATTATCTTGTCCAACCTATTCAGGTATGGAAACTGAATCCCAGAGAGATTAAAGTGAACAATTTATGCTACTTTTGAACTCAGAAATGTGAGTCTTCCTGACTCAGGCCCAGCTTTCTGGGCTACCTGAGTACAAATCCTGACTGTCACTTACTCCCTGTAGTCCTTGGTCAAATTACTCAGAATCCCATTTTCTTCTTCCATTCAATAAGGAAAATGGTCTAGATAACCTATAAAATTCTTTCTAGCTCTATATCTTTGATCCAGTAATCTTATGATCACTTAGAGATACTGTAGAGAGGATTCATGCATTGGGTAGGGGGTCCACTCCAACTGTAAAGTTCTATTATTCTGTGACTAATACTTTAGATGAGAATAATGTTGAGAATTACTTTTTTAAAAGAATTAGGATGACAGCAATGTACAGGTAGGTTGAAAGAAGGGAGAAACTGGATTGTGAAGATTAGTGAGGAGGTTGGTACAAATTGACTACATGAGATGTAGAGTTTTCCTGGCAAAGATGCTAGTTTGCTATTTCTCCATTTCACTTTATAGATGAGGAAACTGAGGCAAAGAGGATTTAGTGACTTGCCCAGGATCATACAGCTAGTTAGTGTTTGAGGCCAGTCATCAAACTCAGATCTTTCAGACTCCAGGCCCACTGGATCACCAAGCTGCTCTAGTCTGTTTTGTTGACAGGTGTGAGTTCAGATGAGTGTTATAGAAAGAACACTGAATTTGAAATCAGGAATCCTAATGAAATTGAATCTTAGCAATGCAATTTCATACCTTTAGGGTTTATAGTATGGACTCATTAGGCATGGTGAATATTTTTGTCTACTTGTGTGACCTAGGATTCAGTTTTCCTACCTGAGTAGGTTGGACAATAATAATATTGATGTTATTGTTATAACTAACATCTATATACAGCTTTAAGATTTCATACTTTGCATAACATGCCTCATAAAAACTCAGGAAGAATACCTTCATTTATTTATTTATTTATTTTAGATTTTTCAAGGCAATGGGGTTAAGGGCTTGCCCAAGGCCACACGGCTAGATAATCACTAAGTGTCTGAGGTCAGATTTGAACCCAGGTATTCCTGACTACAAGGCCAGTGCTCTATCCACTACACCACCTAGCTGCCCCTACCTTTATTTATTATCCCCATTATAAAAAGGAGGAAACTGGATCAGACAGAGGTTAAGTGACTTGCCTAGAGTCACAGAGTAGGTAATGTCGGAGGACAGATTTGAACTCTGGTCTTTCTGATTCCATGTACAGTGAGTGCTCTCTCCACCTCTCTACTATTTTACTTAGAAGTCACAAAATATTCTCTTAGGTGATGGGTTCATAAGACTTGGCCAAAGTCATACAGAGAGTTGGGAAAAGAGCTCATATTTAAACTACATTATTCTAAGGCTGAATTCATTGACTGTTCTACTACATCATACCACCAAGTTCTTCCAGTTCTAATATTCTAGGATTCTACTATTTTATTCTGTGTAGGCCAAAGGCCTGAGATCACTAAAATCACTCACATGTGCTGGCTACATCTTAATATCATTGAAGAGCAGGCTGAGCTACCCAGGGGCTGTTTGGTTACCGCCAACAAGATGCAGCTCTAGGTGCTTGGTCAATCTGGTTGGGCAGAGGGAGCATAGGGACACCCCAAATTAAGAGGGGTAGAGAATTTCAAAGCAGTAATTGAATGCAATAGGAGGTGGGGTACTTTGGGTACTCCCATTATATGGTAGCTGGCTTAGGGATCCCTGGAGTCTATCATGAAGCAAAGGGGCTTCAAAAAAGTTAGAGGGAAGAATATTTCTCCTTTTGACCTCCTCAGGCAGAGAAAGAAGCCCTGGAGCATGACCCAGAAAAGGAAAATGCTAGAGAGTTCTGACCCCAGACCTTTAACTGGAGCTCAGTACTCTCCCCAGAGGATGGGCTTCCCAAGCATCCACATCTTCTGCCTCTGGTGGGCTTTCCAGTGCCCATCTATCTTGTCTGAGGGGAATGGCCCCCTGCTCATGATTCAGACTGAAATAGAGGCCTGCTTTGCATGGCTGCCCAGATGATATTTCAGTTCTTGTTTCTGTGAAGAGGTTCTTTCAGAGGTATAACTCAAAATGTCAGCTTCCGGTTTGGTATTCCCCATATTGCCCCCCTCCCATCCCGTGGAGGGGACATTCATGGTGGGGAATCACAAAAGTGAAACTTAAAGTTCCCACACTTGAGGGGGAACTTGTCTAGACACCAGAAATAGCTGGCTGGTATCGTTAATAAGGATGGGAGCATCCACTTTTCACACAGGGAAACCTTTGACTGGCAAGAATGCAGAGGTCATTTATGACATTTACTATCTTTGGGATCAGGATGGGGGGAGGAAGTAGTTGTTAATCTTCTTAAAACTATCTAGAGGGATATCATACTGCTTCCCACAGTCACCTGACTCAAACACTCACTGTTTTGAATGGTTGGGACATCCTTCTTTATGTCTAACTTAAGCACCCTTCCTCCCCAAAATACACACACTATACACAAAATACACACAATAGAGAACTCTATTCATCATCTCTATGTTCATTTCAAGAGTGGCAGAGTGGATAGAGAGTAGGCTTTCTCAAACGAGGGCCACAGAACCTTTCACTGCCCCAGGCAACTCTGACTGAAATCTGCATTGAAGTTACTTCACTAGGAGTTCCCGGTATGGGTGCAACCACAAATCCAGTAAAACAAAACAAAACCTCTATGAAGCAACTCCTTTGTGAGAAGCTTTCTGCTAGGTAAGGGTACACAAAGACAAAAACAAAAACAAAAGTAATCTCTGCCCCACAAGAACCCTTTATTCAATAGGAAGATGAAATGGAGAAAGAATACAAAAAAACCAACAGAGTAATGAGGGGGACGTGTGTTGCAGCTCCCCTCTATCAAAAGCAGAGCACTTCATAACTGACTTGCTTTAATGATAAATTCATCCTCTAAAAGGTACTGGAACCAATAAGAGATTCTATTTTGAATCTGAATCTAACAGGGAGGGATTAGAAATGATAGAAACTTTAGAGGGAAATGTCCATTCCTCTTAGAGTTTGTGAAAGCAGATTGCAAAGCATTCAGTGGAAGACAGGTATCATCCTGGACTAAAGTTCTGCAAGGGAAATAATCAAAAAGGTTGAGAAACTGAGGAAAGAAACTCCAAAGACAAAGAGGGAAATAATTTTGATGAGAAGAACCAAGATTTGCCTTAAGAGACCAACGAGGTGGGGAGTGGGGCAGCTAGGTAGCACAGTGGATAGAGGGCCAGCTAAGGAGTCAGGAGGACCTGAGTTCAACTATGTCCTCAGATTGCTTAGCTTGGGCAAGTCACTTAACCCTATTGACTTAAGTAAATAAAATTTTTAAAAAAGAGAGAGACCAATGTGGGTACATAGAGAACTCAACAACCAGCTTAGATTACTTAAAAGATATGTATGGAAGAAGGAAACAAGGATTAGAAACAGAGGATAAGGAAAAAAGTGTAGTACCATTTTAGGGACAGTGTTTTTTGTTGCTCAGTCATATCTGGCTCTCTGTGACCCCATTTGGGGTATTCTTGTTGGAATGATTTGCCATTCCTTCTCTAACTCATTTTACATATGAGGAAACAGACAAGTAGGGTTAATTAAGTGACTTGCCCAAAGTCATATTGTAGCAAAGTGTCAGAGACTGGATTTAAACTAGTGAAGATGTCTTACTATATCACCTAGCTGCCCTAAAGAAAGCATTAGGCATTGAAGTTCTTGAGGAAAGTTCAGGTCAATAAAAAAAGGTTGGGGTCTGACATTTTTTTTTAGCTTTCTCTTGGAATTCTTACCCTTCTTCAAGACTCAAATGAAGTATCACCTGTATAAATCCTTTCTTGATCCCCTTCCCCCATTCTGACACCATTTTATTTGTTTGGTTTTTATAGCCTTAGCACCTAACACAATGCTTCATGATCTAGATTGGTGCTTTAGCTGTAGTGGAAACTCCTAGTAGGGAAACAACCTCTACCAATACATATTAACAACTGATCTGTCTTAGATTTGCCCAGAACACTGAGGGCTTAGGTATTTTGTTCAAGGTCATAGAACCCATCTGTTAGAAATAAGTTTTTCTGACTCCAAGGCTAGCTCTCTCTTTACTCCACACTATCTATAGGATTCCTTACACATACATGATAGAATTTATCAGTTTTGTTGAATAGATTGGACAAGTTATTTCTCTCTGGACTTCAGTTTTTCCATCTGTAAGATCCCTGAAGTTGTTTTATAGTCTCTCCTTTTCTCTTTCTCCACTCTTTTCCTTGAACAATTTCATCCATTTCCATGGCTTTAATTATCACCCCATTGCAGATAACTCCCCAAATCAGAGCCCTGATCACTCTCCTTAAGCTTTAGTTTTCCATCTCCACTTGCACACTAGATATCTCTACCTGGGTATTCCATAGGCATTTCAAATTTAACAAGTCCCAAATTAAATTCAATATTTCATTCACTAAACATTACACACCCCACTTCCTTATTTCTCCTGATTGCAACACCATCCTTCCAGTCAGCCAGGTTTGAAACATCAGAGTCATCCTTAACTCTTACCTCTTCCTCATTCCCCACAAACTTCTGCCCTGTCCTGTGAATTCTACCTTCAGAATATCTCTTATCTTTCTCCTTATCTCTACATACACAGTCAACCACCCTAGTACAGTCCTTCATTACATCTGGACTGTTGTAATAGTCTTCCTTCCCCCAATTTCTTCCTTCTTTCATTCAAACCCTTTTTATGCATTACCTTTTTAGATGCTCTGGTCTAACACCACTGGACCCTTAAGCTATTTCCTTATCTCTTATCCTGTAGAATTTCATCTCCATGAAATCACACAGGTCACCCTCCAACCTGGAATGTACTCCTTCCAAATCTTTGCCTATTAAAAATACTTTTCAATTTGCATGAACAACTAAATGAGTAGGACTAGAAGAACAATTTATACAATGGCAAAAATACTCTAAAGACAAACCACTAACTTTGAAGACTCTAAGATCTCTGATGAGTACAATGACCAGCCATAATACCAGAAGAAAAATGATAAAGGATGCTACCCATCATCTGACAGAGAAGGGTTCAGGGGGAAGAATGAGAGAATCCAGTGTTTTCCCTTTTGGTGCTAGATAAAATTAAACCATAAAATAAGGAAGAAAGAAGTTAAGGAGATGAATAGAATCTTAGAAAAGTTAGATGTGATGATTCTGGAATAGATTCTGGAAAAAATGAATGGGAATAGAAAGAGTATAGCATTTTCTCAACTGCTTATGGCACCTTCACAGAAATTGACATAAAAACTTCACAAACAAATGCAAGAAAGAAAAAATATTAAATGTATCCCTTTTAGGCCATATAACTATAAAATTATATTTAATAAAGTGCTGTGGAAATGCAAATTAAAATTAATTGTAGACTAATTAAATCCTAAAGAATGAGAGGGTCAAAGAATAAATCATAGAAATAATGATTACATTAAAAAGAATGATAACAGTCATATGACATCAAAATTTGAGATATAAATCCCAGTTTAGGAGGAAAATTATATATCTATCTACTTATTTATTTTTTAGGTTTTTGCAAGGCAATGGGGTTAAGTGGCTTGCCCAAGGTCACACAGCTAGGTAATTATTAAGTGTCTGAGGCCGGATTTGAACTCAGGTACTCCTGGCTCCAGGGCCAGGGCTCTATCCACTGCACCACCTAGCCACCCAAAATTATATATCTAAAAGCACATTTCAATAAAAGAGAGAAAGAGCAAAACAGTGAATTGGACATGCAACTTTGAAAAAAAAAACTAGAAAAAGAACAAATTTGAAATTTCCAATTATATATCAAAATGAAAAAAAAAGATTTATAAAACTCAAAATAAAAAATACTTTAATAGGAGTTGGTTTTATGAAAAAAACAATAAAATAGATGAACCACTGATTAATTAGATTTTTTTAAAAAGAAGAGGTATGTCCAATGTGAAAATTTGTTTTGCTTGATTATGCATATTAGATACAAGAGTTTTTCTTTTTTTAAACAGGGAGCTGGAGAGAGACAAAAGAAAATAATTTATTTCTTAGTTCACATACTGCCTCTTCCATGCAGCCCTTCCTGATCAACCTAAATAAAAATGTTCTCTCTTCTCAATTTTTAAATAACATTTAGAATCTCTCCTTTGCCCTTATTATTGTCTGTCTAAATTATGCTTATTTGTGTGAGCTCTTAGAGGGCAGGAGCTACTTTTCATCTTTGTAGTTTCAGAACCTAGACAATTTCACTGGTTGTAGGATTATAGATTTAGATCTGGAAGGGATCTTTAGAGGTAGATTATTTAGCTAGGCAGCTAGGCACTACAATGGAGAAAACAATGGACTTGGAATCAGGAAGTCCTGTGTTCAAATTTGACCTTAGACACACAGAATGTAGTTAGTTGGCACTGTAAATAGAGCACTGGATATGGGATCAGAAAAATGAGTTCAAGTGTGACCTTATGTACTTTATTAACTGTATGACCATAGGCAAGTCACTGTGTCTCAGTTTCTCATTGTAAAATAGGGATAATAATAGAACCTCCCTCCCAATATTGTTATGAAAATAAAATGAGACAATATTTATATTTTGAAAATCTTAAAACTAAAAATTATAAAAATACTAGTTCTCTTCATTCTTTAGATAAGGAAAGTAAGGCCAACAGAGATTAAATGACTTGCCCGAGGTTACATAGGTAGTCAGTAGCAATAACTACATTTTCCACTGATATTAGGGGTCAAAATTTGGTCCGCTGTGATTAGATCTCTGACACTTACCTAAAAAATCATTTCTATTCATCTTAGTAACTGAGAAAACAGATTTAAAAAAAGACAAAAACTAAACTATATTTGAGTTTATATATATATATATATATATATATATAAGTTTAACATAGATTCCAAAATCTACTTACTCATCTGATCAGGTATATTTACCAAGAAGTAAAAGGTGGAATTATTTCAAGAAATTGTGATTTAATTTTATTATAATTATTATATTTCTATAAAAATAGTCCCTGGAATTTAATATTATTGAATTGATAACTAATGTATTGGTTTAGAAAATCAGAATTAAAAATTACCTTGAAAAGCTACAATGTTTGACTAAAACTAATAAGATGAATTGTAAAATTGTGCTAATGTCTTACATTTAGGTTGAAAAATAATCATACAAGATCATTCAATAGAATCAACCCAATAACAAATATTATTTGAAATCAATGTAAAAAAGACCTAGGGGGAGTTACTTGACTATAAATTTCACACCAGTGAAATTATAGGTCCAGACCCATTCACCCCCCCCCAAAAAAAGAACTTAATGAGTCAATAGCAGGTGGGTAATTATAATGACTAAGCTTGGTCCTGAAAAAATACATCTCCCTTTCCTTCTTATAGAGGTTAGGGGGCTACAGACAGTGGGGTGTTAGTAAACAATAGTGGGGTGTTTAATAAGAGCTGGAGGTAAAGGGGGAACACAATTAAAAATTTAATTTACATTATTAACATTTTCTCCATCATTTTTCTAATCTAAGCAATCAGCAAAATAAATACCAAACTTCAATTTGAAGTATTTGAAGATTTTTCAAGGTATAAATGCTCACACTGAACATTCTTGTAAGCCAATTCCTGACTCCAGCACTCCCCTGTGGAACAATACTTGTAAGGAGAGGCATAATAATGTTGATTGATTTGCCGAACTACCTTTTTTCCTTTTTTTTTTTTTTTTAATCTTGGAGCAGTGGATAGAGCACCAGCCCTGGAGTCAGAGGATCTGAGTTCAAATGTGATCTCAGACACATAAAAATTACCTAGCTGTGTGACCTTGGGCAAGTCACTTAACCCCACTCCCTTGCATAACCAAAAAAAAAAATCTTAGTCATAAGGAATGGCTTGCTGAATAGGGGAGGGGAGAGGGATATATTTGGAAGCAAAATGATATAAAAATAAAAGCTATCAATAGAAATAAGATTTTTTAAAAGAATTATCATCAGAGGAGCAGCTAGGTGGCGCAGTGGATAAAGCACCAGCCCTGGAGTCAGGAGTACCTGGGTTCAAATCCAGTCTCAGACACTTAATAATTACCTAGCCGTGTGGCCTTGGGCAAGCCACTTAACCCCATTGCCTTGCAAAAAAAAAAATTATCATCAGAGCTATAAGTAGGAATTATAGCACCTGAGAGAAATTTAATTAAACTATTAAGGATAGGGAAAGATGGAGAATGGTACAAATTAGAATAATGTGTGACCACTTGTGAATGAGTGAGGTAGATTGGAGATAGAAGTCATGCCAGTTGATATGATTAAGTTAATGTGAAGCTAAATGAGGCAAAGTTTACAATAGAAGAGATGATGGGCTAGGTACTAAATATACTGGGAGGGAGGCAGAGTGACAAGCAATCATGATCTAGGCTACAGTGACCTTTCAGGAAGCAAAAGTGATTGTTGAAGGATGGGCCTGAATGGGAACAAGGAGTAT
The DNA here is from genome assembly GCF_037893015.1 of Macrotis lagotis. NCBI lineage: Eukaryota > Metazoa > Chordata > Mammalia > Peramelemorphia > Peramelidae > Macrotis > Macrotis lagotis. Next base: position 642,526,334 of record NC_133658.1, read on the forward strand.
TCAACTTCTCCTGGTCTTGTGTAAATGTCAGTAAGAGAGAGAACATTAGCCCTCTCTTGCAGAAGACTGTGGCTTCAGATGAAAGCTAGGTTTCTCTATGTACCATAAGAGAACAATCAGGCCTGCTATACCCAAAGACCTTTTCACCACACTACAGAAGACTCTCAGAAGGCACAGTGAGAAAGGAGGGGAGGGGAGCTCAGTGACTGAGCTAAGGGTGGATTAGCGGTAGTCTGGTGCCCAGTGGTGAAGCACTTTTGCCCTTGTCCTCCTCCAAGCAACTTCTGCTTGGGTCCCAGGTGAGCCTTTGTTCCCCAGCTGGTAATGTAAGGGAACACTCTACCTCTTTCCAGTGGGAAGGCACATTGGGGAATGGCACAATAGCTGTAGTGCTGCAGAGTTGGCAGTCCAGGCCTTTGAAGGAACAGGTTAGTAAGTTGGCTGGCACCATAAGTTGACTGCAGCAGAAAACAGGAATGCCCTTACCCCTTCCAAGGATGCTTACATATAGGAAATCATACTCCTATTCTCATTGTAGCTTCCCTCCTTTCTTCTCTTCCCTCTATACCCCCTGAAAAAAAATTCCTCTATTGCAGTGTATAAAAGAATTATAGGATTTAGGAGACCTTCTTTGAAATCAAACTCAAGCGTCAACCATGTCCTGCAGCTGCCAAAAAAAATTGGATACAACATTCAGTGGCAATAATGAGCTCTTTGAAATAAAAGTCCCAGAAAATCTTGCATTTATGGAAGGAATTCATTCATGCACTGAGCAGATAGTGACCTAGCAGAGTGCTGGGCCTAAGCCTAGATGGCATATTTGAAAAGGGACATTGTACAAGTAGGTGGTATCCAAAAGAAGGTGACTGAGATGGTGTAGAATCTGGAAGCCAAGTCACATGAGAACACTTGAAAGAACTGAGGATTCTTAGAATGGAAAATCTGGAGGCAGATTTCAGCTCAGTATAAGGATAAACTTCCTAACAACTAGAATGATTTAAAAATTAAACAGGACTCTTCTACACAGTGGTAAGTTCCCTATTACTGGGGATACCTGAGCAGAGACTTGCTGGCCTAATGGTCTGGAATATTGTAGTCATGCCTACATGGTGCTGGTGGGCTAGGCCTTCCAAAAGCCTTTTTATCACCAAGATCCTAAGACTTGGATTGAAGCAAAGACCTTCAGAGACCAACAGCTAAGACAATCAGCAGAACTAGTACCCAAGATCTCATTATGTCTAAGCCAGAATATGTGGTTAGAAAACTTGAGAAAAGGGAAATCTTAACCTTTAGTTAGAGACAGAAATATATATGACTAATATAATCTGTAGGCTAGATTAGTAGGCCAAAAATGAAGGTCTGGGTTTACAAGGACATTATTCAGTCTTGAAGGGAGAGATGGGAAGGGCTTTTCAATAATCTTATTCTTATTTTGACTTGATGCCTACCCACTTCCCCTACCCAAGGTTTCTCCTGGAATTTGGCTTGTGTCTTAGATCTTTACTAATAAAGAAAGATAACTCCAAGACAAGGGAAGCTAGGTGGCAAAGAGGATGGAAAGCAAAGCCTGAAGGTAGGAAGATGCATTTTCCTGAGTTCAACTCTGGACTCAGACACTAAGCTGAGTGACCCCAGGCAAGTCATTTTCTCTTCTTTGCCTCAGTCTCCTCATCTGTAGAATGAACTGGAGAAGGAAATGGCAAACCACTCCAGTATCTCTGCCAAGAAAGCTCCAAATGGGATCATAGCTAGACATGCTAGAAAAACAACTGAACACATACAACTCTAATGCAAGTACTCGTGCTAACAAATATAGGAGAGATTTTATTAACTTGACTTAAAACAAAATAAAACAAAAAAAATTATATATCAACCCCATAAATAGTCAAGATAACTTCTACTTCTTCTCCTTTTCCCATGAGCCTATACTCTTCTTAGGGACCTGAATAGTCCCTCCAGACTAATAAAGTTCCTTGAGATTGAAGCACCCCATGAGGAGAAAGTACTTGGGTAACAGGAGAACTGAAATCTTAGAGATTTCAGAATTTATGGAGAGCTGAATTTATTTCCCTGGATCTGAAAGACTTTTATAACTATGTTACAAGAGGTACTATTGGATGTGGGTTTCCTCTTCCAATCCATGCCTCTTTTTCTTGAGCTTCTTTGAATTTGGTTCCTCCAAGGAGAAGGAAACTTGTTAGCTACTCTTGTGGTTCTACTTCTGCTACTCAGGTGGGACCCAGGCTTCTGTTTCCTTATTTCCTTCTGTTTCCATCTAGGATCATGTGGTTCTATATAGTACAGGATTCCCTGGAGGGATACATGAGGGGGTCCTGTGCAAAGTCACCAGCCTCATTTTTTCCAAATCATCTGGGTCCAGTGCCCAGGCATAGATCAGGATAGATAACAGAGATGGGCCAGGATGCCGTGGAAGACCTTGATCATTTTTAAGATAAAAGTCTTTCCCAGTCTTAGTTTGGCTGAGACAATGCCCATTCAGTGATCAAGGTTCAGTAAGAATGAAGCAAAAAATGGTCTCATACCTAATTTAAAAAATCAGTCTGGGAAGGGAAGACCCTTAGGTAATAATACAGAAATAATTGTTATTTACATTTACTAAGCCTAGACAAGGACCAAATGAGGACCTATTTTAGGCCAATACATGAGAGCCAGAGCAATTTGCTTAAGGTAAGGTCCTTAAGAAAGAAATCTAGGGAGTAGCTAGGTGACTCAGTGAATAGAGCACCGGCCCTGGAGTCAGGAGTACCTGAGTTCAAATTTGACCTCAGATATTTAATAATTACCTAGCTCTGTGGCCTTGGGCAAGCCACTTAATCCCACTGCCTTGCAAAAAAAAAAAAAAAAAAAAGAAAGAAATCTAGCCCATAAAACCCAAGATATCTTACTAGGTTTCAGTGATCAAAATTTACATTCCAATACTTACTTATTCATGCACCACTTTGACCTCTCTCAGATTTCTGAGCCTGTTAGTGTCTTCCGCTCAAGGGGCTAAGGGAGGGAAGGAAAAGTACTGTTAACTAGGTCAAAGGCCCCCAGAGGAAGGCTCCAGATCATTTGGTGACAGCAGAGAAAGAAAGTGGTCAAAACCATCTTATAACATCTGTCCTTCCTGCTCAATCAGGTCTCTCTCTCTCTCTCTTTTAGGTTTTTGCAAGGCAAATGGGGGTTAAGTGGCTTGCCCAAGGCCACACAGCTAGGTAATTATTAAGTGTCTGAGACCGGATTTGAACCCAGGTACTCCTGACTCCAGGGCCTCTGCTTTATCCACTGCATCACCTAGCCGCCCCAATTTATTCAAGGGGCAATGGGATTAAGTGACTTGCCCAAGGTCACACAGCTAAGCAATCATTAAATGTCTGAAACTGGATTTGAACTCAGGTCCTCCTGACTCCCAGGCCAGTGCTCTATCCATTGTGCCACCTAGCTTTGCCCCATCAGGTCTCTTCTTAACATGGCTTTGCTTCCTTGACTCATTTTTCCAATCCTGCACAACTGGTTCCTGTGTCCTCTCACCCATTAAAGCTTATCTGAGATTTCTGAGGGGGTTCAAGATGGCCCATCAAATAGATCGATGATCTGAATTTAATTTCATTTTAATTTGACAAATATTTGAGGACTATAATGGGCATGCAAAGTGTGTGGAGGGCTGTGTTAGGTGTTGGTGAAATAAAGATTAGTAAGACCCTGAAATACAAAAATGAATAAAGTGTGTGTGTTCATTGACCTCAAGGAGTTTATGGTCTAACAGGGGAAATTAGAGGGACATTTTTTCACAGCTTATGCACACATAATGCAAAACAACTTGGAGACACTCCAGATATCTAAATGCTCTGACTGAGAGGCTACAGCAAAAGGGGGTGGAGGGGGACATCAAGAAAGGAATGCTAGTGCTGGAATTGGGAGAGTGGGCTCAAGCCTGGCTCTGTTTTACCATGGACAAGCCACTTAACTTCATGAGTCTTAGTTTCCTCATCTGTCAAGTGACAATAATATTTTACTATTTATCTCACAGGGTTTTATAATATTTTATATTCCTTTAAGTGCCATGAAATATGAGGCATCATCATAATCATTATTATTATTTCTGTTTGAGAATGCCCACCAAAGACCGTGGTGGTTGGCACCACAGCTTTTCATGTCTCTTATGGGACCAACTCAAAAAACAGCAGAGAAGGTCAGTCAACTGTTCCAAGATGCATAGACTATCCTTTTTTTTAAGAAAGATTTTATTTGAGTTTTACAATTTCCCCCCCATTCTTGCTTCCCTCCCCCCACCACGCCACAGAAGGCATTCTGTTAGTCTTTACATTGTTTCCATGGTATACATTGATCTCAGTTGATTGTGATGAGAAAGAAATCATATCCTTAAAGAAGAAACATAAAGTATAAGAGATAGCAAAATTACATAATAATAAGATAATTTTTTTTTTCTAAATTGAAGGTAATAGTCTTTGGTCTTTGTTCAAACTCCACAATTCTTTCTATGGATACAGATGGTATTCTGCATTGCAGAGAGCCCCAAATTGTCCCTGATTGTTGCACTGAAGGAATGAGCTGGTCCATCAAGGTTGATCATCACCCCCATGTTGCTGTTGGTTCTACTCATCTTACTCAGCATCAGTTCATGCAAATCCTCCCATGCTTCCCTGAATTCCCATCCTTCCTGGTTTCTAATAGAACAATAGTGTTCCATCACATACATATACCACAGCTTGTTAAGCCATTCCCCAACTGAAGGACATTCACTTAATTTCCAATTCTTTGCCACCACAAACAGGGCTGCTATGAATATTTTTGTACAAGTGATGTTTTTACCCTTTTTCATAATCTCTTCAGTGAAGTACCACCAGTAGTAGTATTGCTAGATCAAAGGGTATTCACATTTTTGTTGCCCTTTGGGCATAATTCCAAATTGCTCTCCAGAAAGGTTGGATGAGTTCACAACTTCACCATAAATCCTCAACATTACAATATATGACTAGCAAGATACAGCAGAAAGAGCTAGAAAGAGAAATCCCATTCAAAGTAACTTTAGACAATATAAAATACCTGGGAGTCTACCTGCCAAAAATTGTAAGCAAATTCATAAAAAGTCAAGAATTTCCAAGGGTTCAATTAAAAAAAGTGCAAAAGAAAGTGGTTAGCCTTACCAGATCTAAAATTAAATTATAAAGCATCAGTCATCAAAACTTCTGGTATTGGCTAAGAAATAAGAGTGGTGGACCAGTGGAACAGACTAAGTGCAACAGCAGGAAACAATTATAGTAATCTGCTGTTTGATAAACCCAAAGAGTCCAACTATTGGGATAAAAACTCTCTCTTTGATAAAAACTGTTGGGAAAACTGGAAGTTGGTATGGAAGAAACTTAGATTAGACCAACACCTCACACTCTATACCAAGATAAGATCAAAGCAGATACAGGATTTAGACATAAAAAACAATATTATAAGCAAACTAGAAGGTCAAGGAGTAGTTTACCTGTCAGATCTATGGAAAGGGGATCAGTTTATGACCAAGGAAGAGATGGAGAACATCATTAAAAACAAACTAGATAATTTTGATTACACAAAATTAAAAAGCTTTTGCACAAACAAATCCACTGTAACCAAGATCAAAAGAAATGTAGTAAATTGGGAAACAATTTTTACAACTAGCATTTCTGACAAAAGACTCATTTCTAAAACATACAGAAAACTGAGTCAAATTTTCAAAAAAAATAAGCCATTCCCCAATTTACAAATGGCCAAAGGATATGCAAAGGCAATTTACAGCTGAGGAAATCAAAGCGATCCATAGTCATATGAAAAATTGCTCTAAATCATTACTTATTAGAGAAATGCAAATTAAAGCATCTCTGAGGTACCACCTCACACCTCTCAGACTGGCCAATATGACCAGAAAGGACAATGATCAATGTTGGGGGAATCAATGATCAATGTGAGAAAATCTGGGATACTAATACATAGACTATCTTATAGGAGGGAATCCTGGAGTAATAAACAGTGAATAAATTGCAAGTACATAGTCTCATATTCTATCTGTAGAATGGAAGATGTCAATGATGTAATATATATTGCTATTATTGTGTTAACTTGTACTTCCCATGGGGGAAGAGGTGTCTACAGTGCTTTGAAATCTGGGTTGGGTAAGGGGTAGTTGGTAAGGCATTTTCAGAATAGAGAGTGATTAATCCTGATCTATTTTGTCAATTGCTTTACCAATAACTAGTTGTTTGACCTTGAGAAAGGGAGGTTTTTAGGGACCTTGGATGGAATCCTTCCAATTCACTTAGCTAAACTAAAGAACGTGGATCTTTGACAGAAAGGAGCACTTCCCATGGGGTTAGACGTGAGTTTTGATTTCTTTCTGATGGACATGCACTTTTCTGAGATTACAAGCCACTTAACTCCATTGACTTACAAAAAAAGTAAATGTTTTATTATTATAGTCATTGTTTTTATCATATTTATTACATTATTACATTTTATTAGTATAACTCATTGGTAATATCGATTACATTGTAGTCATAAAACAATATTAAATTCTATGTATGGCCCTTGACAAATTTTTGTTGAACAGTGCAATCCAGAAGAGCTAAAAGGTTGGCCATCCATGACTTAGAGGATCATGGATGAAATCAATGTAAAAGGGGACACAAAGAAGGATTGCTATCTACACAGAGATAGGTCAGTAAGCCTGTCAGACTAGTTTGCAAAACATGGCAGTTCTTTACTCTTCATTTAGTAAAGATAAAAACTATCAGATAACTGCTAAAGGTAGGCCTAGACACAGCCCAGGCCAACAGAGCTCAGAAATTTCTAGCTCATATTTTCCATCTCACAATTCCAGGACAACTCACCACAGTTAGTTTACTCTAGTGAAGAAACCCCAGATTCCCCAGAATATTTACCCTCTCCTGAAAGGTGCTACCTAGATTAACTGCCAGTCCAGGTTCTTCCCAAAATGAAAACTACTAGTCACTTTTGTGACTTTTAATTTTTATTTATCTAAGGCAATGGGGTCAAGTGACTTACTCAAGGTCACACAACAAGGAAATTATTAAATGTCTGAGACAGGATTTGAACTCAGGTCCTCCTGACTCCAGGGCTGGTGCTCTATCCACTGCATCACCTAGCTGCCCCTGGAATGATTTTTAAATGAACTCTTTTCCTTTTGCCCATGAAACCTAGCAATGCAGTCATTCAGAAGAGTCCCTAGTGGTCTTTTCCCTTGTTTTTTTCCTTTCAGCCTTGCTGGTTTTACCTCTCTTTCCATCTTTTCCTGTCCATATCTGACCTTTCTAATTGGAGGTTAGGGTCCTTGAATTCAGTGACACAATTGTGGAGTCAGATTTATTTGTGGGGTAAAGTTCTGTTTCCTTATGTCAACCCTTTGTTTTCCAGGTCTTTCCCCTGAAGTGGCCTTTGACCTAGAGTTGCATCTCTTCCCTCCCCACTGTCTAAACCTATCTGTCTCTTCTAGTTCTTACTTGCCTCTCAATAAAAATGACAATACCACCTAAATTAATTTGCTTATTCAGCACCATACCAATCAAATTAACAAGGAATTATTTTCTAGCATTAGGAAAAATGCAAACAAAATTCATCTTTGCCAGGTAATCAGTAGGTACATAAGTAATGTTAGCTTTTATTAATATATTACACGTGGGGGGGGCAGTGTACTTCCTCCCACCAGAAGAGAGCCATGAGCTCTTAGCCTCCTAGGAAAACCTGTGCCTGGGCTGCTTTGCCTATCTTTGTCCCCAAAGCTGCCTAGTATTTTACATTTCCCTGGCACCTAAGTGGAAGGGTAACTGGGAAGATGGTGGTGTTCTTCATAGTAACTGGGAAGATAGGAAGAGAGGAGTGTTTGGAGGGAAAAGTCATCAGTATTAATAAGCATGTGCTAGGCTCTGGGGAATACTGAGAAGGGCATAGACAGTTCCTTTCCTCGAGGAGCTCACAGTCTAAGGGAAGAAGTCAGAAGTGAGAATTTCACATTTGATTTCAGCTTGCAGAATGATGAGTTTCTGGAGATGACAAAGTCCAGAAAGCAACTGAATGGGAAATGATAATGAACGATTTTGGACATGTTGAATTTAAGATGTTGCTGTTATTCAGTTGTTTCGGATTCTTTGTGATCTTATTTTGAGTTTACTTGGCAAAGATATTGAAGTGGTTTGCCATTTCCTTCTCTAGCTCATTTTACAGATGAGTAAATTGAGGCAAGCAGGGTTAAGTGACTTGCTCAGGATCACACAGCTAATAAGGGTCTGAGATCATATTTGAACTCAAGAAGTAGAGTCTTCCTGACTCTAGACCCAGAATTCTATCTACTAGCTCTCTAAAAAAGACATCTAAGGCCATGGATTCTATTACTAGATTCTTTTTTAGATTTTGTCTCATGTGATTTTCTGAGCAAGCAATGTTTGTTCTTCTATATGAGATATGTATAGCCAATTTTTGTCATATCCCTTTAACTTAAAGAACTTTTGATTAGATTTTCTTCTTTTGATTTTCTGAGCATCTAGTATTTTTTCTTCTTATATATGGTAGATATGTATGGCCAGTTTTCTCTATCTACCTTACCTTTTGATTTAAAGAACTTTTGATTAGATTTTCAAGGTTTCAGATAAATATATTTTTTACCAGCCCTTATTAGGTAAACTCCAATCTTGCCCAAGAACCCATCACTCCTATATTTTAAACTGTGATTTAGAAATCCAAAACCTCTTCTAGGGCACTATCTTCTTATAATTAAATACTAACTTTCAAACCAAGTTTTTTTTTTACTATTATTTTGCTAGAAATCTGCCAAATATTGATTCATGAATGATGCAATTGGTAAACATTTATTTTAAAAAGTTCTCATGGCTTTATTTAATTATGGACTTGATGTGAACCAAAGGTATGATTCAGCAGCTAAAAAGCTTGATTCAACACAGTAGTTTTCTACAACTCTGTGTTTAATCCCTTTTTATTCAACATTTCTATCAAGGACTTAGATGATGATACAAAAGATATATCATTAAACTTTCAAATGACAAAAAATCTGGAGGAGTAGTTACTAGGACAGAAGACAGACTCATAACTCAAAATTATTTGACTGGCCTGATCCAATAACTTTTTAATTTGATTGATAGGTGATCTCATCAATGTGTACTCCTTCAGCTGATATAGTTCATGACCTAGTCATGTTTTCTTAACATGGAATATTCTTGGCTATGCCCTTCCATTATCTATCCAACAACAGTGGGGGATCTTTGAACAGATATCTCTGTGGTTGCATCTGTCAAGGCTCACCACTCTGGAAGCTCATCAGGTTGATTGGGGAACTCCCCTGACTAGCCCCTATGAATAATAATAGATGATATTTTTATAGCACTTTGAGGTTTGGGTCCTGTTTTATATATGTTATCTCCTTTGATCATGAATTCTTTACACCTCTTAGTCAATTTTGTGATTGTAGAAATGGGGTGGTTTATATAGCTTATCTGTAGGGTTCCCTTTCTATTTTCAAGTATAGCTTTTTTAAATGAGAACATAGAAGCAGCTAGGTGACTCCAAATATTGAGTTCTGTGCCTAGAATCAAGAAGATCTGAGTTCAAATCCAATCTAGGATAGCAGTTATGAGTTCTTGGGCAAGTCACTTCACCTCTGTTTGCCTCGTTTTCCTCATCTGCAAAATGGGGATAATAATAGCACCTACCTCCTAGGATTGTGGTGAGGATAAATAAGATGATAATTTTAAATGCAAAGTTCTTAACACAATGTTTTTTCAGTTGTGTCCAACTCTCCATTGGGGTGTTCTTGACAAAGATACTGGAGTGACTTACCCTTTCCTTCTCTAACCTGACTCACCATATAAATGTTGGCTATTCTTAGAACAGAGCGTCTAGGTGGCGCAATAGATAGAGTCTGGACTAGACTCAGGAAGATTCATCTTCTGAATTCAAATCTGGCCTCAGAAACTTACCAGATATGTGACCCTGGGCAAATCACTTAATCTTCTTTGCCTCAGTTTCTTCATCTGTAATATCAGCTGGAGAAGGCCTTGACCAACCACACTAGTACCTTTGCCACTCCTAGATGGGTTTTATGTATAAAGAACTAGATGCAACCAAAAATGATAAAACAACAATTATTAAAAGTTTGAGAACATTCTGGGATTAGTAGTTCAGAGGGACAAAACCTTCCCTCTCAGTCCTAAGACTAATTTGGGGCTATCCAGATGTTTGAACCAGAAAACCAACTTGAATCATGCCTAGGCTTCCTTAAAGGTACAGCTAGAGTCCCCCTTCTGATTCAAAAATTCAAATAGCCCCTGTCTGATCTTGAGCTGAAAGGGAATGCTTGCACCACAGAACCACAAATCTCAGGATTCAAGTTATATATAATTACACATGGATGATTTTCATTAATATTTTATAGAGATAAGAAAGTAGCCATATTAGCCAATTGCTATAGTTTCTTTTCAGTCGCTTTTTTTTCTTTATACATAGTTGCAGCAAGTTCTACCAGTTGGAAAGATTTTGTTGATGGTCCTGGTAACCAGCTATATCTGCCACCTGAGGACTTAGTATAGCTAAGCAGAGAGGTCCATCATGAACAGGTTGAACATATGGTAATGAGTTTTTTTGGCCATGGAATAACCTATGAAATATACTAAAAACAAAATGACCCTCAACCTTGCATAGTTCTCTGGAGTGATGGTAGTGAAATCATAGAAAGTGGACCAATAAACCTTGGGATCACTGTTTTAAAACTTTATCTATACACATTTAACTTTAAAAGTGAGATTTTCATACAAAGATTGAGTTGATACACTATTGTTTGCACTATTGATACACTATGGATCACATTCTTATTGACTATCTCCCTATCAACAAACAAAATTGCATAAATAAATTGTAGCCATGTGTAAGGTTCTAGTCAGAGATTACTGAACAGTTTTTTCACCCACCCAAGGGTTTAAGGAACCATCCCTTAATAAGACACTTGGTGATCTTACCTTGTGCTCCTCGTGGTAAACATGGACAAAGGGCTCCTCATGAAGGCAGTTACAGGTTCTGTTATAGCAGCCACTGCACAGGATGCAGAAAGATGTTCCATGAAGACCTTGAGAAGATCCTCCAAACAAAATCAAATAAATATTGATGTTTGGTAACTTCGATGAGGTGAGCAGGGGGAGAGGAAGAGGAGGAAGGGGGGAAATGGGCACCCAAATGTGGTACAGATTGGGAGATGAAAGAGGCTAAAAGGTTTTTAAGGCATTCAGAAACTTCATGTCTGTGATTCAAGAATCCTTTCTTTAAAAAGAAAATTGAGAGGTAATAGATATGACAAGCCCTAAAAATGACCCAGAAATTGATCATATCTTATCTGAGTAGAAACAAGTAGCGACCCATGTGGAAATTATTTCACAGTCCACTATTTTTTTGCACTCAGATCAGCTGATTAGAGAAAAGGTCAAAATTAACATCAAATAGGAAAAAATGAAAGGGAGATAAAGAAATATTGAAGGGCATTTTTCTTTTAAGAAAGCTTTTATTTATTTTGAATTTTACAATTTTCCCCCCAATCTTGATTCTCTCCCCCTACCCCCCCCCCCCCACAGAAGGTAGTCTGTTAGTCTTTACATTTTTTCCATGGTATACATTGATCTAAGTTGAATGCGATGAGAGAGAAATAATATCCTTAAGGAAGAAACATAAAGTATAAGAGATAGCATAATGACATAATAAGATAAATTTTTTTTTAATTAAAGGCAATAGTCTTTGGTCTTTGTTTAGACTCCACAATGCTTTTCTTGGATTCAGATAGTCTTCTCCAATGCAGATACCCTAAAATTGTCCCTGATTGTTATACTGATGGAATGATTAAGTCCATTAAGGTTGACCATTGCCCCATGTTGCTGTTAGGGTATACAATATTCTTCTGGTTCTGCTCATCTCACTGAGCATCAGTTCATGCAAATCCTTCCAGGTTTCCCTGAATTCCCATCCCTCCTGGTTTCTAATAGAACAATAGTGTTCCATGACATACATATACCACAGTTTGTTAAGCCATTCCCCAATTGAAGAACATTCACTTAATTTCCAATTCTTTGCCACCATAAACAGGGGTGTTGTGAATATTTTTGTACAAGTGATATTTTTACCCTTTTTCATAATCTCTTCAGGGTATAGACCCAGTAGTGGTATTGCTGGATCAAAGGGTATGCACATTTTTGTTGCCCTTTGGGCATAATTCCAAACTGCTCTCCAGAAAGGTTGGATGAGTTCACAGCTCCACCAACAATGTATTTGTGTCCCAGATTTCCCACATCCTTTCCAAAATTGATCATTACCCTTTCTGGTCATATTGGCCAGTCTGAGAGGTGTGAGGTGGTACCTCAGAGATACTTTAATTTGCATTTCTCTAATAATTAGTGACTTAGAGCAATTTTTCATATGACTATGGATCGCTTTGAATTCCTCAGCTGTAAATTGCCTTTGCATATCCTTTGACCATTTGTCACTTGGGGAATGACTTGTCTTTTTAAAATTTTGACTCAGTTCTCTGTATATTTTAGAATTGAGTCCTTTGTCAGAAATACTAGTAGTAAAAATTGTTTCCCAATTTACTACATTTCTTTTGATCTTGGTTACAGTGGTTTTGTTTGTACAAAAGCCTTTTAATTTAATGTAATCAAAACTGTCTAGTTTATTTTTAATGATGTTCTCCATCTCTTCCTTGGTCATAAACTGCTTCCCTTTCCATAGATCTAACAGGTAAGCTATTCTTTGATCTCCTACTTTGCTTATAATATTATGTTTATGTCCAAATTCTGTAACCATTTTGGTATAGGGTGAGGTGATTGGTCTAATCTAAGTTTCTGCCACACTAATTTCCAATTTTCCCAACAATTTCTATTGAAGAGAGAGTTTTTATCCCAATAGCTGGACTCTTTGGGTTTATCAAACAGCAGATTACTATAAACAATTCCTGCTATTGCACCAAATCTATTCCACTGATCCATCACTCTTTCTTAGCCAATACCAGTTTTGATAACTGATGCTTTATAATATAATTTTAGATCTGGTAGGGTGCATTATAATAGTTTTAATAGATCTGACCAATCTAGACAAGTTCTTGATCTGGGAAATGAATAAAAATAAAGATATTTAGTCTGATCATCAGCATTTCTGAGAAAAATTTAATTTATATAAAACAGTTGACAAAAGGAAGAGGACAAACAAAACCAAAAACTGCCTCAGCTAGCAAACACTTTGCTTTCTCCTAGTTCAAGAGATATGGAAGCTTAGAATAACCACAAATAAAAAAAAAAAAACATGGTGGAGGAGGATGACTGAAGGTTAGGAGCAGCACTATCTTATAAAACAGTAAAAAAGTGCGAAAAGGAAAATGAAACAACAGCAAAACAATTAAGCTAAATCACCTGATGATTCGAGTCCCTTCCCTTCTATTACCTTTTACATCCTGTACATCCTATCCTGTATATAGCTTTCTTTCTGTATATTTTTTTGCATGTTTCCTCCCCTTTCAGATGGTAAGCTCCTTGAATGAAGGAACTATCTTTTGCCTTTCTTTGTATCCCCAACACTTAGCATAGTAACTGGTAACATAGTAGGTGCTTAATAAATATTTATTGATTGATGAAACTAGAAATGCAAAAAATAGATGCTAGAACAGATTTGTTATGTTTCCAAGGTGATTTGTTTTGATCATATTGATAGTATAAACACCACATTTATATTCTACAATCAAAATAAGCAATATATTATTTGAGGAAGTGGAAACAGCAGTGCTGAAAATGAAGTCAGGAGGCAGCTGGACCTGATCAAAAACTTACAGAGAAAAAATCTAGGTGAAGGTGACACAATTTTAAAAACATGCAGCTGTTGGTGGTTTTTTAAAAGCTATATCAAAGAACAGAAAATTCCAGAAGAATAGAAAAGATCACAAAATCAATAATGAATAAAATGAAATTGAAAATGCATTAGAGTAACATTCTGCATTTGTTTTTAAAAATCAGCTGCAGAAATGCAGGTGTAGAGAGTACTGGTATGGCAGCAAGAAGTTCATGTGAAAAAGGTTTGGTGGTGTTTTGAGATCACAAATTTAATAAGACAACAATATGATGCAGCAGCTAAATTCTTTTCAAAATAAATAAATAATTTATTTCTTTTTAACAGTCATTTAAACATTTTTTATATTTCCAAATTCTCTCCTTCCCTCCTGATAATCCCACTTCTATTGAGAGGAAATGAAATATGATAGCACTACATGTGAAATCATATAAAATATCTTTCCATATTAACCATGTTCCAAGAAAAAGGCAAGAAAAGGAAAGAAGGTGAAGAACATACTTCAATCTGAACTTAGACTTCATCAGGTCTCTCTTTGGACAGGTGTTTGTCATTATGAGCTTCTCAAAACTATCTTTGATCATTGCACTGATCAGAGTAGTTAAGTCTTTCATAGTTAATCACCATCAAAATCTTACAGTTACTGTGTACGGTGTTCTGCTTCTGCTCACTTCATTTTGCATCAGTTCATGTAAGTCCTCCAAGGATTTTCTGAAACCATCCCTCTCATCATTTCTTATAGCACAATATATTGCCACACAATCATATACCATAACTTGTTCAGCCATTCCCTAACTGATGGGCATTCCTTCAATGTCTCATTCTTTGTCACCACAAAGAGATGAAACTGCAAAATTAATAAGCAAATATACACATATGAACACAAATGCAATCTTTATTGGTCTAAAAGCAAAAGTATCCAGGTCTTAGGAAATAATCCATACTGGTCATTCATCTTGTTCTGGTTAGATTATGTCAGCAATTCTATGTTCACATTTTAAGAACAACAGTGACAGGTTAGAGTCCCAAATGGAACAAGCAATATGATGAATGACTTATAAAATATCTCACATTAGGTCCAGGTAAAGGAATTGCTGAAATTTAGCTTGCAACTGGGGAAATTTATAGTTGCACATATAGTTGTCTTCAAAGGAAAAAGGAATAGATTGTTGCTACTTCTCTTGTTTCCAGAAGGCAAAACCCAAGTCCAAGGCTCAGAGGGCGGTAGATAAATGCACCCCCCCCCTTTTAAAAAATTACTATGATTGACCATCAATAAAATGTGTTTCTGAGAAAGTAGAACAGGCTGCACATGAACTTGTATGCCCCAAGGGAGACCTGAGGCATTGCACTCATGTATGCAGCCCAGATCAGCTCATGTCCATAGGTCCATAGAAAGAAGGGCTGTCACTTTACTGTAGAATAACAAGGCAACTTAGTTTACAAATTTGCCTACTAGGTGACACTTTCCTCGAGCCCACAGACCACTGTGGACTTAACAACTTCACCAAAGAATCCCTCTATGTACCTAATGAACCCTATTGCAAATGGCCTGGCAGAAAAGAATCCTTCACTGAACCAAGTTCTAAATGAATCTAAAATCTGACATAAATTTATTTCTTGGGATTGCAAAAACAAGGCAGATTGTAGTTTTAGAATTCCTATTCTGATGGTTAGGAAATTTTCTTAGTCTTAACCCTCTAAGTTAATGTGCTATAGTTGTCTTTATGTTTTGTTTTGTTTGTTTTAGGTTTTTGCAAGGCAATGGGGTTAAGTGGCTTGCCCAAGGCCACACAGCTAGGTAATTACTAAGTGTCTGAGGTCATATTTGAACTCAGGTCCTCCTGACTCCAGGGCAGGTGCTCTATCCACTGTACCACCTAGCCACCCCTTGTCTTTCTGTTTTTAAACTTGATGTTGATCTGATTATTTTTTAAATTTTAATCAATTTTTTATTTTACAAAATTAAAAACATAATTATGTGCACAGTAAAACATAAAAAAGAGGAGTCATAATATAAAACAATGAATTTTGATTTCAAGAAAACATATAATAAATATTCTACATTGTATTCAAAATTGCCCATCTTTTCTTTGCTTCCTTGTAGGTTTTCTTCCGTTTTCTGCTGTGACCTTCTTGTTTATTTTTTTACCTCACACTTTCTCCCAGGACAGCTATAATTAAAAATGGAGATATATATATATATATATATATATATATATATATATATATATTCATAGACATATCTATACATTCTTTTGCTTTGTTATCAAAGAAGACCAAAATGACATCACTATGTTTGAGACAAATTACATTGTATCCGACTGTGACTGATTAGACCAATATGAGCTCAGAATGCTCTACAACAGGTTGTGCACAAATAGTCCATGTGAACACCTGGGGTGGGTACTCTAAACTTGCATATATCATGTTTCTTTAGAGATGCTGCTTCAATTCTGCCTCCCTTATAGAGCACAGCACCCTCACTGATGATGCCACACCATGCTGGGTGGTCCTGTGCAATCTGTACATGTTGTACAATCAGTTCTAAATCAATAGGCTGATCTTTCACCTGGAAGTCGGTCACCTCCCTGAGAGCCAGGGTGGCTTTAGAAAGGATCAAGGAACAGTCAATATGGTGTTTGCTGACCAACAACTCCAGGAAAAAATGTCAGGAATAGAACAGAGATCTGTGTAAAATATTTGTAGATCTAACCAAGGCCTTTGATACTTTCAGACATAAGGACTTATGGAAAATTATGTCAAAAGTTGGTTGCCTGGAGAAGTTCATCAGTACTGTACATCAGTTTCAAGAGGGCATACATGACTGGGTTCTGGAGAATGAATGATGCTCTTGAGATTTCCCCAGTCACCAATGGAGTGAAACAAAGATATGTCTTTTTTTTTTTAAGGTTTTTGCAAGGTAATGAGGTTAAGTGGCTTGCCCAAAGCCACACAGGTATGTAATTATTAAGTGTCTGAGGCCAGATTTGCACTCAGGTACTCTTGACTACAGGGCCAGGGCTCTATCCACTGCGCCACCTAGCTGCCTCCCACTGTGCCACCTAGCCGCCCAAAGGATATGTCTTTTCTTCCATACTTTTTAGCATGATGTTTTCAATCATTTTATCAAATGCCTTCACTGAGGATGAACATGGTCTCAAGGTACTGTACTGATGGCAAATTCCTCAACTTGAAAAGGCTACAAGCCAAGACCAAAGAGGAGGGACTGTTGGTGCATGATCTTCTATTTGCAGATGTTTGTCACTCAATGCAGCCTCTGAAGCTCAGACAAAACAAAGTATGGATCGATTCTCTGCTGCTTTCTTCTGTTTTCTTTGTCTAATTTTGGTCTAATAACAATTAACACCAAGAAAACACAGGTGTTCCATCAGCCAGCACCACACCATCTGTATGTGGAACCATTGATTACAGCAAATGGAGAAGTTTTGTGGACAAGTTCATTTACCTTGGCAGTGTCCTTTCCAAGGAGGTGCACATTGACAATGAAGTTTGACACTCGAATTGCCAAAGCTAGCTCAGTATTTGGCAGACTCCAAAAGAAAGTGTGGGAAGGAGACGTATTGGACTGACAACCAAACTGAAGGTCTATAGAGCCTTTGTGCTGATCTCATTACTATATTCCTGTGAAATCTGGACAGTCTACCAGCGCCATGTCAGGAAACTGAATCATCTCCATTTAAATTATTTTGGTGGGGCAGCTAGATGGCACAGCCGATAGAGCACCGGCCCTGGAGTCAGGAGGACCTGGGTTCAAATACAGCCTCAGACATTTAATAATTGCCTAGCTGTGTGACCTTGGGCAAGTCACTTAACCCCATTGCCTTAAATAAATTTTATTTTATTTTATTTTATTTTTAGGTTTTTGCAAGGCAAATGGAGTTAAGTGGCTTGCCCAAGGCCACACAGATAGGTAATTATTAAGTATCTGAGACCGAATTTGAACCCAGGTACTCCTGACTCCAGGGCTGGTGCTTTATTCACTGTACCATCTAGCCGCCCCCCCCAAATAAATTTTTAAAAATTGTCTTAGGAAGATTCTGAAGATCACCTGGCAGAAGATACCAGCCATTGAGGTCCTATCTCAAGTTAAACTGCCAAATATTCCAACATTACTAAAAAGGGTGCAACTGTGATGGGCTGGACATGGTATGACAGATGTATGCTGCCAAAAAAACTATTTTATGGAGAACTCACATAGGGCAAGCACTCACAAGGGGGTCAGAAGCAGCAATACCGAGACATCCTCAAGGTCTCATTGAAAAACTATATATACATACACCCATTTATGTATACACACACACACACACACACACACACACACACATACATACATATATATATATATATATATATACACACACACATACATATTTGGTTTGCATGTTTCTCTCATTTTTATAACATTCCCTGAAAGCAACAACCCTCATTCTTCTACTCTACTTCTACTTTGCCTTTCTATTCCTTAATCAACTGCCCTTCAAAGAATCCTTCCCTTCTATAGCCCCCTCCTTATAAAAGCCTCATCCTTCTATATACCCTTTTATCCTCTTCCCTTACCCTCTAACTCATTGTCCTTCCTATCCCCTTCTCTTATTTCTTTCTGAATTTAGGAGACTTTTATAGCTATGTAAATATTTGTATATAAAATACAATACATATATATGTGTGTGTGTGTGTATGGAGAGAGAGAGAGAGAGAGAATTCTTTCTTTAACCCATTGCCAGTGAGAGGTTTCCAGAACTACCAGAACTACCACATCTCCTGTTCCATCTAATTCTTCTCACACTTCATTTGTATAAAATGGTAATTCTTTTTTTTAATCTTTTCCTAGACCATTTTGCTTTTAAGAATCCCATCCTAAAACTAAAAAAAAAAAAAAAAAAAAGGGGGAGGCAGCTAGGTGGGATTATGGATAGAGCACCAGCCCTGGAATCAGGAGGATCTCACTTAATACTTTCTAGCTGTGTGATCTTGGACAAGTCACTTAACTCCATTGCCTTGCAAAAAGAAACAAACAAAAAAAACCCCAATCCCATCCTAGGGGCAGCTAGGTGTGTAGTAAATAGAGCACCAGCCCTGGAATTGGAAAAATCTGAGTTCAAATCCAGCTTCAGATAATTGATAACTTAGAAGCTATAAGACCTTGGGCAAGTCACTATTGCCTAGCAAAAACAAGAGAAGAAAAAAAAATCCAACCTACTTAGCTCTACCTAGCCCCATCTTTCCTTCTAACTAGACAGTTGATTTTTTTATGGCCAAGGAGTATTTAAAACATATAGTAGTAGAGCAAAATTACAAGAATCTGACAAGATTCTTGAGACAAACATCTCTTCTGTTACCAATTGCCTCTAAATTACTTTCCTATTTTGGGGGAATAGGTACCTAAGGAACAGTTCTAACTTTTCTAGTCCTTACAGATCATAGAAGGGATGAAGGAAGGGAGGGTGTAGATGAGAAATTATAAACTCTAGGATGTGAGGAAAACCTGGAAGGCCTCCCAGATATTTAGAATGCTCTTTTCATCAGTCACTGGATATTTCTTGAAATTCCTCTTTCTCTGATCTGGTTGATTCCTCATCAGCTGGTCTGACTGTCTAGTCCAACTCTTGGGACTTGTGTGGGGTATGTTCTTGGGAGGTCATCATGTAGATCCCAGTAGCCTGTCCTCAGGCTGGGAGCTCAATGGCCTGATCACTGCCAGCGCTTTCTCTGCCCTTGAATAGTGGACTCAATTTCTACTACTGGTTACCTAGGGCATATATAGCAATTGGTTACATAACTTCACCCAGCTTCAGCTGAGTGCATTTCTATTTCAGTATGGCAAGGAAAGAAGTGAAGCATCCCCTCCATAATAACATGCAACATTTATGCAATCAGATGTTGACTTTTACAAAAAAGGTGTTTTACAATTATCTCTTTTCATATATTGTTTATATTCCAGTTTGTTGCTGTTGTTGTTCATTCATTTCAGCCATGTCTAGTTGGGGTTTTATTGGCAAAGATATTAGAATGGTTTGCCATTTCTTTCTCCAGATCATTTTACAAATGAGAAAACTGAGGCATATAGCTTTAAGTGGCTTATCCGCAGCTACTTAGGGTCTCCTGACTCTAAGGCCCACCCTTTGTCCATTTTATCTCCTAGCATTTCAGAGGAGGAAACCCAGGTAGACAGAGGTTAAGTGACTTCTTTAGGATCAAACAGATGGTAAAATGAGTTCAGGTCTTCCTGATTCCAGATCTGGGACTATTCATTGTATTCACTATAACTGCCCCCTCCCTCCCAATCAACACACTAGGGGGAAAAAACCCAAATCCCATATAACAAACATGCATAGTCAAGGAAAACAATCTACTTCATTGACTACATCCAAAAAACATGAATTCTGAGCTCAACACTTCTCTGTCAGGAAGTGGGTAACATGTTTAATCACTGATCTGGAATTAATGTTGGTCCTTGAGTTGATTAGAGGGCTTAAGTCTTAAAAAATTATCTATCTTTACAATGTTATTGTTTAAACAGTTAAGAAGAGTTGTCTTGACAGTTTATGGGTTTGAGTACAAATTCTTGGGGTTTTACTGGAATAACACCTGTTCTCTATCTGGTATCTTAAGGGGCTAAGCCCTTAGATGATTACTGAGGGTTCTTTGCTCTTTCTGTAAAGATCTAGATATGAATCAAGTCCTGATTCTACTCAGGCAAATCCTGAGTGAGAACCAAAGTCAGAAAATTTGTGAGAAATGCCTTTGAAGGACAAATATGCTCAGAACCCAAAGAACAATTTATACAGTGATTAGAACATTGTCATGGAAAATAACCAAGAAAGACTAAGAAACTCTGATTGGTGTTCTGACTCATACTCCTCACCTCTTGGCAGTGAGATGATGGACTACAGGTGAAGAATGAGATACCCATTCATATTCTCTCTCTCTCTCTCTCTCTCTCTCTCTCTCTCTCTCTCTCTCTCTCTCTCTCTTACTTTTTGCAAGGCAATGGGGTTAAGTGGCTTGCCCAAGGCCACATGGCTAGGTAATTATTAAGTGTCTGAGACCGGATTTGAACCCAGGTACTCCTGACTCCAGGGCCAGTGCTCTATTCATTGCGCCACCTAGCTGCCCCCAAGACACCCATTCTCAAACATGAACAGTGGGTAGATTTGTTTTACAAGACTAGACTTGTTTACAAGGGAGGATGATTTGATGGGAGCAGAGGGAAGGAGAATTGTGGGGGTGAGGAGGTAACGATAGCAACACCAAAAGGGAAGAAAAAAGTATGGGTTAATCTTCAAAAACAAATAGCAGAGAGCAGGAAAAAAGTTCAGAATGGGAAAAAAACAACCAGTGTTAGAAATATATATTAAATATGGTATTTGTTATTGTTCATTTATGTCTGACTCCTCATGACTCCATTTTCTTGACAAAGATACTGGAGTGATTTGTCATTTTCTTCTCCTGATCACTTTATAGATGGTGAAACTGAAACAATCAGGGTTAAGTGACTTTCCCAGGGTCACACAGTTATTATATGTCTGAACTCAGAAAAAAAAGAATCTTCCTGACTGCAGGTCTGGTGCTCTATCCACTGTGCCACTTAGCTGCCTCTAAATTTGATATATATATATATCCCCCTCAAATCCCATGCTGAAAGGAAGATTCATAGTTTTCTAAGTAGTCCTTTTTTTCTGCTTTCTATATAAGGCGATGCTTATGTTTGTCAATATTCATCAAGTTCAAAATAATAAAAAAATGAAAAATTTTCTAAAAAGAAAACAAGGAAATAAGTAGACTGAGGCTCTTCTCTCTGCAACTTGAAGGACAGGTAGCAACCTTCTGATATAAAGACTTCAGGTTAAAAAACAAACCAACAGCATGGACAGCAACTTTTTTAAGGGGCGGCTAGGTGGTACAGTGGATAGAGCACAGGCCCTGGAGTCAGGAGTACTTGGGTTCAAATCCAGTCTCAAACACTTAAAATTACTAGCTGTGTGGAAAGCCACTTAACCCCATTTGCCTTGCAAAAACCAAAACCAAAAAAAAAACCAATTTTTTTTAAAAGTAGAGAACCTAGTTTGTGTAAACTCAGAGTTACTGTTCTAAGTCATGGGTCAGCGTCTTGGGATGACCACCTGGCAACTAACACTTTCTTTCCCTGGGATTGTGACTTCCCTTTTGGATGTCCCCATGCTTCTCTTAACCAGACTGTATTATAACATTGAATAGGAGGGAACTTTAACAATGTTTTCCTCAATAACCAATATTCTCCTAAACAGGACTTAATCTAGGGATGGGTTGAAGATACTTGGGACAAAGTTAGTTGAAGAAATCTCCCTAGTTTTCTTGGTCCAACAAACTTATGGAAAATTAATATCAAAAGAAAACCAATACATAGAAGAAATCATTGAGGGGACAGCTAGGTGGTGCAATGGATAGCACTGGTCCTGGAGTCAGGAGGACCTGAATTCAAATCCAGTCTCAGAAACTTAATAATTACCTATCTGTGTGACTTTGGGCAAATCACTTAATCCTATTGCCTCGCTGAAAAAACAAACAAACAAACAAAAAAAAGAAATCATTGAAAGATGAGTTCACCAGAGAGCTAGTTAATAAAATTGCTTAGGAAAAAAAAAAACTTGAATTGGGAAAAATAAAATACTAAAATAAAATAAAATTATGATCCTTGGATGAAAAACAAAAAAGAAAATACAAAAGAAGCTTGAAGAAATGGACTAATTGACCTCCAAAGGATTCTCCCCTTAAAGCCAGGAATCTTTGATCAGACATTTGACACCATTTCCTTCACAGGAGACACCCACACACACCTGGGCTGCTCTTCTGACTATATATTCAGACTACATAAAAGAGACCTTAATAACCATTGGTTTCCTCTCTCTTTGTTAGTTTCTGAGAACTTCTTAAATGTACTCTGTGCCTAGGTTCACCTCAGGGGAAAATAGGGTACATGGAAAGCTTGAGAGGTCATTTTGGTTCCTCCTCCCCATTATCTCTCCACCATGCCCGAGATTCCCCTTCCTTCTCCCATGTTGCAGTCCCATCTCCTATGAAGGGATGAGTACCTTCAACAAGTTGACTGGGCAAATCCTTGTGTTGGCAGGCATTGGAAGTGTCTAGGGGCCAAGTGCTGAAAAATGGCCAAAATGGTCAGTAACTCCATTGACTATCAGGTGTCAGAAATAGTCTCTTCTTCTTTAGAACTCTTTAAATAATTAATTACTTCTTACTCCATGCATTTGGGTTATATTTGATATTCTATTATTATTCTATATATATTTTTGTGCAAATCATCTTTTCTAAGAGGTGGTAAGCTCATTTGCCTGCAAGGGACAAGCCTTATTTTATCTTTGTCTTCCCAAGACACATCCCAAGTTTTGCATACTTAATCAAAGTTGAATAACTGACTGAACAAATGAATGAATGAATGATTTCTAGGGTAAACTAACCCTGCACCAGCTTCTCCATATCATTGTTTTAGTAGAGTTTGAATGAATAAAGAAAGTTAAGTACACTTCTGCCTAAAATTCTTTAAGGAATTTGCTACACTCCTTGCTTTTTTTCCCAAAGTGCCATGAAACATCCCCAAAGTAATCTCCCTAAGACCTGGGAGTCCCATTTTTTGACTTTGTATATTTGGTACCTTGCATACACTAAGTCCTAAGTAAATATTTATTGAATCACATTAAATTAAATTTTTCTAGTCTTTGAGAAACAGAGGAAACTCTTGGATACTAGGTTGCTTTTAGGAAAGAAGTTTTTTCTACCCTAAACCTTTCCTGCTACGATTAAGAGACATCTCTTCTTGCTTCACTGCAATGGAGATGACTGAGTAAAAATGGAATTGAGTCTGCATGTTATGATCTCCTCCTTTACCTGGGATAAAAACCAAAATAAAGTCCAAAGAAGAAAAGTGGGAGATTCTCTGAATAGATCTGAAGAAGGTGGTCTAGATCCTTCTCACCAATGGGCTTCTAGAACAGGCGTAAAATTTTCACATTTGCCACTAATCTTCAGCTGCCCTACTGCACGTGCCTATTACTTGGAAGCTAACAAGCTTTTGAGAGGTTGCAGAGATGTTACAGAGACAGTGACTCAAAAAATGATTCTTACTGTTTTGCATTTCATTTGTAGCCTATCATTTTGTTTCCAAACACAGTCTTGTCAGACTGAGCTGGCTCAACTTGCTCTTATAGTGGTCAGATTCCAATGTACTAATGAACTATATCTTTCCCTGAAAATAGAAAATAGGTCAAGTGGTCCATTCCCCTAGAACAGAGAGCCTCCCCTACTTCTATCATCACCCCTATGCCCGCCCCAATTTCCTTCTTATTCTTCTCAACCACTGCCAGCTTAGCATTTCTTGTAACCTTGCTCTTAGGTGTGGTGGCTTCCATTTCTCACTTCCCCTCCATTTCTTCCAACATCAGTCTAAGCTATAACCCTTTTGCCTCTCCCCTCTTCCCCTGCCCCATTTATTCATTTCTCTCAACTTATCTCCCAACTGTTTCCAGCTATGAGTGAATCTGCCCACATCTTGGGCAGGTGGGAGGAGGGGAAGGGCAAAACCTGAACCAAGCCCTCTTGTCCATGGTGCTGTGTCATCTCAGGTATCCATCACTTGTCCAAAGACTGCTTAGTTGCAACCAAAGAGCTTCCTTCCTGAGGCAGCACTAGCCTAGTCATTTGGAAACCTCTCTCAGATGAGCTAAGCGATAGAAAGGCTGATAAGCCTGGCCTGGAGTCTGTCCTGCCATCTCCCAAATCTCCGGGTTGAATTGTAAAGAGTTTCATAAGCGGTATGACCTTCTTATCTGAGGCTGGCTCACTTTCACTAGGGAAGGGATCGCTCAGAGTTTGTGGCTTTGAAGTGCCATTTCACTTTCCCATTTGATCTTTCTTGTCTCGGAAAAGCACTGAGTCCCGGCTACACAGAATCTCAAGTCAAGGACTCAGTAAAGAACTGATCCAACATTTCTCTTTTCAGGCCATACCCAGGCTTCATGAACCGTGAGTAGAAGTGAATAGGAAAAATATTTATTTCATTCATTTATTCACTTAGGACCCTATTCTGCATGAAGGTTAATCAAACTTTAATATTTGTTCTCAATACTTCCTTGTCATTCTTGTTTTTTATGTAATGGTGGGCCTGCTGACCTGAACATGCCTAAGTAGCTGATCTGATCTCTCAAGCATCATTTCATTTATGTACTTTTACTACTCAGTGGCCTGTAAGAGTTCCCTCTTCTTAGTATGGTAGATTTAGAGAGGGAGAGGATCCCTAAGGCATTCTAATACAATTCCCTCCTTTTACAAATAAGGAAACTATACTTCAGAGAGCTTAAGCAACTTGCTTGAGGTCACACAGCTATATGTGTTTGAATCCCAATTTTGAACTCAGGTCTCCCTGTCTTATTATATCCAAACTCCCCAGCCTAGACTTTAATGCCTTAAGGGATCCCACCACCATGCCAACAACCTCATTTATATACACAAATTATGTTTCCTCAGAACTGTGTGAGGTAGATAGAACAAGTGATTATCTTTATTTTACAAACATTCTAGGGCCCTTATCATCAACATTTATATAGTGCTTCCTGTGTGCCAACTACTTTGCTAGATGATTGCAGATATCATCTATTTGAGGTCACAACAACTCAAAAGGTAAGTGAGGCAAATAGGTTAAAAGTGACTTGCCCAGAGTCACTCAGCTAGTAAGTAGCTGAGGCTGAATTTGAACTCAGGTCTTCCTGACTCCAGGCCCAGCGCTCTGTCCACTCTACCACCTAGGTGTCTGGTCATGTCAGACTACATCTTGTCCAACTTCATTGCCTGCAAGGCAGATTTCTGTCTAACTTTATTGACTGTAATGGCTGAGATAATGGCTTCCACTGGGGGAAGCCCTAGAGTATCAGAATCATGAACTATTTATGCCTGTACTAAGGGATAGAGTCAGTAGGCATAAGTCAGTTGAAAAAGAGGGCCACCGAAAGTGTGCCCCCAAATCAGGGCTTTCTGAGCAGGAGATGCTGACAATGCAGCTGGCAGTCACCAAGTTCAGGTTTCAGATTGTGAATAAGGGAAATCCAGAGCACGTCCAAAGGGAAACCATGGAGAGCCAAACCCCCAAACCAAGACCAATCCCTACACCTAAGATCCTCCTGAAGGTCTTCATGTTGATACTGAAACCCAAGTTGTACAATCAGCTATGTGAGTTCCTCTGAAGAATTAATTACTTCCCCATAAGCATCTCTAGGAGGTTGTACCCATTTTAGGATAGAATGGGCAGAGCTAGCCTGAAAATAAATCTGTGGCCTATTTATATTTTTGAATATTACTTGCATTTTTATCTTGATGAAATACTTTACTATTCCATCTTATTTTATTTGTGGCTCCTGCCCAGTCTGTGAAGAGAGAATATGCACTAGATTAGGGGTCATTTTCATAATTATAATGACCTAAAATATCTCATACCAAACCTTAATGAGAGGTTCTAAAGTTGAGGGGGCCCTTGTTAGACAAATGAGGAAACTGGTTGAGCAACCTCATTTTCTATCCTTCCCCATCTTCTCAAAACCCTTTCATTCTGACAGCTAAGTAGCACAATGGATAGAGCACCAGCCCTGTAGTCA
Source organism: Macrotis lagotis (assembly GCF_037893015.1). Classification (NCBI taxonomy): domain Eukaryota; kingdom Metazoa; phylum Chordata; class Mammalia; order Peramelemorphia; family Peramelidae; genus Macrotis; species Macrotis lagotis. Next base: position 642,552,889 of record NC_133658.1, read on the forward strand.
GGAGGTCCTGTGTTCAAATCCAACCGCAGACACTTAATGATTGCCTAGCTATGTGACCTTGGGCAAGTCACTTAACCCCATTGCCTTAAATAAATAAAATTGAAAACAACAACTATATTAAAAAAAACAACAACCCTTATATTCTATTGTAACTCCTTGAACACTTAGTAGCATTGCCACTATCCCTAGAGTTTCTTGGGGGGCCCTCTATGCTCCATGCTTTCAGTCTTCAAAAAGTGGCTCAGACAATTCACTGTCCCAATCAACATGTGAAGAATTAAATCAGAGCTGAAATGACTTTAATGAGTAGAAGTGAGCCCAGGCCACAACCAGGAGAGGGAGAAGGGAAGTTGAACATCAAAGCTGGTCCAAGGATCCAGGCACAGGGAGAAGCCAGGGAGAAGAGCTTCCTCAGTCTTAGAGGAGATCAAGAGGATCCTAGGCTTTAGCATCTGAGATGTGCAGCTTGGCAGGCTAACAGCAAGTGGCCCCAAACAAATTTATCAAACCCTGAAGAAACTGCAACCTGAGAAAGGTTCTCAGCTGGAACCAATTTGCATTCATTAAAATCAGATCACGATAATAACAAGTGTTTACTCCATATACATTATCTAATTTGAATCTCATAGCCCTACAAGGTAAATACTACAGGTACTATCATCTCCACTTTACATATGGGGAGCAGATGTGACCTATGCATGGTCACCCAGTGTCAGAGGTAGAATTTGATCCAGGTTGTCCAGAAGTCTATCCAATATATCATACTGCCTTTCAAGACAACTTTTCTCCCATCAGAGATACTCTTGGGCAGTGGGTGGACTTAGAATTCACAGAAGAACATATGACATTTTTTTTTTGCCTCCTTTCCATATTATTGGTTGTAACAAAGCTACTGCTGAGAGGCTATGTCCAGAATGATTCCCAAGATCAGAGATGGGCCTTCTAAGTATGGAGATTTTCCCAGTATTCAGGGTACCCCAGAGCCAACAATCAAGAGAAATATCTCAAAGGGAACCAAGGTCATGTAAGACCCTAACACAAAGATTATGTTTCACTTGGAAATGTTCAAGGATCTAGCAGGCAGCTTCCTCTCCTCATTATTTCCATGTTTATTTGCCTTGGTTCTATTCCAGGGGCCCTAGTAATAAAAACAATTCCTATATTTGATCTTCTGCCCCCTTCATTAGACTTGCTTCTACCTACTTCCAGGCCTTTCTTTGTTGAGGTCATTCTCCCTCCTTTGCTCCAAAACAAAGCACTTTCCTTCTTCAAAACCATCCTCAAATTTTCCCTTTCTCCAAGAAGCCTTCTCAAATGAATGACTGCTTATAACCCCTTCTATCTGCATCTCTTTCATTTTATTTAATTTCAACACTTATTAAACAAGTTTCTGGGGGCAGCTACTTCATAAATAAATAAACTGTTCAGGTTCTGTCCAGGCCTACAAAGAGTTTACAGTTTAATCCCACATTGCCTAGAATATAGAAAATATTTATAAATGGGGGAGGGGGAGAGTAAATTGATGGAGAAGGATAGGAAATCAGCACAGGTAACTGTCACACATAGTATAGTATGATGAGTTCATTGGAAAGACATGACGCAAAATACAAGGGGAAATCCTAGGTTGGTACCAGCATAAGAAGTTGGTACCAGCATCAAAGAAGTCTCCTTGGGGCAGGCAGGAGCTGGGATAATTAAAAGATAAAAAGGAATGAATTTTTTAGGCTAAGTGGGCAAAGAGGAACAGTACAGGCACACAAGTAGAGGCAAGACATGCTTGTGCAGTCACTTTGCACTAGGCTAATTTGTCCTTGTTTCTGTAATTTGGAATACACCCTTTTAGGAGGATGCCCCCGCTTCTGAGGGTCCCAAACCTTCCCCTTCCTCTCTCTTTGCCCACCATGAGAATACAAGGAGCTCTGTCTCCAGAACTCACCTTCATCCAAAACACTTCTTTCGGCATTTTAAGAGGTCATCAGCTTGTACTATTATTATTTCACAGATAAGGAAACTGAGGGTCAGTGAAATTAGTTATCTTGTCTGTGGTTTCTCACATTTGCGTTTTTTTATTCTATTTCATTTTGAAAATTGTCTTTGGGTAGGCACTAAACTGAATCGCTCTGGGCCCCTTCAGAGCTATTGTTCTCAAAAGTACCTCTGCCCTAATAACCTTGTGGTAACCTTGATCTTGCCTAGGCTGCCTGTGTTGCACATTTTCCAACCCCAGGACTCTCTTACCTGTAACCTGGCAAGACCAGAGTGTATGTGTAGGCGACAGATGCCTCCTGACAGTGACAGCCTTCACCAACCCACTTCCTGTGTTTATGTGTATTGTACAAGTCTCAGTTCTTCTTGTGTCTTTGGTAGTTTGAGTGAATCAGCAACAATCTGGACACTTCCTCCAATCAGCCAGAACTCCAGGGGGCTGGAGGAATGGGTAGAGTTTCCAGAGATTCAGGTCATAAAACCTCCAATATGTGCAAAGTACAAAAGATAATCCAAGCCTACGTAGAGGCACCTCAAACTCAATGTGTTCCAAAGTGAGTTTATTACCTTTCCCACTAAATCAGCTTCTTTGTCTGCAGCACTACCATTCACCTGGTTTCCTAAGTTAGGAATCTATTATCTTGAACTTCTTCATCTCCTTTAAACTTTCTATCTAGCATAATGAGTATGTTCTGATCACCTCTGCCAGAGCCAGGCCTGCTGCTTTTTCCTTCAGAGTTCTAGCGTATCCTTTAGACTTTGGGATGTCTTTCTGGAACACCAACAGTTCAGTCATCTACCAGGAGTTTTCTCCTTCTGTGTCAGTATCTCAGTTCCATTTAACCATTTAATATTAGGTAGCTTCAACAAAGGGGAATTAGATAGAGCTAGAAAAAATATATAAACATCTCTACCAAACTCAATTGATTTTCAAATGTCTTGAACTGAAATTCCTGTAGATGACTTAAACTCATTATATCCAGAATTAATCTTGTTATTTTTTCTCTTTCTGCCCTCCTCACTTTCAAACTTCCCTTTTATTGTCAAGATCACAAGCACTCTCAGTTCCATAGATTCATCCTTGACTCTTCATTATCTCTCATCAACTGTATCTAACCTGTTGCCATGTCCTGGTTATTCCACATTTGCAACATTTTGATCTTTTGATTATTCCCCCTTCTCTCCTCTAACACTGCCACTAATTTGATGCAAGCCCACTTCACCTTTTACCTAGAGCACTTCAGTATCCTGCTTGTGGGTTTGCCTACCTCAAAGTCTCTCTCCACACCAGCTCATCGATGACTTCATTGTCACCAAAATGCTTTTCTTAAAGTACCAATCTGACCATGTCACTTCCATATTCAATAAGCTCCAGTCGTTTCCTATCACCTCCAGAATCAAGTGTAAGATCCTCTTTTTGGCATCCTAACCTAGCCCTCTTCCCTCCTCCTGTTCAGTCTTTTTACACCTCACTCCTCCGACATGTATTTTTCAATGCAAAGACACCAGCCTCTTTGCTGTTCCATGAAGATGACACCTTCCCTTCTATGGGAAGCCTTTCCTAACCCCCTTTTTTTTTTGTTTTTTAGTTTTTGCAAGGCAACAGGGTTAAGTGGCTTGTCCAAGGCCACACAGCTAGGCAATTTGAACTCAGGTCCTCCTGACTCCAGGGCCAGTGTTCTATCCACTGAACCACCTAGCCGCTCCTCAACCTCTCTTAATGGTCACACCTGCCCTCTATTATCTCCTCTTTATCTTATATGTAGCTTGTTTGCTTATTGTTGCTCCTATTAGATTGTAAGCTCCTTGAAGGCAGGAGCTATCATCTTTTGCCCTACTTTGTATCTCCAGAACCATCATAGTAAGTGCTTTTTGATTGACTACTCTCTCCTATATTACATCAGTCTTTAGGGAAAGAGGCTCAAGATTTATCTCATTTCCTACATAGCATGGGTCCCACTAAGTTCACATCCAAAACTAATATCACTGTTTTCTGGGTTCCTGATGGTGATTTTGGAAGATTCTTCCTTTTAAGCATTAGAACTGTACTAGTTCTAGAACCCAGACTCTGGGATTTCAGGAATGCTAGAACACACCTTCCTGAGGTGACCAGATCATGAGATTCCACACCCTTGATCTAGAATAGAAAAGAACAAATGTTTCCATTTGGCCAAGGATGAAGGACAATTCTTCCTGGGATAAGGCATCAGAGGAAGAAGGCCATTGGGTAGTTCCCTTTATAATCCAATCTGTCACTGGATGCCATTAAATAAAATGGAGAGTAAAAAAAGGGAATAGTTTTCAGGTTTTTTTCAATGTCATCAAAGTCAGTTATAGCATCTTCACTCATCATCTTTTCTCTAGACCCCTCCTCTTACTGTAGAAGGCAATCATCCTCTCAGATTCACAGCCCAGGAGTCATCCTGGATTCCTCACTATCCCCCACCTCCAATATCCAATCTGTTGCCTGTTGATTTTACCTTTGCAACATCTCTCAAATATGCCCTCTTCTCTCCTCTGACACTTTCACCACTCTGATGCAGATTCTTATTAATTCACACCCAAACCATTGCAATAGCCTGTTGGTGGGCACAATAACAACCTGTCTCAAGACTCTCCCACTAGCCCAATCCTTTCTCCATTCAGTCACCAAAGTGATTTTCCTAAAAAAGAAATTATGTTACACTCTTCCATGTACTCAACAAATACTGGTGGTTCCCTATTGCCACTAGGAGAAAATACCAAAAAAACTCTATTTGACTTTTGTTCATAATCTAGTACCCTCCCATCTTTCCAGTCTTCTTACACTTTACTCCTGATTATTCCACAAATAAGAAACTCCATTTTTCATCTCCAGAATTCTCTCTGGTTGTCCCCCCATGTTGGATATGCTCTCCTCCTGACCTCACTGTTTCCTTTAAGTCCTACCTAAAAACTTACCTTTTATAGGACATCTCCACACCTCTTAATTCTGGTTCTTTCCTCTTTTAATTATTTTCAATTAATACTGTGTATAGTTTACTTTATATTTATTTGATTGCATTTTGTCTCCCCCATTAAATTGTAAGCTCCTTGAGGACAGGGACTTTCTTTTGTCACTTTTTTATATCCCCATCATTTAACATAATTCCTAGCACAGAGTAAGGGCATAATAAATGTTTACTAATTGATTGATTGACTTGTTTGCAAACTAGAATCAACTACACAATCTCTCTAAGGAATTTCCCTAAATGTCATTGTCATTTCCCCAAAAGTAAACTTCCTTGCATCTTCCATGCAAAAAAGATGCATCAGCCAAGCAATTTAATGTAGTCTGCATATGCACCACACTCCCCTTATACTAGTTAATTAAAAGGTCTTATTTACTCCATTCTCACATCTCTCCCCTTTTCACTATACTCTTTCCCTAATATAGGTCCTCATCACCCCTACAGTAAGACTTCTATGGTAATCAATTAGCACGTTATCCTGCTGTCACTGTTATCCCTCTTTATTCCATCCTTCAACAGCCAACAAATATCTTCCTTACACCCAGAACTATAACCAGGACAGGATACCCTGATATTGAGTACATCTGATACTGGGGGACAAGCTTCCTCCTATATCTCGCAGACCTCCACTACTCCCATGCCCACAGCCTTCCTCATATCCACCTTACAACCCATTGGTTCCAGGACATCACCCTCAGAAGATTTGGTCACTGTTTCCCCCTTTCTCAGGCCTCAACCTGTTGCCAACCAGATTCTACAACTGCTCTTCCCCTACTCCCCTGGATAACTGTACCTTACTAGGAAGGAATAAACACTACATCCTGCCCACAATGGTAAAGCCCAGTTGCAAGTAAAAACCCTCTGACACTGTTAGTTCTTCCCCTAATCTAGTTTCTGGTCTCCTGGGTATCTTGAGTCCTCCTTGCCCTCATCCTTCCCAACCAGAATTGCTAGTTATATCCCTGTTTATGCATTTTGGGATCTCATCACTCTTCAGCTCAAAACCCTGAGGATGATGAGATCTTAGATGTAGAACTGAAAGAGATCTTCCAATCTAGTCTTAACTCCTCATTTTACAATTGAAGAAACTGAGATCCAGTGAGGCTTAAGTGACTTACCTACCCATGAGCACAAAGTAAGAAAAAGTCACTGAGTTGAGTAAGTTCATACTCCTTTATTAGTATTTAAATTTCTCTTCAATCCAATGCCACCTGCCTTTCCAGACTTAACTCATGCTACTCTCCCTTCACATACTCTTATGCTCCATTCAAACTGACTTCTACACGTACTCTATACTCTCCTTCCTCTAGCCCTTTAATGTAAAGGTGCCTGGATGGGGGAGGGGGGGTGCCGCAGTGGATAGAGTGTCAGCCCTGGCATCAGAAAGTTCTGAATTCAAATCTGGTCTCCATCCCTTATTATCTAGGCAAATCACAACTCTATTTGCTTCAATTTCCTAATCTATAAAATGAGCTATAAAATCTATAAAACCATTCTAGTATCTTTGCCTAGAAAACTCCAAAATGGGGTCAGGAAGAGTCAGACAGAACTAAAATAATGCCTGAATAGCAACATATGTGATATAACCTCTTTTTTTCTTAACTGTTGAATTGCTATATAGCTTATGAAGTTTAGCTCAAATTATGTTTTCCCCATAAAGCTTTCACTGTTCAAATTGGTAATGAACTTCTCTCCTTGAATCTCACATATCACCCATCCAAGAGAATGCTAGGAACAGACCTTACTGATTCAGGAGAGCTGATAATTAAATTTCCAGTGTGAGCATTTACACCTCAGAAGTCAGAAAATGCTGCAAATTATTTTGTTGACTGTCTAGACTTAAGCAAATGATGGAGAAACTGTTAATAACACTGATTAAATTTTAAAATGAATTGTACATTTTTTGGAGAGTCAGTTGTTAAATAATTACCAGCATAGTCCCCTCCCCCATATCTCTCTGAATTATTGTACTGACTGCCTCCAAATCTGTCCTCTATAATCCATACTCTATACAATCCAACTATTTCACCCCACCACTCCAAAAAATCCTCCATATTCCCTCTAGGATAAAGTTAAAATTTCCCAGTCTGGCACTTAAAACCCTCCACAATCTATAATCCATCTAGCTTTCCAGCACTATTTCACATTATTCCACATTATTCACCTTCCTCACCTTTCAGTTCTGGTCAAACAGACCTGGAGCAATTCCCTGTATTTGACCTCCCCTCTTCTACCTCTACCTTTTTTTTTTTGTTGGAAACAATCAAGATTAAGTGACTTGCCTAGAGTCATACAATAAGGGTCTGAAACCACATTTGAACTCAGATTCTCCTGGTTCTAAGATTCTTGCTCTATCCACTGTACCTCCTAGCTGTCCCTGCCTCCTTCTACCTTTTTGAAAAAGTGATTGGTCCCTTATATCAAATTCTCCCACAGCTGAATCCTTTCCTTCTTTCAGAGTCAAGTCCAGGTGGTATCTCTTGATATTTTTCCTGGTTTCCCTAGTAGTAGCACTCTTTCCCTCTCAAAATTACTTTTTTACATTCTTTGGATTTTGTAGAAGGTAAGAACCTTTTTTTTTTTGGTAAAGCAATTAGGATTAAGTGACTTACCCAAGGTAACACAGCTAGTAAGGGTTAAGGGATCCATTTACTTTTTATTCTCAACATCAAACATAGTGAATTGCAAATAGAATTTTGAAAAAAATTTTTAATTTAAAAAAATTCATTGTTAAAATGGATGACTCTCTGGATGGGTGTAGAAGGAGTGGTATATTGGGAGATGAAGGTGACATAAAATTAAAAGATTTCAATAAAGATTTAAAATATTTTTCTGAACTCATTTTTATCCAATCTATCTGTGCATGCATAATATACTTAAGTTCTGTGAGAGGAAGTGCAATGTGTTATCCAAACTACATATCATCCTGGACCTAAAGTAGTTCTCAGAATACAGTTTTTAATAAATGTCAGATTAGAACTTTATTACAAGGTCTCTGGGTAAATACTCTTGCCCCTCTGGGAAAATTATTCATTTTGGTTCTTAGGGACCTGTCACACTTAAATTTTCAGATAATATGAAATTGGAGTGACATTGGATGACAGAATTCAAATTTTTGGATAGAATTTAAATTCTATCAATTAATCCGATCAATCAATCAGCAAGCATTATTTAAATGCCTTCCATTTGCCAGGCACTCTACTAAACATCAGAGCTAACAAGACAAATATAACAATCTTTCCCATCAGAAACTTACAAGTTAGGGGGTTGAGAGTGGGGAGAAGATAGCATGTACTTATATAAGTATCTACAAAATAGATAATTTGGTAAGGAAAATCTTAGCTTGGGGAATTAGGAAAGGCTTTATGTAGAATCTGACCGTGGATTGAACTCTGCAGAAAGCTGGAACTTCCAAGAGTCATTCAGTCAACAAGCCAGAAGCAGTGCTATCTGCCAAGCATACAAAGAAAAGTCAAAACAGTCCTTGTACTCAGGGGACTTGCACCCTAATGGGGATGACACAGCCCAAACAACTATGAATATGCTAGATGGATACAGGATAAATGGAAGGAAAGCCCAGAGAGAAGACATTGGTATTAAGGGAGCCTGGGAAAAGCTGCTTGCAAAAATATAGGTTTTGGGCTAACTTGAAGGAAGCCAGGAAGTTAGGAGGTTGGAAAAGAGTGGGTGGAAAGACTATTCCAGGCATGAAGGACTTCAAGTGAGAATTCTGTGGAATGGGGAAGAGATGATGTGTTTTTGTTGTTTATTTTTGAGGCAATTGGGGTTTAAGTGACTTGCCCAGAGTTATACAGTATGTTTCTGAGGTCAAATTATAACTCAGGTCCTCCTGACTCCAGGGTCAGTGCTCTATTCACTACATCATCCAGTTGCCCCTAGATGAAGTGTTTTGTCTAAGGAAAGAGAAGGTCAATAACAATGACTTTTAGATATGTGGAAGGGAAGAAAGTGTAAGACTGGAAAGTTAGAATAAAAAGTATTGTAGAGGATTTTATATCTGATCCTGGAGGCAACAGGGAGTCAAGTGTAATGAGTAGGGCATTAGGTAGATCTCTTTAGTATTTGAATGGATGATGGACTAGAGTATGGAGAGATGAGACAGGGATAGCAATAGGGCTATTTCAATGATCCAGGTGTCAGCTGATAAATACCTAAACCAGCATGGTGGTGATGTAAGATAAGGGAAGGAGACATATATGAGATGTTAAGAAGGTAGAATAAAATGAACTTAACAACCAATTGGACAGGAGGGGGTGAGAAAGAATGAAGAGTTGACCATGACCCATAGATTTTTTTAGGTTAGGCAACTTGAAGGATGGTAGTGCCTTCAGTTGTAACCAGGAAGTTAGGAAGAGAAGTATTTTGGGTAAAAGATAATGAATTCAATTTTGATCATGTTGAGTTTAAAATACCTTAAAGACATTTAGTTTGAGATGTATAATAGGCAATTGGAGATGTGAGACTAGAGGGTCAGCAGGATGGTTAGGGATGGATGAATGGATATGAATGTCATCTGCAGAGAGAAGATAGTTGAATCCTTAAGATCACCAAGGGAAAAAGCATAGAAGGAAAATTCAAGAGGACTCAAGAAGGAGCCTAAAGGGGACATGGTTATCAAATGTAACCTGAAAGAACATCTAGTAAAGGAGGCTGAGAAAGATTTGTCATACAGATTGGAGAATCAGGAGACAGAAGTGTTGAAAACCTAAAGAAGAGAGTTTCAAGAAGAGGGAGATCGATACGGTCAAAAGCTGCAGAGAGGTCAAGAAAGATGAGGATAGAGGAAAAAACCCATTTGATCTGATAATTAAGAGATCACTACTAAATTTGGAAGAGATGTTTCAGTTGACTTAATGGGATTGGAAGTCAGAATGAGAGTGAGAGGAATGAAGGCAGATAGTATAGACAATTCTCCCATGGTGTTTAGCCATAAAAGAGAAGAGAAATGACTTGTAGAGATATATGGACCAAGTAAAGGTTGTTTAAGAATGGGAGACGGGTGGGCGGCTAGATGGTGTAGTGGATAAAGCAGCAGCCCTGGAGTCAGGAGTACCTGGGTTCAAATCCGCTCTCAAATACTTAATAATTACCTAGCCGTGTGGCCTTGGGCAAAAAAAAAAAAAGAATGGGAGACGGGTGCATTTCTGGGCAACAGTTGAAAAGGAGTCATTAAAATTAAATGGTTATGATAGAGGAGACAATATGCTAAGAAAGACAGGATGGAATGGATCATTTGTGCATATAGAGGAGTTTACCTAGCCAAGGAGAAGGACTACCTCATCACCTCATCATTTGAAATAGGGGGGAAATAAGGTATGATAAAGAGGAGGGGAGAAGAGAGAACTGGTAAATGACCTTGATTTTTTTCAGTGAAATATTAGACAAGGTCCTCAGGCAAGAAGGTGGAAGAAAAGGAGCTATGGAAAATTTGAGGAGGGATGGAAAGGTCTTGAAAAGCTGCCATGGTGAGAGGGATAGTGAATTGATTAGGGAGTCTAATAGGAGATGGTCTTGCCAAGTAAGGGATCATTTGAGATTATATGACATATCTGTAGTAGGCTCAGTCAACACAGTTTCTTAATTTTTTTCAACTTCATTTAATAGTACAAAAATGTGAGCAGATGATGGGAATAATCCAGTGATAGGGTTTGGCAGAGCATGATCAGTGATTGCGAAAAGAGAAAAAGGAATTAGAGAGTAAAAGATAGTGGAGAATTTAATTGGTTTCCCAAGGAGTCAAATTGGGGAAGTAGGGAGGAGTGATAGCTTGGAAAAGTGATAGCTTGGAAAAGAATGGAGGAGTGGAGAGACTGGAGGTCATGGTGAAGATAAAGAACAGTGTTAGTCATAAGTCAAATAAATCATAAGGCAGACAAAAGATGGAATGGTAAAAGAAAAAAGCTACAATTGGATAAAACAAGCAAAGATGTGCTAGATACTATGCACAGGATTTTATTTGTTCCTCACATAACCTTGAGAGATAAGAACTATTATTACCCTCATTTTACAGTTGAGGAAACTGAGGCAAACAGGATTACATGACTTATCCAAGGTCATACAGCTAATGTCTGAGGCCAAATTTGAACTCAGCCCTTTCTGACTCCAGGAAGTTTAGCATTCATGAACACAGATGTTGTGGATGATGACAAGATCAAGAGTATGACTATTTCTGATTTAGCTGAAGTGCGGGAGAGAACTAGTCATGGGAAATTAGTCATAAGACATTAAAGTGTTTGAAGGAATATTCCCTAGTATGAGGACAGGAGTTGATAGGAGAGGGTGTGAGCCAGGCCTTGAACTTAATGAGGAGAGAAAGAAAATGTCCTGGGTTTTAATAGTAATCTTGATTAGATGATGAGTAAGGGTTGAATAAAGTTCAAAAAAGGAGAGGAGCAATGATCATAGAGGGAGAGTCTGGAAGTAGTAAGAGGAAGGAATGAGAGTTCTAATAGCCCACCATGACTAGTGAGTCTTGAGGGTATGAGTGTGTATGTACAGGCATATATGTATAGATATATGTGTCCTAGGTGATGAGCACCAGTCCTGGACTCATGAGGACCTGAGTTTAAACTTGACACTAGCTGTATGACCTTGAGCAAGTCACTTAACCCTGATTGCCTTGCATCCAGGGCCATCTCCAGTCATTCTGATTCATATCTGGCCACTGGACCCAGATGGTTCTGGAGGACAAAGTGAGGCTGGTGGTGTAGTACAGCACCCCCTCACTCAAATCCAATTCACTTTCTTGCCATGGATCACTTCCCTGATGTCATGGTCTTCTTCAATAAAGAAGGACAAATGTCATCATCATCATCATGAGTGACCATGCAACCAGTGCAGAAAATCAGTGTCTTTGGAGGGAGCCAGGTCTCAGTGAGTTCAAGAGAATAGAGGAACAAAAAGGTCAACGTTTGAGATTAAAACAAATTTCTTAACTATAGGGCAGGATTTCAGAGGACATCTTGGAGATAGAAGTGAAGAGAGAGGTAAGGAAGGAATGCCTTTCGTGGATATCCTATGCAAAGGGACAGGGTAGGAAGATAGAATGATATTGTGACTCAAGAAGACCAGGTGAGTTGGGAAGTCAAGTGGGCAAAGAAGGTGTATGGCAGAGGAGATGGAGCACTAACCTTTGAGCAAGAAAGGCAGGGGTCAAGACCCACCTCTGAGACCTCCCTTCTATACAATCAACAGAAAGTCATGTAACTTCTCAATATCCTAGACAATTCTCAAACACTATAAGTTTCTGAGAAGATGATGACATATTGGTAGAGGGATTTTCCTCATCTGGGACTTCCCTCTTTCAGAGAAATCACAGGTCTGATACATCCATACCATCTAGAGTACTTTAAGAGAAGTAATAGATAATAAGGCTGAAAATAGAGGACACCCAGGATATGTGTGTGGGGAGTGGAGAAACATAAGGACCAACTAAACCAACAATCTGAGGCACAATAAAAAAGCTAGCTTGGCTATCCTGTATGTAGCTATGGGAAGGCAAGTAATGAGTGCGAAGGTTAGAAAGGAATGTGAAGTAGGTTGAATAGATTTCTTCTATTTTTTTCAATCAATGAAAATTTGTCCTCTCTTCCTCCTCCTGGAGAAAGAAAAACAAAATCTTTGTTAAGAGAATCATAACCCACTGTGTGACCTCGGGCAAGTCATTAACCCCATTGCCTTGCCACCCCCCCAAAAAAAGAACCCCAAAGAAGACAATCATGGCAGTGATGCTAAGTGAAGTGGGCAGGAAGGACAAACATCATCATCATCATCATCATGAATGATCATGAAACCAGTGCAGAAAAACAGTGTCTTTGGAGGAGCCAGGTTTCAGTGAGTACAAGAAGACAATGTGCACATTACTGGAAACATTGTATGATGATTAACTATGATGAACTTGTTCTTCTCAGCAGTACAATGAGCAAAGACAATTCTAAAGGTCTTGTGATGGAAAATACCATCCACATGCAGAGAAGGAACTACAGAGTCTGAATGCAGGTCAAAGCTTACTATTTTCAATCTTTAAAATTTGTTTTGTGTTTTATATATTTTTCCTCTCATGGTTTTTTTCTTTTTTGTTCAGATTCTTCCTTCACAATATGATTAATATGGAAATATGTTTAATATAGTTATACATGTATAACCTATATCAGATTACTTTCTAAGGGGAAGGAGAGGAAGAAAAATATGGCACTCAAAACCTTACAAAAATATAATTGTAAAACCAAATAAATTTATTTAAAATAACCATGATTAGTGTTTATGCTGCTATTGTTTATATTAATTTTTATTTTAACATTTGTAGAGCATTTTACAGCTTATTTCATTTGATCTTCACAACAATCCTGGGAAATGGGAATTATTATTACCCACCCATATGGAAGAAACTGAGGCAGGCAGAGAATAAGAATCTAGGATCATATATTTTTTGCATTTGAACTGAGGTTTTCTTGATTCCAGGTTTAACATTCTATTCACTATGCCATCCAGCAGTCTGTGTATATATATATATATATATATATATATATATATATATATATATATATGTATGTATGTTACAAAAATGTACAATCAAGCAAAACAAGTTCCTGCATTGGTATGTCCTGTATATGTATATCTATCTAGCTATTTATCTATCTGTCTGTCTGTCTATCTATCTATCTATCTATCTATCTATCTATCTATCTATCTATCAATCTGTATGCTGAGTGGCATGATTTATTATGAAGCCTCTGAAGTTGTGTCTGGTGATTATGGTAATCAGAAAAGGGAGTCATTGGAGTTTATAGATTTAGGGGAATGTCCTATTTACACCTATACTTTAGGAAAAATCACTTTGGAAGATTTGTGGAGGATAGATTAGAGCAGAAATTCTAAAATATCTTTATAGGCTGAAACTTACAATATGAACTTTAAAAGGACATATTAAGCAAGGGTTAGGTATCTACTTATCATGTCTGTAATTAAGATTATTAGACTAGATCATCTTTAAAGTCCCTTCAAACTCTAGCTTCTATGATTTTTTCAATTCATTCCACAATTTTCCATAATTAGATATGTTGTGAAAGAAAAAAACAGATAAAAAATACAAAAAAATGAAGAAAGTTCCAAAAAACTCAGTTTGCTTCATTAGTTTTTTTTTTCCTTTGGAAGTGAATAATATTTTTCATCATTGCCTTGGATCTTTGTGTTGCTGAGAATTAGCTTCTGTGTTGTGATAAAATGTAAAGTCTTACACTAATGTTCAAAAAATCAGTTATTCAAATAAATGTTAAGATGTAACAGTGAGAAAGATAAGGGGGTTTTAATTGAGTATGATTGGAGCCAACAGAAAGCAAGGCAGAATGATGCAGAGAGAAGGTCTTTGGGGTGGCTAGGTGGTGCAGTGGATAGACCACCAGCCCTGGAGTCAGGAGGACCTGAGTTCAAATCCAGCCTCAGACACTTAATAATTACCTAGTTGTGTGGCCTTGGGCAAGCCACTTAACCCCATTGCTTTGCAAAAAAACAAACAAAAAAAAACAAAGCTAAAAAAACCAAAAAAGATAGAGAAGGTCATTGAATGCAGCAATCAAAAGGTAGCTAAACAAATTGTGGTATATAAATGTAATGGTGCCCTCCCTTTTTGACTACCCCGATTTATCCTATATAGATTTTGTTTGTTGTTGTCTTCCTCATTAGATTGTGAGCTACTTGAGAGCAGGCTCTGGTTTTGATTTTCTTTTGTGTCTGCAAGGTTTGGAACTGTTCCTCCCACATCGTAAGCAATTAATTAACTCTTGTTTGATTGATCTTGCTAGTATAGATTTTCCCCTCACCTGTGCAGATAATAGCTCTCCCATTCTGCCCACAGTAGAAACACAATAAATACATGCATTGAATCCTCAACTCTCCAATGTACTTTACATTTTTGGCATATAATTTAGTTTTAGGCACAATCTTATCTTTTGCTCCACTGTTCTAGTTGGCCTTGTCTCCCCTGTTAGATAGTATATAAACTCCTGAAGGGCAGACATTGTATATATCTCTCTGATTTGTCTTTTGAACCACTCATTCTTTAAGATTAGATTAGTTTCCATTAAATTCTAATCTGTGCTTGCAAGGTCCTCAGAACAGAATATCAGAGTGACCTAGTATAGTCTACCTCAACATGGTTCAAGTTCCTGCCTCTGACCCATATTAGCTCAATGACACTGGGTCAGTCACTCTCATGATTGGTGTTTATTGCTACTATTGTTTATACTAATATTTTTACTTTAACATTTGCAAAACACTATACAACTTATTTTAATTTATCCTCACAAAACCCTGGTGGAGAAAACTGAGGCAGACAGAATAAGTGCCCAACAACATTCATCTACTTCATCATATTCAAAAAATATAAGATATCAAGAAACTGTCCCTCCTCATACTGACAAAGTCCTAGCTTGAGAATGAAAATTCCCCAACAACACAGGTCCCAGGGCAAACATCATCTCATGGGGAAAATGCTAAATTTCGACTTCGGGAAACCAAAGTTTGAATCCAGCTCTGACGTAAACATGCTATGCCTGAGTTCCAGTTTTGATATCTGTGAAATGGGAATAATAGTAATTTCACTACTTATCTCTCAAGCAAAATTGGTATAAAGTACTTTGTAAAGCATAGCCTTGCCTAAAGTGTGATTATTGAAGGCAAATATTCACTAACTGACTGATGAACTGAAGAAAAAGAACTATCCTAGTCATTAACATACTTTCCAATCACTAACTTCCCCTCCTCGCTTTGCTCCCTTTCAGCTTAGAAGGGGCCCAGAGTCAAATATAGCAAGTGAACCTGGTGGTATATTATACTTGTCCAACACATCCTGTGACCTGCCACGGAATTATCTAGGCCATTGGTTTCAAGATCTGCATGTTTGTTTTAAGTTTCTGTCACTAATCTATTTGCACGACTACAATCTAAATCTGTATTTACCACTAATACTTGTCAGCAGGATGATTTGAACATCTAAATAACCCATCAAAGAACTATGAAAGGGAGTTTGAGATCTAGTAAAGTCATTTAGTTGATTGTAAGCTACCTGAATAAAGGGGCCCAGTCATTTTTTTAACCTTTTTTTACTCTTACCTTAAAGGAGGCATTTAATATATGTCAGATACCTTGAGATTCATGACCTAGACTTTTTGGAGGTCAAGAGCTTCCAAGAGAGCAGCAGCTGCCACCATGAAAACCTCACATTCCAACTTTTCCCAGTCAAGTTCTGTCACAAACCTAATTTCATGGAAGCTTCAATAGGAAAAGACTCAATATCTCCCTCAGAACCTTCCCATCCTTTCACCTTCCTCTATCGGCAAATGGAACCTAGGCCTATTTTCATCACATGCCAATAAATACCAATAAATATCCTATAAATCCACTTCCAGTAATTCCCACTTTGTTCTATCTTCATTAGAGATATACTAGCCTGAGTATCCTCTCCCCACCTTCCAGTCAAGAGACTGGTAAGATTCATGCTTTCCAGGTTTGGGATATAAACAAAGTCTAGAATCAAACATCTGCCATTGACTGAGGCTCAGTATTGGAGAGGCTGAATATGGGACCTCAGTCTCCAATGGTGCCCCTGGATCCCGCCCAAGTTCAACTTCTGGACATGTAAAATCAGTCAACAAAGAAAGATGGGAGAAGAGAGGAAAAGAAAAAAGAAAGATGAGTCTGAACAGAGGAATCAGATCCAAGGTAAGGAATCTTGCTCATCTGATATTTTGAAGCAAAAAGGAACTCACCTCTATAGGGTTTAGACAAGATAAGGTGGGGGTGCCAAAGTTGAGAGGAAGGAGGAGTCACAGAGAGGAAAGGGGCTAGGAAGGAAGAGTATCTTTGGGTCACCCAAAAGTAAGAAGGATATGAGGACAGTGAGGAGAATGAGGGCATTGTAAAAATTACAGAAGTTTTAGACAAGGGAGGGAGTTGCCCCCTCAAGACCCATCATAAACTCCAAAGCAGAACATTACCAGGAAAAAAAAAACACCTCAGTGCTTGGTGAGCACTACAACTGTGGGGATTTTCCCTTTTTATTAAAAACACATACAAATACACAAAACCCATCGGAAAAAAAAAGTGATGAGTTGTACGGGCAAAGTACAGAGTACAGTACGGCATGAGCTGCTCATTTGTTTAAATTTGCAGCTCATTGCCACCACTTTTCTAGAGCCACCCTGCCAGAGGAAAGCCACCCAGTATCCTAGGGCGGGGATGCAGCAGGTTCACATTCATGCTGCTATGAACTATCAATTCACCCTGGACATGGAGGCCATGAGCATAAATATAGGGGATCTGGTAAGTAGACTGGAGGGAACAGAATTGATGGTCTCTCTCTCTCTCTCTCTCTCTCTCTCTCTCTCTCTCTCTTTTATTTTTAATTTTAATTGTACCTTGGGGAAGGGATTGTGGGAGAGACAAAACTTGGAGAGAAGTTCTGATAGCAGATAGAAAGATCTAATAGAGAAGAATTATAGTCCAAGAAACCCAACCTTCATTTCCAATGTGGTAAAGTTGGGAGAAGGAAGAGGGAAGAGAAGAAAGGAAAAGAAGGTGAAGGGCTGATAGCTTATGAACCAGTTGCTTCTCCTGTTTGTTCTCAAGCTTATCAGTCCACTGAAGAGGTCCATTCGTGGTTAACTCAGATAAACTTGAAAAGTCCTCAAATGGGAGAAAGAGATTCAAATCCTAAATCCATAGTAGAAAGACCACTGAATATAAAGTCGGAGGATCTGGATACAAATCCTATAAAATAAGGGGCGAGAGGAAGGGTTCCAAAGTCCCTTATGGCTCTAAAACTATGTATGACCTAAAATCTGTCCTTAGTTTCCCCCATCCGCAAAAAAAGAGAAATGGTCATTCACTTTATTTCTAGGGAAGGGTTTCTTAAACCTAGGATATATGGACAAAATTTTAAGGGATTTGAATGGGAAAAAAAGACTAAAGTCTAACTAAAATGTAGTTATTTCCTTCAATTATTTAAAAACGTAATTCTGATAAGTGGTCCATAGGTTTTCATCAGACTGTCCAAGGAGGTTACAACACAAAAGATTAAGAACCTCTGCTCTAGAGCTAAAATAAGGGCTAGGTGGGGAAATACTTTCTACAATTCATGAGCATTTAACATTAAATTCAGTTGCCCACTATCATATTGAACCCTCCTCCTATAAAGCTGTGTAGGCAACCCTCAAAGTGTTCATAGATGCTGTCAGAAGGCAGAACTTAAACATGAAATAGATACGTACTATAAGCCTGTCTCTGAATGAAGGAAAGAAATGGGTTTGCAATTCAGTAAACATTTATTAAGCTTATTCTATGTGCAGAACCCTGTCTTGGTGGCTGGGCACAATGTGAAATTGAGATGACTCAGTCTTTACCTTCAAAGAGTAAACTGGTAAGGGAACATCAGAGTGAGCTGAAGAAGTGGGAACCTAATGAAAGTGAGATTTGAGGCATGGATTTCTATATTTTTAGAGTTTGCCTGAGCCTAGGGAGAAGGTACCCCATCACCATTTTCACTCCTTCCACCTACCAGTCTCCTCACTAGAATGTGGTCTGTTCAGGTGACTTAGTCCCAGAAACAGGGCTTTCTGCCTGGAAAAAAAGTTTTAATACATGACTGGGGAGCAAAACAACTCAGAATTGGATCACAATACTCTCCAAGAGGGGAGAAGGCTGAAAGGGTGGGAAGAACAAGGGTGAACCTCTCCTAAAAATCAATTTTTGGGTCTTATCTCCTCTTCTCTTTCAGTCAAGGACATTCTCCCTGAGGAAGGATTTCTCAGTGGAGAAATTAAGAGTAGAGTAGAATTAAGAGATGCCCTGAAATTTGTTCCCCTTACTACCTTCAGACTAGTCACCCTTCTTCCCCACAGTCCTCCAGAATTCTGTCATTTACAATTAACTTTGCAAAGTATAGAAATTTGAGTTGTGTATGGGAAGGTAGAGATAAACTGTAGAAATATAAAAGGTAAGGGCACCAGTGATCCAGGGGTTCAGTACATTGTATTCTTCCCTCCCTCCCAAGGTTGAGAAGTCTTAGTATAAATCAAGACCAGATGGGAGATGGGCATGATAGTCAAATTCTCACTGAATTGTCCCTATCACCTTAACACCCCAGTTCCCTGTTATCATATTATTTAGGTTACTTAAATTCAGTCTATGCTCACAAAGACAAGTTGGCCAAAGGATCCCTGACCCAGTTGGATAGCATCATACTCACCAACCTCTGGACTTGGTTTCTCCTCTGGATTCTGAGAAGTCAAGGGTTTCCCCTACATTGTATTTCTCAATACCCAACTTGTCTCCTGGGAGATAGTCAGTGGCTGAGGAGGGCTCCACATACAGAGCCCCACAGAGGGGGGAAAACCAGTGACTACCTCAAGCCACACAGTGAAACTACTCCCCTCTATGTAATAGAGTCAAGCCCATTTCCCAGAATCCAGAAGAAGGGTCCTAAATCTTTTGTGTGACAGGGCAGTCTGTTAAATGAACTTCTCAGAATACTATCTTTAAATAATTGAAGGAAATACTAAATTTCATTTAGAGGTTAATGAAAATAGAGAAGTTAATTTTCCAAAATTCAAGGACCCCTTAAAATCTATCCACAGGGTTTGTGGATTGCAAACGAAAAACCCTTGCTCCAGGAAATAATGGGAAATAGAGGTAGGAGGATGGGCTGTGGAAAATGGTAATATACAGCCTTGAAAGGTAAGTCGAGTCTCTAGTTAGATTTCAACTCAACAGAGCATATGGGGACTAGGTAGTAAAGGAGACCTTCACAGTATAGCTACATCATCAGATCATTCTTCAAATGCCAGACTTTAGAGTTGGTTTGGAGTTGGGCTTCTCTCTTGAATTCTCTATATGTCATCTTCCTTTTTTTTTAAACTTCCTAGCATCTCCCTCTTCTCAATCCCGAGGGCAGGCAGGGCTGAGGGGCTCTTGATCTTTCTAAACCCAACAATAACCTGGGAAGCCAACCAGAACTAGGACCCAGGACTCCCAACTCCCTCCTTCCCCAACTACCCAATCTTCTTCGAAGGTGGGGGGGAGGAATCTCTAGGAAAAAGTAAAAGGAAAATAGTGAGAAGTTCTAAAGGCTTATTCTTTTGTGATCTCTCCTCCCTTCTCTGAATTGGTTTCCCATTCCTACACACTCCAAGGCTATTGCACTCCAAGTTGAGCAGACCCCTCCTCCCATACACTACCAGGGTCAGTGGGGTTTTCTACTGAGATGCCAGTTTCCATGGTTGAGCACTCTGAGACAGAAAGATGACCACCAAGTTGAGCCTTGTGGTCACAACTCCATTATTCTCTGTTAAGGCCTAGACTAGACTGATCTTTCTTGAGTTTTAATGTTCTCTTGCTTTCCCTGATTCCTCTCCACCCGTGCCAAACATGGACTCTGGGGGAGAATCTCCCTCCATAACTGAGAATGAAGAAATTATTCTTTTGTTTTTTTTCTGTTTCAAATCTCACTCCTGACCTACCAGGATCATGAATAGATTTAATAAACATTTATTAAATGCCAACTTTGAGTTGGGGTGCAGATGCAAAATTTAGGCAAGATGCAATGGCTGCCTTCATAGGGCTTACAATTTGGTAGGAGCTTTAGAAACAAATAAAGCTGGCTGATCATATTACAAAACATCACCTGTCAATTGTAGCAATGGCAGAATAGAAAGAGGCCCACCTGGATCTGGAGTTAGAGAACTCTGCCTCAGTCACTTGGCAGAACCTTTTCCCTGACTGTGCCCCAGACCTGTAAAGCTCTTCCTCCTCATCTCTGCCTTCTGACTTCTTTCAAGTCCCAGCTAAAACTGTTCCTTCCACACAAATCTTTCCTCATCTCCTTTACTGCTAGTACCTTCCTCTTTGGATTATCCCCAAATTGTCCTGCATCTATCTTGTTTGAACATAGTTGTTTGCTTGTTGTCTCCTCTATTAGACTGTGAGCTCCTTGAAAGAATTGTTCCTTTCTTTGGATCCCCAAAATGGTGCTGCTACATAATCAGCACTGATCATTTGTTGACTGAGTATTTGATGATGACCGAGTCATTAAATCTTTCAAGGTCTCCGTTTCCTCAACTGTAAAAAAAGGGGGGGGGTTCGACTAGATGACCTCCAAGGTTCTATGAATCTAAACTACAATGATTAGACTTGCAAATTCGAGTGTTCTATGAGGTCTCATAAGGTAAGATAATACATAAAAGCAAGAAGGGGAGGAATTGCTACAAACTCATTGAGTGACTTCAGTACTTAAAAATCCCCTAAAATGAGAGAATATACATCAAGTACTTTGCAAATCTTAAAAGGCTAAACAAATGTCAATAGGATTGATATTTATTATTTTTAAAATGTTTATTATTAATAGTAATACCCTCAGTTGTAATGAGAATAATATTTGTCCTGTGAAAGCAGTTTGCTGAGTATAAAGTTCCCAAAACTTTTCCTCTCTATATCCCATTCTCTTCTTTGCCATCCCAAGTTTAGCTTCTGGGATCCATGCTGACAAGGCTAGAGGCTAAATGTGTGGCTAGGAGCTTTAAAATTTTTCCTAGAAGGGGTCTTGTTGGTTTGTTTTTGCCTCTTAGGCCAGAGGCTCAAGGGGGAAGGAATAAGTAGAGGATCAAGAAACTGGAGCTGAGATGGCCAGAGGCAGAAAGGGTAGAGAATGCAATCTTGCCCAGGGCCCAGGGATGCCTAGGCAGGGCTCAGCTCACAGGAATTCTGAGCCTGCCTCTAAGAGCCCCGCCCGGGTCAGTTTGAGCAAATGTGAGACCTGAAGTCTAAGCTCCAAGCTCTAGAGGGTCAGAGGGATTGGGAGAATCAAGGCTTCAGGGGAGTTTCAGAGGCAATTCTCCCTTCCCTCCTCAAACACCATTGCCTCAGGTGGAGAATCAGACCTGCCCACATGTGGACTGATCTTTGATCTGAAATAGTGTTCAATTTGCAATAATCAATAAACATTCATTATGTGTCAGGCTAAGCCCTAGGGATACAAAGCTGGAGGGGAAATAAAACAGTCCCTGCCTCCTTACAATCGAATTTGTTGGTTTTCTGTAGTCTGACCCTTTATGAGGTTTTCTTGGCAAAGATACTGGGGTGGTTTGTCATTTCCTTCTCCAACTCATTTTATGGATAAGGAGACTGAGGCAGACAGGGTTATACAGGTTTGCACAATTAATGAGTATATGAGGCAATTTGAACTCAAGAAGAGGAGTCTTCTTGACTCTATCCACTGCACCACCCATCCAGTAGGTAGATAATCCAGAAAAGCCAGAAGAAAAAGGATTGGGGTCATCAGCAAAGGTACCCTTAGAGGCACAGTGTAAAAGTCAGAGATATGCCAAAGAGAGCAGCTAGGTGAGAAATGAAAAGATGCTCTGACCTGTACCCCCTCCTCAAATGGAGGTCTTGATGTTTGTGGCTCCAAGCTCTAGAAGAACAGAGGATAGTGAAGAGATAGATGAGGAAAGAAAGGCCACATGAAGATCAATGAAGGGGTTGGAGGGGGTAAACCTGGAGAAGAGAAAATTTGGGGCAGACATGATAATTATCTTCCAAGTGTCCTATAGAATACTTTTGAACTCTTATTAGCCCTAGAAATTAGATGATTTTCAGTTTATATCCTGCACATATATAGTTTATTTCTAGTTATTTGCACTTTGTCTTCCCCTATTACATTGTGATCTTGAAATCAGGGACTGCTTTTTATCTTTCTTTTACCCCAGTGCTAATATAATACCCCACATAGTAGGTCCATAAGGAATGCTTGCTGTTAATTAGAAGGAAGAAGTAAAAGCAATGAGCTTTTATTATTTATTTATTATTG
The DNA here is from genome assembly GCF_037893015.1 of Macrotis lagotis. Taxonomy (NCBI): domain Eukaryota; kingdom Metazoa; phylum Chordata; class Mammalia; order Peramelemorphia; family Peramelidae; genus Macrotis; species Macrotis lagotis. Next base: position 642,575,743 of record NC_133658.1, read on the forward strand.
ACAGAGGGTGGAAAGATTAGGTGGGTGGGCATCAAATGACAGATTATAGAAGATATGGACTTGATGTAAAGAAAAATTTCCCAGAAAACAGAGTTATTTAAAAAATGAAACAGTGCATCAAGAGGTAGCAAGTTTCCTAATGCCAGTTAGGAGGACTAGAGGATGGTTCACTGGACTTGGAGTAAGGAAGATGTGAATTCAAATCCAGTCTCAGACACTTTCTAGTTCTGTGGCTCAGGGCAAGTCACTGACCCTCTGTCTGTTATTGGTCTGTAAAATGGGGGGTGATAATAGCTTCTACCTCCAAGGGTTATTATGGGTATAAAATGAGATAAAATTGGGAAAGTACCTTGACAATATAAGCATTTAAGGCACCATATAACTGCTAGCTATTATTACTATCACACAATGTCTTTAGCCAAAGACTATACAACCATTTATAGGTGACCCTTAAGAAGGGTTCTCCTGCTGAGTAGCCTCTGAGACTACCAACTTGGTTTTTCCATGGTTCTATAGGTCTGGGGAAGACCAGATCTATTTGCCTGAAGAGTTGATGGGCTGGTTCAGTCCTCTGGTCACCCATAACTGGTTAATTGGACAGTCTTAGCCATTCCTCATGGATCACTGAAGTGTAAAGAAAGGAAACCAAAACTGGTTCAGGTTGGTTGCACGTGGAGGACTTGGGGCCCAGCGAGGCATTTCCCAGCTGCAAAAGAGTAATCAAATCCCATACCTCACCACACAGACACAGGGGCCCCACCAACCTTGAGGACCAAAGGTCTGGAGATTTAGGCAGATCAGACTCACACCTACAATAGGCATTGGGGAGGTTTATTTCTGGGCTCTACTTCCTGAACTCTATCAGTATAAGTAAGTCTTCCTATCCTTCTCTGGATTCATCATGTTCATCATGTCTTGAAAGGCAGAGGAATATTCCATTGCAATTTATGTAGCCATTTCCAGTAGACGAATGTTGTCTCTGTTTCCAGTTCTTTGGTACCACAAAAGGTGCTACAAGAGATGTCAGAAATAAGCTAGGTTTCAGCATGCCTACTATAGAGAGAATGATAGAATTGAGTATTAATTAATTAATTATATATTACTTGTTAATTATATTTTGTACAAATATAAGGAATTATAAAGCCCAGGAACAAGAAAAGAGTGGTAGAACTTAAGGTCTAGAACTGTTATCTCATCTGGAACCCATGTTCCCCTATGTCAAAGAGAAAGACCCAAGTTAAAACCAGGAGAAATCTAGAATTTGATTTCTAAACAAACTAAGCCCCTTAGTCTTTCCCTTAAGCAGGTCTGAGTACTGAAGGTACTTAAAATAGACATCAAGGAGTCCCATTATTATTGACAGAGGGTGGAAAGATTGGGTGGGCGGGCATCAAATTGATGCAGACATCCTCACCAAGGAGGAGAGCTTAGGAGTCCACTGTTTAAAGCTTTCAAAATCTTCAGCTGGTGTCAGGTTGCTTGCACAACCTTCTTCAAGACTGTGCTCCATACTTTGCAGAGTATGGTCACATGCAGAGGTCTCCTCCAGACAAAATGACTCAGCACCCATGGGAACTCTGAGCTTCAGCCTGGATTGAGTCATGAGCCCAACAGAGTGGGCAGCCTCCCACCCCACTGCCAGTCTGATCTTGGCTGGCAGTGCCAGCCCTGCTGAGCCTTTTCACACCTTGCCACAGGATGATCCAAATAGGTAAAACAGTTCCCTCACATTGAGACTAGAAATGAGAGTTCTGGGAGAAAGAGTGAAGTCATGGAGAATAACAAAATATCAGGATCTTAGATTAAAGATCTAGAGTCGAAGGGGCTTTCCAAATCATCTAGTTTAATCTCCTCATTGTACAGAGGAGGAAACTGAGACTCAAAGAGTTCATATATAGAGTAAGTGGCAGAGATGGAGTTTAAACCCAGGTATTCTGATTCCAAATTTGTTTCTCTTTTTACTGTCTCATGTTGGCTCATCCAAAATCCCCCCATCATCCATTTCCCCCCTCTTGACCTTCTACAAAATCTCTGATACATAAACATTCTGCCCCTGGCCACATACAATGCCAGAGAGCTCACTACTTTTAGTTTTCTCTTTGACTGGGGTCCCAGATGAGATAGTAGAGTTCTAGGCCTTAACAAATAGATCACTACTTTTTGGGAGAAGCCTGTTCTATATTTTATAAAGAACTAATTTTAATATTAAGTTCTTTATATCTAATAATCATAAATTTAATATTTAATTCTTCATTTAATGAACATCCTTAAGTTCTTTAAGTCAAAAAATCTCCATCTCCCTAACTTCTACCTATTAGTCTTAGTTCTGTTCTCTAGATCCATAGATAATAGGGGTTCCTTTGATGTTCTAAGACTTGGGTTCAAATTCCATCCCTGAAATTGCTATTTTTGTGACCTGGGGCAGATCACTTAAATTTCTTGTGTCTTAGTTTCTTTCTCTACAAAATGAAATGATTGGACTAGATGTCCTCCAGTGTCTCTTCCCACTCTGGAGCCATGCCATGCATAGTAAAGCCTTTCAAAAAATGAAAACAAATATTGCTAAATCCAGGGTATTCCTAATTTCTTTAACCATCCCTACAATGTGGTTTCCATACCCTTCAATACACTGGACACTCTTTTCTGGAAGTTCTTCAATCCTTCTCTTGAAGTGTGATACTGAGATGGTATAGTAATCCCTCTGCAACATCCCTGATAAGTGATCATTCCAGCCTTTGCCAGGGAATTCCCTAATCATAGGGGCTGACTTGGAGTCAAGCAATGCTTAGAATCCCAACTGCAACATTTAATAGCCATTTGATCACCTGATTTTTCAGAATTTGTTTCTTTACCTATAAAATGGGCACATTCACTATGTACCTTAAGTATTATTGTTTATCCACAGAAATACTATAAGAATGTTAGCTATTACACTGTTTTATTATACTACATTATATATCATAAAGCATTATGTTATAAAATAAGACAATATTTGAATAGTTTTTACTATCCTTGAAGAGCTATGTAAATGCTATTATAATAATATTATTGTTATTAATTTTATGATCAAATACACTGCAACTTTTTTTTAAATGGTGTTCAAAATGTGCTTCCCAAGGTGATGTATCTGAGCAGAACACCTGAATGCAGGTAAAAGATCTGGATCCGGATCCCTATGTTTACACTGAACTTGCTAAACTTGCTTCTAGGTCTTTTTTTATGTAAATGATTATCTTATCTTATATCTACTGGCCTATGCTGTCTTGTTGATTTTAATAACCTAAATGAGGATTTTCTATTGGCCTTTATAAAAATCCTTTCAAGTCCCAAATTCTGTGACTATTTCTACTCAATCTTATCTTGTTGATTTTGAACCATCCTTCTAACTTGTCAAGATCTTTCTGAATCCTGTTTTTATTCCCCAACACAATTGTTCTCCCTCCCCCTCCACACCCACAGTTTTGGACTCTGTGTGTCATCTAGACCTTTATCCAAGTCACTGATTAAAACACAGTGAACAGGGCAGGACTGAAGGCAAGAGTCTTTTGGCTTATCACTAGGGATTCTATCCTAGTTGACAATAATTTATTAATCAATCAACAAACATTTATTAAGCACATATACCAAACACTCAGGTAAACCCTGGGAATACAAATGGAAAAAAAAATGAAACTGTACAGCCTACTTTCAAGGAACTTCCATTTCAATCAATACTCTTTGGGCAAGTCCATCTCAGCAGTAGAGAAGACCTTGGGCCCCAGGGTCTGAATTTATTATTCTGATTTCATCCCACCAGTCACACCTAAAGTGCTAATTCTTCTATCCGGAGATTTTCCAGTCTTTTCATTTCCTCGGGTTCATGGTATATTACTAATCAAGGTCAGATAGAACTTGGTTCAGTTCTCTTGTATTCAGTTCCCTTCTTTTCTCTTCCTTCTCTGCCAGGGCCACCATACTAATTTCCATGTAAAGTATACTTGAAACCCACGGACAGAGTTCTTTTGTGTGCGGGTGCCCATATTGGTGTTGCTACAACAGAGTGTGAGCATATGTGTAACTGTGTTTGAGTTGCTCTCTCAAAGTGTGTGTGTGTATGTACTTAGATAACATTTCTATGCCCTAATGCCAACCAAATAAAAATCAAACTCTTTAACCTGGCCAGATAGTCTTAAACAGAAATTGAGAGATGGAACAACCTTCAGAGGTCAATTTATTTTGTTCCCCTCTAAGACACTGGACATGTTTAGCGGTGGATAATAATCGTTTAAACAGGTGTTAGCCTCCTCACTAGCCTATAAGTCTCATGCAGTCAATAAATTTCTCATTTAATATTTTAGTGGGCTAAGAGAATTCCTGCCTGATTTTCCTTCTCTAGTGGGTCTGGGGATCTTTGTCATCTTCAGAGCAATCTTTCTTTTGATTGCCAAAGCTATTTTTCTTAAAGCACAGGTCCAACTATCTCACTTCCCTACTAAATAAATCCCAGTGATTTTATTGCTTCTAGGATAAAATATAAACTTGCTTGTTTGGTATCTACAACTCTTTAAAAACCTCATTCCAACCAACCTGTCCAGCCTTACTACATGCTATTTCCTGTCATATACTCTATGGTCTTCAAACTTTCTTCTTATTCTTCACCCATACTTTTGCATGCCTGGAATACCTCTTGAATGCCTTTGTCATTGAGAATCTATATTCTTATGAGGCTCAGTTCAAGCACAATCTTCAAGTTGAAGTCTTTATTTATTCCTATGCTACTAGTACCTTTGACACAAAATTGACTAGTATGTATTTTTGTATGTATTATATATACACATATATATATAACTTATCTATATTTGACATGTACCAATATATTTTTGTATATATCCTATATATATATCATATGTACTTGTATATACTCGACATGCACCACTACTTTTGTATCACATGTCTGTGTATGTTCTTGTGTCAACTGTATCCTCAGCAACAAGCACAGAGCCTGGTATATATGGACTACCTTTGCCCAACCTGTGGTAGAGCTTTCCAAGTCAACATTGTTCTGATAAACCATAGTCAGACACACTGTAATTTGATTCCATCATAGTGAAATCATTTTTGTCCTCTTCGAGGATGAAGGACAACATCCCATGAGAATGGTCAATGCTTGTTTATTGTTTGATTGATTCCCCAAGCAAAGCACCTCGTATACAGTAGGCAGTTAATAAGATGTTATTGAATTAAGTTGCTCCAAGTTGTGTTGCTTGCTGTATATATGTGTGTATAATCCACATCCCAGTAGCCTTTCTGAGGGGTGAAGGGGTGGATACCTCTGGGTATCTCTGTCTATGGTCCTCGCACACATCACTTCCCAGCTGGGTCAACATCAGCCTGTGTTTTTTCCTTTGAGTTGTACTCTGAGCCTCTCCTTGGGGTGTCCCCAGAGCAGAGACCCCTCCCTCAACCGTTGGCTGAGGCTTTTACACTTATCACTCCTCCTCAGCCCCTAAATTGCAGTTTGACACCTCCTGCTGAGACATTCTATCAACTCTTCTTCCCACAAACAAGCTTCCTTTCTTCCCCTCCTTTCTCACCCCCTCAGACTCCCTGGGTGTCTTCCAAATCATAACAGTATGAACCAAAGAAATCCTTCCCTTTCCTCCCACCATCAGGGAGTTAGGAGGGAACACAAACCTATCATCTCACCTTGCCCAATTTTCAGGCACTTTGAAATTAAATAAATTACCCACAAAATGTCAGATAAATCTGGAGCTGTAACTTAGCACAAAGGTACTGACATTCAGCGGAGGTATTCCCTCTTTCAGGGACTTGCCTCAATAATCTCAATAGAAGAGAGGGCAGATTCTCTGGGGACTGAAAACCCCCTCTCCTGGGCAATTGCTCCTCTTTGCCATTACCCCCATACTCCCATAACTGCATTGCTCTGATTATGGATAGAACTTGTTAGGGCTCTAGGTAAATTAATGTGGAAACAGCATTAATGTTTTGTGGGTCTACCCTTTGGACCCAGATTATGTGGGCTGCTGTCCCAAGCAGTCTGGCTAGTTAGTCTCTGATGAGCAACGAGCAGTACTCCAACCACTGCCAGAATTCTATCCTTTTCTGCTTGTATACACCTTATCTTTTCTTTCTCTTTCTAATTTTCCCCACTTTTCCCCACGTTCTTGATTTTCCCTTCGAAATTCTAATAGAGACAATGGTTATCAGATGGCAGTCTAGGTGAGGCTCCCTGTGCCAACCCAAGAGAAAAAAACCCTAAGCCAAAAGCATTCCCAGAGCATCCAAGGTTAAAGGCTACCACAGGTTTGAGATTTTAGAAATCACAGGCCAGAAATGGAAGGGAAGATTAAAGTCCAAGGAGGCCAGAGGAAAGCAAGCATCCAATTCTCTCATTTTACACATGAGGAGGAGAGAAGTGATTTGGCTAGTGAAGTTCTAGCAGGCCAAGGTTAGAAACATTCTTTTGACTATTCTACCTGGATTTCATGCTTCATTATCTTCCTGGATCTCCCTGCATTCACCCTATTCTTCAGAGGAAAGAAATACCATGGCCTAGCCATGCCCCAAGAACCAGGAAAGAAGGAGGGACTCAAACTGGAGGAAGAGTCCCATTTAACAAGGTGAGATTATGCTCAGAAGTCAGAGTTGAGAGATGAAGGGCACATCCCTACTAAGATAACTGAAAAGCAATATCAAACAACCAACAATTACATAGGTGCCAGGCTCTTTGCTAAATGAGGGAGATGCAAAGAACAACTGAAAACAGTCCCTGCCCTCATGGACCTTCCATTCTAATTGGGAAGACAGCACGTACATATATAAATCTATGCAAGAGACATATGAAGTAATCTTAGAAGGGCAAGGCTCTACATTTGGGGGAACCAGGAAAGGCCTGGCATGGATATTTGAGTCAAACAACTATTTTATGTTCACGGGATCCAATAGGAGCACCACTCACATTGTGGGAGGATGACCTTTGGGGACATGGCCTTATGAGCAGGGAGAACAAGGGTACAACCCAGCCTTACCTCTGGCTCCCTAGGGACTTTGTCATTTTCAGAATTACCCTTTTTTGCTAACACAGTGGGGTTATAATTAGTTATCAATTGCAAGGCGGGGTTGGGGAGGGAGGGGGCCATGAGGAACAGGTGCAGCTGAGGCAGCTGTGAGTGAAAGGTATGAAAACACAGATCAGGGCCTTACTCTGTGGTTAACTCTGTAAACAGCTTGAGTAAAGGGGGAGGGAGGAAGAGGAAAAAAGGTCTGAAACTACAGCTGACACTGCCCCTCCACTTATTCCTCTGCCTGCATCCCACTTGTCTTCTTTCAGAACTTCTCTCTTTTTCCTCTTTTCTCTCCTCCCTGTTTTCTGGTCATTTGGCTATGTTGAAAATGAAGATTGGGATGGGAGGGAGTATTGATGATGAAAGTAAGGGAAGTGGGGTGGCTCTACTTTAACTCCATGAACCAGAGAGGAAAACTAAGGTATAGGAGACACATCAGGATTGGGAAGAGGCTCAAGGACATCAGAGAGTGAAAAATAGAGCAGGTGGCTGCTGAGAGTCCTCTCCCTAAAGCAAAATGGGACACCATTCCCAAGACAGTCATCCCTTGGGTCAATGACCAGGTTGCAAGATTATTGGGTAAAGTATCCAGGGGTCCAGTCCTCCTCCCTAACTGTAAAGATTCACTAAGCAAAAGGTACCTTACCACATCTTTGTATTTACTTACTTGTGTACAGGTATGTCTTTTTCCAGGAGTAATTGTGCTTGTCTACAACATCAGTATCCCTGGCATCCAACATATTACCTTAGATTTTTTTACTTTAATAGGGAGAGGTGGGTGTTTGTGGCAGTCCAGGCCTCTCATTTCAACCATATAGGGAATTCCTGATATGGAAACTCTCCACTGAAGCAGGTCAGTACCTCACCAATAACTCATAGCCTTAGCAATTTGTCCAAGGGCAATGAGTGATTAAGTGGCTTGCCCTAGTTACACAGCTTCCATTGATCAGAGGCAGGGCCTGAACCTCAATCCTCCCTGTCCACAATATTATGCTGCCTCTCTATGAATAAATTAGTGAATGAACCCAGTTTTTCCTTGGGATCGGGATTAAGACTTCCAATTCTGCTCTTCCCTGTTCCTTACAAGCATGTACAATGCTATTACTAGAGCAAAGGGAATTATTGATAAGGTGATGGAGTTCTCAGAAGCAAAGGCCCTGGTCCTCACCTCTCTTTCTCTTGTCTCTCCCTCCCCATCCTTCTTGTCCCTTGCAGTTTACACCTGTGGATTTAAGTAACTATAGCAACTATAGCAATGACCTGTGGGAGGAAGACTACTTATGCCCTGAGGTCCATAGCTGGGAAGACCAGCTGAGCTTCAAGGCAGTTTTTGTCTTGGTGGCCTATAGTGCCATCTTTCTCCTGGGCATGACGGGCAACGCCTTGGTGCTAGTGATTCTCAAGAGCCATCGGACAGCCCGCAGCTCCACCGAGACCTTCCTGCTGCACCTGGCTGTGGCCGACCTCCTCCTTGTGCTCACGCTGCCCTTTGCTATGACCGAGGGAGCCGTGGGCTGGGTGCTTGGGGCCTTCCTCTGTAAGGTCGTGAGTGCGCTTTACAAAGTCAATTTCTACTGCAGCAGCCTGCTCCTGGCCTGCATTGCTGTGGACCGCTACCTGGCCATCGTGCATGCGGTCCACACCTACCGCCACCGGCGCCTCTTCTCAGTCCACATCACCTGTGCTGCTGTTTGGCTGGCTGGCTTCCTTGGTGCGCTGCCCGAGATCCTGTTTGTGAGAGTCAGCAAAACTAGCACCAATGAGTCTGCTACCTGCAGCTTCTCTGGTCAAGGCCTGGCAAGCAGTAACGCCAGGCTCAGCTCGCGCTTCGTGTACCACATCGGGGGCTTCCTCGTCCCTCTGCTGGTGATGGGCTGGTGCTACACAGCGGTGGTGAGGCGGCTGTGCCAGGCCCAGAGGCGACACCAGCGGCAGAAAGCTGTCAAGGTAGCCATCCTGGTGACAGGGGTTTTTTTTTTCTGCTGGTCCCCTTACAATGTGGTCATATTCCTGGACACACTAGTGATGCTTCATGCTGTGCCCAAGTCCTGCCAGCTAGATGACCACCTGGCAACAGCTATCACTGCATGTGAGTTCTTGGGCCTGGCTCACTGCTGTCTCAACCCCGTGCTTTATACATTCGTGGGTGTAAAGTTCCGGAGTGACCTAATTCGCCTGCTGGGGAAGCTGGGCTGCGTGGGCCCTGCTTCCCTCCACCGATTCCTCCCCAGCTGGCGCAAGGGCAGCAGCTCAGAATCAGAGAATGCCACCTCTATCACCACCTTCTAGGGCCCACCCCTTCTCCCCTTCTCAGGGTGCAGAGGCATTCCTTACCCTCCCGGACCCTGGAGACGAGGATCTGCCTTGGAGTCTGATCATCACTCAAGAGGATTTTTACAGGGAGAGATCTTTGAAAGGAATGTCTCCATCCAGACCTGGACCAAAGGTTGAGCCTGGGTGGGGAACCTAGAAACAGAGGCTAAAGCTTGAAGAGGCTTGGTTTGTTTAGCCTTGCATGAGGAAAAGGGTATCACCGATCCTCCTTAAGTCTTCAGGGATAAAGTCTCCAATGAAGCCTAGAAAAAGGCTCAGGATGTTAGTCTTAGTCACTTTTATTCTCTCCGTCCTAGAAGACTGTGGTCACATTCCACCTCCTAAGAAGAAAATAACTTTTTAGCTTTTTGGGGGGGAGTTTCCCTGACTGTTGTCCCTGTGGATCACAAACTGAGGCCTAGAGACTATCAGCTTAAGGACTCCAGTTGGGGTGAATCCATCTGATATGGGAGCAGAGACTCTTCTACATCTGCAATGCTCCCCCACCTGTACACCCACTTAATTCTTTCAGCCCTACTCCCTTTGGCCTGTTTCACAGCCTTGATATCTGAGGACCCAACTCAAACAAACAGGAAGCTCAGATTGACCCAGTTCAGACCTGGCTGAAGGTTGCTTTTTATCTTGACCAAAGCCCTCCCAAGCTCTCCCTACTTCAGTTCAGTCCAGGCCCAGGTCTTGTTGGAATCTTCTGAGTTCCAGGCTGGTGCAAGACTTTGGGCTGGCTGGTCCTGGGGTGAAGACTCAAGGTTAGGATCCTGATGCTGGTCAGAAAAATGCGGACTGTCTCAGTGAAAGCCCTACCAGAGGAAACAATTTTGATAATGGAAGACAACTATTGTCTTTCTATCTGTGGAGGGAGGTCTTGAGTCTAGGTTTAGACTTGTGCTTGGGGGGGGGGGGTTCAGGGGTCTTATATAAACAGGAACAGACTTTGAATACCTGCTGCTCTACTCAATGGACAAATTCAGTTCCACTCCGCAATTTGGTAAAAAACTCCTTCCCTCCCAGAAAAGGGTTATGTTCATGAGACTGTCCTGACCTCAGAAAAGGAGAAGCAGCCCACCAAAGAAAAACAATGACTGTGTAGGAAGGGGCAAGAAGACCAGGAAAGTCAGTTGGAAGGGCCTTCTGGAGGTCATCCAACAGACCAGCATCTGACCAGTCCACCTTCCCAAACAGACAACTAAGGATCCTTAGTTCCCAGTTGGGTGCTTCTCTGAGCCTCCCATTAGACTGTAGGTGCTTTGAGGGCAGACTGGTTTTTGCCCTCCTTTTGTATGCTTAGTGCTTAATGTAGGACCTGGTAGATAGCAGGCATGTAATAAAATGTTATCAATTGATAGGTTGATATGACTCCCGAGATGGGCATCTCCTCAAAGTACTATGCTCAGAGTTAGTGATACCTAGAAGGGAGATTTCAACTTCAAATGGAGAAGGGGGGCACAGAGTACCCCTGCCTCCAGGACCAAGTGTATCTCTGGTAAGGGAAGTGAGGTGGGGGAAGGGACAGGATGGGGCCCCAGCACCGAACTCTAGGAGGGAAGTCCCCAAACCCCTAAGGAAGCAGTAGTCCACTCCTCTCTGAGAGGCCTGCTCAGATGGAACCAGAGGAAGCTGCTTCTCGCTCAGAGGGACCTGGCTTGACCAGCCACCCAAGGTCCTGCACCAGGTCCATACCAGGTCCACACCTTGGAGATGGTAGGGGCTGGTGAGCCTGGACCCACTGGATAGCCCAGATCAACATTCTCTACCGAAGAACAATCAATACCCAATAAGAAGGTACTACAGGGGACCCTGACTGATGGGGTCAAAAAGGTCAGTGCTTCTCACCTGATAGAGCACTAGGCCTCAAGCTATCCTTCCCAGCCCAAACAGCAGGGCAGAGGAAGGTTCTGTCAGACACAAAGGCACAAGGCAAGAAGTTGGTTTTTGAAGTTTTTCTTTTTAATAAAAAGGCACCTATAAAACAGGTCAATACAGTACAGGCAGCACAGAGACCCCCGAAACAAGCCTAAAAATTGTTTCAAAATAAAAACCAAGAAGATGTCTTCACATATTGTATTTATATATTTATATTTATATATTTATATATATATATTTATATAATGATACAAAATGGCTGGGAGTGGGGTATGGCCATGAATTGGGAGGGGGGGGTAGAGGCTGGTGGGTTGATTTTAGTGATGGCAGGAGAGTGTGGAAAGGTGGAAAAATGCTTGTTGTGGGCAGTGGGGAAGAGGTCAGTGTGGCTCCACTCCCCTAGGGGTCACAAAACACTAAGCATCCCCAGGGTCAAGGAAGAGACAAGATGTTGGTAATCCTGGGGTGAGAAAGAAGACAGGGTGATAAATCAAGTTAAGCAAGACCCAGGATGGGCAGAATGCCCACCCAGTGGGAGTGGGAAGATGAGGAAGAGTCTGATGTGAATGAAGGTGGTGTTCAGAAAGAAGAGAACTCTGTCCTGGACCTCCTGGGAGCTTTTGGGGGAAGGAAGGGGAGAAGGAACTTGATTAGGCTGACGATGGGCTAGGTGGACAGCACCAGATGCCAGGGAGGAGGAGTGGGGGCGGAGGAGGCCATATCCCTTTGTATCATGGCTACTGACCTGGGGTCCTATCCCTAGGGGGACAGGAAAGTTGGCAGAGAGAGGGGCATGAATCCCAAGGGGAAGAGACACCTCTCCTAGAATTGGCCCTCAGCACAAAAGGCCTTCCCTGAAGGCAGGGGGGAAAAAAACGGTTCCTTTTTTAGGGCAAATGGGAGACAAAACACATGGCTGTCTATGGCTTTTGATTCACTGTGCCTGTCACCCCAACCTCCCAGGAGCTTCACCCTGCTTGGGAGGATGGGGAGAGGTCACTGGGAAGAAAAGGGACAGGAGACATTTAGGGGTGAGGGGATTTGGACCAGAAGGCATGGGGTACAGCAGGACCACTGGCCAGTTAACTTAATATCCAGAAGGGCCCCAAGAGGCTGTTCTTGCTCAGACAGTCCCCATGGTGGGGGTGGGGTACTAACTCAGAGACTTTCCCTTTTTTCCTTCCCCCTTTAGTAAGAGGAAGTGGGGGGGGTGGCTTCAGGGGGACGCTGGTGTAGGCACAGTGCCAAGGGCTAACTAATGAGGTCAGCTCCAGTAGGGGGCAGTTCTGGCTGGCACTATGACAACCTGTGGGGTGGGGGAACCTCAAGGACCCCAGGCCATCAGGATGGGGGGAGAAAAATCTTTCCAAAATCCAAAATAGAACTTAGGAGGGACTGAATGGGAAATCCCTGCTTATGGTCCTAAGTTGGGGTCAGGATACAGTAGAAGGAGAGGTAGCAAAGGCAGACACTCCAGACAAAGCAACACAAGGAAAGAAAGCAAGGACCTGCCACTGGGGAGACGCTGGCAAGACACATTCAAATACATGTGGCCTCTAAATGTCTCAGCAGTATGGACAGGTTTCAGGACTCCCAGAATCCCAATCCAGCCTGCTAGCCCCCCACCCCCTGGAAGTGTTCGGGAGAAGCCTGCCTGGATAACCTAAAGCACATGGGGAAAGGAGGAGGTTATGGGGTCACGATGCTCTTGGGGGGTGAGACCTTGCACTAGAGGCCTTTCTGCAAATGGTGAGTGTGGGTGTTTGCATGTCTCTGGGAGAGATGTCAGAGGGCTGGGTTTTCTTTGGGGGGGCGAGGGGCAGGTTAGGAGGGAGAACATAGGTTACGGAAGGGGGCAATTTCTTTTTTTCCTTTTTTTCCCGAGTCGTCTATTAAAATACAGAAATACAGCACACGCACATACTGGCACAAAGCGCAGGCCTTATTTACAGCGATGATGGCCAATGACATCCACCCACCTTGTCTGCATGGGCAAAGCCAAGGGGAAGCCGGAGATAATCGAAGCGTCAGCTACACCACTGGAGAGGCTGAGGCAGTGGAGGGATAGGCAGACAGAAGGGAAAGGGGAGGGGGCAGTAAGAGGAAAACCAAGAAAGACAAGGGAACTAGAGGCGGCCAGTCAGACAGAGACAAAAGAAAAGGAAGAAGAGGCACTATATCTTCTTCCTGGAAATCTCTCACCCTCCTCCCAGCACAGTCTGGGACCCAAAAACACATGTTTTTCACTGATGCTGAGCAACCAACAAGAGGGGAGGAGAGTCAGACCAACAAACTCCCAAGAAATTGGACTAGGGAGGAAAGGGGAGGAAGCAAGGGAATCCTGGGGCTGAAACCGAGTAAAAACCCAAACCAAAATGAACAATCCCCCCTCCCACCCCAACTATTTCACCCCAAGCCAACAGCATTATCTGGTTTCCACAGATGCCACTCCAACACACAAGGACCCCCCACCCCCCCACCCCATGACACGAGGCCAGTCAAAAGTTGTAGGGGATGAGTTTTTTAAGTTTGTAAAAATTTCCCATACCACATCTTCCCCAACTCCCTAGCCCAAGCTATCTAGAAGGGTAGGTTGGCCATGTTGCCAGGCCCAGGGAGGTAGCCCATCTGGCTGTCCAGAGACACGCTACGTTGCCGCAGAGGGTGGGACACCATAAGATTCTGCTGAGGCGGGGGGCCCATTAGGGAGCCTTGGGGAGAGAGCATATGGGGGGGCTGACTATATACCTCCCCCCCTACACCCCTCTGCTTCATCAGCATGAAATTCTGCTGGGCCATGAGGCCTTGAGGAGGGGACATGACCCCCTGATGGAGGCCATGGGGCATCATGCCTTGCTGTGGAGGCACACCTGTCCTGCCCAATAAGGGCATCTGTCCGGGGTGGCACATGGACATGTTGAGACCCCTCTGGACACCCTGCTGACCTGGGATGTTGGGGGGCCGGGAAGGGGTCTGCTCAGCCATCATGTTCTGAAGGTTCATGAGGTGGAGGTTGGGGGGCTGAGTTTTGGGAGGCTGGTTCTCGCTTTTGGGGAAGTATTGCAGGGTGCTGCTGGGCTTCTCCGAGGGGATAATCCGGGACAGGTCGAATTCAGGAATGCCTGTTGGGGTGGGTCTGATCACCTCGCTCAGCTCAGGGTCATTCAGCACTGAAGCCACACCAGGCAGCACACCTGGAGGGTATGGCTCACCCATTCGCCCTGCCAGCCCCTTTCCCATCAGATGCTGCTGGGGTGGCAAGGGGCCTGATGGTTGACTGGGCAGGTCCTCAGGGGGCAGGGGCATCCCGGGTGGATAATGTTGCTGCATGCCGGGACCCCCACCCCCACCTCCCCCAGGGGGCATGGCACCATGGGGCTGCTGAAGTCGAGGGGGGAACACCAGCTGGTTAGAGGACATCATTTGGGATGCGTTGGGCATGGGGCCACAAGGAGGGTTCAAGGAATCTGGGGCACCAGGGGGCATCATCATGGAGTTTGGGGGGGGGCCACCAGGCCCCTGTGCATTGGGGTGCAGCGGAATGTTGGAACCCATCGGGTTGGGTGAGGGCAGCATGGCAGGTGGGGGCTCATGAGACAGGGGCTGTTGGCCAGGCAAGTTCATGCCCATGGGGCTCTGGGCAGCTGCCGAGTTCAGGTGCAACTGGTTGGGCTGGTTGGTGTTGATCCCTGAAAGGAAAGGACAAAGGGGTCATACATGCCTTCTGCTACAAGGAAGCAGCCAACCCTTCCAGCCTTCATCTGCCATCTTTTCCTTTGTCCTTGTTAAGACCCAGTACCCACTGGTCATCTAACTTGAAGGTTGGCCTTCAGGGTTCTGATTCCTATTCTCCCCAATAAGCTCTGGGGCAGCAGCAAATGAGCTGAGGTTGGAGCATCTAGGCAGCTTCTTTCCTAGTCATAAAATAAGAAGCAGCAGTCCCTTCCCTGGTTCTCAAAGCTCTTAAAAGGTTCAAATGCAATATGCATACGTGTGTGTGTGTGTGTCATATATATATATATACATACATACATATATATATATATATATATATATGTAATGTGATACTTAATTTTATAGTTTAGGCAGTGAGAAGTCATAGTGGACCAGGAGTCAGAAGGATCCGAGTTCAAATTCAGCCTCAGACACTTACTAGCTGTGTGACCCTGGGCAAGTCATTTCACTGTTGGCTTTCAGTTCCTCCTCTATAGAACAAGCTGGAGAAGGAAATGACAAACCCCTCTAGGAGCTTTGCCAAGAAAGCCCCAAATGGGGTCATGAAGAGTCAGACACGACTGAAATGACTCAACCACAATGTCTATATATAGGCACATATATAATTATGATATCTATCTAGCTCTCTCTCTCTCTGATTGATGCTTTTGGGGGGGGGGAAGCCCTATGTGAATATAAATGATTATTAATGTTTGTCCTGTTACTGTGAAATTCTTGCCAGCATCACTTCAATTCACAGCTAATTTGTACCTCCTGGGGGAGGGGGCATTATCCTCTCCTGGCCCTTTAGTCCCAAAATTCCTTCCTTTCTATTCCACCACAAGAGATCAGAACCAAAAGGCCAAGTCTCCAGGAATGTTGGTGTCCCACCTGGCATGGTCCCTGGTGGAAGCATAGGCCTATCAGGCAAAAGTTCATCATCCGAGGTGGCAATGGTCTTGATGGCATTGTGGTATAGGGGGGTGGAACTGGGCATGGCATATTTGGACATCTGAGACATCATCAGCGACAAAGGGTTCTGGGAGGGGGCAGGATCTGGGGAGGAAGTAAAAGGCAGGCTGGGGTTCATGATGCCTCCGGGGGGATTGGCAGGTGGGGCAGAGGAGCTGCTCCGAGGGCCGCTGGGAGGCAGGGCACCTATAGGAGAGAGGGGAGAGAGAGAGAGAGAACGAGAGAGATGATACCTTTGGAAGGCGACTGGAGATATCGCTTCCCTCCTTCTATAGTACCAGCCTGACTACTCCAACGCTATCTACTGACTTAGTATCTTCAGGCACTCAACAACCTCACCCCATAGACACCTCCTTGCTTGTCCAAGTCAGATCCCAAGAAGTTAACCAGGAAGTTCTGGAAGGACTGGGATTGTAATAAGTCTCCTTTCAACCTTCCTATACTCAGCCATTGAGAAATCAACAGGGTAGAAAGGCCACTGGATTGAATCAGGTCTTGAATCTTGGTTCTGCCATTTGCTACCAATGTGTAACTTTGGACAAACCTTTTAAATTCTCTGGGCCTCAAGTTCCTCATGTGTACAATGATCACCTATTAAGAGTCTTTCCAGTTCTAGGTCCTTGGGTCCAGTGTATTTCTGACTCTGAAGCAAATCTACCTAACTCTTGGAATCTCTCCTGCCCTTGGGTTCTGTCTAATATCTTTGGGATAGTCATTGTGGATCAGTGTCGAGATCCATGTGAGCAACGAGCAATGCCTCCCCTCTGTCACCTCCCCTGGTGACAACTCACCTTGCTCCAGATTGCTCATGGTATTGGAAGAGTTCAAGTTGAGAGGTGGTTGCTTGTTCTGGCTGACCCCTGGACTTGGCATGGCTGTCTTAGGTGAGGGTACCCAGCCTGGGGAGGGCACCGCCATGGAGGGAGACTTGAGTCGGCTGGGTGAGCCAGTAGGTGAACGGACACTGAGGGAAGAGCTGAGGACCTGGGGAGACTTGAGGGGTCCTGGGGGGTTCGCAGAAGGCAGAGGCACCATCTGAGAGGGTGTCTGGGGTGACTTGAGGTTGGCAGAAGGCGAAGTAACCAAGGGCGAGTGCACCTGACTAAGTGTAGGTGACTTCAAATGACCCATGCCCGGTGAGCCCATTTGGTTAATACTGATGGTGAGGTCTGAGGGCCGTCGGCCCAGCCCTCTAGCTGGGGCTGGGTGCATGGGTGCAGGAGGAGGAGGGTTGGGTGCTGGGGGAAGGGGCAAGTGGCTAAGCCTTGTGGTACCCAGGTTACCCACAGGCATTGAGCTCTGATCAGGGCTGAACATGTCTGGGGCACTACCCATGTCCTGAGGCATGGCAGGGTAGGGTCCTTGTCCACCAGAGAAGCCCTGTTGGCCCTGGTTGGGGAACTGGGAGGGCATAAGCATCTTTTGGGGTGCCCCCATCATGCCACTACCATTCTGGGCCCGGACACGGGCCAGCTCCTCAGGAGCCAAGCCCTGAGGGCCCATCATGTCTGCAGGGCCCCGCATCTTCTGGGACATCAGCATCTGTTGTTGAGGGGTCATTTGCACATTGAGGTTCATGTTCATGTTCATGTTGACATTCATATTCATGTTCAAGTTGCCAGGCCCCATGGGGGCATCCACATCCCTCAAGCCAGACTGCCCCATGGGAGGGCTCAGGAGACCCCTACTGCCCCCAAACTCCATGCTCATGGGGGCCCCAGCTAGGCCCTCCCCACCTGTCATCTGTGCAGGGAACATGGTTGGCTCCATTTGTCGGTGGGCCTGAATCATTCGCTCCATCTCCAGGCCCTGCCCCATGGAGTTGCCTGCCATGCCCAGAGGGCGCTGCATGCCCATCGTCCGCTTCTCCAAGAGCTGGTGCCGCAGCAGCTCCTCCCGTGCCCTTGGGGTCATGAATCTCTCTGCCTCACTCTGCCCACCAGGGTAGGGAACGGCACCCTGCACAAAGTTGCCAGGTCCCCCCATGGGGGGCAAGTCTTCTGTCCAGCCCATGCCCGGCCTCACAGGCCTCTGCATGGCATTCATTGGCACATCCATAGGCATGTTTTGCATACCTCCAAACCCAGATACCCGCTGCATCTGATTGCCAGGAAAACGAGGTCCAGGAAACGGATGCCCTGCTCGGAGCTGCATTGGGTCCTGGACATCCATGGGTCCTCGCAGCTGGGCCCCCATGCCTGGAGGCCACTGGTCCCCAGGCTTACTATGGTAAGGGGGTGGGGGGCCCCGGACCATCATGCCCCCCATGCCCTGGGACAGCATCATCTCTTGCAGGGGTCGTCCCCCATGGAGGCCAATTTGTTCCTCTTTTCGTCGCTTCTCTTCATAATATTCCTCCTGCAGCTTGCGCCAGGCCACCTGCTCAGGGGTCAAACTGTCCTGGCTCAGCCGCTGCATCATGATGTTCATTTGCTGCCCCATGTCACTGCCTGGGTGGTGACCTGGAACTTCATGCTCCAGCCCAGGGCCCCCAAGACTTTGGGTCTGGGAAATCATAGACTGCAGGGGCTCCTCATATTTCTTCAGTCCTCCAGGAGGGGGGGCTGGGGGCTGCTGGGGAGCCGGGGGAGCTGGAGCTGGTGCACCCCCCTCCCCTGTGGCTCCTGGTGGGCCCTTGAGGAAAGGCTCAGTCTCCCCACTTCGAAGCAGCAGTCGCTCGATATCACGTAGCGTCTGTAAGGATCGCTCCCGATGCTCCAACTGTTCCTTTGATAGGCCCTCAGAACCAGGCAGGGCTCGCTGCCCATTGCCTGTTGGAGTACCCTCCCCTAGCAAGGCAGGACCCCCAGGGGTACCACCAGGGTCTCCTCCTGGGGCCAGGGGGTTTGTGGCAGTGGCAGCTGTAGGGGTGTTGGGGTGGGTTCCCCCTGTTGCATTGCTGCTGGTGGCTCCCACAGAGTTGGGTGTTAGATCCCTGTGGGTATCCTCAGGTGGCCCTTCTGGAGGCAGGGAGGCAGGAAGAGCTGGAGGGGCACTGCCAGGAGGTGGTGGAGGTGGTGGTAAAGGCGGTGGCTGGGATTGTGGGGTGCCCGCTGAGGCTGTGCTCAAGGGAAGTGGTTCTGATGTAGGTGGCACCTTTGGAGCCTGTGGGACAAAAAAAGCAAAGTATGAGGTCAAGGCAAGAGGCAAACGAACCCACTTCTCAGAGAATGTTAGGCTTTCCCTCAGGTACTGACTCTCATGCCCATCTCTCAGGAAAATTTCTGGATTGGGCTCATCTCTAGCCTTACTCACCTGGTCCAGCTTGGCACGGGGTACATTTTGCTGGTGGTAGGCCAGAATGGAATCAACTCGGCCCTGCAACACTGCCTCAGCTGCCCTGGAGGGTCACAGAGAAACACCAAAAGATAAGCATGATAAAAAGCTAACTGGACTCAGAAGGAAAGTACCCTGCCTTCCCAAAGCTGATCTACCCATGGGCTGACAGTAATCCCAGGATCCCCTCAGGAATTGCTAAAACATCTGGATTCCTAAGGAAATCTCAGAGAAGGGGCTGGCAGAACAGGTGCGTTCTCCCCCAGTAGCACTTACGTGTTCGCAAGGTGGGTGGTGAAGACATAGACAAACTGAGCAGCGGCCTTTCCCGGGCCTCCCAGGCTACCAGGGCCCTCTGGCCGAAGGCCAGCTGGAGGACCATGGGGGGGTCCAGGAGCATTGCTCTCACTGAGAGGTGGTGGCGGCGCTGGACCTGGGCCAAGCTGGGTGGTGGCCATGGCTGGGTCTGCTACATTACAATCTGCAATGGGAGAGGAGGAGGTGAAGGAGGAGGAGGAGGAGAGAAAAGAGGTGAGCAGGATGTGACACTGTCCCAGGACAGCTTCACTGATGGTGGTTGGGGGAGGGAGCTTGTTCCTAAGGGAGACTCAAGTTGGAGGAGGATCTCTCCTTACCAATCAAAACCAGGCTGGAACAATCACACACAAATGGTTAAGACACCTATTCCTAACTAGTTCCTAGTGACAAACTGGTCATGACTGCCCTCAGTGTTTGTAATGTTGTCACTAGGCTGTCTGCTATCTCTTGGACAATTTTTGATAAGTGCTAACTATGGTGGGATAAGAAGGGATGGTGTTTTTGTATTTATGTAAATATATACTATAGTCCAATCGATTAAGCTATAGAGGACTGGAGCAGTAAATCCTGAGCAGCAAGGGGGGGAAGGGAGAAGGAAGAAGGTGAGGCAGAGTAGGCAAAGCCCTGGTCTTGAGCTCAGAAAAGCAAGTACTGGCCTGATTCTCCTCTGTGATTTGCTATGTGACCTTGAGGAAGTCACTTGAACTCATATACCTTGGTTTTTCTCTTCTACATAATAGGGATAATAATACCTACTCTTTGTCTTCTGGGAATATAGTGAGGGTGAATAAGTTAATAACTTTGTGGGATGTAAAGTATTATTAGACTCTCATACCCATGACAGGGACTGAAAAAAATTGGAGGCAGCTCTTTGTTCAAATAATGCTAACATAGTCAAGAGGAAGCTTCTACTTCAATATAGACCAGCAAAGAGAAAATTTCTGTTCTCTAACACCCTTCATTTCATTCAGTCATTTCATAAATAAGCTGATCACATGGGCTGTGGTGGTGGGGAAACATGAGTATGGATGGCTCAGTGCCAAACCACCCCAAGAATATAAAAACTACTCAGCCTCTCGCCTTCTAACAGTGGTTCACAATAACATCATTTAAATCAACAAACATTTCCTGAATAGAAGACCAGTAAGGTACTAAGTTAAGTACTAGAGGCACCTGCACTTAAGAAATCTGAATTCTAGTTGAGGAGACAAGATATAGAAAATGATCATGATCTCAAATAGAATGCTCTGGAGCCTGGAAGGGAAGCTAGTAACTAGGAATATCCAAAGCATAGCTTCGACTAGGTGGGCTTGAAGGATGGGAAGGTTGTCTTCTTTGTCTATAACCTAGGACAATTGGAATTTTCTCCATATCCTGCACTGTAGACTAACCATGGTGACCCTGCTTCCTGTATTCCAATGGGGGTCAAATTTGGGCCATGGGGTAGCTAGGATCAGATTAAAAGGTAACTGGAAAATGTTTAACAAAATCACTCAAAACACAATAAAACATCAGCAATATTAATTTGTGGTTTTCTAAGATGATTCTATTTGAGTTTGACACTGCTGCTGTATGACATGCTCAGAGGCAGTCTGGTCTTCCAGTTCATTCATCTGACAAACATCTGTTGAAACACCTACTGTGCTAGTGCTGCCAGAAACTCAAAGTTTAGATGAGACTTCATCATGGACAGACATCACAGAGCTTTCAGTTTAGTAGGGAGCAATACTAGTCATCTTTATGTATGAGAATCTTTTCACCCCAATTCCTCTATAAGGCCCCTGACCTGAAAAAATCTGTATCATTCATGCACTAAATACAGATCAAATGAATGATCAATCAATCAATTAACACATCAGCAGGAATTTATTACAGGCCTATTATAAATTACAGCTACTGTAGAATAAGAGGAAAAAATAGTTTTTGTCCTTGTCCTATCATAGAAACTTCTAGTGTCCCGTGTGATTTTGTGATACATTTCTGAGGTGGTTAGAGGAAAGGAAGGGAAACAGTGGAACATCTAAATGGCCCCTAAGCCAAGGAACCAGCTTGTCCCAGCTGAAAGAAAAGCATGAGCCAGGCCCTCCCTGAACAATCCAGCAGGTGGCAGCACAAGCCAAGGAGTCAAGGTGGCCACTCGGGCTTTCCAGGGATGAGGTGACTCATCACCCCCAATTCTGTTTAGAAAGGGGGAAACTAAGGTCCAGGGAAGGGCAGGAGGCAGGGGGGAGGGACCACCATGGGGTCCCTCGGGGTCCCCTTGGTCAGAGATAAGATCGAGTCTTATCTACCTAGGAGAGGTGGGTGGTGCCTGCCCATTGAGAGTACCTTGAAAGCCAGAAGAGGAGGGTCTTGAGGGAGGGTTGATTCTGGGGTCTGACCCTAGGGGTTTAGGTAAAGCTGACCTGGCACCTAATTCCCCATGGATGGATGTGGGCTCCTTGCTGAGGTCCTGCCTCTGTTTCTAAATGACACCTTGGCTAGGCTGCTGTACCCCAAAGCACCCTTCCCTCCTGCCCCCCCCCCCACACACAGGGCAAAGGCTGAGGAACCTCTCTTTCATCTAGCTAAAGGTTGGTATTCTTGCCCAAATGGGAACTCACTATGGGAGGCCCCAATGGGTTTGTCGTCTTCATCGCTGTCGGGCCCTGAACACCATTCGTCCCCACTGTAGGGCTGCTTCCTCTCCAGTACACAGCGTCGCTTACTCCTTGGTGCCACCTCTATCAGGGGAAGGCAGCATGTGGAAGAAGGGAGAGATGTTAGTGTCTGTTCACTCCCAATCTCTGCTCCCTTCTCTCCTCGGTTTGTTGGCACTACCCAGGCTCTTGTGGGAACCATGCCAGTCTCCCACTCCACCCCCCATGTCACTGGCCCCCAACATACTACCATTTGTTTCTGATTTTGCTCCAAAGCTAAAGCCGACCAGTGCCCCTCCCCCCTACCCAATACCAAGCATAGAATAATCCTGACCACAACTGTTTCCAATTAGGACTGGGGGGGAAGAAGGGGGGAGGGGGGAAAGCTACTCATCCAGGCCCCTGTGCCTTCCCCAAATGGCTCCCACCAGACAGGACACTAGAAATGCCTGGGAGCTAGGACCTACCTGGATTTTATACTTTATCCCACAGGTATTCTCTCCTCCCCCCATTTTTCCACCTAAATATACTTCCCCAATCCTCTCTACAGGGTAGAGGACTAGAGACCCCCTTTGCTGAGAATGAGGCCATAATATGCCCCTTTGGTGACTGGTACTGCCTAGGATGGAGACACTCTCCATGATACCACAATGTCCAGTTCCTAGCTGCTACCTACTTCTACCTCCAACCCCCAAACCACAGCAGAGAAGAGAAACGTCCAATTCTTAAGAGTAGGGGATGCTGGTGGCTCAGGGCCATAGGAAAGGACAGAGAGGATCTTTTAGCTTAGGATGCTATAGGTACCTTTGGCCTCTGGGTCCAGGGATGGGGTCCCAGCTTCTCGCTGTTCCCCCGAGTCCACTGACACACTCCTCTCCCTCTTCACCTTCCCCTTGAGCGAGCCAAAGGGAGGAACAGATGCCTGAGGGTTCTTCAGACTGGAGTTGCTGGGGGAGATCTGATTGGCCTTGGCCCCATGATTCCCTGCCCCCACGCCCTTGGAGCCCAGGTTACAAGTGGGCCCTTGGCTCACATTCTGATGCTGCGACTGAGCCCCACCATTCCCTGTCTTGCCATGATTGGTCAGTTTATTTTCTGGGTGCATTGGCTTGGCTGGGGCTGGAGGGCCTTGGAGGGATGGTGGCAGGATGCCGGGGCCTCCTGTCCTGAGGTGGAAGTGCCTGAGAAAAGACAAAAGAGAGAAGTTGTTAATGTTGTGGGGAATTGGCTTAACCTTGGAGCCCAAGTACCCCTCTGACCAACTCAACTGCTTCCATCAAGAAAACAAAATATCTTGTGATGGAACAAGCTAATTGGCCATCTTGATTTACTCCAGTGACCCATTAGACTGACCCCTTTGGGTTAGATCAGCAAAGGGTCTTCAAGTATAAAGGGGAACCAAAGCCCCAAGCAGGTATCCACCTCAAGTCTCAAATCCACTGACTCTGGACTTGCTGGTTTCTACGGCAACCCCTTCTTCATTCCCATAAATCCTTCATACACTGATAAGAAAGGCTAAAGCCAGTAAGCACCTAAGAGATTACCTCATCTAGCCCTTAAAAGGGAATTCAAACCCAGGTCCTTGTGTTGGCATCCCCTTCCTGGAACTTTTCCCTTTCTCCCTCAAACCTGCCACCTCCCTCCTTAATCCCTAGCTCATTCCTGGTTCCACCAACCATCCCAGCCCTTTCCCAGTCAAGAGGTAAAAAAATGATGAAGGGTACAAGAAGACCTGGGATCCCAGCTTTTGGAGGTCTCCCTTAGGAAAATGGAAAAATGACCTAGAAGACAAGGGTCCACCATGCTAGGTCCCCAGTCCCCCTGGGAAACAGACAGGCAGGCAATCCGAAGGCGGGGAGGGGCAGTGGTGCGATGGACAGCAAGCTTCCCAAAGCAAGAACGGCGGAGCCTCGGAGCCAGGAGCCAAGGATTCTTGCAGCCAGGGCTGTGGGCCCTTTAAGCCCCAGCCCCACTCCCCCACCAGCCTCCCCCCTCCCCATCCCTCTCCCCGGAGACCTATTAATAGCCGCTGGAAAGATCACATCACGGGGAGAGGATATTTATCCCCCCTCATTCCACACCAGCTCAGATTTATTTCAGCTCTACTGTCCTCCTGCTGCTGCTGCTGCTGGCGGCTATAGCCGCCACTGCTCCTGCCACCGCCGTCTGCCTGCCTCTCCTGGGGGGGGGGCAGGTGCCCACCCGCTAGCAGTATGCCCCTTAACTAGACTGCACAAACACTGTCTGGCACATGGGGGGTGGCGGGGAGGAGGCCATACTACATATCTGGAGGTCTTCAGAAGAAGCCAAAGAAGGAGGAGGGGCCCCAGTGGAGATAGCCAGCACCAAGTCCCCGTAAGACATGGCCATTATCTGGTCAGAATCACTCCCTACTTCCCTGCAGCCTTTGGGTTAGTACAACTAACCTGCTGGTTCCACTGGTGAGGAATGAGTTTGCTGCTTTCTAAGGCCAACCCCCCTCCCAAATATCCTGCAGGTTACCCAGAGGTCCTCCTGTCTTCAGGATGCTTTGGCACCCCAAGTCTATCTTCTCTTCTTCCCCAGTCGGGCTCTGTCCCTCGGTACCCACACACAAGTACTATCCCTGTTGGCTGAGTTTCCTCCTCACAGCTCCCATTAGCTCTTACCACCTGATAGAGTTTTGAGTGTCTGGTACCCTATGCCAGGGATTTTGTGACTTAGTGAGCTTAACAAAAAGGAAACCTACTGTAAAGTTAAGAGGGGGCTGACTGGTGGCTCCAACAATCCAGAAGCCCCGAGGATTCTAGGAACTAGGTGGAAAGGGACTAAAGGGCAGGAAAGTTGGAGGAAGGGGTTTGACAGGCTCATAGTCCTCATTATTGGCAATTAAAAGTCATCAGCATCCCCTCAGTCCCTACCATATCCCACCCATCCCCAAACCCCTGCCTTCAGGGAGTTTATAGTCTCAAAACAATTCCCTTGAGAAGTTAACACCAGAGGCCAACAAAGGCAACAGGTTGAAAAGAAGGGGCACAGGGTTTGTAGTCAGCAGACCTGAGTTTTGAAGACTGCCTATGACCTCAGATAAATAACTTAGCCCCTCCAGGCCAGTTTCCTGTCTGTAAAATGAGGCTGGAAGAGACGGTCTCTTCAGCTCTAAATCTGCGATCCAATGATCTGTCATATTTCCTGCTGTCAAGGGCTTGCTCCCCTGAACCTTGCTATCTACCCTTGATTGATGGGGCTGAGGGCAAATAATGCCCACTCCACCCCACCCCAGCCCAAGCCCAAGGCCTGGTCTCAGTCCTAGCCTATCCCCAGCAGGCCTGTGCCGGCAGAGAGTCTTGGCCTGGCGGGGCCCCGGGGCTGCAGCTGGGCTCCTCTGGAGACCAGTAATGTTGGCTCAGATTCCTCCCCAACCGCAAGAATGCAGGAGCCTCCCCTCCCCTCCCCTCCCCCGCCCCCTTAACCCCCCCTCAGCCAGCAGAGCTAGAACCAAGAGCTGAGCTAGGGCCCTACGGGGAGACTGACAGGACTGCAGTCTAATTCCTCAGGCCGCAAGCACGTGTGCATGCACACAGACACAGAGGCCCAGAGACAGTCCAGAGACAGACCCACTCACACGGAGTCAAGAGACTCCGAGATCCAGACCAACACGGAGAATGAAAACAAAGCAGCAGGGGGGACAGACAGCTCCACCAGCACCAATGATCCTGGAAGCTAATCTGTGGGGAGAGGGGTCCCAGACAGAAGAGTCAATGGTTTAAGGATACATAGGAATGGGCCCCCAGCCATAGGAACCCAGATAGAGAAATAGAGGGAGACAGATGGGACCTCCCAACCCCAACTCATGAAGATACACATAGTCACAAAGATGAGTTCACAGACAGACACACAAGTCCAGACGCTTCCTTTCACATCCTTTATGTCATTTCTCAGGTCCCTGATTCTCTCCCCTAATATTCTGAAGTCTCAGGAAAAAGGGGATCATTTAGATCTTTCTATGATCTTCAAGCAGGTAGTGCTTCCCTCAATAGGTTAGGTCCAAACCAGGGGTTACCACTTTCTCCCATTTGGAAAAAAGCACACAAATGTAGCCCCCCAAAGCATATACCCCCAAAACATGCTAAACTATTTTCAAGGTTCAGAACTGCGTGCCTCAAGGTGATTCACTGCTTCAAAAAATCCAAAAGAAATCAAATATTTATTTATTTATTAAGTAGCTGCTATGTGACAATCCCTGGGTGAGGTTCAAAGGTTCTGACTGGCAATTCATTTGAAACTGTCCATCCAAATCACAGATTCCAAATTGAGGGTATCATTTCCAGTTCTCACATTCTAAGAGAACCTTCGTAACTATCAGGCTCCTTATTTTTTTGTTGTTTTTGGCAAGGCAAACGGGTTAAGTGACTTGCCCAAGGCCACACAGCTACATAATTATTAAAAGTCTCAGGCTGCATTTGAACTCAGGTTCTCCTGACTCCAGGACCTGTGCTCTATCCACTGTGCCACCTAGCTGTCCCATTCCTTATTTTACAAAAGAGGAAAATGCATGTGTTAGTAGAAATACTATTATCATACCTCAAGTTAGATGCAAAAGCTTCCCAAGAAACCAGACCTCTGGACTCCTAACCTAGCAACATACCACCTTCCTTGAGGATGAGAATACCTGGGTCTATTTATTCTGTAACCTCTATACAATGTATCACAAAAGACCCCCAAACACACACACACACACACATTCTTTTCACTACTATCCTCCACTTCAGGCCTCAAAAATAGGGAAAGGAGTCTAGATTAATTAGCCAGATTAATATCTGGCATTTGTACCATCCACACTAGACACAAACATTTCCCCACACTAACACCCGGCTAGCCTCCACCCCCTTGGCCTAAGAATGCCCTTCAGCACCCCACTGACTAAGATAGCCAGGACTAGGGGTGAGAAAACTGAACTATGGGCTGATCTAACTGATGGGAAAATTGTTCCCTCAGCCTGTCGCCAGTCAGCCGAAAAAATAGAGAGAAACTGAGAAGTTAAGTGGGATCCTCTGCCAGACAAATGCCTGAAGTTGTAGCCTCAACCCCCTCTTCCCAGGCTCTACCCTCCTCCTCCTCCTCCTCCTCCTCACCTCCGCCCGGTCACCAGGCAAGTTGATTCAAGAGCAGATGAGTCAGAACTTTGCTGTCTCCCTTCCCCTCTCCCTTCTAGAGCCCATCCCCTCCCCCACCCCACCCCCAACTCCCAGGGTCCACCCACCCCAACCCTAACACATAGGATGAGCAATGAGGTGAGGAGATGAGGAGCCCTAGCCCCAGCACCATGGCAGAAGCTCTGGGCACAGGGCTCTAGGTGGGAAGACTTCAACTTTGGCATCTAAGAGGTCAGAAGCCTCTTCCATTGGTGGGGAAAGAAGGGATGAGATGTTCTAGGAAGTGAAGCATTGCTTCTCAGCAGGGGGGAAAGGAGCCTATACGTGTACTTCAACTAGGGGCAGGTGTGAGTCACCTGGGCAGACGAAAAGACTCATACCCACTAGAGGAACCAGAAAGGCAACAGGAAATGCAAAGTGAGGTTATTATCTCCCTTTCCCTAAACTCATGAGAACTGGAAGGGGGAGGTCTCCTCCCAAGGTGCTAGCTAGTGTCTGGATCCTCATCATAGCCTGTTACCCAAAGGGTTAAAAGAAACACTGATGAATTTGAAGTCCAAAGAACTGAGTTCAAAATTTGGCGAGGTCACTTAACTTCTCTCTCACTTAAAAAGTGAGTGAAGTTAAACTAGAATCTAGTTATTAGATAATAAATCACTCCAAACATTCTCTCTGGATGTCCCCCAAGCCCAAAATGCTTTCCTTCCTCCACCCCAAATGCTGACCTCCCTGGCTTCCTTGAAGTCCCAAGTAAAATCTACAAGAAGCCTTCCCCAACCCCTCCTAATTCTAGTTCCCCCTCTATTCAGGATTTTTTACAATTATCCTTTACACAGCTGGTTTTGTATGTATGTGAATGCATGTGGTCTTCCCTTGAGGCTAGGGACTCTGTTTTGCCTCTTTTTTATATGCCCAGAGCCAGTATCTGGCACACAGTAGGCATTTAATAAATGTTTACTCGATTGAATTAATGACTAAATTGCAGTTCTGGTTTGGTGATCCCATGAAAATGATCCTGCCTGTTTGCCCTATTAGGTGGCAAGATGACAACTGGATGGAGCTGCTGTGCCCTTCCCCCCATCCTTCACTGCCTAGCCAAGTTTTTCTAAGGACAGATAGGAGTTGCAGGGATCTAGCCAAGAGTCCTAGGCAGCCTGATGTAGTGGGCAGAGTGCTGGTCTCCAAGTCTGGAAGAATTGAACAAGAGCACCCACACCAGCTGTGTGACCTTGAGCAAGTCACAACTCAATTTCATCATTTGTAAAATGAGGATAATGATAAAGTTGTGAAGGATCAAAAGTGATTTGGCAAATTTAAAGTGCTATATAACTGCTAGTTTTTATTATTATTTTGATGGTGGTCATTATTATTGTTGTCGTTATTATTATATTCAGTCTCCTTCCTGAGCTCTGGTCAAGAATGAACCAAATAAATTAGAGCAGAAATTTTTAACCATTTTGGGAACCTGGCAAAGAAAAGGACATTTGGTAGTTTGGGGAAGTCTGTCCCTGGGCCCCTTTTCAGAATTTTTTTTTTAAATTCACAAAATAAGATCTAGGATTGCAAATGATAGTGAAGCAAAATTTAATAAAAATTAAGATGCAATCTCTTACTCATCTAAGTTTATGGAACCCCTGGATCCAATCACAGATCTGGGGTCCTCGGGATAAGCTCTTTAATTAGGAGTTAGGAAATCGGGTCCCAGGACCTAGCCCCCCAGGTGTCCCCGGGAGGGGGAAGAGTCCCAACAAGAGCCTCCAGGGAGGCGGTCAGGCCTCAGGGTCTTGGCTGTGCCCCTTGGGCTCGGGCAGCCCCATGAAAGCCCCAAGCGGGAGGTCACTTCCTCTTCCTGAGCAGGTGATGACTCAGACGGGGGGTGGGGAGGTCAAAGGACAAGTGGCACGGCAGGAAACTCCGGGGGGCCTGGCCCGCTGCTGGGGGACCCAGGAACCTGGGTCTGGGGACTTCCAGGGCCTGGGGGCCTTCCCCTTCTCCCACTTCCCGGCATCACTCCCTTCTTACACCCAAAGGAGGTCATGCAAATGAGGACTGTTTCCATGGGAAGGCCCAGGGCTCTGGACCGCCAGGGGCAAGGCCAAGCGGCTCCAGTGGTCCCAGCTGGCCCTGAAAATCCCTCCCGGGGCGGGGTGCTCTCGGCCAGGAGGCTGAGGGAGAGGTGGTCAGGGGAAGTTCCCCTGCTGCCCCAGCCGTCAATACCCATCAAGGCCCAGAGTCCTCAGGATGGCCTTGAAGCACCTTCCCCTCCCCACCCCCCACCCGCAGTCCTGCCTTCTGGTCCTACTTAGTACAGCGAGAAACTTGGGGGTCCAGGACACCCTCTGGGCCACGGGGGATCCCCACCCGAGACGGCTTCCTCCCTCTCCCCAGGACCCCCAGAAGCCGCTGTCCACATCCCTGGTAGCTCTCTCCCATGAGGCTTGGTAAGGGAAAGGGTGGGGGTGGGGAGGGGGCCAGGGACGGGACAAGGAAACAAGACAAGGCAGGAAACCCAGGGGGAGCTGGGTACAGCGGGCACTTGGGGCCAGGCACAAACAACCAACACAGGAAACCACAGCCCACCCCCGCCCACCCCACCCGCCCAAAGACTCTGGGACCGGGGAGCTGGAGGAGCCTGGTAACCCAACCTGAGACAGGGGGCCTAGGGTGGGGGAGGGGCCGGCTGGACTAAGGGAGACCATGGGAGCCAGAAGCCCCTTCCTCTTCCTCCCCAAGGAGGTCGGATCAAGTTGACAGTGTGCCTAGGATCTAGCCTCCCTAGCACCTTCAGGGAGTGGAGGGGCAGGATGGGGGAGAGGGCAGGGAGGGAGGGGGACTTCCTCCAGCCTAAGGGTGGGGAAAGGGGCTAGCAGAAGCGGCACTGTCCCTTTAAATCCACCGAAATCCTGAGCTAGGCCCAGCCCAGCTCTGGTTACACAGGAAGGAAGGGAGCTCAAGATCCAGTAGGGCAGGCAGTGGTAGCTGGAATGAATGCCCCAACCACCCAAATATATCTGGCCCCCACCTGAATGGCCCATTGGCACTTCCTGCCCTTGGCACCTTTGCCAAGATAGTGGTGGGATGGGGAGCGGGGAACTGCCCCCAGCCCTTCCCAGCAGAAGGCAATGGGGAAGAAGACGACCCAGCCGCCCAGCCCTGCCAGTCCCAGGACACATGAGGAAGGCCAACTCGCATTCTCTGATGTGAATGCAGCACCCGTGGAGGGCCAGGCAGTGCCATCGACTCAGGTCCCCACGACACTCAGTTGAGGGAAAAGTAGAGTCAGTTCCCCTTGGCCCTCCTTCCTGGTTCTTAGCCACTAAAGGGTTAAGTTTGTCCTGGTTTTGGGATGGGGGGGATGGCCAAGGAGCCTCCTTCAAGCTGCTAGCCTGCTTGGAACAATGGAGCCATTGTGGGAAGAGAGGAGTTTGGGCAGACCACTGGCAGGCCGGAATCTCAACCGACACCCGCTCTTTCCCCAGGTACTGCCTGAGAGGGTAAGCCCCTAGCAGGGGAGCATGTCCTGCCAGCACCGGTGGTCTACCTCTCCTACCATATTCCAGATCCAAGGCATCTAAGGTCCCACAGGGGACTTTGGCATCCAGACTGCTACGACCCTTTGTCATATCAAGTGGGAGACATATGACCTGGGATGGAGAGAACAGAAAAGCGGGGAGACTTGGGTCTCTTCTATACAGAAGACAAACTCCAGCAATGTCACATTCTTGAAAACTTAAGGCAGAGGAAGCTGTTAGGGATTCAGGGTCCACTGACCCTCATGTCCATCTCCCCCCCCCCCCCCAACTCTGCCTATTTCAGCAACCTCACACTCCCTGTCCTTCCTAAGTTCTCAGGAGGGGAAATCCTATGAAGGAATATATGAGCCAGGAGACCATCTTTAGGTTTTCTTTTTTCCTACCACATGCCATCCATCCATCTTTCTTGGCCTGCTCCTCAAAACCGAGTCCTAGCCCCTTCTGTAAATCTTTCTGCATATGCACTGCAGTTATCAGTGCTTCTGGACCTTCAAGAATTCCCCCATATTCTCCAGACCTGATGATGGACATCCCTCATTCTTCCCCTTAGCATACTTGGGTAAGAGGCTGAGATTTTTTTAAAAGGATTTTACTAGCCCCAAATAGAAGATCAAAAACTCACAAAGCACAAAACTGTCAAACTCTAGAATGTAGGAATCCTAAAGAGATAGTGAAAAGAATGCAAGGATGTGGGGTCAGAGAACCTAACTTCAAATCCTGGCTCATGTATTGTCACCTGTATAACCCTGGACAAATCACTTATATTTTCTGGGTTTACGGTTCCTCATTTAGATAATGTGGAGGTTGGACTAGATAGCTATTAAGGTGCCTCCAGGTCTAGGGCAAAGATCCCATGCTTTTAACCCAGTCATCAGTAGCAGGTACTTTTTCTGGGCTAGCTTCCCTTCCCCATCTACCCAATATCTAGACTAACCCTGGCTGAAGTTCCAGTGATAGGATTCAGGATGCCTGGGGCTCAAACCCTATGGGGTCTGACATTCGTTCTTGTCCATTATTGAAGAGGATTAAAACATGTTAGAGACAAGTTTCAGTGTGTCCGACAGTGGCTGATCAGACCAATACAAGCTTTTCCTGTGTTCTACCACAGGTTGGGCACAAGTAGTCCATGGCAATATTTGGGGGGGTTTCTCTAAACTTACATGTCACATTTCCTTTGAGCTGCTTCCATTCTGCCTTAGAGCCATCAGCACCCTCTGATGAGGGTGATCCTGTGCCAGTGTCTCGCAGGCTGCTCCATCAAGGGGTCTCACATACATTAGGGTCCCGACATACTCAGGCTTCTATCAAAGTACTAAAATATATAGAAGCTCCCCTGTTCTAATAACCAGGCAGTAATAAGACACCTGTAAAATGTTTATAAAGGAATGGCTTATAAAATGATGACGATGATATAGCACTTAATGTGTCTTTTTTTTTTTTTTTTTTTAGGTTTTTACAAGGCAAACGGGGTTAAGTGGCTTGCCCAAGGCCACACGGCTAGGTAATTATTAAGTGTCTGAGATCAGATTTGAACTCAGGTACTCCTGACTCCAGGGCTGGTGCTCTATCTACTGCGCCACCTAGCCGCCCCCACTTAATATTTCTTAATAGGTCTTTTTTGATAATGAAGAACTAGAACCAATGAGAACCACCAGCACTTACTGTATCCCCAAAACTATGCTAAGTACTTTACAATTACTATTTCATTGATCCTCACAGCCACCCTGGGATATAGGAGGTTACCATCCCCATTTTAGAGATGTGGAAACTTAGGCAAACAGAGGTTAGGTGACCTGCCCAGGGTCACACAGCTAAGTATCTGAGGCTGGATTTGAACTGATTCCAGGCCCAACACTCTATACATTCAGCTGGATATCCACTGCCTATGAATATAAATATAAGAACAAGAACAGGGACTTACACACACATACACATGCACACACATAACAATAAAAATGCTAGGTCTTTTGCAATAACAGTCCTCCCACTTACGTAGCATTTTAAAGTTAAAGTAAATGACTGTCTCACAATAACCCTGTGAGATACTGCAGGTAAGCCTCCCAGCTCATAGTGGAGAACCTAAGCTCAGAGAGGTTCTGCAAATTGCCCAAGGTCACCTAGCTATCCGGCAGCATTGGAACACAGGTCTCTTGACTCCAGGATCGGTTTACTGATTCCACTGAATCTCCCTCAGTTATAGAGGATAAGGGGAAGTCTGACACATCCTTTCTCAAAAGTTCTCATCCTCCACGAAGTGTTGTCTGCTTAGATTTCTTTGATGATTACCACGGCCAATTACTACTGCCCTGCTTCTAATCCATTGGCTGCCATTTAAGTGGTTTTCATTCACCTCCTAGGTCAGATCCTCTCACATCTTCAGTACTGCTTCTTACAGTCCTGGGTGGCAAGTTCTGGCTCTTTGCTTCCTCTGCTCCTTTGAGTAAGGTGGCCAGAGATGACAGAAGTGCCACTTGGGTTCAGAAGGGAAGGGCTCCATCCCTCTACCTTCCCCAGGTCTCACTCAATCTTGAAGAAAAGATGTGACCTGGAGAGTTTTGGTGGGAAAGGCAGAAGGAGAGAGTTGGGAGAAGGTATCTAAGGGAAGAGACCCGACCTCCCCTAACCAGGGAACCCTGTACATTTCAGGGTGGTTCCAGGCAGCCCCCCAAGGGTTAATGAGGTCCTATAAATAAACTGCTCCAGGGTTGATGATGATATGAACCCTCCAGCCATCTGTTCCCATTTTCTCCTGCTAACACTGGAACATCTGAAACCAGCCCCAGTGCCCCAGCCAGCTCCCAAAAATAGCCCAAGCCTGCCTGGTGAGAGAGCCTTGGGAGACAGGCACAGATGGGCATGACCAGCTCAGCAGGGAGCAGTGGTCAGTAGGAGGCAAGCCAAGCCCCTGGCCTGAGGCCAGATCTCTGTGTCCACTATCACTATCACTCCCTAGTGCCATAGAGTTAGGGGAGGCATGTGATAGATAAAGAGCTTGCCCTATCTGTGTCCAAGGCTAGCTGGTGGAGTCAGGGGTCTCTATGACACTCGTACAGCATTTGGCCAGAGAGGGTAAGGGCAGGGCCTAGTCTTGGACAGCAGACCCAGGTGTCGTGGCATCCCAGGCATTTCCGCCACATCCTAATCAGCTTAATCCTTAAATAGGGACACCAAGTCCTAGGGATGGGGGATGGGCTCAGAGTGCCAAGTCCAGACCACCTGTCTCAGTCCAGTTCACCTCACCTTGACTGACCCACTCTCCAGGGCCTTAGCCCCAAAGAGCACAGCCCTAGAGGAATCCTGAAACCCACAGAGAACAGAATCATAGGATTTAAAACTGCAAGAGGCCATAGACAAATTGTAGTTCAACACTTTCATTTTATAGATTGAGTCAAGGTGGAGGAATAACTTGACCAAGGCTATACAAGAGGTATACACAGGTCTTGAACCCAAGTCTTTTGACTCCAATTCAGATTCTTTCCATGTACTTAACAATTTACAAAGCATTTTACATTTACTAAGGGAGCATTATTTTATTTGATCCTTATAAGGTTGGTAGAGCAGGTTTCATTATTATTATTATTATTATTATCCCCATTTTACAGAAGAGAAAAACAGACTTGGATTAATCAAGCAATCAGTAAACATTTATTAAGCACCTACTATATGACAGACACAATGTGAAACACCAGACTAAGTAATCTGTTAGTCCTGGGTTTGGGACTGAGGTTTGAGCACAACTATTTTGTAAACTTTAGGGGAAGCCTCATCCCCATCCAGCCCTTGCCAGGAACCCTCTCTTCACTCTCTTTGTACTTCCACTTCAATTTGGAATTCTGGGAGCTATACTTGGTTCAATCCATTTTCTTCCCACCCCGGAGTCCCAACTCACTTGAACCAATGCTTTTCTCCATTGCCCTAAGCTTCACCTCTGGGCAAAATGTGGTAGACATTCTCTTGAATTTCCTTGCCAATGGCTGGTCCCCAGTCATAATCATCTTAGGTCTCCCCAAGGAAATCAGGAGAACTGGGAGGTATCCCCAAATTTTTACATAGATAAGCTGGGGGGGTTGTTGATCAATACCCTGGGTTGGATGAGGTGCCAGTTCCTGCAAAGGGACAATGTAATGACATTTCTTAACTCATAGCATCTTACCTCACCCTCTACCCCCTTTCCAGTAACAGAATCATTGGTTTAGAAGGGACTTTACCAATCATCTATCCAACCTACTCACTTTGGAAATGACAAAACTTTACTCAGAAAAGTGAGTAGACTTGCCCAAGGTCACAGAGTTAGAGCCATATCTAATAAAAAAAAAATCCAATTTCAACAACTGTTTAAGATTTATAAAGCCCTTTCCTCTGTTACAGCCTCTAAAGAAGCATCTAATTTATAAATGAGGAAACTGAGGGTCAGAGAAATAAGATAAAATTTGTCTCTGATCAAACAACTACTAAATACCATTGCTTATATTCAGGTTGAGACTTCCTAATTTTAGGCTCAATGCTTTTTGAACTTCCAAAGGTTGCCAGTCTCAGATTTAGGTCTTCAGACCATGCATCTTAGAACACTCTTGGGGGGGAAGTGGAGAAGGCAGAAAGACAGGATCTATCAACAGGTAGGAAATGAGGGGCCATGTACTTTAGATTTTCTGGGATAGTTCTGAATCTGAGGAATGGAAAGAGATTTTTTATGGAGGCTTTGCAAAAAAGAAACTCTATTGTCAAATCATACATCCACATATTTTTTTGTTCAAAAGAACTATGGCTAAAGAAAGTCATTATAGAAGAGTCCAGCTCTGTAGAGAGAGTTCAAACTCAAGAAACAGGACTTGAATTCAAATCCCAGTTCTTACTCTAGTCACCTCATCCTCACTATAATTTAGTTTCCTGAAAGGTCAAAAGCTGGAGGGAATTTGAGGAGGAGGGTTTGAACCACAGGAGCCCTCCTGGCTCTGAGGAACTAGGAACCTCAGTACAGTATTTCAAAAACATTATCTAAAATCACTCTAAAGAGTCTACAATACAGAAGGAAGGGATGCTAGGGGACAAGAGCTCAGGCCTTTGGGGATTCTGACTACTCCCAGGACTTGACAACAAAAATGCGACCAACCAAAGTTGTGGGAAAACTGAGGCATGCATGAAGGAACAAAAATGTGTGTGTGTGTGTGTGTGTGTGTGTGTGTGTTGTGGGATGGGAATGGAAGGTAAAAGTATCCAGAAACTTGAGTTTCCTAGAAGTCTAGAGTCATGTCTTCCCTTCCCCCATACCCACCCATTAATGCTTTCCCTGCCAAAGTGAATGGGAGAGACACAAATCCACGATGTCAGATCAGCATACATATCAGATAAATAAATAAATGTCAGATCGGACATAATAATAGGATGAGAGAGAAGAAAGGTAAAGCAATGGATTGGGACTCATTGGAGCAAATGAGACCAGGAAAGAAATCCAATCAAGCCAGGTTGTCCCCTTCTTCCTTCATCCCACCCCCCCCAGCGTCCCCAACACAGGTCCAGGGAAGTCAGTGCTAGGAGGGTAAAGTCCCCCTGGTCCTCTTCTCCTCTAGCTCTATTGCCCCCCCCCCCCATGCCCTTACACCTCAGCCTCAGGTGTGGGGGTAAGAGCAGGGAAGAAGGAGCAAAGGGGTTACTCAGGCCACACCAGATAGTCCTTCACTAGAGAAGGAGACCAATGCGGTGAGGGAGGAGCAGGGTGTTCCTCCCCCTTTCTCCTGCCCCACCTACTGGGGGGGTGGGAGTGTGTCAAGGGTCAGGCAAGGGCTGGCTAAGAGAGGGATTCCAGACCCTACCCTGCCCCTTCCCAGTCTGCCCGTCCTCTGTATTGCCCAATACCAACGGTTCATCCTTCCTTCCAGCCCACCTGTCCCAGCTCACTTACCTGGGCTCCCACTCAGCCCAGGTCCTTGCTCCCTCAAGCCCGCTGCCCCCTCTCTTCCAGGGAGTCATCTTCTGACCAGTCAGGAAGAGGGGAGTCAGCACCTAACTCTGGGGACTGCTCGGGGGAGGAATTCCCCCCTGCTCCTCCCCTCCCTCCAGCTTTTCCTAGTCAGACCAGGAGCCCACAAGAGTGTTTGTTGTGAATTCAGGGAGCTGTTGCTAAGTAAGGAAGAAGGGGAGAGGGAGGGAGAGGGAAAGTAGAGGGGGGTGGGGCAGGGGCAGAAACCACGTTTTCATGGCTGGTTGCCATCCGGGCTTTGATTCAGTCAGCTTGGGTTGGGGCCAGGAGAACGAGGAGCGGAGGGAGGATTGAAAAGGAATTGGGGTAACTGGGGAGTGACACCTTTGCCCCTACAGGCCAGAGGATTGCAGCGCCCTCCCACCACCCATCTTGAGTATAGAAAAAGGGAAAAACCATCTGAGAGAAGAGGAGGGGCGGCTTCTTTAACCCTGGCCCCTCTCCCCCGTGACCCCTTCCAGCTGTCTCCTGGCCCTCAGGCGAAGCTGCTCAGAGCCAAAGCCCGGGGCCTTCCAGTGGCAGCCCCAAGTGGAGGGGGAGCGAGGAAAGGAGCAGAGTGGGACACCCAAGGAGAGCGGCTCAGAAAGACAGACCCAGCCAAGGCCCACAGACAGAGCCTCCTTCACTCTCCAGCTCTGGAATCTGGGGCTGGGGCTGGGGCTGAAGGGCGTGGATCCTGGGGTGGGGCAGAGCACCCAGCCGCACCCAGACGTGCCCCCCCACCCCGTGGTCTCTCCCTCCCAGAGAAGGGAAATCTAAACCTTGGGATCTGGGGTTTCCTGCTGCGCCACGCCACCCTGCCCCCCAGCCCCCCGCCCCTGCCCCAGGCACTGGAGGGCTCCTGGGGGCCCTGCCAGTCTCAGCCGGCTCTCCCCTTCTGCATCCCCCCAACTCCCCCACCCCACCCCCACACACCCCACAGCTCCAGGAAGTCTCTGAGCTGCACAGAACCCCTTCCCCCCACCCCCAGGGCCTCCATGGACTGGCTGGGGGCCAGGCCTGAGCAGGCCTCCCCCCACCCCCATCCTGGAAGCCCGGGAAGGAGGCAAGGAAAATAAGCCTTAGAGGCGTCTATGGACACTGGGATGGGAGAGGCTTCCCAGGGCCGACCTGGGCCAAGGAGATTGGACAGATGGACGCAGAGACACCGTGGTCTCTGGGAAAGACCCCCCAGAGTCTCACCAGGAGAGCTATATCCCCTGGTGTGCCCAAGGAGAGAAGGCAGAGGGCAGGGGCTGGGCACCCCTGGAGAGGCCTGAGGAAGGGTCCCACTGCTTCCTTAAGGAGTCCAGGCCCCGATGCTCCTCCAAGCCCCTGGCAGAGCCAGAACGCTGCCCTAGCAGGGCTTCGGTGGCCGTGGGCAGGGAAAACATGGCGCGGGATGAGGACTGAGACGGGAGGGAGCCGGGTGAAGCCCAGAGCGGGTCGCTGGGTAGGCTGTCCTCCCTCCGCCCCTCTGGCGGCTGGGCTCAGTTTGTACTGGGGGTCAAAGGGGAGTTCTTTTCCGAAGCATTCTGGGAGAGACGCCAACTAGAGCAAGCTGCTAACTAACCACCCCTCCCGGCACCAATCCTGGGGGTGGGGGTGGGAAGAGAACCAGGGTCCCAGCCAACCAGACTTAACCCTTTCAAGGGCACACGTTTCCCTATGGACTCTAGACATGGGGTGGGGATGGGGACAGGGAAGAGGAGCAAGCCCCAAGACTCTTGGAGGGCCTATTATTCCAGGCCAAGTAGGCTTGGCAAAAAGGGATTCTATATAAAGTTGGCGCCACTTGTCAGAACGCCAACCCCAATATACCACCATGGTGACTTTTCTGGGAGCAGCTATGGGAGGGTTAGGAGGGTGACAGATAGGAGTGTCTTCTTACTGGAGGCTGAAAGATGGAGAACCTCCTTTTGAGGTTGCCCTGTTTCCCTGCTCCTGAGCCTTTCTTCTTCTCCTAAGTCACAGGAGATGGAACGTTCTGGGCTCCCAGGATGGTGGGAATGGTTCCCCTCAACTCCAAAACCCCTTCAGTGCTGCCTTTCCCTCCCAGCTGTCCTTTGAGAATGAATGAGGCCAGAGGATATATCCTGAGAGACCAGAGGAAAACGAAGGGCAGCGAGGACCAAGAATCTAGGACCTGGGGGAGGGGCTATCAGAAAACTCCCACCCACTCTCAATCCTCCCCATTTTTCTCAGCATTCTCCAACATAACTTTGTAACTGTAACAAGATGGAAGGAGATTAAACTTGAAGATGGACTTGCCTCTCCCTAGCGCTGGGAGACACTAGAATTTCCGGAAGTCTTTCCCAGGGGCCTTGCCCCCTTCCCCAGCCCCTCAGACATACTCACTAACGGGAGGGGGGAGTCTGTGAACTTGGATGAGGAAAAAAATGATAGCCGACTGGAATCTAGCATCTCCTTCAATTATTTAAAAACACAATTCCGAGGTGGTTGTAAGTGACACCAGACCTCCTGACCCATCCCCGACACCAAAAAAAGGCACACTCCCCTCAATAGCTCAGGAGACCTTCTTGCTCCCTGTGACTCTAGCCAAGTCCCTTATCCTCCTCTGGCCCTGATTTTGTCTCTGGTATATGGACGGATCTGAGCCTATTACACAATTCCCCATTTTAAAGCTATCCAGAATTTAGTAAAAGTATCTAATTTAGAACCAGCAGGCCACCTGAGTTGCCCCCTGCCTTTTCCCCATCCTTCTCCCTCAAGGGATGTAGGGGGGGGGGAACCTGGAGCTGTTGGGGGGGTGCTTTGTAGGTTGATAGAAAAATCAAAGGGCCCCACGAGAGGTGGATAGAGACCAGAACTCTGGGGCTAAAGAAGTCATAAGAAAGAAGGCACCCCCCAAGGAACTGGCTCTATTATCACCCAGAATCCTGGGCTTGGGAACAGTTCATCCCCAAACTTCACCCCCCCACACCACGGGTCACAGCATGAACAGACACCTCATTCCTACCCTGGGAACCTTGCCTTCCAAAGACCAGAGGAACTGCATGTCCTAGAGAGTTCTAGGGAGACATGTGACAAAATATCCACCATCCCCTCCCCCCACCGACCCACACAGAGTCCACAGACACCGGCTCCCCTGCCCAGCGTGCACGCACACACACACACAAACACACCTCAAAAAAGACATGCATACTAGAGACATGAACTCACAGACACCTCCAGCATCACAACCAGAGACACATAACCAAGAATTACAGTTCCCTTCCCCCTTTCCCATATACGTTCACAACTAAAGGCAGCCTAGTTACACAAACATACCAAAGATATACTCATATTGACATGTACATTCAAAAGTTGTATACAAGCAGCCACATGCTACACACAGACACACACACACACACACCCTTGCAATCCACAGTAGTGAAGTCAGATTGGAGCACAATACTCCTGCAGCCCCACTGGGGGTGGGGTGGGAGATGGGGGGTGGGGTAGGGGGAGGAGAAGTGCTCACAGATTTCAAAACAATCCTGGTTTCGAAATCTTGGATTCGAGGCTATTCCTAGCCAGCTAGGGAAAGGGGCTGGGGAGGAAAGGATTGAAGGCAAGGGGGGGCAGAGGGAAGAGCAGCTTGGAAGGAGAATGGATTGAGGGGGGTGGCATCAGGAGAGGGGGTGCCAGCCCCCTGGAGAGCTAAGGTTAAAGGCTGAGCTTGGGGTAGGTGGGCCAGTAGGCAGGGGGCCAGGCAGGAGAGGAAAAATCAAAAGGAGGCCTGGAGACAGGGAAAGTGAGAGTGGGGGGGAGGCTGGGCCCCTAACAGCCACAAGTGGGAGTAGAGCAAAGGAACTGAAGGGAATGAAACTTGCAGCCCCTCTGCTAGTCCCTCTGGCTTGACCCGCTGTTGCTGCCAAGTATTTCAGGGGCCCTCTTATTTTGTGGCATCTACTCGGTCCCCATCCTGCCATCTCTCTGCCACCACCCCCTCTGGTGGCCTTCCCTGAATGACCCCAGATTACACATGAAGCCAGAACTCCAAGGGGAAGCTCCTGGCCTACTCCCTCCCACACTGGGGAGAAGCTTCACAGCATCTGAAGGAAGAATGTATGGAGGACCCCAGGACCCAGGCCTCCCTCCCCAGGGGCAGATGACTATCTTGGGCAGCTCCCCTCCCACAGTCAGGGCCTCCTGGCTCTCCTCACCCCCTCCCCAGCTCCAGTCTTCCCAACTTCCCCCCCTCCCTCCAACCTCCAAGGAAAGGCAGCCTGAGGAAGGGAGGGGAGGTCAGTCAGGCCAGGCTGGGGGCGGGGCTATGGGCCTCGGCAAAGGAAATTCCAGGCTGTGCGTCCAGGCCGGGCCTGGCACCCGAGGCTCCAGGGCGGCCAGTCGGACAGCTCAGCACTTCGGGAACCCTCCTCTCTGTCACCTTTCCCCTTATGTCTTCCCTTGGTCTCCAGACTTCTTAAGTGGTCTGACTCCAAGGAGGCAAAGCGAGGGACAGCAGAGAGTGCCAAGCAAGAGGAATGGGTTCCACCAAGGGAGTATCCAGCCCCACTGGATCAAAGGCAGACCTACATCTCTCAGCCCCAGCTCCCAGCCCCCAGCCCCCAGCCCTCAGCCCCCAGCCCCCAGCCCCCAGCCCCAGGCTCTGAAGTGACTTTTCTCATATCCCAGAAGCAGCCCTCTGACCTAGCCATGAGCAGCCAGCCATCAGCGGTGGTGGGCAGGGGGTGAGGGCTGTGTGTGTGTGGGGGGGAGACAGGTGCCAGGCCCAGAGAAGGCCAGTGTTCAACAGGTTGGGCCAGTCTCAGAAACAGCTCAGCCCCACCCCGAGGAGAGCGGAGCCTGGCGGAGGCTCCCCTGCCTGAGGCGCCTGCCACACAGCCCCACTCCCATGGCTTCCCGCTTTCCCACGGTGCCATCCCCCACTTCCATACCCCACCCCACAGGGTCAACAGCCGGGCCAAGGTCCTGGGCTTGTGGCAGAGCGAGGAGGAGAGAAGTGACTTCTGAGTCACCTTTGGTGCCCAGCCTCCTGTTACCTCGAGCATGCACACAGCAGCCAGTGCCAGCAGAGGTGCTTGGGTTGACAGTAGTAGATATGCCCCCCACCCCATATGCCCACAGACAGATACACCATGCCCATCCCATGCTGCCCCAGGAGGAGTAGGGCCTGGAGGCTGGGCCCAGAGAAGGCAAAGGAAGCATTTGGCATGTCCCTGGCTCTAAGACCCCTCTCGCTACCCTGGCACCTTTTCCAGAGTCCCCTCCAGGCCTCTCTCTGCACATATTCTGAACTTCCCCACTATGCTTTGATGCAACCAGGCCCTCTAATGTCTCTGACTGCTGGGCTTCCCTTCTGCTTAGCTCAGGGCCAACTGGGAAGTAAGAGGCCAGGGCTTCTTCAGTTCCTGACCCCCCCCCATCTCATATGAGCCCGGGACCTCTGGATTATGCAGGTTCCCCCAAACCCTGGCCTTGCCCCTTTTTCCTCCTCCCTCCCTCCCTTCCTCCCACAGGCTCCATGCAGCTCCAACCCAGCCACTCCGCCTGCTGGCAGGCAGCCCCCCTTTACGTGGCGTCTCCTTTAATCTAAAGCAGGTGCCAGGCGTCCTGGCCTTTGCTCCTGCCATCACCACCACCCTCCAGGCCCAGACCCAGGGGCATAATGCCCAGCTCTGACATAGACTCTAAAGCTGCAGGAGATAGGGAACCCCCATCCCCATCTCAACCCCTCCGAACTCCAGCCCAGCTCTCCTTGGCTCTGGAGTTCCTCATGGGTGTGGGGGCCCAGGAGCCAATGGGAACTGGAGAAGCCACAGAGGGAACCTGGCCCGACCCCACTCCTTCACCAAGATCATAAACCCTGGAGGTCCAGGCCCTCTGCCCTCCTCGACCCCCTCAGACGCTCATTCCCAGTTGGCATCACCAGACAGCAGCTGCGGCACCGTCTCAGAGCCCCAAGTCCAGGAGCCACTTCGGGGCCTCAGCATCCCCATCCCCCCAGGACTTCCCCAGGACTCCCTCTGCTCTCCCCTCCCCCACGCCAAGCCGAGAGCAAGCTTTGACTCCAGCCCGGCGGGGCGGGATGGCCGGGGCAGGGGGGCTCCATCCCGGGACCCCTTCCCCTCCCTCCCTCCCTGCCCGGCCCCATGGCACAGCCCTCACTTGTCCCACCACCTTCCCCGGGGCCAGAGGCAAGGAGCCTGCAGCACCGGCCCCGGGCCGGGCCCGGGGGGCGCGGGGAGGGGCTCCGGCCGGCCACCCGGGGCTCTGCCCGCCATCAGCCGCGCGGATGGAGTGGATGGGCTTGTTTGGGGCGGTCCCGGAGGAGGGCCACCTCGGGGCGCCAGCCCGTGCCCCCGGTCCCCCATCTCAGGGCCGGCCCCCGCAGACCCGGCGCGGGGGACACGCACAAGTACCTTCGGGGCTCCCGGGCGGGACGGCGAGCCAAGGGGGGCAGCCCCCCCCCAGGCCCCGGCGGCCCGGGGCGGCCCCGGCCCTGGGCTAGCGCGCCCCGCGCCGGCCCGGGCCCGGGGGCCGGGGTCCCCGGGGGCCTGCGGGGCGCATCCCGCCGACGGCCGCGCTCTCCCGCCAGGCGGGGCGGGAGATGGGGGGCCGCCTCCCCTCCCGGGGCGCGGGGCGGCCCCGCCACGATTCCCGAGGAGACTCCCCGGTCCGTCGGGGAAAGGGTCCGGGGCGCGGGGAAGCGCGTGCGGGCTGGGGGGGTGGGGCGGGGTGGGAAGACTACAACTCCCAGAAGCCCCCAGGGCAGGGCCGGCGGCCCCCGGGCTGGCCCCAGGCCGGCCTTGTTCTCGGCGTGCCGGGGGCGGCCCCCTCCCCCGCCGGGCCCCGGGCGGCCCCGCGTGGGCCGGCCCCCCCGACCCCGCTGCCCCGGCCCCC
Organism: Macrotis lagotis; assembly: GCF_037893015.1. NCBI lineage: Eukaryota > Metazoa > Chordata > Mammalia > Peramelemorphia > Peramelidae > Macrotis > Macrotis lagotis. The sequence continues at coordinate 642,619,414 of NC_133658.1, forward strand.
CCCCCCCCCCGGCCCGCGACCCGCCCGGCTGCGCCCTTACCTGGCTCCTGGGGTGGCGGGAAGCCCTCAGGCCAGGCCGAGGCCGGGCTCCATGGTGGTCTCGGGGCGCCGGGCTGCTCCGCTTTTCGGATTCGGGGCGCGGCGGGGGAGCGGGGGGGGGCGGCCCTCTCCGACCCCGGCGCCTCGCGGCTCAGCGGCGGCCGGGCCCCGAGGGGCGGCTGCGGGGGGCGCGGCGAGCCTGGCTCCCGGCCCGGCAGCGCCGGGGCATGGCCGTGGGCACGGGGCGGCGGGCGGGGGCTCGGCGCGGCCTCGGGGCGCTCTCCCGGGCCCGCGGGCGGGCGGCGCCGCTCAGGCGGCCAGAGCCCCGCTCACGGCTCGGCGGCGGCGGGCCGGCGGGGGCAGCCTGGCGTCCGGGCGTCCGGCGGCGGTCCAGCGGGCCCGGGGCTCGGGCATGTCCGGCCGCCTCCTCCGCTCTCCCCGCCCCCTCCCCGTCCTCCTCCCCCGCCTCCGCCGCCGCCTCCTCCCCCCGGCCGCCTGGGCCGCGGGCGCCTGCTCCGCCGGTGCCTGCTCCGCCGGTGCCCGTGCGCTGCGCTGCGCTCCTGTCCCCAGCCCGAATACGCATCGGGGCTCTGGCCGCCTGCTTCTGCCTTCATACCAGAGCCCGGAGAGGCCCCTGTCAAAATAAGAGCTCCACCATGGCGCTGCCTCCGCGCCGGCCGGCTCCCCCGAGCCTCCCAGCGGCCTGACTCGGTAAGGCGCCCGAGCCGGCTGGCAGCTGGCGGGGAGGACGCGGCGAGGGGCGGGGGTCGGCTCCCTCCCCTCCCCCGCGCGGCCGGCGGAGCGTGGGAGGGGGCGGAGCCCCGGGCCCCCGGCCCGCCGCGGAGCGGAGCCGGGGCAGCGGCCCCCCGGGCGGCCCGGGCTCGCCCCCCGCGGGCGTGCCGCCCGCTAGCCTTATTTTGAACACACTCTCCAGCCCGAGCTAACCTGTATCCATGCTCACTATCTCGGGCACATCTTGCTCGTTCCTGACTCTGCTTGTCCCTGGCCTCCCTCCCGCCTCCTCCAAGGCCCCGTTCAAGGTCTCCCCCCCAAGAAGCCTCCCACACGCGAGCAGTTCTCCCTCACCGCCCTCTTTTTAAGCCCTAACCGCTCCAAATCAGGACCACTCCACTGGTTTTACACTACCAGTTCAGAGCATCTCTTCAAGGGTCCTAGCCCTCTTTCCTTATTAAAAGATAAGTTCCTGGAGAGCAACGAGGATGGCTCGCCTCCTCCAGTGCCACAGGAGAGGGCACAGACAAGCCAGTTCAATACAGATGGTAGTTTGCCCCCGCCCGGGAGACGGAAATGGTGACTGAAGAGTTGGGATCTCTGATACAAAATGCTGAAGTCTAGGCAAGTTTTCTGGGTTGCAGCCTCGGGGAAGTTCACCGTCCCCAATCCCATACGTATCATACGTTCCACAAAACACAGATGGGGCTAGTGTAGATAAAAGGGGCCTTTATTCATTCATAGACACTTAGATGAGCTTGTTCTGTATATGATCCAGGTAGTAAGTGCTAAAGGAGTCCCTGCCACGGTCTCTGAAACCATGGCATGCTCCTCAGGGTGGGGCTCAGACTCATCCCCCCCAAGCACTGTGCGTTCCAGGTTGGGACGTAGAACAAATCTCATGGAGCAAGTAAAGAGTGTAGAGGTGGACTGAGAGAAAAGAGAAGATTGAGTGCAAAAGAAAAAGGGAGAGAGAGAGAGAGATGAAGAAGAGAGAAAAAAGATGAATTGGAGAAAGGAGGAAAGAGGAAAAAAGAAGAGTTAATGAGGAAGAGAGAAATGGAAAGATGGGGGGGGGGGATGTCTGTGAGCGCCGGAATGGAGTAACCCCCTCTACTGGCTAGCATGGGTTGTGTTTTCATGTATGCTAGTGTGTTCAAACGTGTCATTGTGTATCTGTGTCACTGTGTATCTGTGTCAATGTTTAATGCTATGTTTCTGCTTATCTTGGTGCATGTGTGACATCACAGTCTAACGTCCTTTCCTTTCCTGTGGTTGTAGAACACACGACATAAGGTCACACACACACACACACACACACACACACATTTTCTGATGGTTTTTGGTTAGAATAGTGGTTCCTTTGAACCTTTGCATCCCTTTTCCCCCAGACTTGCACACCTATATTCCCTTCTAGGGGTCCCCCCTCTGGACCCTATGCACACAGATGGAAGGAGTGGGAAGGTCGAACCCAGATGACCTATTTCACAGGAGGGACTTTAATCCCTTAAAATCACAGAGCCAGGGACTCAGAAAAGGGTTAAATCTAAACCCTGAGATAACTCCTATTATTGGCTCAGGGTGCTGTCAGTCAGAGAGAAAGGGGGGCCAGTTTGCCAGTTTCTTAGCGTGGCAGCTAGTTTGCCCACCAACCCTCAGGCTCCCCCCCCCCCCAACATCTCCTTTCCCTGCTCCCTTCATTATCATGACACCCCTTCCTCGAAAGAACTTCATTGTGGAGACATCTTCCTGGGCTCTAGAGGAGCAGAGGACCCAGGTGTCCTAGCTTTGCCACTAGCTCCTGCTGCCCAGCTTCCTGATAGATGGTGATTATTATATAATAGACCAACAGGACAGAACTGAGCCAACACTCATTACCCTCTGCCCCAGCTTGGTGCCTGCCCCAGGGCCAGTTTCTACTCTTCATTCCCACCCTCCCCCCCCTTCAAATCCCTTTATCCCCAGGGAATTGAAGTCCTTTACCCACCTCCTTATCCTAAGGGGATGCCACTAAAGGCTGTGCCCACACACACATACACACACACACACACACACACACACACACCAGGGTGCCAGGCTGGAAAGAGAGGTTAGGCACCATGCCAGATATTGAACTAGGAGCTGTCTACTGAATCAAGGTTTACTAACCCCTCTCCAGAATTCTTCTGCCAGCCTAGCTGACCCCCTCCAATTAGAGCAGGAATGGTAGGGGGGGAAGCGCTAGAAGAGAGGGATGGGAATGAAGTGGGGGGAGGTGTTGGGGGCAGGAAGTAGGAGGTGGGGGGGCTACTGAGTAGGGGGGAAGGGACTCTTATCCTGACAGGGCTTCTGCCTTCCCCAACTGGAGGGTTTGGAAAAACTGAACAGGCAGCCAGGGCTGGGCTGGAAATCCTGCAGCCCACCCTCCTGGGGACACAAAGCCAGGGGGAGCCTGAGCTGCTGGGAGGGAAAGAGAGAAGACCTTAAGGGAGGGCAGGGCCCCTGTCAGGACTGGGAGGAAGGGGCAGTCAGCCCCTTAGGGAAGGGGGCCCTGAAGCTGTCTCCCAGCAATCTAGGAGGCTCTGGCTTCCCCTTCCCTCTCCACCCCCAACCTCCCCCCCCCCCATCAGCATCAGTCTTACAAAACGCAGGCAGACTTAACTCATTCCATACTAGTCTAGTGGATTGCCAAGCAGTTCTGGTGGAGACTAGAGGCATCCCAACTCTCAGCCCACCTCCCTCCACTCTTTAACACCTTGCTGCCTGGAACTCTAATGCCATGGGGTGGTATCCTGGCTTGAATTCTTGAGAAATGCTCCCTAACACAGGGCATCTGTGGAGAGGAAGGAGGCAGTGGCCACCACTCATGTCTTCTAGTCCTGCCTTCTCCCCACCACTCCTCAATATCCATCATCCCTCCCCTTCTCTGAGCACCTCCCCTTACAATATCCCACTAGTTGTTGCAAAGATTGCTCTCAGAAGCAGGAAGCCTGGGTTTTGTTGCTTGTTATTTAGCATCCTCCCTCCTGACTACTGGGCCCTAGCCTCCCCTTGCTCCCCATACATACTCAAGCCTATGAAGGGCTCTGGTTCCCTTCTCCTTTCCTGAGGAGGCATGGTCAGCAAATACCCCTACCCTATTGCTGCCTACCCTCTTGACCAGACCACTAAGAACACTTTCTCTCCCCACCTTTAAATCCTTCCTTCCCTCTTTGCCTTTCCTTCTCTCCTTCCTGATCCCACCAAACCTGGGAACCTCTCAGCCCAGCCCGGACATAAAGGGGTTACCTGGGCTGCTTCAGGATGTACCTAGGAGCCAGGTGAGGCCTCCGCCCATCTTGGCCACCAGGTGTGTTCTTTGGGGAGGGGTGGGGAGGGGCCGGGGGAGGTGGTGCTCATTTGCCCCCCCTCGTGACTGGATCTGAACCTGCAGTTGAGAATGGCTGTTCTGGGGGTAGGCTGATACTGAGGAAGCTGCTCCAATGCAGGGGAAGGAAGAAATCCTGAGCCTTCTAGTGGAGAGGAAAATATGGCTCTGGGGATTCAGTGGCAGAAACTTATCTTTCTTGCTTAAGAGATCTTCCTCTGAGTAAAATAGCCTGCTGCAGTGACCTGGGGGCAGGGGGCAGGGAATGACACTGGATTTGAAGCAAGAAAAAAAATTCTAGGTCCAAGTGCAGGCTTTCCATCCCCTAGAAATGACTCTGGGCAAGGCATTTAACTTTTCTGAGGATCACTTTTCTCATCTGTAAAATGGAGATAAACAGTACGTTAAACTGGAGAGACAATCGGTGTCAGAGTCAGGAAGACCTGAGTTCAAGTTCTGCCTCTGCTGTAGACTGACTGTGATCCTGAACCAGCCAGCCTGAAACTCTGAGGAACCTGACTTGGAAGAGGGAGCTCCCCAGCTAGAACTCTGTACACTGATGAAACCACAGGCCCAGTCTCCCCCTCCCCACATACAAAAGAGGATCATAATTACTAATAGTTACTTTTTATCAGAGTATTTAAATATTGATTATAATATTTGATTTCCCCACCACTCAGGGTTGTGGTGGGGATCAAAGGATATGGGTCTTTTGTCTCTTAATTGTTTTGTGTCACAGATCCTTTTGGTCTGGTGAAATCTGATGATGCCTAGGACCATTTCTCAGAATGTTTTTAAATGTATAAAATATATGAAGGGTTCTGGTTTCCTTCTCCATTCCTGAGGTGGCATGATCAGCAAATACCCCTACCCAATTGCTGCCTACCCTCTTCAACAATTTGACCAGACCATTAAGAGCACTTTCTCTCCCCACCTCTAAAATCTTCCCTCCTTCTTTTCCTTGCCTTCTCTGCCACCCTCAACTCTTTCCTGATCCCACCAAATCTGGGGATCTCTCGGCCCAGCCCGGACATAAAGGGGTTACCTGGGCTGCTTCAGGATATAATTCAGAATTCCAAAGGAAACCAATTATATTGAAATAATTTTATATACATATATACATATATATAGATAGATATAGATATAGATATATATAATCTATTAGGTTTTGTGGGGTTTTTTGCAAGGCAAATGGGGTTAAGTGGCTTGCCCAAGGCCACACAGCTAGGTAATTATTAAATGTCTGAGGCCAGATTTGAACTCAGGCAATCCTGACTCCAGGACCAGTGCTCTCTATCCGCTGCACCACCTAGCCACATATATATATGTATATTATATATATATATATATATATATATATATACATATATATATATGTATATATATATATATTTTTTTTTTAAAGTTCCCATACCCCAGGTTAAGAACCCCTGCCTTAAAGATACTAATAGATAGAAATGAATTGAGTCCATAACTGACTCAAGGGAAGAAAATCTCACATTCTCTCTCTTCTGCCTCTCCACTCCCACCTCCAAGCACAGTTCCTAAATCCTCAGACCTGCTCCCAGTAGAGCCTGCTATGGATAACTGTCCAGGCTCCGTTGGAAGACACAAATGAAGTAGAATATATCAGCCTTGCCTCAGTGGAACTTTTACAGAATATCACATAAAGCATAAAACAAATGCCATTCCTTGTGGTTACTTCTGGGTACCACATATTATAGAGGACAATGAGAAACTGGAAAATAACCAAGATGGTAAAAAGCCTTGTGTAAACAATATGGGAGGATCTATTAAAGGAAGTAGGACTGTTTAATTTGGAGAAGAAGAGATTTAAGGATAACAGTCTTCAAGGATCAGAAGGCAGTCTCCTGTATAAGATTTACTTTTATTCTACTTGGCCCCAGAGAATACAACCAGGAGTAGCTGTTTCAGATGATCATATTTAGACTCAATTAAGGATACAGGCAGCTAAATGTCACCATGGATAGAATGCCAGATCTAGAATCAGAAAGTTGTTATTTGGTCATTTTTCAGTTGTGTCCTACTATTCATGACTCCATTTTGGGGTTTCAGGAAGTCAGGAAAAACTTGAGTTCAAATCCAGCCTCAGACACTTATTAGATGGGTGACCCTCAGGAGACCGCTTAACCCTGTTTACTTCCTTTTCCTCATCTGTAAAATGAGCTAGAGAAGAAAATGGCAAACCACATCAGTATCTTTTCTATGAAGAGTCAATCACGAGTAAAATGACAGAACAATAATGACAAAAATAAAAAGGATATTGGACTCAATTCATGATAGAGTGAGAATAAGGTCTGGGGGAAGGGGGAGCTAGGTGGTGCAGTGGATAGAACACTGGCCCTGGAGACAGGAGGACATGGGTTCAAATTAAGCCTCAGACACTTAATAATTATCTAGCTGTGTGACCTTGAGGAAGTCACTTAATCCCACTGCCTTGCAAAAGCCAAAAAGAATAAAAGAATAAGGTCTGGGTCTACATCCAGAAGACTTGGGTTCAAATTATATCTTTGATCCTTGCTACCTATGTAACCTTGGATAAGTCACCTGACCTTAGCTTCTTCAAATATAAAATGAGAGGTTTGTATTCCACAGCCTAGGAGATTGCCCTGCCCCTCCCTCCCACTGAAATTCTGTGATATATGAACCTTTTCAATGACACATGCAACTAGGCTAATCCCCTTAGGTCTCACATCACAATTTACATCTAACTCTCTCATAGCCTTACCCAAGATTGTTGTGTGTTACTGCCATCTGCATTTGACTTCATCTTCCTATTAGATTAAAATTCCTTGGGGGCAGGAACTGAGACTCAAATTAAGTTTATATCTTCCCCAGAGCCTAGCACAGTATTGAATTGTTGAGTAACAGCCCACCCTGACCACCTGCTTCCTAGCTCGATGTCCTGTACCCAAAGCACTAAAAATAAGAGTCACTTGCTCCCTAGTTGCATTGCCAGTATGTGTCTGAGACAACCTTTGAACCCAGATCCAGGCTTTGAGCTCTCTAACTATTGTTTCAAGGTATCAACTAGTACTGCATTAGATGACCCAATGGAAAGAGCATGGGCCCTGAAGTCAGGAGGACCTGAGTTCAAATCCAGTCTCAGACACTTGCCCAAGTGGGCAAGTTACTCAACCCTGATTGCCTCTCATCCAGGGCCATCTCCAGTCATCTTGATCCATATCTGGCCACCAGACCCAGATGGCTTTAGAGGAGAAAGTGAAGCTGGTGACTTAGCATAGCCCCCCATCACTCAAATCCAACTCACTTGCTTGTCATGACAATACCTCCCTAATGTCATAGTCATCTTTGAAAAGGAAGGACAGCATCATCTTCATAATTTATATATATTTATCATCTAAACATCATCTGTATATTTGTATATTTATAGTCTATAGTATTTAAATTTTGTAAAGTATTTCTCTCACAACCGTGAGAAGCATAAGTAGTAGAATGAACACTATTGAGGATAGAAAGGCCATTCATTCATTTTATTCCTCCATGCCTCTACTTAGACTATGAGCATGTTTAAAAATTTGTCATTGTCCAGCTGATTTCATCATTGTGGGAAACATTTGTTGGTATTATTCAGTCAGGTTTAACAACCTCATTTAGGATTTTCTTGGCAAAAAATACTAGCTCAGTTTGCCATTTCCTTCAGCTCATTTTATAGATGAAACTGAGGCAAAGGAATTAAGTGACTTGCCCAGGGTCACATAACAAATAAGTGTCTGAGACCAGATGTTAACTCAGGTTTTCTTGACTCCAGTCTTGGTGCTCCATCCTCTGTGCCACCCAGTTGCCCTTATGGGAACCTAATTACTAGAAAGCAAACTACTCCTTGATAATTATCCATAAAGAAACAATTTCACTTCAATATTAAGTTACTAATGTTACTATTAGTTATACAGTCAGTATCAGGAATGAGATTTGACCCAGGGTCTTCCTTCCTCCAATCAGCCTTGTAGCTTATCAAAGTAAACACGGAATAAATCATCTTTGAGTAGCAGCAGCTCCCATTTCAATAGGCTTCAAGGTTTACAAAGAGATTTCCTCACAACAACCCTGACAATGCCTTTCAGAGGTTCTATGCCCGTGGTTGTCCAAAATGGTGGCTTTATCTGTCTAGCTTTCCTCTTTCTATTCAATCCACTGAAATTAATTGCCATGTACTTCCTCCCTTACCTCATGGTGGTGTCTCTGTCATTTTGAGCAATATTTCTATCCATGACATGGATGGCCATGTCCTTCTTCCTTTATAGGAGTCTGGTGGAAAGACATGAACATCCAGATGGTAAAACGGAGAGAGCAGCAGACCTCAAGTCAGGAAGACTCATCTTCCTACATTCAAATCTGGCCTCAGACACTTACTAGCTGTGTGACCCTAGGCAAGTCACTTTACCCTGGTTGCCTCAATTTCCTCAGATGTAAATGAGCTGAAGAAGGAAATGGCAAACCACAGTATCTTTGCCAAGAAAAATGGGATCAAAAGGAGTTAGACATAACTGAAACAACTAAACAACAAGTGGAAAAGTTCAAAAACTTACAGACAGAAAGTAAATGATTTCAAGTCTTGGTTCTGCAGCTTACTAGCTGTGTGACCTATGTTTTCAGTAATAAAAATAATTGAACTTTTTATATGAGCCTGGTCTCTGCTTTGAATAGAAAGGAATCTTTTCTATGCCCACCTGCTCTATGTATAAGGTAAATCCTAGATTTAGAACTATAAAATGTATGAATCTCAGAGATCATCTTGTCCAATGTCCTCATTACCCAAATGAAGAAACAGAGATATAGAGATATACAGATGTCCACTGTCACACAGGTAGTAGTTGCTGAGCCAGTAATTGTAACCAGGCACTAAGACTCCAACTCCATTGTAACATGATCCTTCTGAGCCTCTCTTGTCTATTCTGTTTGAGTGGGGGATTTTTTGCACTCTTCTATTCCGAGTCTCAATTTCTTCTCACATCTCATATTTTTGGGAGACAATCAGGATTATATGACTTGTCCAGAGTAACAAAGTAACTGTCTGAGACTGCATTTGAACTCAGGACTTCCTGACTACAGGGCTGGTGCTCTATCCACTGTCCCATTTGGCTGCCCCTCAAATCTTATTCATTTTTTCTTTGTTATTTTTGTATTTATTTATAATTTTTACAATTGTACATAAAAATAATTTTCAACATTCATTTTCATAAAGTTTCTCCTTCCCATCCTAAGATAGCAAATAATCTGATATGGATCATACATGTACAATTGTGTTGTACCTATTTCCATTGAATCCTATTTGTAATCATTTCAAATGATAGTTGTATAGAGAGGCAGCTTGGCAAAGAAAATACAGAGCTTGCAAGTCACTTACCCAGTAAATTCCCCAGACAACTCTCTAAGACTATTGCATCAGCCACAGATAGTTGCTGATTTCCATGGTAGGAGATTCTCTTAAATTTTCTTCTATTATTAATTTAACAATCATCAACAAAACAAACATTTCAATATGAAAGAATTAGCAAGAGGGTGTGTTTGTATGTGTATGTGTGTGTAAAACAACAAAAATTGTCCAGTTTGTGTACCCTTCTGTTTCTTCTGGCTTTTTAATATTTAATTTTAAAAATTAAAGTTTTTATTTTTAGATGGCCTGTATCTTTCCCATTAACCTTCCCTTCCAAAAAAATCATTTCTTAAAGAATTTTTTTAAAAGAGAAAAGAAAAAAATCAGAAAAACCAATCAATTAATAAAAGTTTGATATTCTACCTAATGTTGCATACTCATTAATCTCCACCTCTGCAAGAGGGAATGGAGGGGAAGGTATTTTCTCATATCTCTTCTTTGGGGTTAAATTTGTTTTTTATTATTTAAAAATATTCACTCTCAAATGTTTTATGGTTTTTTCTTTCCATTTTCATTGCAGTCATTGTATATATACAATTTTCCTATCTCTACTTCCTTCACTTGAATCAGTTCATCAGTTTTCCCATGCTTTTCTGAATTCATCAAGTTCATCACATCCCATCACATTCGTACGTCACAATTTATTTGACCATTTCTGATTGGATAAGCATTGACTTTCTTTTCAATTCTTTGCTACCACAGAAAGTGCTGCTATGAATATTTTAGTGTCTATTGAATCTTTTTTTGTTGTTAATATCCTTGGGGTATATGTCTAGCAGTGGAACCTCTGGGTCAAAAATTTTGGCAAGTTTAGTCATTTCATTTGTTTAATCCCAAATATTTCAATGTTTTGTTGATATTGTCTCCTCCTCCTCCTTCTTTATCTTCTTCTATCTCCATCACTTCTCACTAACACATCCTTACTCCTAAATAAGCCCTCTGAATGTGCCTTGTGGAGAGGCATGAATATTTGGAATCTGCTTACCCCTCTCTGAGTGAGGAAAATAGAAGTGATGCCTCTCTGACCAAGAAGGGTGTCAGACTAGTTTTATTTATCCCTTTCTCATCTCAACTTTCCTTATTGTATTTTCAATATATTGTGAATCAGCAAAGGAAATTAAATGGTGGTTTGGGGAAAATTTTGCAGAAATTGCAGATGACACATGAAGGCCTGCTGATGACGCACAAAAAGTTTAGAATCTGAGTAATGCATAAAATATACATAAAGTATTATAGAATATCTATATAATTTATCTTTTAATAATATAATAAATCAGATTTCTTTGCCAAAAATTTTTACACAGATTTTTCATATCACTGTAGTGCCCCACATCTAACTCCCACAATGTGGGAGAAATAACTCTCTCTCTCTCTATATATATATATATATATATATCATATATAATAGGATATATATATATATACATATATATATATATCCCATTATATATCATTAGTCTTAGGGGAATGATTTTATTGATGGATCCAAGCCATTTTCCTGGTCACATTCCTTAAAGAGGAAAGGGTACCCCCCCAAGCTTATATCTATGGCTTTTTCCTCTTCTCATCAAATGCTAATTGCACAAGATCATCACAAATAGTTAATATTGAATAAACCAATTAATCCAAACAAACAGCAAACAGAAATCAGAGAAGTTCTCCAGACTACTAGAATACCCCAGATAAAACACAGAGTGAAAGAGCTCTTCTATATCAGAAGTGAGTGATCTCAGATCAATCAAGAAAAAGGTCTCTCCCTGTAATCTCTAGGGCCATGTTGAGAAGCAGACTTTCCCTTCACATCTGCCTCTCTCTCTCTCTCCATCTCCATTGCCGTCTCCCTGAAGAATGTCTGGAACCACAGGGTCATTTCTCCAAGTAGGAAGGAAGACTGTCTCTGCTCTTCCAAAGCACTTCAGATGACTACCTCTCACATAGTCACACAGGATTGCATCATCATTCTCTCCACCAATCAGTAAATACTTAGGCAAATAATCCAGTTTTCAGACCCGAGTTACACAAACATGCCCCACAGTGGAGCATCTTCTTACTGGAAGTCTACTCAGATTAATCTCATGTAGATTCTTGAAGTTCTATGTAAGTCCTCATTTACTTCCTTCCCTTGTCCTTCCCCAAGATGGAACTGTCTTCACCTCCCATGTATCCCCAATCCAGATGCGATCTTCTACCTCCATCTTTTCCCCATAGACTATGGAAAAAAATTATATTTGTGAACTTTGGGGTGATTCATATGTCTGATTGAACTAATCTGATTTTTGAGGTGATGGTTCCATGTCTGTACCATTTTCATTTTCTTTTTTTTTCTTGATTAGATCTAGGGGATACAGAGTATAGTTAGCTAAATATTATTTCTGTGGCAATATAGATGAAACACCTTGCAGCAGAAAGGCCTTCTGATTGGTTGAGAGTGAACTAGGAAATGTAGATTGAGTTAGTCCACTCCTTCAGGTGGGCTAATTTTACAAAATGGGCTTGAGATGTTCTGGGGCCTTGCTTGCCTGATGGCCACAAGGGAGCAGCATCTCCAGCATAGAAAGAGTAATGATAGGCCAAGCTATACCTAGAAAACTCTTAAGTAGAATAATACAATTTAGAAATTAAGTCCCATCTAGTCTGGGACTGGTTACAATTCTTTTATTCTCACTTCTAATTACTTTTCATCAATATATTATTTCTGAATTTGCATATTCTCTTTTATAAGCAAATCCTAGAAAATATTCTCACTTATGGAGCGAGTACAGATGGCAGAGAAGAGAAAGAAGCAGACTGCCAGAATCAGACAGCCAGATATAGTGTTAACAGAAGAAGAAGAGAAATTGGGGAAAAAGGGAGAAGGGGTAATTAGAGATAAGGTACAGCAGATCTCTGAACTCAAACAGTTCAAGAAAACGCAGGAGGTTTGTTGACTTTATTTGGAGTTTGATTTTGAAATTAATAAAGGAGAAATTCTGGGGATAATTGCAAAGGTTCCCCTAGATAGACTTTCACCAAGAGCTGATATGATTATAAGGCTCAGTGCTGGAATCCTTAGAGATGTCACTTCGTACCTTGAAGCCTTCTTCTCTCTTCTATTTTGGGTCATGTCCTTCCTATTCTTTAAATCTTTGCCCAACATTCGCCTTCTTCAATGACCAATCTGATTGTTTTTTTCCATTCTAGCTGCCCCAGCTGTTGGTGTATCTACCATATATAGCTCAAGAAGCTCCTTCCAAACCGGGGACAAAAAAGTTGAAGGAAAATTGAAAAGATTAACATGGAGGTCCAAACAATGGCCTTGCCCAATAAAGAATTTCATAGGGAGATGTTTAAAAATCAGGCACAACATTCTCATGCAATGCACTCTTCAACTGAAATCTTTTAAGTTGTAGGAAGCAACCTGACATAGAAGAAAGGGCATGGACAAACTCTGTGACTTGGGCAAGGTTTTTAACCTATAAAATGAGGATCTCTAACATTGTTTCCTACCCTAACAGTCTGTCCATCCATGAAATATCCATGGGATGAAGATCACTTACTTAAGTTGAATGGCTCTGGTTTACAAGGAAAAAGTTGAAAGGCAATGAAGAACAAGGTATAGTCAGAAAAAAAAGAGATAATCCCTGCTTGCAGTCTGCTTTTCCTTTTTCTAGTTCAATTCAACATTTTTTTAATGTTAATTTTAAATTTTTTCCAATTACATGCAAAGATAATTTTCAACATTCACCCTTTTGCAAGTTTTTGAGTTCCACATTTTCTACCACCTTCCCTTTTCTTCCTCCTCCCTATGGGCAAGCAATCTGATATAGTTTGTACAAGTAAAATTGTTCAACAGATTGTTCAACAGAAAATTGTTCAAGCTGGACCTATTGTGTGCAAGGACTTGTAATCAATATTCTTCAAGATACAAATATGACTCATCCCTGCCCTCAAAGTGATAATCCAGGTAAAGCAATAAATGTGTGTGCGCACGTGTGCGTGCACACACACACACACACACACACACACACACACACAAATGAGTAAAACTCTACTTCTCTCCTGAAGTCATCTCTTTGAAACCTCACTGCTGTAGGGAGATGATCCTGTACTCTGGAAGACTATACCAAAGAAACCTGAGTTCCAAACTTTGCCATGTTGAACAGGCTTCCAGTATGGCCCCTGCACAGTCCTGAGGACTAGCCTATCTAAATTCAGTCATACTCAGCTCTAGAATGATGACTACTAGTTGTTGGCTTTTTTTTTTTTGGAGGCAAATAAGGGTTAAGTGACTTGCCCAGAGTCACATAGCTAGTTAGTATCTGAGGCTAGATTTGAACTCAGGACTCCAGGGTCAGTACTCTTTCTACTTAGCTGCTCAGGTGACTTTTTTAAGTCATAGGAAATAATGAAATTTATATCAAAGTTTATGATCTGCATGGTAGAGTCCTCTTTACCTCTGGTACAGTCCTCTCAGTGAAATTTTTTCAAATCTCAAAGAAGTTATTGAAATCATGTAAATGTCAAGAAAAGGAAAAGATGGGACTTAAATGATCCCTTCCAATTCTGGTACTTTCAAATATAAAATTCTATGTTTGGCAATCAAAGTACTTTACAATTTGGTTCTATCTACCTTATACCTTACTCCCTTACAAGACCCATCATCTACTCTGCAGTGACATTGGTTTCCTTGCTGTTCCCTGAACAAGACACTGCATCTCTAACGTTTTCTCTGATTATTTCCTTTGTCTAGAATTTTATCATCCTCTCCACCTTCTGGCTTCCCTGGCTTCATTCAAGTCTCAACTAAAATCCTACTTTCCATGAGAAGTCTATCCTGAACTACTTTAATGTAGTTGAGCAGTGAAGTGGTACAGTGGATAAAGTGCCTGGGCTAATTAGAATCAGGAAGACTCATCTTCCTGAGTCTGAACTTAAATCTGACCTCAGACACTTACTAGCTGTATGATCCTGGAAAAGATATTTAACCCTGTTTGTCGAAGTTTCCTCTGTAAAATAAGCTGAAAAAGAAAATGGCAAACTGCTCCAGTATCTCTGCTGAGAAAACCCCAATAAGAGTCACAAAGAGTGATTGGAACATGATTGGAACTATATATAAACAGTATAATTTGTATCTTAGCTGTTTGCATATTTTCTCCCCCATTAAAGTGTGAGCTCCTTGAGAACAGGAACTGTTTTTCTAGGGTTTTTTAAAAATTTATTTTACATTCTTTGTATCCCCCAGCACTTAACATAGTGCCTGAAATATGATAGATGCTTAATAGATGCTGACTGAATACTATTAAGGAAGGCTGGGGTAGAATGGTCAAGAGAGACTTTATTGAGAAGGTGGGATTTAAATTTGATTGACAAAGGGCTAATGGGAAAGCATGATAAGAGGATATGAGCAATTTAATTCAATAAAGATTTATTCAAAACAACAGCTCACATTTTTATAATGCTTCAAGGCTCTCATAATACTATATACACTGTCTCAGTTGATCCTTGCAACAAACTTATGAGATAGATGTTATTATTGCTATTTTTTAGGTGGTTTTTTTTTGCAAGGCAGTGGGGTTAAGTAGCTTGCCCAAGGACACACAGCTAGGTAATTATTAAGTGTCTGAGACCAGATTTGAACCTAGGTACTCCTGACTCCAGGGCTGGTGCTTCATCCACTACGCCACCTAGAAGCCCCTTATTATTGCTATTTTACAGTTGAGGAATATGAGGCTAAATTGCCCAAGATCACATTGTGAACCCCTCTCTTCCTGACTTCTAACCTCGAATTCTTTTCACTAAGTCACATCTTAGGGGAAATAGAAGACTGGCCTATCTAAAGCAGAGGGCATATGCTAATGAATAGAAAGAAATAAGATTGGACAAGTAATCATGGAAGACCTGGGTAGCCAAATAGAATCATTTAGGAAAGAGAGATCCATTCAAAGCTTTTGAGAGTCCAGATGAAAATAGAGTTGGAAAATGACTTAGAGGGGAGATGTAAGGAGCCTTGCTAAAAGGCCTTTGAAGTAATCCATGCTTGAAATGATGAAGATTTGAACTAGGCTGACAACAATGGGAATGGAGAGGAAGAGATAGAGATGAAAGATATTTCAAAGGATGAACCCACAAAACTTAAAAGGCTAATATACTATATAGAAGATGGAGGATGGTGAGGCATCAAGGAAGACACCAAGGTTTTAAACTTGGGAAGCTAGAAAGGTTTTGTCACTGATCAACCCAGATAAGCTGAGAAGGGGACCTGGTTTGGTTGGGAGTGAGGTCAGGAACTGGGAGGTGGGGAATGATGAATTTGGTTTTAGAAGACAAGTTGAGAAAATGAACTTTAATTCTTCTTTGGAGAGGAGAGAAAGCATGAGTATGATATGTAGCAGGTTGATTTATTGGTTGGTTTTGCTGAACTGATTATTTCTTCTTTATTAATCTTAGTTACAAGAGATGGTTCACTGGGCAATGGTCAGGGAAGCATAGATTTAAAAATGATGATATAAAAACAAAAGATAGCAATAAAAATATTTTTTTAAAAAAAGTTCAAATAAAAGACAAGCTTGTGGCAAGGGTGGGACATCCAAATGGAAATATCTAATAGTCGGATAGAGACAAAATCCTTGAGGGTATGAACACATTGAAATTTTGTATCTCTTCCAGTGTTTTAATCACAGGTGATGAGTGTTTGTTGAATTGAATTGAGACACCAGACCAGAGGACCAAGAGAAGTCAGGGCTGAAGGGCAGGCAGCTAAAAGGCACAGTGGGTAGAGCACCTGCCCTAACATCAGGAAAACCTTAGGTCAAATATGAATTCAGACACTTACTAGCTGTGATACTGGGCAAGTCACTTAACCTTGATTACCTTAAAAATATGGTGTGAGAGAGAGGTTAGAGCTGAAATGAAAACTTTGAGACTCAAAGCCAAAATGATCATAATTGAATATAACAGAGGGATAGAGTATAGAGACTAGAGGGATTAGTATAATCTTTGGAGATACCCATAGTTATGTATGGGAGGAAGATGAGGGGTCAGAGAAGGAAACATATTTTGATCCCCTCTGATAGCCCACTTTAATCTTCATTGACTGATTCTTCTCCCAAGGCATCCCCTTCTACTGATTCAGAGCTTGTTGGTCAGAAAGATCTTTCATCTTTTCATTTCCTTGTCCCAGCATCCTTGATCAAAGTTTAGAGACCACAGCTGAACTCAATCTCTGTTTCCCCAGGACTCTATGTTTCTCTCTTAGGATCGACCAGAAGCACAAACCCTTTTTTGGACTTGCTCAGATTTCCCAGCTCTGAGCTGGCTGGGAGAGCATAGTAAAAAGCCCTGAAGTTGGGCACTCCCCAAAGGGCATCTGGGGACTGCTCTGTACCAGAAGCAAGGAGAGAGCCATAGAGAAGCAGTAAACTGAGATAAACTGACAGCTCCTGGGGGTTTCCATCTGCAGTACCAGTGTCCCAGCTGGTCCCAAGATCCAGGTTCCCCACCACTGCCACAATCCCATCTCAAGAGGCAGCCACTGCTCTACAGCCTCCATGTGGAGAAAACGGTGGAAGAGGATAAGAAAGAAGCTATGGAAAAATCAACTGAAATAGAAACAGAAGGAGATATTAAAAGGGGAAAGTAAAGAAAGAACAAAAGAGCATGGAAGAAAGCAAGAGAAAGAGAAGCCAAGGGAGGGAGGGAGAGAGACAGAGACAGAGACAGAGACAGAGAGACAGACAGAGAGACAGACAGAAGTGGGAAGAAGGAAGAGATTTCACTAGGAAACTGATGAAGTGCAGCTGAGAAAACTGTTGCCATGGTGATGGGTCCAGAGGAGGGAGTAGGAGTATAAATCGGATTAGAGGGGGGGTGATGAAGGGGGTGTTTCATAGAGCACTTCTCCTGAGGAGTAGACCTAGAGACAGCCTTACTCTTAGTCTTTTTGGCAAAATCCCCGGCTCTCATCTGCTTTTCCCAAACCTACCGGGGTGTACACATTCCCAGGGGTCTGGGCTACCAGGCAGCTACTCAGCTAGCTGCTCTTTCCCATTCCTTTCCCAGAACCTCCAGGAAGAAACTAGACAAGCAGCACAGACACCTCAGATTTCCAAATAAGTTACTTGCAGAATTTTGGATTCTTCCCATTCCTAGGCTCCTCTTCCTCACACTCTGCTGCCTACTTTCCCAAGGGAGAATTTTCAAGAATTAAAGACATCTTCATCCCTAATTCCTTATCCTTTGGTAAATGTTGCTTCATTTTCCCAGCCTTACCTAAATATCACTTATTGGTACATTAAACCAGGTAGGGGAAGAGAAGCCCCCTGCTTGGCTATCATTCCCCCTTCTCCCAAAAGCCCACACCAAAAACTGTTTTCAAGAGACAAGTTGGGTGGGAAGTTTCTATGACAACAAGCGAGTTAAAGGTCAGATGGGATCAAAGCCAAGGGGTGTTGGTGCTAGTTCTTTCTCCCTAGGACAGGACAGAACAGGATAGGTGGAATTAGCCCCAGTCTCTTCCCTTCTTGGGATTGTCTCCATACCTTGGACCTTAGGTAATTTCCTGGCCATACATCTTGCTCTGAGGTCTTTGAGACCCTGAGCTTGGAGAAAACCTAAGGAGAAACTTCCTGTTACCACAAACTGGAGACAGGGCACACATATAAGGGATTAGAGATTGGAGCTAGGTTCCCCAGGGTGAAATTAGGGGGGTTAGTATTTGGCATTAGGGTCCTGGTCCTTACAGAAAAAAGATCATAGGAACCCCAAAGGAAAAGAGGGACCTGGGGAAGGGAGGAGACAGAAAGGGAGAGGTCTTTGTATCTTTTCTCTTCTCTCTTCCCTTCCTTCTCCCTCCTACCTCAATCCTCTGTACAAATAGCAGATTTGAAAAGGGCACTGATGTCTGATATGCATATCAAATAGGACTCAAGGGAGATAGGTAGTCAGAGTTGAGGGCATTGGCAGGGGCAGCCAAGTAGGAGCCCTATTGCAAACTCCACACTCCCCTTCCTTCCCTCTGGGTTGAGGGGGGGGGTTGGGATGGGGAGAAGTTATGATCAGGGCTTGACTCATAGCCCCTTCCTGCTTTTCCCAATCCCTTGTTCCCAGTAGATTTGGTTTGGAGTTCATTCATTCTAAAAGGACTGTTGAGCTACCCCAGAGATGCCTTGGGACTACAACTTTGGTTCCCTAAGCAATAGGAGGGAGGGGATGCTTGACTTTACTTCATCCATGTTTGTGCTGGGGGTGGAGGTGGGTCTGTGACCCGCTGTGGCCTCTGCAGTCATACCTCTTCTTTCCCAAATCTCATGGGACAGGGGAAGACAGGGGTAAGGGAAGGATGGGCTTTCTTCTCTGCAGACATGGACAGCAGGCTCATTAGCAGTCAGCTCACCACTCCTGCTGCCTCTGATTCACACCTTCTCCTACATGCACGACCGGACTTCTTAGAACACCCCGCCCCCTTCATCCCCATTGGGTTCCTCCCCTCCCCTCCTACAGAGAAGCCAACCAGGCACTAACTGATGGGGAGGGAGGTCGAGAAGGACTCTAGGGAGGGGAGGGGGTGTTGCCCTCCCTCTGTTGGTCTCAGAAGGAATAAGGAACAGCAGCTGGGGGTGGGGATGGGCAAGAACCCATCTTCCTCTGCTTCCAAACGTATCACCTTTACTGTGCTTCACCTCCATAAGCCCAACTCCTCCCTTGGCTCTGTCCTCTTAAATATGTAACTTCATTACCTTTGTCTCCCTTAATCCTGTCTCTTCTTCAGTTCATTCCTACCCAGTCTTCTCTTCGAGGTGTGGACCTCTGCTCTGACCATGCCTCCCTCCTCCTTTAAAAATGCCAAGGGAAGCATAATGGTTCAATAGAAAGAGTGCTGAGTTTAATTTAATGTAAGGACCTGGGTTCAAATCACAGTTCTGTTACATACTTCCTTATTTGATAATCTTGGGTAATTCACATGTCCTCTATAGAGGTTTCCTCATCTGTAAAATGAAGATTGGATTAGGTGGCCTCCGAAGTCCCTCTACTTCTAGATGTTTCTCTAGATTTCTCTCATCATCTAGGTGGGTATCCCCCTGCTCCCACAGGAATCCCATGTGAAGTTTTTATGGAATGGAAGATAAAGCTGAAGCCCTGAACTGAGTATGCTACAAGGGGTGCTCAGTCCCAAATTCTCCAAATGAGTCAGGATTGTGTGCATTGTGTGTATTTCACATTAATGACTTATCAATGTCCAGGCCACAATTTGCCTCTTCCCTTGCTCCTGGCTATGTGACCCTGGACAAGTCACTTCACCCTGTTTGCCTCAGTTTCCTCATCTGTAAAATGAGCTAGAGAGGGAAGTGGCAAACTTTGCTAAGAAAACCCTAACCCAGGACTAAAATGACTTAACAAGAATTCCAAAGGTTTGGATTTAAGGCTAGGACCACATGACCCCAAATATAGGGACTCTTTGGGAGCTAAAGACCCTTTGGGAGCATAGTCCTTTCTCCCTAAAATAGGACAGGTCAGCTGGAGTTAACCCTAGTCTCTTCCCTAGAGGCCCTCTGAGTTTCTCTGAACCAGGGCTAGGCAAAAAAAAAGAGGTAAAAACATTTCAAAGCAGTCTTTGCTGGGTTTTTTTGGTTTTTGATTTTTGAAAGCCTTGGGGTTAAGTGACTTGTCCAAGGTCACACAACTAGTAAGTATTAAAGATTTAAGGCTGGATTTGAACTCAGATTCTCCTGACTCCAGGACTAGTCCTCTATCCACTGAACCACCTAATTGCCCCCTGAAGCTTTTCTTTTTTTGAATGAACAAAACATTTATGTTTTATTTGTAAAAACAAGTTTTAACCTTTACTTTTTATAATTTTGAGTTCTAAATTCTTTTCCCTTCCCCTTCATTGAGAAGGCAAGCAACTTGAAGAAGGTTTTATATGTGAAGACATACAAAATATATTTCTATATTAGTTATATTGTAAAAAGAAAGTTAAAAAAAAACCAGTATGCTTCAATCTGCATTCAGATTCCATCAGTTCTTTCTACAGAGGTGGATAGCATTTTTCCATCACAATTTCATCATAATTCCCTCACATTTGTCTTGGATCTTTGCATTGCTGAGAAAAGTTAAATCATTTCACAGCTGATCATCACACAGTGCTGAAGTTACTATGTACAATGTTCTTCTGGTTCTGTTCACTTCACTTTTCATCACTTCATGTAAATCTTTCCAGGTTTTTCTGCTTGTTTCTTTTGAGTAACTAATTGTCCAAGACCACATTTAAGAGCTCTCCTTGTTTTTCCACTTCAGGACTCAGTTACCTCACCTGAAAAGTGAGAAGGTATGAGTAGATGACTTCTAAGGTCCCGTCTAACGCTAATTCAAAGAGCCTCGGTTTATACATCTGAAAATGGGGATAACAATTATCTCACAGAGGTTATTGTGAGGTCAAGGAATAATACCAACTGCATGGCAAGAATTGTGGGAAATGCTTTTCAAATATCTTATTTAGTCCTCATCACTACCCTGCAAGGCAGGTTCTGTTACCCCCATTTTACAGTTGAGAAAATTGAGGCAAATAGAGACTAAGGGACTGGTCCACAATCACCCAAAGAGGAAGCCTCTGGAGTTATATTTGAACTCTTCCAGACTCCAGGCCTTATCCTAACCCTCTAACCACTGTACCGCCTAACTGCTTCTGTTGTCCATCCCTTCTCCCCTCACCCTAACCCACCACCAATATAAAGGGAGGAACCTAATGGGGCTTGGGAAAGGGCAACAAAGCACGGAGAAGCCTTCATTGTTGAGGAAACTATAAATTTAGGTTCCCTCCAATCAAAAAGCAAGGGAGCAAAAAGATGAATATTGAAAACCATTTTCTCATGTTATTAGAAAAAATGTTTGGAGTCATTAAAAGAAATAAATGAAATTAAAAAAAAAGAAAGCAAGGGTAACTGAGGCTTTAGGTAAACACATGATCTCCAATAGTCCCACCACTATAGTTCCTGCAGTGCTGGTCAGTACCAGCACTGTGTCCTGAATCAATTCATTGCTATAATGGAAAGAATAAGTCTGACAATGGTAAATTGTACATTACTTTCCTTACTCTGACTCTTAACATACATCTTCAGACACCACTTAGTCTAACCTCCCCATTTTACAGATTAAAAAACTAAGGACTAGAGAAATAAATTTCCCTTTCTTCCTACCTTCTTCTTATGATGTAGTAGTAATATTAAGCCCTTATAGTCTGAGAGCAATATGTCCAAAAACACTTTCACATTTTGTAAGAGGAAAAACTACTATCACCCCCATTTTTATAAAGGGAGAAACTAAGACTCAAGAATAACATTCTATCAATTCATTGCTATAATGGAAAAAGACCTTTGATTTTAAGTCAGGAACCCAGTTTTAAAACCTGATAGAAGGGGCAGCTAGATGGTGCAGTAGCTAGAGCTCCAGCCTTGGAGTCAGGAGGACTCCAATATCTAGCTGTGTGACCTTGGGCAAGTCACTTAACCCTATTGCCTTGCAAAAACCTAAAAAAAATAAAACCTGGTAAATTTTTTTTAAAAAAGAAAGATTTTGAGGTGGCTAGGTGGTGCAATGGATAGAGCACTGACCCTGGAGTCAGGAGTACCTGAGTTCAAATCTGGCCTCAGACACTTAATAATTACTTAAGCTGTATGGCCTTGGGCAAGCCACTTAACCCCATTGCCTTGAAAAAAAAACCTAAAAAAAAGAGAAAAATTTTATTTATTTTGAATTTTATAATTTCCCCCCTAATCTTTCTTCCATTGAATGTGATGAGAGAGAAAACATATCCTTAAGGAAGAAACATAAAGTATAAGGGATAGCAAAATTACATAATAAGATAACGGGTTTTTTTTTTAAATTAAAGGTAATAGTCTTTGGTCTTTGTTCAAACACCACAGTTCTTTTTCTGGATACAGATAGTATTCTCCATAGCAGATACCCCAAGATTGTGCCTGATTGTTGCACTGATGGAATGATCAAGTCCATTAAGGTTGACCATCATCCCATGTTGCTGTTCTGGTGTACAACATTCTGCTCATCTTGTTCAGCATCCATTCATGCAAGTCCTTCCAGGATTCCCTAAATTCCCATCCCTCCTGCTTTCTAATAGAACAATAGTGTTCCATCACATACATATACCATGGTTTGCTAAGCCATTTCCCAATTGAAGGACATTTAATTTCCAATTCTTTGCCACCACAAACAGGACTGATATGAATAGTTTTGTACAAGTAATGTTTTTACCCTTTTTCATGATCTCTTTGGGGTATAGACCCAGTAGTGAGTGGTATTGCTGGATCAAAGGGTATGCACATTTTTATTGCCCTTTGGGTGTAATTCCAAATTTCTCTCCAGAAAGGTTGGATGATTTCACATCACATTAGTGTTCCAGATTTCCCTTCCAACATTGATCATTGTCCTTTCTGGTCATATTGGCTAGTCTGAGAGGTATGAGTTGGTACCTCAGAGATATTTTAATTTGTGTTTCTCTAATAAGTAGTGATTTAGAGCAATTTTTCATATGACTATGGATTGCTTTGATTTCCTCATCTGTAAATCACCTTTGCATATCCTTTGACCATTTGTCAATTGGGGAATGGCTTGTTCTGGTAGAAATTTTTAGTAGCTGTGTGTGATCATAGGCAAGTCACATATATTTTCTGAGACTTGTTTCTTCATCTATAAAATGGAGATAGTATATAATGTTTCCCCTTCCTATCTGACCACAATTGTGGTGAAGTGGCTCCATTGGTATTAAGGGTTGAGGGGCGGCTAGGTGGCGCAGTAGATAGAGCACAGCTCTGGAGTCAGGTGTATCTGGGTTCAAATCTGTCCTCAGACACTTAATAATTACCTAGCTGTGTGGCCTTGGGCAAGCCATTTAACAAATGGGCTCTAACTCTATTCTTCTCTAGCTCATTTTACAGATGAGGAAAAGGAAGTAAACAGGGTTAAGTGGTCTCCTGAGGGTCATACATCTAGTAAGTGTCTGAGGCTGGATTTGAACTCAGTTCTTCCTGACTTCCTGAAACCCCAAAATGGAGTCATGAAGAGTAGGACACAACTGAAAAATGACCAAATAACAACTTTCTGATTCCAGATCTGGCACTCTATCCATGGTGACACTTAACAAAAGATATTAAGGGTTGAACAAGTTAGCAAGACCAGAATTTGAATCTTACCTCAGATGCTGACTAGCTGTGACACCTTGTAAAAGTCATTTAACCTTTCTCATCCTTAGAGTTCTCGTTTTAAAAATGGGAATAAGGGGTGGCTAGGTGGCGTAGTGGATAAAACACTGGCGCAGTGGATAGAGCACAGCTCTGGAGTCAGGAGTACCTGGGTTCAAATCTGGTCTCAGACACTTAATAATTAGCTAGCTGTGTGGCCTTGGGCAAGCCACTTAACCCCATTTGCCTTGCAAAAAAAACCCTAAAAAAAATGGGAATAATAGTTTCTCCTTTCTAGGATTGTTGTGAAGATCAAATGAAATAATATATCTGAAATGTTTTGCAAACCTTAATGTTATATAAATACTGCTATTATTATTATCATTCTGAAAAGTCCTTTGTAAATCTTAAATCAGTAAGTAAATGTGAAATACTGTTATTTAAAAAGCATTTATGGGGGGGGATTGATGAGCAGACTGTCAGAGAGGCAGAATGGAATAATGAAATAAATTCTAATGGCCCTGACACTTCTTAGATAGGTGAGGATCATGAGGTTCTCAGACTCAGTTTCCCCAACTATAAAAATAAGGATTAAACTTCTTACTCATATCAAAGCATTTGCAAGCTTTAAACTACTAAGTAAATGTGAAGCATTTTCATTATGGGCAAAGCATTGTGCTAGACTCTGGGGAAACAAAGATATTCGCCAGTAGAAGGGCATTGGTCCCCATCAAGAGCTGACATTGCCACCTCCCCCTCAAGACATGCAGACACACAATTAATTTATCAGCTACAAATGAGCTCTTGCTCTCTTCCTGCAGTGGCAGGCCAGGGTAACTTCCCTTTTTTGATCATGGGCAAATAGTGCCTTTGAATCTCTGGGTCTCAGATCTCTTATCTGTAAATAAGGGGATTGTATTAGGTTTTTCTCCAGGATCCTTCCAACTCTCAAATCTTAAAAGTTTATAATCCAAAAAAGAAAATTAAGGGACAGAGTACCAGAGGGGGACAGCTAAATCACAGAGGTCTGACAGGTCACCTGAAAGACTTGGCAAAATAATATATGCAGGGAAAAGATGAAGTTGGGGGTGGAGTGGGGGGGGGGGTAAATGAGAGGGAAGAGAGACCAGAGATGAATACTAGGAAAAGCAGATCCCAAACTGAGGCTGGAGCTTGGACAGGGACCTCAGGCAGGTAATAATTTCAAGTACTCCAGGGAATCCCCCAGAAGAGCGGATTCTGTGTCTTTAAATGACTTCAGTCTTGTCAACGAATCAGCTCCATTAAAAGAGTTATCCTCTTGCTCCTCTGCATGGCCTCACCCCCACCCAACTCCTCCCGGCTCCCCAAACCCCTCTCAGCCACTGTGATGGGATAATTAGATGCGAGAGCTCAGCACAGATGATGCTCCAGTTGCTTAGCAACTAATGGTTTCCATGGAGACCGCAAAGCACAGCCTCTAGAGCAGCGAGTGAGCAGCCCGGCAGGGCAGGGAGAAGACGGCTCCAACTCTCTGCTCCTCCAGAAACCCAGAGAGGGCCAGGGGTAGTGAGGGGGGGCCGGAGGAGTGGATGCTTAAAGGAACAGGACCCTCTTTTTCTTTTAGAGGACCTGAGCCAATGTGTAGCCCACCCACACATCTCAGTCCAGACTGAGTTCTTTCATATCAGATGCAGGCTATGAAGCACTCAGCCCATCAACCCATTGCCATATTTCAGTTAAGCAGGATGATGTAGGGGAAAGGCCACTAGATTTGTGAACAGAAGAATGACATTTTGGTCTCAGTCCTAAAATATGATTGTTTCTGACCTTTGATTAACTGTTTCACTTTAGGTAAATCTTACAAACTCTGTAAGCAATGGTATCCCTTTCTGTAAAATGGGGGTCATGTAGTCAAGCAACCTTTTTGAGCCTCAGTTTTTCTCATCTGCAAAATGGGGCACTTATCCTACCTCCTTCATCAAGTTATTGTGGGGGAAGCAGTTTGCATAGCATTAGAGAAGCCTCTGTTGTTATAAGGTCTCTCCTCTCACCCCCACAGTATCTCGTAGCTTGTGGCTGAGCTGAGGGTGGGTAACTCTATAGCCTCATCAGCCTTCCAACAGGGACTGCCTTACACCAAAATTAACTGAAATACCAACATTTATATCTTTGAGTTATACAATGACCTTTCCCTAAGGTACTCTTTTAAAATAGAAATGCCCCTAGGAAATATTCAATTCATTTCAGCATTTATTAAACATCCACTATGTGCAAGGCACTGTTGAGTTGGACCTCAGAGGCAATCTAAGAACCCCCTGTTCAGCAACCTCAAATGTTATCAAACCTCTGCTCAAAGACCCTCTAGTATGAAAGGACCTACTATGTCCTGAAGCTGTCTATCTCAGTTTTGACAGCTCTGATTGATTATTAGGAAATTGTTCCTGATATCAAACCTAAATCTGTATAATTTCTACCCATTAGTCTTACTTCTGCCCTCTAGAGTCAAATAAAAATCTAATACTCTCTTCTATGTGACAGTCCAAATACCTGAAGACAGATAACATATCTTTCCTACTCCCTTGCTCCCCATGTCTTTTCTTATCTAGAATAAACATCCCTGTTTCCTTCAAGAGAGTCTTGTATGGATTTCAAGCCCCTTCCTTAACCTTGTTGCCTTTTTCCTGAATGCTCTCCAGTTTATAAAAGTCTTTTCCAAAATGAGACATCCAGAATTAAACATAACACTCTCTAGGTGGTCTCACCAGAGCAGATCATAGAAATGCTAACACTTCCCTAGCTCTTGTTACTGTTTTTCAATAATAAAATTAAGAGCCAACCCTCAACAGATTAATGGTCAAGATGTGAATAGGCAGTTTTCAAAGGAAGAAATCATGCTATCAAGAACTTATGAGTGGGGCAGCTAGGTGGAGTAGTGGATAAAGTACCAGCCCTGGAGTCAGGAGTACCTGGGTTCAAATCTGGTCTCAGACACTTAATAATTACCTAGCTGTATGGCCTTAGGCAAGCCACTTAACCCCGTTTGCCTTGCAAAAACCTAAAAAAAACCCCACCAACTTATGAGGAAAAAAAGTTCCAAATCACAAATGAAGAAATGTAAATTAAAGCAACTTTGAGGTTTCTACCTCATATCCATCAAATTGGCAAAGATAACAAAAAATTAAAATGCCAAATGCTAGAAAGAGGTGAGAGAAAATAGCCACACTGATAATATTCTTGGTGGATCTGTGAATTGAAATAGCTATTCTGGAAAACAATTTGGAACATGCTCTGAAAGTTCACTAAACTGTGGATACCCTTTAACCTGGCTGAACCACTACTAGGCCTATGCTCCAAGGAGATAAAACAAACAGGAAAAAAATTCATATATGTAAAAGTATTTATAGTTGTTCTTTTTGTAAAAAGCCCCAAACTGGAAAATATGGGGAACAATCTACCAACTGGGAATGACTAAACAAATTATGGTGTATATAAATTAATTATTATGTTATTAGAAATGATAAAATGGGTAGTTTAAAAAATTTTGGAACTTTTTGAACTGATATATAGTGAAGTGAGCAGAACAAGTAGTACAGTTTGCATAATACAGTTTAAAAAACTTTAGAACTCTGCTTAACACAATGATAAACCATGAAGTCAGAGAGCCAATAGACTTAAAAAATACAGAATGAGATATATTTTTAGATATGGTCAATGTCAAAATGATTTTCTAGACTTTGGATATTTTTATGAGGGTTTTCTTTTTTCTTTTTAAAAATTATTCAGCTGAAGAGGCAATGGAAAAGATTATAAATGCTTATAAAAATGAATATGTTTAAAAGGGAAAAATATCATATTCATATTCAGTTTCCAGACCACTAAAGCCCCTCAGAAGGAGCATAATATAAAATGGGCTAGAATGATAGACTTGGATTCAAGAAGGCCTAGGTCCAAATCCCACTTTATTTAATGGTTTTATGACCTTGAATGAATCATTTTACATCTCTGAGTCTCAGTTTTTCCATCTATAAAATGGAAATAACTATACCTGCTGTAAGATACCAATGAGATTATATAGAGTACTTTGAAAACCTTAAAGTACTATCTACATAAGGTCACAAATTGTTATTTTTCAGGCAAACTGCTACTTAATAATGTTTCTCTATCTTGTACTCCTGAAGTTGACTTCTTGAACCCAAATTCAAGACTTTATATTTAACCTTTTAAAGTTCTGTCTCTTTGGATTTGGCCTATAGTCCAGCCTATCCACATCTTTTTGGATCTTGATTCTATCATTGAACATAGTTGTGATTATTCCCAGCTCTGAGTTATTTACAAATTTAATAAGCACATCATTTACTTCATTATCTAAATCATTGATTAAAATGTTATACACCATCAATTGTGCTAGAGAAGCTAGGCAATGGATGGTGAGGGGAAAAAAAGAAAAAGTTCCTGACTGCATAGGAAGTTACAGCACGTGTAGAAATAAACATACTTTATTTTATACAAAGTAATTTGAAGATGAAGAGAATACATACAACCATGGGTATTAGGGAAAGCTTCTAGGAGGAAGTTGTACTGGAGGAAAAAAATTGATAAGACTCAAGGGAGAGAGATAATAGAATAGATAAATGTATATATGGTACTTTAATGCTTCCTAGGCTTCCACATATTCTATCTCATTTGAGACTAGAAGTCATTCTAGACATGACTGCTAGGAGGAAGACTAATAGTAGATAATAGCCCCTCTGTGCATTGGTTATCATTGACAGGAACTGGCCACTATTTCAGGGTCACTCTCGGGGGAAAAAGGTGTCATACTGAACTGACATGGATAGTAGTTGTTGCTGTGGAGGTCACATGGAGCTCCAAGGGTCCTTCTCCCCTTTCTCAACATATGAAAACCCTGAACAGTCACTCTAGTCCAGGTTTTGCCAGACTGATAGGTAATTGAGGTCTTGAGCATGTTTGGTGTACAGGATGAGGAAGGAAGGAAGGAAGGAAGGAAGGAAGGAAGGAAGGAAGGAAGGAAGGAAGGAAAGAGGGGAGGGGGAAGGAGGGAGGAAGGGAGGGAGGAAGGAAGAAGGGAAGGAAGAGAGGGAGGCAGAAAGTCAAAAGAAAGAAGGGAGGGAAGAAAGGAAGTAGAGAAATAAGCATTAAATACCTATGATGTTATTAGAGCCAAGATGGCCGTGTGAAGGCAGCATTTCCCAGAAACTCCTTCCCCCCAAAACTCCAAAAGCTGTCAAATTATGACTCTAGCCAAAATTTAGAGGGGGTAGAACCCACAGAAAGACTGAGTGATACATTTCCCAGTCCAAGATAACAGAAGTTCCACGGGAAAGATATGTTTCACAGGACCAGGGATTGGAAAAAAGCCTGGGCCACAGCTCAGCATAGCACAGCACAGCCCAAGGATCATCAGTAACAGCTTGAAGGGGAGGTGAGAGAACTCTACTGCACCAGAATGAGTGTGGAGTGAGGAGCGCCGGACTCAGAGAAGCCCTGCAGCGAGAACCTGCAGCAGAAATCTGGGGAAACCAGCCTGCACCTCCAGAGCACAGCCCACAGATGGCAAGGGGGTCAGGGGAGACTGCAGAAATCTCTCTGCTCTCCCTGGGGCAGGACTCTGCTGTTTGCCCACACTCAGATCCAAGTTGCAGTTTGGTCTTCCATACTAAGATAACAGGGATCCTCCTCACAGCTCCAGGGCAGAAGGGAGTGCCTATGGTCATCTACATATCAAAGCACAGGCAAGAGAGCATAAGACCTTGGAGGAATAAAGGTCCCAGTGGGGTGTCCAAAAAAACCCCAAAGCGAGTGTCCCAATAATACTCAAAAACTCAGGAAGTATCCTCAAACCAGGCACAGGCTGAAGAAATGAGTAAACAGAGAAAAAAAAGGAACACCATTGAGAAATTCTTTGTTTATGACACCAAGAAGGATCAAAATACTCAAATCTGAAGATGAGGAAGTACAAGCTCCTGCATCTAAAGATGCCAAGAAAAAAAAGGAAGTTGGGCTCAGGCTATGACAGAATTCAAAAATAACCCCACGGGGCAGCTAGGTGGTGCAGTGGGTAGAGCACCGGCCCTGGAGTCAGGAGTACCTGAGTTCAAGTCCGGCCTCAGACACTTAATAATTGCCTAGCTGTGTGGCCTTGAGCAAGCCACTTAACCCCATTTGCCTTGCAAAAACTGAAATAAATAAATAAACAAACAAACAAACAAATAAATAAATAAATGAGTGAATGAATAATGAATGAGTGAATGAATGAATGAATAAATAAAATAAAAATGAAAGAATGAATAAATGAATAAATTGATGAATAAACAGATAAACAAACAAATAAATGAATAAATGAAAAATGAATGAATGAATAAATAAATAAACGAATGAATGAGTAAATGAATGAATAGATAAATAGCTAAAAAAAAATTAAATAATAAATAAATAAATAAATGGCCCAGGGATATTATAACCAAGTTCCATAACTCCCAAGTCAAAGAGAAAATATTACAAGCAGCCAGAAGGACACAATTCAAATATCATGGAACTGCAGTCAGGATCACACAGGACTTAGCAGCAACTACATTAAGGACTCCAGAAGGCAAAAGAGCTTGGAATGCATCCAAAAATCAACTACCCAGCAAAACTGAATATCCCCTTCCAGGGAAAAAGATGGACTTTCAATGAACCAGGGGAATTTCAAATGTTCCTGTTGGAATGAACAGAACTAAACAGAAAGTTTGACCTTCAAATACAGGCCTCAGGTGAAGCATAGAGAGCAGAGGAGAATGGTAAAAATATGAGGGACTTAATGATGAAGAATTGAAGGTATTCCTGAATAGAAAAATGATACTGATAATATTCATATGAAACTTCTCATTTAATAGAGCAAGTAGAAGAAGCTTTTATAGATGAAGCACAGGAGAGAGAGCTGAATTTGAAGATATAGTGTAAAAATGGAGTCAATGGCTAAAAGGGAAATACACTGGGAGTAAGAGAAAGGAGAGGTGGAATAGGCTAAGATATTTTGTATAAAAGATATATATTTTTAATTTTTTTAATTTATTATTTTTTTTTTACAATGAGCTTTTGCAATGATATGGAAGTAACTTTTATGCTGGACTTATCATAAAGAATGTGATTCACCTGAGACGGACCTGATGGTATAAGAACACGGACTAAAACACATTTTTTCCCCCTTTCCTTTACTTTATTTCTCATGAGGGTCTATATTTTTTGGGGGGAGGGGGTATTATGTTTACTCTTAAATAAGAATATTTTAGTAATGTATAAAAAACCAGATCACCTGTACAAAAATATTCATAGCAGCTCTGTTCATGATGGCAAAGAATTGGAAATTAAGTAAATGTCCTTCAGTTGGGGAATGGCTTAACAAAATGTGGTATATGTATGTGATGGAACACTATTGTTCTATTAGAAGCTAGGAGGGATGGAAATTCAGGGAAGCCCAGAAAAATTTGCATGAACTGATGCTGAGCGAGGTGAGCAGAACCAGAGGAACATTGTGCACCCTAACAGCAACATGGGGGTGATGATCAACCTTGATGGACTTGCTCATTCCATTAGTGCAACAATCAGGCACAATACTTTATTTTTCTTCCTTAAGGATATGATTTCTCTCTCATCACATTCAATTTAGATCAATGTATACCATGGAAATAATGTAAAGACTAACAGACTGCCTTCTGTGGGGGGGGGGGGAAGATTAGGGGAAAAATTGTAAAAAATTCAAAAGAAAAAAATACCTATAATATCTTCTAAGCTCTTTACAAATATTGTGACATATAATCCTCACATAAACCTTTAAAAGAGGTGCTATTATTATCCCCATTTTATAGATGAGGAAACTGAAGCAAGCACTGGTCAACTGACTTGCCTTAGCATCACATAACTACCAAATGTCTGAGGTTGAATTTGAACTTAAGCTTCTCTGCTTCCAGACTCAGTGCTCAGTTCACTTCACCAACTACTTGAGAGGTATGCATGATTTGAAACAGGACTTAGAGGAAAAGGAAAGGTTCAGAACACTTAAAGAGATGGGGGGGGGTCATAGCAACCCAGTCTTCTCCAGTCCCTTAAACCCCTTTGCCACTAGAGAACCCTAGAACCAGTCTTATAGGATAGACTTCTAGAAAGTCTCTCTTTTGGGGGAGGAGGGAGGACGTTTTTGGTAATTTTCTTTTCACCAAGGTACATATAAAAACAATTTTTAACATTTGTTTTTAAGGTAGGAGAGGTTGTGTGAGGATTAGGACATTAACACATTGTTGGTGGAGTTGTGAACCAATCCAACCATTCTGGAGAGTACTATGAGCAATTAGACTCATAATACCCTTTCCTCAGCAATATCAATACTAGGCTTATATCCAGAAGAAATCATAAAAAATGGGAAAAGTCTCACATAGTAAAAAATATTTATAGCGGCTCTTTTTTGTAGTGGCAAAGAATTGGAAATTGAGGTGATGTCCATCAATTTGGAAATGGCTGAACAAATCATGGTATAATAATGTTTTGGAGTACTATATGAAACCATTAATGATCAGACTGTAGAAAAGTATGGAAAGAATTACACAAACTGATGCAGAGTGAAGGAAATAGAACGAAGAGAACATTGTATACATTAACAACAGCATTATGAATTGATCACAGAATCTTAATGAGCACTATATTCACTTAAAAAATTTTTTTATGCTTTTCCTTTGGTTTTCTTTCCCCTTAACCTAATTCCTCATATACCAAATGACTAATATATAAACATGTTAAACACAAATGTAATGTACAACATTTATTTGCTGGGGAGGGGGTTGGGAAGGGAGGGTGGAAGAAAATTGTGTAACTTGTAAATATGCAAGTGGATGAATGTTGAAAAACTTTCATAACATGTAACTGGAAAAATAAAATATCACTTAAAAAAACTGAGCTCTCCCCCCCCCAAAAAAATAAAACTTTGAGTTCCAAATTCTCTCTCTTCCTCCATGCTATACAACATCCTTCTGATAGTTTTGTAGTCAACACAGCCATCTCTATACTGTCCTACTTTATATCATGGACCTTGATTCTCAAGACAAAAGGATAGTTTGTGTATCCCTGTCCAACTGCTTCCTGGACAGGGCTGAGTACCTTTCCTTTCCCTCCTTTCCCACTCAGTGATTTGGAGCTGGAAGGGATCTCAAAGGTCACTCAGTGCAACCCTCTCTCTGCCAATCCCATTTTACAGATAGAGGAATTTTGCCCCAGGTCACACAGGTAAAGAGGCGGAACCAGGCTTCAAAAGCAGATCCTCTGGCTCCAAACTAAAGTCTTTAAATTAAATTTTGAATAAACAAAACAAAACAAATCCAGGTCTTTTTAGACTATTCCATACAGCCTCTCCAACATTATTCTATGTTTGTCCCTACTAGTTCACTTGGGGGAGAGAGAGGGAGGAAGGCCTGATATGGTACCATAGAGCCATACTCAGGCAAAAGACTACAGAAACAATTTAGATTTTTTCTGGGAACAGCTTTATCTCTAGAATTGGAGTCCAAGAAACCAATGGGCTGTAGAATTTGCAGCATCCCATTTGTGCAACTGGAGACCTAGGGAGCCTACCTCCTCTGAATCCTACCTGTAAGAGACAACAAAGCCCCATT
The DNA here is from genome assembly GCF_037893015.1 of Macrotis lagotis. NCBI lineage: Eukaryota > Metazoa > Chordata > Mammalia > Peramelemorphia > Peramelidae > Macrotis > Macrotis lagotis. The sequence goes on from NC_133658.1 coordinate 642,652,762, forward strand.
CTCTCATAGGGAAAGCCAAGTCAGAGAGAGCAGAGACTAAAGTTGGGGCTAACAAGCCATGTATCTTTTCAAAGCACTTTCTATTATTCCCTTTGAGCCCCATCACAACCCAGTAAGTTAGATGAACCCCTTTTAACACATGGCAAAATGACTCTCAGAGAAATTAAGTCACCATGTAGTCAGAGCAAGTGTCAGAAAGCAAGATTGAATATGGTACTTCCAGCATTCTGAACCAATCTCTGAGTCTGAGACTCCTTCCTATTTTATCTGCGACTTCCATTCTTTTGTCTCCTTTCCCCTTCCCCCAGACCCAGAGACCAATCCCACAGTTATTTTGTCACTGGACAGTCACCACCTTGACTAAAGGGAAGGTCAGTGGAATGGAGAAGCTGGGGGAGAGGAGCAGAGAATGGAGGGGAATGGATCGTCCTCTGCCCTTGTGTAAAGAAGGGTATCTATGAGGTCTGTGAGAGCTCCTGTGACTCTGGAAGGGGCTTCCTTCCCCTCAGTCCTGAAACTGAGCAAACAGTGGTGGTGGAGATGGCACAGAATGACTTCCCCCTCCTGTGGGGATCTTTCTCTCTCCCATATGCAATTAATTTTTTAAAATAACTGACTGTCCAGAACAGGCTTTCCTTCCATCTCTCAGGCTGCTCCAGAGGGCAGCCTCAACGCACTCCCTGCCTAGGATCTGTCTCCTTTCCTAGCCCCCTTCTCCTTCCTTTAAGTCCACGAGTCACAGGAAGCTTGAACAGCCCAACCTGGCCACCCTTGTGGGGTGGTGGGAAGGGGCTGAGGGGAGCCATAGAGGGAAAAGGGAATAGGGTCCCTAGAGTCATACTGCCTCTCAGACTCCACCCATGTCCAGATCTGTGCCATCCCCTGGAGTGGCTTCTCCTGTAGTTTCTCTGTCTCACATTTCACCTACCGCACCCACTGTGCCTCCTGTGCCCAACCCAGAGGTCCCCAAGGAACCCTGCCCTTATTTTCTGAGTTTAACAGTGCTGAGGCACCTGGGAACACCAGAACTCGCTCCAACATGCCTGGTGTCCTGGGCACATAAAAACACACACAGCCCCAGGGACCCAAGTCAGCATGAACATGCCAGGTCCTGAGGAAACACATACAAGTGCCTAATTTCATGAGCAGAAACTTCAACAGTGTCTACGTACGTACGTGAGCCCGAGCTTAGAGGGAGTCAGACTCTAAGAGAGAGTAGAGAAGGAAAGGAACATGGAAACTTCAGGAATGGATTGGTCCATCTTCACTACCAACTTGAAGAATAATAATAAAAGCTAGTGTTTATATAGAGCTCCAAGGTTTACAAAGACTTTACATACTTTATCTCATTTGATATTCACTTCACATCCATGTTGATGTATTGCCATCACTTTACAGATGAGGAAACTGAGGCTGAGTTGACCAGAGTCACATAGCTAATAAGAGACTGGTTAGGATTTAAACTCAGTACTGGCTCTGAGTCCACTATACCACCTAGCTCTTAGCAGTCATTGATCCTATAGCTGATCCCACAAGAGGTGGTGGAAGAGGGTGGTGGTCATCACAGAGAAAAGTTGGATGGTCAGAGAAAGGTTGATTAAATGACCTCTGAGATCCCTTCTAATCCTGAGACTTTGTAAATGATTTGCCAGGAGCCTGAGGAGTTCCACCCATCCCTCCTTGTAGGACCTCAGGCCCTGTTCTTCTTCCTGAAAAACCAGTCTAGTGGCCCCTGCAGGCTTTTGGGGCAGAGGGGGCAGGTTAGGCAAGATTCCCCCTCTGGCCCCTCCCATCTCTCAGACAAAATCGGCCACCCCAGGGCCTGGGCAGCACATGCCTCAGGGACAAACAAGGCACCTTCAGAGACTGCCAGATTCCAGCCCTTCATCATGGTGTTTCCGATGCCCATTCTGCTTCTCCTGGTGCTTCTGGACCTTGGGGCTGCAGGTTCGGGTTCATGCTGCCCCAGTTCGGGTTGGAGGGGGTAGAAGTTAGGGTTGAAGTCCCGAGTTGAAGATGACTCTTCAACTCCTGGGGAGGGGGGTGGAGATGCTCTAAAATTGTGCTGGCCTTAGTGGGGAGGAAATGGATGGGGAGTACCAAGAGGAAGAGTGCTGGGCATCCAGGCCCTTGTGTCATGATAATGGACACCCCCAGAGTCTTCTTCAAGCTAGAAGGGGAGGATGGATGAACAGGGACGATCTAGAACAGGCAGGTCCAGAATTCTGTTCCAGAATCGACTGGATTCATCCCTAGGGTTAAATCCCAACCAATACCTGCTCTACCTTCTAACCTGGCAGAGTGGCCCAAGTCTGCCATCTGGTGGTCAGGAGGGAATTGGCTGGATACTCTGACTCCAAGGGTTCTGTCCTTCACAGTTCTGTAAAAGGAAACCAGTAGCAAGGATGGAAGTCAGACCTCTGGTTCCTTTGATGTACAGGTTTGGAGTACAAGCCTGGACTGTTTAATACAGTTTATAGAGTCTTTTTTTTTGGGGGGGGGGGTTATCCCTAAGGACTCAATCAAGCCTTTCCTCCTCTGCCTTCCTACAGAATTCAACATCTCCAGTCTCTCTGGCTTACTGACCCCAGCCCTGGCAGAGAGCCTTCTAGTTGCCTTACCCCCCTGCCACCTCACAGGGGGTAAAGCTTCTCTGACTGTCAGAAGAGTCAATGAAAGCACAGGTTTGGGTCCCTCCTTCACCTGAATAACCCCATCCTAACCCCCCCCCAGCCTTTCCTTGTCATCCTTACCTATCCTTACCCTTCCCTTCTTTTGTTTAATCCTTTTCCCAGGAGTATCTTATGTTCACCCATCTCCCAATTGATTCCTCTCCCCTTTATCCCCTCTTCCTGCCCAGGAATAACACATGACTTTATAGTACCCCCCTGCCGAGGGCAAAGGGACCTGGTGAGTGTGGTATACAGCAGTGGCAGCTTCACCGTCACCCGAGTCATTGCCTACCAAGTCACCAACCTGGTACCTGGCACCAGCTACTAGTAGGTGCCCTCCCTGGGAGAGGGAAGCATCAGTAAGAGGAAGTAAGGGGTGGAAAGAGTATTTCTGCAGGAGGTGGGCTCCTCTTGGAGAGGAAGCAAGCTTTGAAGGGAGGGGGGTATTATTGGAACTGGAGGAGAGTTGAGACTGGACACAGCTCAGAGAGGGGATTTTTGAAGAGAGAGAAGTCTAGGAGGAACTATGTCCCCCTCCTCCAACACCTCAGCTGCTTGCTGAGTTCCTTGCTCCTCAAATTCCCCTTTCCCTTCAAGTGTCTCCTACTCTGTGGTGAAAGGGAATGCTGTAGAATCCAGTAACAGAGTTCAGATGGCCACACTGCCTCGTAAGTAACCTTTCCCAAGCCTAATTCCCTACCATGTGCCTAGCTCTGGAGCTCAGTCCCAGATTCATCTCGTAGGTCTTAGGACTGTACAAAGAGTTCCAGGCAGGGGAAACCACCTCCCTTTTGCCCTACCCACTTCAACTTCTAAATCTCTCATCAACTCACAAAGGAATATTAATGGAGTTCAGGTTTTGCAAAGGTTTACACACACAGTGCAGTAGATAGAGCACTGGCCTTGGATTCAGGAGGAATGGAGTTCAAATCCAGCTTCAGATTCTTGACACTGACTAGCTGTGTGACCTTGGGCAACTCCCTTAACCCTGATTGCCTCAAATTCAAGGCCATCTCCAGTTGACCTGATTCATATCTGGCCATTGGACCCAGATGATCCTGGAGGGGAAGTGAGGCTGATGACTTAGCACAGCACCCCCTCACTCAAATCCAGTTCATGTGCTGTCATGACATTACTTCCCTGATGTTATGGTTTTCTTCAAAAATGAAGGACAAATATTTTATTTTATTTTTCACACATGGATGCCCTGCATTTCAAACAAGGGCCATCTCTAGTCATCCTGATTCATATCTGGCCACTGGACCCAGATGGCTCTGAAGGAGAAAGTGAGACTGGTGACTTAGCACAGCACCCCCCCCCCCAATCCAATTCACATGCTTGTTGTGGCATCACCTCCCTGATGTTGTGGTCTTCGTTGAAAGTGAAGGACAAACATTATTATTATCATTTGACCCTGACAGGTAGAAAAGTGGAGACCTTGGGCCTGGGTATGGCCCGCACAGGAGGCATGATAGTCATCACAGTGTTGCTCTCCGTGGCCATGTTCCTGCTAGTTGTGGGCTTGATCATTGCTCTGGCCCTAGGAGCTCGAAAATGAGACCCTAAGTGAGACCAAGATGGAGCAGCTCTCATTTCCGGGGACTTGGGGTTCTTTTCCCAGGGCTTCAGTCCTCCCTTCAGCTGACAGTCTTTCTCTTTCCCCTGGCACATGGCATATACTTCACTGCATCTCCTAACTTTGACTTTTCTCCCCAGGATCTCTCTCCCCCTCCCCCACATTCCTCCATTCAACTGAAGGTCAAAAGCAAGCCAAGCCCAGAACTAAAGGGTGGGGGGAGATAGAAAGTTTAGATAAACTTTTAGGAGTTTACTATCTACTCAATCACTGCTCCTATTCTGAGATCCTTCTCCTATCAATCCCAATCTTACAGGAGAATCTTGAAATTGTAAAAGAATTGAAGTCATCTAGTGGGAATGAATCTTCTAGTCCTCCCTAGACCCCCTACTCCCAGGCTTCTTAGCCTCCCTTCTCTGCAGCCCCTCCATGGCCCCTCTCCCCCAGTCACACTTTTCTAAGATCAGTGCCACCTATCTACCTTCCTCAGCTGATTTCCTGTAATAAATAAAGTATGCATATTGCCTTGGTCTCCAGAGTCCTACTTTTCAGTTCCCTCTTACTAAAATGCAAAACTAAGTGGTGCAACAGATAAGAGTACCAGTTCCAGAGTCAAAAATATCTGAGTTCAAATCCCACCTCAGACACTTGACACTAGCTGTATGACCCAAGACAAGTCACTTAACCCTATTGAGGCCATCTCCAGTTGTCCTGATCCATATCTGGCCACTGGACCCAGATGATTCCAGAGAAGAAAGTAAAGCTGATGACAGCTCAGCCACCCCTCACTCAAATCCAATTCACTTACTTGTCATGACATCACCTCCTTGAAGTCCTGGTCTTCTTTGAGAACAAAGGATAAATATCATCATCATCATCATCATCATCACTAAAATGCAAAACACTAGAACCAGCAAAGCTTTTCCAACCCAGTAGGCCAAGATGAGATTAACAACAGCAGTTCCAAGGCTGCCTATCATTTTCATCTCCTAGCCTGTCCACAAACATCAATTTAATGTTTAAAAAGTTATTAGTTTGAGGGATAACTAGGTGGCACAGTGGATAGAGCAATGGCCATGGAGTCAGGAGAACCTGAGCTCAAATACAGCCTTGGTCACTTCTCCAGTCACTTAATTCCAATTGCCTCCAAAAAATTATTGAATTTGAATGTTTCTTATGTTCAGAACTTTATTTCTTTGGGGGTTTGAAAACCCAAGTGTTCTGATCCTTGGGCTGGGCTCAAGAAGTTAAGAGCAGTTAAATTAGTGTTGTCTGAACACTACAAAAGCCCCCTAGCCTTACCCATGGGACGTGGGAAGTCTGAGGAAAGAGAAGCACAGGTTGGTAAAACTTAGAAGAAACAAAAGGCCCTAAAAGGAAAGAACTGAGGAATGGATGGGACTCTAGAAAAACAGGAGGAACTGAAAAGTGAAAAATTGGGATGAGGAGGGTCAACCCAGTAGACATTGCTATTGTTCAATCATTTTTTAAATTTTTTCTTTTTAATCTAGTGGTCAATCTTGTGACACTGCATCTTTGCTCCTATATTAGCTAGGACTAGTCCTCAGACAGCAGACTATACCTAATACTGTACTTGTTGCTTTTCCAATTTTTTTTAAAAAGGTTTGTTTATTTTGAGTTTTACAATTTTCCCCCCAATTTTGCTTCCCTCCCCCCACCCCCACAGAAAGCAGTTTGTTAGACTTTATGTTGGTTCTATGGTATGCACTGATCTAAATTGAATGTGATGAGAGAGAAATTATATTCTTAAAAAAAAGAAACATATGGTATGAGATATAGCAGAATTACATAAGACAACTTTTTTTTTTAATTAAAGGTAATAGTCTTTGGTCTTTGTTCAAACTCCACAATTCTCAGGATACAGATGGCTTTCTTCTTCACACCCCAAAATTGTGCCTGACTGTTTCCCTGTTGGTACAAGCAAGTCCATTATGGTTGATCCTCACTCCCATGTTTGTTAGGGTGTACAATGTTCTTCTGGTTCTACTCATCTTACTCAGTATCAGTTCATGCAAATCCTTCTAGGCCTTCCTGAATTCCCATCGCTCCTGGTTTCTAATAGAACAATAGTGTTCCATCACATACATATACCACAGTTTGTTAGGCCATTCCCCAACTGATGGACATTCCCTCAGTTTCCATTTCTTTCCCACCACAAACAGAGCTACTATGAACATTTTTGTACAGGTGATGTTTTTACTCTTTTCAAAAATTTCTTCAGGATATTGACCCAGTAGTGGTATTGCTTGGATCAAAGGGTATGCACATTTTTGTTGCCTTTTGGGCATAATTCCAAATTGCTTTCCAGAAAGGTTGGATGAATTCACAGCTCCACCAACAATGTATTAGTGTCCCAGATTTCCCACATCCCTTCCAACATTGATCATTGTCCTTCCTGGTCATATTGACCAGTCTGAGAGGTGTGAGGTGGTATCTCAGAGATGTTTTAATTTGCATTTCTCTAATAATTAGTGATTTAGAGCAAATTTTCATATGTATTGCTTTGATTTTCTCATCTGTAAATTGCCTGTGCATATCCTTTGATCATTTGTCAGTTGGGGAATGGCTTGTCTTTTTTCTAAAAATTTGACTCAGTTCTCTGCATATTTTAGAAATGAGTCCTTTAGAAACACTAGTCACAAAAATTGTTTCCCATTTTACTATATTTCTTTAGATCTTGGTTACATTGGTTTTGTCTGTGCAAAAGCTTTTGAATTTAATGTAATCAAAATTATCTAGTTTTTTTTAATGATGTTCTCTATCTCTTCCTTGGTCATAAACTGCTTCCCTTTCCATAGATCTGACAGGTAAACTATTCCTTGATCTTCTAGTTTGCTTATAATATTGTTTTTTATGTCTAAATCCTGTATCCATTTGGATCTTATCTTGGTATAGGGTATGAGGTGTTGGTCTAATCCAAGTTTCTTCCATACTAACTTCCAATTTTCCCAACAGTTTTTTTTTTAGGTTTTTGCAAGGCAATGGGGTTAAGTGGCTTGCCCAAGGCCACACAGCTAGGTAATTATTAAGTGTTTGAGGCCAGATTTGAACTCAGGTACTCCTGACTCCAGGGCCAGTGCTCTATCTACTGTGCCACCTAGCTGCACCTCCAACAGTTTTTATCAAAGATTTTTTTATCCCAATAGCTGGACTCTTTGGGTTTATCAAACAGCAAATTGCTATAATCATTTCCTGCTATTGCACCTAGTCTATTGCACTGATCTACCACTTTATTTCTTAGCCAATACCAGACAGTTTTGATGGCTGATGCTTTATAATATAATTTTAGATCTGGTAAGGCTAAGCCGCTGTCCTTTGTACTTTTTTTCATTAAATCCCTGGAGATTCTCGACTTTTTATTTCTCTATATGTATTTACTTAAAATTTTTTCTACATCAAAGGTATTTTTTGGTAGAGCACTAAACAAGTAGTTTAATTTTGGTAGAATTGTCATTTTTATTATATTTGTTTGGCCTATCCATGAGCAATTGATATTTGCCCAGTTATTTAAGTCTGATTTTATTTGTGTGAGAAGTGTTTTGTAATTGTTTGACTTGTCAAGTAGACTCCCAGGTATTTAATGTTGCCTGAGGTAACTTTGAATGGGGTTTCTCTTTCTAGCTTTTTCTGCTGCATCTTGCTAGTTTATATATATATATATATATATATATATATATATATATATATATATATATATATATATATATATATATATATATGAATGTTGAGGATTTATGAGTTTATTTTATATCCTGCAACTTTGCTAAGGTTGCAAATTATTTCTAGTAGTTTTTTAGGTGATTTTTTGGGATTCTTTAGGTATACCATCATGTCATTTGCAAAGAGTGAAAGTTTTGTCTCTTCCTCCCCAATTCTAATTCCTTTGATTTCTTTTTCTTCTCTTATTGCTGAAGTTAACATTTCTAATACAATATTGAATAGTAGTGGTGATAGTGGGCATCCTTGTTTCACCCCTGATGTTATTGGGAATGCCTCTAGCCTATCCCCATTGCATATAATGCTTGTTGATAGTTTCAGATAGATATTGTTTATTATTCTAAGGAACAAGCCATTTATTCCTATACTCTCTAATGTTTTTAATAGGAATGGGCGTTACATTTTGTCAAAAGCTTTTTCAGCATCTATTGATATGATCATATGATTTCTGATAGGTTTGTTATTGATATAATTAATTCTACTGACAGTTTTCCTAATACTGAACCAACCCTGCATTTCTGGGATAAATCCTACTTGGCCATAATGTATTATCCCAGTGATAACTTGTTGTAGTTGTTTTGCTAAGATTTTATTTAAGATTTTTGCATCAATATTCATCAGGGAGATAGGTCTATAATTTTCTTTCTCTGTTTTAACTCTTCCTGGTTTAGGTATCAGCACCATATTGATCTCATAGAAAAGAGTTAGTCAAAGTTCTGTCTTCACCTATTTTTCCAGATAGTTTATATAGAATTGGAACCAGTTGTTCCTTGAATGTTTGATAGAATTAACTTGTGAATCCATCTGGCCCTGGAGATTTTTTTTCTTAGAGAGTTCAATAATGGCTTGTTGAATTTCTTTTTCTGAGATAGGGTTGTTTAGGTATTTAATTTCCTCTTCATTTAACCTGGGAAACATATTTTTGTAAATATCCATCCATTTCATTTAGATTATCAAATTTACTGGCATAGAATTGGGCAAAGTAATTCCAAATTATTACTTTAATTTCCTTCTCATTGGTGAGTTCACCTTTTTCATCTATGATACTAGCAATTTTGTTTTCTTCTTTCTTTTTTTAATCAAACTGACCAGAAGTTTATCAATTTTATTTTTTTCATAAAACCAGCTTTTGGTTTTATTTATTAGTTCAATAGTTTTCTTGCTTTCAATTTTATTAATTTATCCTTTAATTTTTAGAATTTCTAATTTGGTATTTAATTGGGGGTTTTTAATTTGTTCTTTCTCTAATTTTTTAGTTGCATATTTAGTTCATTGATTTCTTCTTCCTCTAATTTATTCATATAAGAATTTAAAGATATAATATATCCCCTGACAGCTGCCTTGAGTGTATCCCATAGGTTTTGGTATGTTGTTTCATTATTGTCATTATCTAGGATAAAATAATTAATTCTTTCTATAATTTGTTGTTTGATCCACTCATACTTTAAAATGAGGTTATTCAGTTTCCAAGTAGTTTTGGTTCTATATCTCCCTGGTCCAATATTGCATATGATTTTTATTACATTATGATCTGAGAAAGATGCATTCACTATTTCTCCCTTTCTGCAATTGATTATTAAGTTTTATGCCCTAGTATGTGGTCAATTTTTGTATAAGTGCCATGTACTGCAGAAAAGAATGTATATTCCTTTCTATGCCTATTCAATTTCTTCCCTAAGTCTATCATGTCTAGGTTTTCTAACAATCTATTTATCTCCTTAATTTCCTTCTTGTTTATTTTATAGTTAGATTTATCTAAATCTGAGTCACCCACTAGTAGAGTTTTGTTGTCTATGTCTTCCTGTAACTCCTTCAGCTTCTCCTCTAAGAATTTGAATATTATACCATTGGGTGCATACATATTTAGTATTGAAATTACTTTATTGTCTATGGTACCTTTTAGGAGGATGTAGTTTCCTTCCTTAACTCTTTTAATAATATCTATTTTTGCAGCTGCTTTGTCTGAGATAAGGATTGCTACCTTTTTTCATTTCAGCTGAAGCAAAATGTATTTTGCTCCAGCCTTTTACCTTTATTCTATATGTATCTCTCTGCTTCAGATGAGTTTCTTGTAAGCAGCATATTGTAGGATTCTGTTTTGTTTTGTTTTAGGTTTTTTGTAAAGCAATGGGGTTAAGTGGCTTGCCCAAGGCTACACAGCTAGGTAATTATTAAGTGTCTGAGGCCAGATTTGAACTCAGGTACTTCTGACTCCAGGGCTAGTGCTCTATCCACTGCGCCACCTAGATGCCCTAAGAGTCTGGTTTTTAATCCACTCTGCTATTTGCTTATGTTTTAAGGGAGAGTTCATCCCATTCACATTCAAAGTTATAATTACTAACTCTTTAATGTCTTCCATGTTATCTTCCCTTTGTTTGTATTTCCCCCCCTTTTTTCCCTTTATCCATACTCCCAAGTGTTTTATTTCTGAATACTATCACCTTCAGTGTGTTTGCCCTCCTATCTCCAAACCCCCTCCCCTTTTCCCCTTTTAACATTTTAAAGGTAAAATAATATTCTTAACTTACCCGAATGTGTGTATGTTAACTTTGAGCCAATCTGATGAGAGTAAGATTCAGGCCGTTCTCACCTCCTCCCTTCTTCCCCTCTATTGCAATAAGTCCTTTGTACCTCTTAATGTAATGAGATTTACCCCATTCAGTCTCCTCCATCCTCCCATCTCTTTGCTGTCCTCCGTTTTAAGGAGGTATTGTTTTTAAATCATTCTATCTGAGTCACAGAAAGGCCATGAGTATCCATCACTTCTGGCTATTTATCTCCCAGGTAAGGACATATCCAGTTTCATCTTATTGGATAACAGTTTTTCAAATAAGTCATGTGTATCCATCTCTTCTGGCTAATTAAATTCTCTCTAATAGAGTTACAATTCTCTAGAGCTGTTAGAGTCTTTCTTCCTGATAGGAATATTGCCAGTTTCACCTTATTTGATAACAGTTTTTTTTCCCTTCCTCCCCTTTTCTAAAAATTTTTTTACCTTTTCATGTGTCTCTTGAGTCTCCTGTTTGAAGTCCAAATTTTCTATTCAGTTCTGGTCTTTTCATCAGGAAAAGTTAGAAGTCTCATGTTTCATTAAATGTCCATCTTTTGCCCTGGAAGAGAAGAAGAATTATTTTTTTCATTATTAGATATATTTAATGGTGCCAGATGGGGATGAGTACATGCTCCTGGGTTCTAGACTATGGCAGGGAGGGAACCAAGGAGCCTTGACTAACTGAGCAAGAGAACAAAGTCAGGGAATGACATCAAAAGCCTCCCACAGAGGAGACACAGGTAGACTCTTGACCCAGGTGTGGAGGAACTGAAGGGTCATGGGAAGATTGCCTGGTGGAATGGCTGTCAGGGGCATGCCCATCAGAGTGGAGAGCCCTCTTGAACCTTCTGTATTCGTTCATTCTTATGAGTGCCATCACAGTATGGGGGGTTTAGTGTTGCTTTGCAGGTGCAGAGAACTGCTGAACAGTCTTCTTTAACTTTGAACCTGAGGGGGAACAGGCCTGCTCCTTGGAAGAGGTGAGAGCCATCACAGTAGGGCTAGTTCTTACTTTGGCCACATATGCACCACTTATATGTTTTTCCTGCCTTCGGGGATACTTTGATGGTTTTTTTCTGAGCAATAAGAGGCTTCTTTCTTGGAAACCATTTTTCCAGCCAAGAGGAGAACACTCTGGTCTGGTTCCACCTCAGCTCTAAATTTTGGGTCCAGCTGCCCAGGACACCGAGCCACACCACCATGCTGGCCATGGCAGTCCGATGCCTCACCCCGCCTCCAGCCCCGCGGCTCCCAGGATAATGAATTATTGATTACATTTCAAGCTCCCTTGCTTTTTGGAATATTGCATTCCAGGCCCTTTGATCCCTTAATGTTGATGCAGCCAGGTCCTGTGTAGTCCTTACTGTGGCTCCTTGGTATTTGAATTGTTTCTTTCTGGCCGCTTACAGGATTTTCTCTTTTATCTGTCAATTCTGGAATTTGGCCACAATATTCCTTGGCATTTTCATTTTAGGATCCCTTTCTGGAGGGGGATCAATGTATTTTTTCAATAACTATTTTGCCCTTTGATTCCATGATAACAGGGAAATTTTCCATCATTAAATCCTGTAATATTGAGTCCAGGCTTTTTTTCTTTTCAATATTTTCAGGAAGACCAATAATTTTTAGGTTATCTTTCCTTCATCTATTCTCAAAGTCAATAGTTTTGCTGATGAGGTATTTAACATTTTCTTCCATTTTTTCAATTTTTTGGTTTTGTTTAACAAATTCTTATTGTCTCATGAAGTCATTGGTTTCCATAGACTCCATTCTTTTTTTTAGGGAAGAATTTTCTTTATTTACCTTTTGCAACTCCTTTTCCAATTTTTCAATTCTATTTTTTTAAGATTTTTTCAAGGCAATGGGGTTAAGTGGCTTGCCCAAGGCCACACGGATAGGTAGGTAATTATTAAGTGTCTGAGGCTGGATTTGAACTCAGGTACTCCTGACTCCAAGGCCAGTGCTCTATCCACTGCACCACTTAGACGCCCTGTCAATTCTATTTTTGTAAGAGTTTTCCCTTTGATCATTTGAGGTTTTGAGAGAATTATTTTCTTTTTGTATTTGTCCAATTGTATTTTCCAAGGATTTGTTTTCTTGTTGCAAGGTGTTACTTTTCTCTTGAGTTTATTTCCCCAAATTTTCCAACTGATTTTTAAATTCCTTCCTGATTTCTTCAAGGAAATCTTTCTGTGCTGGAGACTAGAGCATATTCTCCTCAGGGATTCTATGTCTCTCTGAGTTAGGGTCTTTTCCTTCTAGGAATTTTTCTATGGACCCTCCTTCCCACTGGCCTTTCTTCATTTTCCTAAGATCTTGTGTTGGGAGAGGGGCTGGTTCACAGGGGTTTGGTATTGAGATCCCAAGAGGCTTTACTCACTTTACTCCCGCTGGCCAGTAGGGGGAGCTGAAGGCTTTGCACACTGGGAGGTTAGTAGGGGGTGTTGGAGGCTTTTCTCACTGGATGTAGTATCTCCTCCCGGCCAGTACGGGGTGCTGGAGGCTGGAATTGCCCTCCAGCCCTTCCTGTGAGTCCCAGCCTGTCAGTCCCACGGCCACGCCCGCACTCTCTGGTCGTTTCTCAGAGTGAAGCTGAGCCCAGATGAGGCCGGCCTCGCCCCTCCCCCACTGGCTGTGGGCCTCGCACTCACCACACCCCGACCCCCAAAGACAGACCTTGGGGTCCCTGTTGTTCTCCTGGCTTCTCTTTCCATGGGTCTTCCATTATGAGGTTTGTTTTGGGGTGGCCAGGTGGCACAGTGGATGGAGCAACGGCCCTGAAGTCAGGAGGACCTGAGTTCAAATCCGGCCTCAGACACTTAATAATTACCTAGCTGTGTGGCCTTGGGCAAGCCGCTTCACCCCACTGCCTTGCAAAAACCTTAAAAAAAAAAAGAGGTTTGTTTCATGTTGTTTATGAGGGAAGATCAGGAGACCTGAACACAGGGCCTGGCTTTCGATCATTTTCAAGTCTCCATGACCCCATTTGTGGTTTTCTTGGCAAAGATACTAGAATGATTTGCCATTTCCTTCTCCAGCTTGTTTTACAAATTAGGAAACTGAGGCAAACAGGATTAAGTGACTTGTCCAGGATCACACAGCTGGGAAGTATCTGATTTTGAACTCAGGTCTTCCTAATTCTAAGCCTACTCTATCCACTATGGCACCTAGCTGTCTCATTGATTATCACTTGACAAATTACTGTACAAAAACCTCGCTAGGCCTTCATTTCCTCATTTTCAAATGGAAAACATAACATACACTGCTCCATAAGACTGGTGAAAACTAAAGGAGGGTATCCGTATGGATGGCCCACCAACCAATTCCAAGCCTTAGAAGGTGGTAACAACGACATGTCACTTCTTGACCAATCAACTTTCTGTTAATAATAGGCCGACTCTTGATCTGACCCACAAATTCACCACTGGCCTAGACTAAACATCTTTCCAGCTTGAACCCTTAGGGTCTGCACAGTCTGAGGAGTCCGTACCATGAGAACACAGTGAGCTCCAAGGAGGTCTTCGGAGGAAACTTAGGTGTTGGTACTTAGCAATTGCTTGTAGGATGGATGACAGTTCCCTAAAAAGGTAATGTCAACATAAATTCCAGGGGTCATTATTATAGGACCTTAAATAAGGGAGAAGGAGAGACAACTAAGGAGCTGGAGGAGGAGGAGGAGGTGGGACTACATACAGCCCAGTCAAAAAACCCAGTCCTTGAATCTAAGTATTCTTCTTTTTCTTCTTCTTCTTCTTCTTTTTTTTTGGGGGGGGGGGTTTGCAAGGCAAATGGGGTTAAGTGGCTTGCCCAAGGCCACACAGCTAGGTAATTATTAAGTGTCTGAGGTCCATTTTGAACTCAGGTACTCCTGACTCCAGGGCTGTGCTCTATCCACTGCGCCACCTAGCCTCCCCAAATCTAAGTATTCTTAAAAAAAAATGTTTTTAATTAAACACCAAATAGAACAGGTCTTTAAATTTTAAACTCTTTATGTCCAAAACTTAATTCACTATCTTTTCCCCTAGTTCCTCCCTACTTCCTAATTTCTCTATTACTATAGGAGGCAACAGCATCCTGGCAGTCGCTCAGGCTCCCAACTCAGGAGTCATCCTAGATTCCTTGATATCTCTCATCAACCATGTCCATGCTGTTGCCAAGGTCTCTCTGCTTCAGTTTTGAATGTGCCCCCTTCTCTCCTCTGACACTGCCACCTTTCTGGTACAGACCCTTGGATCATTGTGATAGCCAGCTAGAGCCTGCCTCAAGTCTTTTCCTACTCCAATCCATCCTCCACACAGGTCCCCAAACATCAACCCCCAGCTCCATAAACTCCTTTTCTCACTATCATACCCAGGACCAAATATGAAATCCTTTGTTTGGTGTTCAAAGCCCTTCATAACTTAACCCTCTTTTATCTTTTATACTTGACATTCACCTTTGATCTAGTGACACTAGCCTCCTTGCTGTTTCCACCACAAGACAGAGGGACTGCTAGGTAGTCTAGAGTACCAGCCCCAGACCTCAGTTCAGATTTGACCTGCGGCACTTGACACTTTCTAGCTGTGTGACCTTGGACAAGTCACTTAACCCTGATTGCCTCAAATCCAGGACCATCTCCAGTCATATTGATCCATATCCAGACACTGGACCTAGATGGCTCTGGTGGAGTAAGAGATCACAGCCCCTCCTCACTCAAATCCAACTCACCTCCCTGATGTCTTTGTTTTCTTCAAGAACAAAGGATAAGGGGCGGCTAGGTGGGGCTGTGGATAGAGCACTGGCCCTGGAGTCAGGAGGACCTGAGTTCAAATCTGACCTCAAACATTTAATAATTACCTAGCTGTGTGGCCTTGAGCAAGCAATTTAACCCCATTGCCTTGTAAAAACCTTAAAAAAAAAAGAACAAAGGATAAACATCATCATCATCACCATCATTACCCACAAAACACTCCATCTCTTAGCTCTGGACATTTTATTTGGATGTCCCCCATATCAGGAATGGTTTGGGGCCTCATCTCCTCTGCTGGCTTCTCTAGCTTTCTTTAAGTTCCAATTAAAATCTCATCTTCTACAGGAAGCCTTCCCCAACCTCTCCTGATTCTGGTGCCTTCCTGTATATGGTGCCTTATCTTGTATATAGCTGGGTTATCCAGATTTGTCTGCACATTGTCTCCCCCATTAGATTGTGAACTGTAGGGCAGGGACTGCCTTTTGCCTCTTTATGGCCAGGACTTAGCTTATAGTAGGTATTTAATAAATACTTATTAACTGACTGTATTTGCATATGCATAAACCATTCATCTTCATTATGCACAGCTTCCCTTTAAAAAAAAAGTATATAATGATATCAGCCAGAGTTCTTTCAAAGCTGCTCTGCTTATCTAGCCTTATTGGCTTTTCTTCTCTTTTCTGTCCATAGAGCCAAGCATTTTTAGCAAAAAGCATTTTCCTGTCCCCCTTCTCAGGCTGTGTAAATTAGGGCGACTCACTGCCACATGTAAAAAGAAGACTTTCCATGGGTATTTCCTGAGCTTCAAAATTAGAGCAATTGATCTGCTTCTCCTCTCAATTAGTAAAAGCACCTCCACATGAGCAATTATGGGATAATTCAGCATCAAAACTAAAGATAAAAAAGGGCAGTACCCAAGACAGTTGTGTCCCAAAGAGTTCCTTAGAGGATATTCTTTAGACCTGTGGGAGTGGGATGCTGTGGTCCTCCAAAATGTGGGATAGCTTCTCAAAATTCTCCCAGATTTTCCTTTATATGGGAAAACTCCAATTCTATATATACACACATATGTTAGAAATTCTCTCTTTTGGGATGTGAGGCAAGGTATTACTTTACTTGCAGACCTCAGTTTTGGGGTCTTTGTTGAGGAACATGAGATATGGTATTGTCAAATTTCCCAATGTACTCAAAGTTAGTTAGCAACCTTCCCCAACCCAACTGCCTCCCTAAGTATATGTTTAACTGCTTTGTGTTTATTTCTATTTTATATACATTGTTTGTATATTCTTATGTATCTACTTGTTGCCTTCTTCCCCAGCGTTTTGAAAAAAGGAAATCTGAAACAGAACCTAAAATCACAAAAGGCAGATCTATTTATTGATTGATTTATTGATTTATTGGTTGACTCTGTATCCCCAGAACCTAGTATAGTGTTTTGTACATAGTAGGAGCTTAATAAAAGCTTATTGATTGCTTCCCCCTTGCAGATAGTGAGAGGATTCTCCACGTTGCTAGGGTTTCTACACTCCACAGATGAAAGACTGGGATGGGCCAAGTAGGATTAAGAGAGAGGGTGGGAGGGATTGTTTGATTGAATCACCCTCTGAAATACAGAAGTTAAAGGTTTTGCCCTGCACCTGTGGGGAGTAAGGTCAGAGGCCAAAGCAGATAGATTCTGTGCTTGGAAGATTCTTTCTCTCCTCATTCCTTTCAAAATGAATCCAAACCTTCAGAACTGTAAATTCCTGAAGGGCCTTCATGGAAAGGTGCTAGGTCTGCGGTACTGGAAGATGGATGAGGAGCTGAAGCTAGCCACCACCACAGACCAGCTACCCAGAGGTGAGTGAGCAATAGGAGACAGCTTGGGAAAGTGAATTTGCATGAGAAAGGAGAGGCGAAAGGAGTGAAGACTTCCCCTAGACTTATAGACCTTTACTACTTTTTGGAACCTTCACATCTTAAAAAAAAAAAAAAATCCTCCCCTGAGTATCAGAAAGCCTGTCCTAGCTCTGTCACTAACTTAACTGTGTGGCTTTGGGCAAACTTCTTAGGTACAGTGTAGCTCTCAGAGTAAAACCCCATGAGGGCAGGGACTGACAGTTTCATCCTATTTTTCTCCTCATTGCCTAATATATAATTTGCATTCACCTAAAAGGATTCCTATGCAGCCTTACTAGAACTGCATCAGTTTATTTTTTTGTAAAATGAATAGGTTGAATTAGATCTCTATAAAATCTCTTTCAGCTCCAACATTCTGCCTTCTCATCCTGAGGGCAGACTTGACACCCTACAGGATTCAGTATCCCTTATGACCTCAGAGATGTAGGCAGACACTTGGAAAAGAATCTAGAAGTCGAATCTCTCCCCACACCCCCACTCAAGATGCTCAAATCCCTTCCAGGACAAGAAGTAGAAATAATCATAATAGCAGACTTTTTGTTGTTATTTTTTTAATAACTGACTTTTAAAGAATGGTTTAGATTAAGGTTAACATATTATCTCATTTGATCCTCACAAAAACCCAGTGATGTAGTATTGTAAGTAACGTCATTCCCATTTTATAGATGAGAAAACTAAAGAAACTTGCCCAGGATCCCACAGCCAATAAGTACTGGAAACAAGACTCAAACCCAGATCTTCTCAGGGCTGTTTTCACTGCTCCCTGAACCTAACTCAATGCCTGGGACTTAATAAATAATGCTGAATTGATTTTTACATCTCCAAATGATTAGCCTCCATTCTTGAACTCCTGACTTGTATGATTCTCAGGTGGATCAGATACCTTATCTCTCTTGCTTATAAACAGCTGAAGGAAAGATGTGAGGATCCCTCCAGATGGGATGTCCAACCTTTCAGCTCTTCTGGGCCTAATCACCCAACAAAAACTCCTCAAGGGCTGCATACAGAATTCAATACCCATTCTTGAATATAATGCAACACATACCACCAGTAAGCAGCACAACAACTAACACAAAGTGGTCCTGGCTTGAATGGGTCTGAAGTGGGTGTTGCTGGGACCTGCATCAAGGGTTCTTAGTTCTTTTTAGGTTATGGACCCCTTGGGGAGTCTGAAGCCTTACAGACTCCTTTTCAAAATGATTTTAAATGTATAAAATAAAAATACATAGGATTCTATAGAAAACAATTATTCTAGAATCGTTATTTTTATTTAGTTAAAAAAACAACCACAGGTGCAAGGAGTTGGGTTAATGCTTAGCACACCACAGGTGCTCAATATGGACTTGGTAACTAATTGATTCCAGATTTTCCAATTTGTGACTGTTGTAAGTAAGGTTGGTTAGGCAGAGTGGATGCCTTGCTTGAGAACAATAGAGATAAAGCTGAAAAATATATACTCTGGGTCAAACTTGGAAGAAGAAAACCCCCTAACACCAGCCAGCATTTACTCATTTTTTCCCATTATAAGCCAAACCAATTTAGAGCTAAGACAAGTAAATCCTGGTCCTCTGGAAAGGCATTCAGATAACCAAGAGAAAGCTACTTTCTCTAAAGAAAGCATACACCCATATTGCATAGATAGGCAGGCAACTCAATTCATTAGAATTTAATAAGCAACTACTATGTGCTAGGCAGAAATGAAGCCCTTTCTACCCTCAAAGAGGCATATCCTATTGCTTCAGGGAAATAATATGTACACAGAAAATTAAATGTCTAATATCCAAAGTGATTTCTAGGAAGTACAGGACAGATCTAATATGAAGGAAAATTAATGGTTAATAATAACAAAGGAGGCAACTAGGTGACTCAGTGGATAGAATTCTGGGCCTGGAATCTGGAAGACCTGAGTTCATATCTAGCCCCAAATATGTACTATCTGTGTGACCCTGGGAAAGTCACTTTATCTGTTTGCTTTGATCCACTAAGAAGGAAATGACAAACTACTCCAGTATCTCTGCCAAGAAAATTCAATGGACATGTTGTATGGGTCACAAAATCAGACAAAACTACAGTATTAACAATAGAAATGAGTCAGGCCTCAAACACTGTGTGACCATAGGAAAGTTATTTAACTATTTGCAGCAATTTCCTCATCTATAAAATGAGAGAAGAAAATGGCAAACCACTCTAACATTTTTACCAAGAAAACCCCAAAAGAGATCATGAAAAATCAGACATGACTGAAAAAAATGACTGAATTAAACAATTATCAGGCTAAATCAGGCCTCTCCCTGGTTTAAAGTGTTTCATGGGCTGCATAGGAAAAATAATATAAAAGTTATCACTGGATATAGGACTGGGAAAATCCAAGAAATGTGATGGTCTGAGTACCCTGCCCTGGTCATATTAATATTAGGTGATGCCTCTTAGGAAGGACATTTATAGGCTAGGACATGTTCAGAGGGAAAGTGGCTAGAATGATAAAAGGCCTCAAGTTTGTGCCACAGGAGAATTCAGTGAAAGAATTGAGATGTTTAACCTGGAAAAAAGATTTTAGATGCCTTTAAGTATCTGAAAGATGAGCATATATAAAAGATATCAAATTTATTCTTTTGATTCCAAAGGGCAAAACCTGGGGCAGGAAGTTGTAGAGATTAGTAGCCCTAATGTAAGAAAAAAATTCCTAGCAATGACAGCTGTCCTCAAATTGACATGGGCTGCCTCAGAAGGGAGTTTTGTTTTTTTTTCCTTTGGGGAGGGCTTTCAGAGAAGTCTCAAAAACCAAAAATTAGGCTTATTGTAGAGGGAAGTATGGTTGAGGTATCATGCATGAGTCTGGCCCTTGAGAAAATCATGAGTTAACTCAAACCCTAGAATTCTGGAGTCTTGTCATATAGTGAGAATGAAGGTTTCATTGGCCTTCATGGAATGCTCAGAGAGCTCTTTTTCTTTTCTTATTTTTTTTTAAACGGAGAATAACATGCCCATACTGGAAGTGCAGCTGCTATTCACAGATTTTATGGCATTACTTTTTTTGCTAAATAATGACTATAAAGCCTTCTTTTTAAATTTTTAAAATTTTATTTTTTAATTGTTTTTTGAATTTTACAATTTTCCCCCCGATCTTGCTTCCCTCTCCTCACCCCCCACAGAAGGCAGTCTGATAATCTTTACATTGTTTCTTCTTCTTCTTCTTCTTCTTCTTCTTCTTCTTCTTCTTCTTCTTCTTCTTCTTCTTCTTCTTCTTCTTCTTCTTCTGCGAGGCAATGGGGCTAAATGGCTTGCCCAAGGCCACACAGCTAGGTAATCATTAAGTGTCTGAGGCTGGATTTGAACTCAGGTCCTCCTGACTCCAGGGCCAGTGTTCTATCCACTGTGCCACCTAGCTACCTCTTTGACATTGTTTCCATGCTATACATTGATCAAAATTGGATGTGTTGAGAGAGAAATCATATCCTTAAGGAAAAAATAAAATGTAAGAGATAGCAAAATTACATAAGATACCTTTTTTGGTCTTTGTTTAAATTCCACAATTCTTTCTTTGGATATAGATGGTACTCTCCATCACAGATACCCTAAAATTGTCCCTGATTGTTGCACTGATGAAATGAGCTAGTCCATTAAGATTGATCATCAACCCCATTTTGCTGTCAGGAGATGTACTTCTGGTTCTATTCATCTCACTCAACATCGGTTCATGCAAATCCTTCCAGGCTCCTCCAAGTTCCCATCCCTCCTGGTTTCTAATAGTATAATAGTGTTCCATAACATACATATACCACAATTTGCTCAGCCATTCCCCAATTGATGGACATTCACTCATTGTCCAATTATTTGCTACCACAAACAGGGCTGCTATGAATATTTTTGCACAAGTGATATTTTTACCCTTTTTCATGATGTCTTCAGGGTATAGACCCAGTAGTGGTATTGCTGGATCAAAGGGTATGCACATTTTTATTGCCCTTTGGGCATAACTCTAAATTGCTCTCCAGAAAGGTTGGATGAGTTCACAGCTCCAAGAACAATGCATTAGTGTCCCAGATTTCCCTTCCAACATTGATCATTGTCCTTTCTGGTCATATTGGCCAGTCTGAGAGGAGTGAGGTGGTACCTCAGAGATGTTTTAATTTGCATTTCTCTAATCAGTAATGATTTAGAGCAATTTTTCATATGACTATGGATTGCTTTGATTTTCTCATCTGTAAATTGCCTCTGCACATCCTTTGGCTATTTGTAAATTGGGGAATGGCTTGGTTTTTTTTTTTTTAATAAATTTGACTCAGTTCTTTATATATTTTAGAAATGAGTCCTTTCTCAGAAATACTAACTGTAAAAATTTTCCCAATTTACTACGTTTCTTTTGATCTTGGTTACAGTGGTTTTGTTTGTGCACAAGCTTTTTAATTTAATGTAATCAAAATTATCTAGTTTTGTTTTTAGTTTTTAGTTTTTGCAAGGCAATGAGGTTAAGTGGCTTGTCCAAGGCCACACAGCTAGGAAATCTAGTTTGTTTTTAATGATGTTCTCCATCTCTTCCTATGAGGCCTTCTTAATAGCTCATACCACCACGTGACCTGCATTGGCAATACTCTTGAATGCAGCCTGAACCACATTAAAATATAATTTGGAAATAGGTAAAAAAGGCAACAAAAAAAGCCAATAGAAATGGGATTCCTTGGGGTGGTTAGGTGGCATAGTGGATAAAGCACCGGCCCTGAAGTCAGGAATACCTGGGTTCAAATCCGGTCTCAGACACTTAATGATTACCTAGCTGTGTGGCCTTGGGCAAGCCACTTAACCCCATTTGCCCTGCAAAAACCTAAAAACTAAAAAAATAAAAAAATAAGAAATGGGATTCCAGAAGGCACCATGGAAGGGTAGGGATATAATAGGGATGGAGCCAACATGGGTGACCACAGGTGGTTGAAGGGGAAGCTTCAACCTGGACAGTCTAAGATTCAGAATCTCAGGAATTTGTACTATAATATAAAGTAACATTGTTTAAATAAAATACACTACCTACCCCTATAGTCTAGGGTGCTAGGGGACAATACAATAAGATACTGCATTACAAAATATATTGATGATGATGATGTTTGTCATTTGTTCTTGAAGAAGACATCTGGGAAGTGATGCCATGACAAGCACATGAATTGGATTTGAGTGAAGGGTGCTATGCTAAGTCACCAGTCTCACTTTCTCCTCCAAAGTCATCTGAGTCCAGTGGCCAGATATGAATCAGTACGACTGGAGATGGCTCTGGATGTAAAGCAATCTGGGTTAAGTGACTTTCCCAAGGTTACACAACTAGCAAGTGTTGTATCTAAGGTCTGAACTGAACTCAGGTCCTCCTGACTCCAGGGCTGGTGCTGTACCACTTAGCTACCTACAAGATAAGTTTATTAGGGAAGGGTCAAAGTTTGTGTCACATCTAGGAGGAAATGACAGACACAAAAAGCCTCCATAATGGAGATGACATTTGAACTGTGCTTTTAAAAGAGGTGGAAGATCTGCCAGCAGAGAGAGCACCAGCCCTAAAATTCATTTAACCCCTGATTGTCTCCAACCCCCCCCAAAAAAAAGAGTTAGAAGGGAATAGTGGAAGAAGGTAGGGGTCAAGGTCTTCATGCCAATATTCCCTTTCTCATGGTGCCCTTTCATTCTGCGCCTTTACCTATTTTCCTTAAGTTCAATTAACTTTCTTGTTCCTGCCATATCATAAAAAAAAAAAAAAACAGCCAGAAAGTTCTTCCTACCTCCAGATGGGAATCAGTATTAGAAGAAAAAGGCTCAGTACCTTGGGGTCAGGATATCCTAAGAGACTAACCTCTAGGTACCAACATTAGAGTTAGATCCCAAGACTCACCTGGGCTCTCTAACTATCTAACTATGTGTCAGTCTCAACTCTCTCTATCTCTTCTAGGGTTTTTTTTTTTGCAAGGCAATGGGGTTAAGTGGCTTGCCCAAGGCCACACAACTAGGTAATTATTAAGTGTCTGAGGCCAGATTTGAACTCAGGTCCTCCTGACTCCAGGGCTGGTGCTCTCTATCTCTTCTTATCCCTCTCCATTCACTCTATCGCCAAGGTTTGTTGATTTCACCTTTCCATCATCTCTCCAATATGCCCCCTTCTCCCTGACACTGCCCCCACTCAAGTGCAGGCCTTCATCCCCACAGGTTCGGACTATTTGCAATAGCCTGATGATGGGTCTGATACCCCAAGAGTCTCCACACTCCATTCCATCCTTCTTTCAGTCACCAAAATGATTTTCCTAAAGCACAGGTCCAAATCCTGTTATTCCTTTACTCAATAAACTTCAGTGGCTCCCTCTATTACCTCTAGGTTCAAATACAAAATCTGCTGTTTGGTGTATGAAGTCTTTCATAAATTACTCCACCTTTCTAGTCTTCTTGCCCCTTATTCTTCCCTCCTTAACCAATCCAGTGACACTGGAACCCTTGCTTTTCAAGAACAAGACATTTATTTCTCAATAGCAGGGCATTTTTCTCTAGCCACCCTCATTGCCTGGAATTTTCTCCTGCTCCATGTAGAACTACTGCTTTCCCTGGGTTCTTTTTAATCAATCAATAAACTTAATATGTCTCAAGAACTGTTCTAAATTCCAACTAAAATCCTAACTTCTAAAGAAAGTCTTTCCTGTTGTTGAGTCCTGTGTGTATGTGTTTTGCTTGTGTATGTGTATTTTTCAGTCATGTCAGACTCTTCATGAAGGCAAAGATACTGGACTGATTTAACATTTCCTTTTCCAGTTCAATTTACATTTGAGGAAACCGAGGCAAACAGGGTTAAGTGACTTGCTTAGAGACACATCTAGGGTCTGAGATTAGATATGAACTCATGAAGATTAGACTTCCTGATTCTAGGTCTAACACTCTTATCCACTGACTAATTGCCTCAAGAAAGCCTTTTCCTAACCCCTTCTTAATTCTAGTCTTCTCTCTTTTTCCTATTTATCCTCTATAAAATGTATTTGTATGGGTTTCTCCCATTAGATTTTGAACTCCTTCAATTTTTAGAGAACTGTTATGGACAGTGCCAGCCACATCCAGAGAATAAACTATGGAGTCTGAATGCAGAGAGCAAAGCATACTATGTTCACTTTTTAAAAATTTTATATTCAACTTTTCATTCTCACGGTTTTTTCTTTCCCCTTAGCTCTAATTCCTCTTTTTCCACAAGACTAATATGGAAATATGTTAAACACAACTATACATGCATAACTTTTACCAGACTGCTTGCTGACATGGGGAGGGAAGGTAGGGTGGTAGAAAAATGTGGAACTCATATAAAATGGATGAATGTTGAAAGACTACCTTTGCCCCATTGCCTTGCAAAAAAACCAAAAAAAAAAAAAGAAAGAAAAACTATCTTTGCATTTAATTGGAAAAATAAAATAAAATTTTAATTGGAAAAATAAAAAAATTTTAAGTTCCTTGAGGGCAGGGACTATCTTTTCCCTCTTTTTGTTTCCCTGGCACTTAGCACAGTGCCAGTCACATGTTGTTTTTGTCCAGTCATGTCTGATTTTTCATGAACCCATAGCATGTCAATGCTGTCCATGGGGTTTTCTTAGCAAAAGTCCTAGAGCGGTTTGCCATTTCTCTCTTCAGTAGATTAAGACCAACAAGAGGTTAAGTAATTTACCCAGGATCATATAGCTATTAAGTGTCTGAAGTCAAATTTGAACTCATGTCTTCCTTATTCAGGACCCAATGTTTTATCCACTGAGGCACCTAGCTAACTCTTTTGCTGATATTACTATTATTAATAATTAATTTTCCTTAATCAAGAATCAGAGAAGGCTCATCCTTATAAATTCAAATCTGTTCTGAGACATGTACTAGTTATATAACTCTGGACAATCATTTAATCCTGTTTGTCTCAGTTTCCTCATCTGTAAAATGAGCCAGAGGAGGAAATGGCAATCCATTCCAGTATCTTTGCCAAGAAAACACCAAATAGGATCTCGAAGAGAGATATGACTGAAATAATTCAAGAATTATAATAATAAATGTTTATGGACTGATCTCTCAAGTTCCCTCAGGAAGAGCAGGGTTTTGGAAAGGATAGTAAACTTGGCAAGGGTAAGTTGGAGAGATGGCATTGCTGTTTAATGCTAGGCAAGGCAAGGTCTGACAGAAGTCATTAACTTTTCCTAATCTATGCAGAGTCTCCCTCAGAACCTAATTTATGGATGTGGGTGGATCTCAACGTGGTATGTCCTCTTACTGGAAGGCAGACTTCAATGGAGCCTGATTTGGTCCCTAATCCACCATCCCCTAAAGAGGAAGAAAATACCTCTTTCTCAGAGAACAACCAGCTTCCCCAGGCCTCCACCAGCCAGCTTCCCCAGACCTCCACCAGTCAGCAGCCCCAGACCTCCACCAGTGAAGAGGTATGGATAGTTATTCTTGTCCCCTTAGGGATGGGATAGAATTAAGAATCATTCCTTAGCCTCCTATTTCTGTCTTTAACTTTCACTAGGGATAAGAAATGATTAACAACAGCTACTCCATTCCTTTGTCTCCTGTCCTACCTTGGCTGAAGGAACACTTTTCTATGGAGGAATCTTTTATCACTGCTTGCCCTCAAACCCTTTGTTGTTACCTGAAATAGTGGAGTGAAAGAAATGTTTAAGTCAAACCTAGTCCCAAAAGTGAGCCCTGTGTTGTACTCTCTGTACTCTCCTAGCTTACTGAAGAGGAGGAAGATGAGGACATCTCCATGACCCTGCAATCACCCCACAAAATGGGACCCCTTCGAAGCTGTCGGCGACACATAGGCACCCAGCATGGGCTCCGGTGGCCCAGACCACCCCTAAATTACTGTCACCTAATTGCTCTGGCACTAAAAAATAGCACTTCTAGAGGACTCAATGTCCAAGAGATCTACAACTTCACCCGGTATGTGCCCAGGATATGGGTAAGAGTGGAGAGGAGGGAGAGAGCGCAGAGTGAGAATGGAAGAGAGGTCCAGAATGTTTGACTTTTGTCCTTTATCTGTCCTGGTGCCATAAACACAATCAGTTACTCTCTATGTACTGTGCAGGGAAAAGACCAGGCTCAATGATGATTGAAATTCCCTAAACAGATTCTTTTCTTTTATTGACTTTGTTCCAGGTTAAAATTCAATTTACCTTTATCTTATTAATTGGTTCTAATTCATATGAATGAACATCAACTTCTTTTTGGAGAGTAGATTTTATTGGAGAAGGTTAGTCAACAAGTATTTTTTAAGTGCTTATTATGGAGACAGGCACCATGCTAAGTGCTGGGGGATACATGGCCCTTGTCTTCAAGGAGCTTACATTCTAATAAGGGAGACAAAATGCAAAGAACTGTATATAGATATATACCAGAGAATTTATATTCTACATATGAAATACATATTACATAGAATGTCTATAATAATATTAAATAATATAAACAACATGAAATAAAACAATAAATCATAAAACAAATATAATATTAAATTACATTGCATTAAATATATAATAATTATATATGCTATTCTATATAGTATAGTCTATGTATGAAAATATATTCTATAGAATATATTCTATTAGAATATATTTAATATAAAATTTAAATAATATATAATAATAACCTGTAATTTATTCAAATAATATATAGTCTCCACAGAAAATATTATGTAAGCTATCTATAATATTGTATCAATATTATGTTAAATAACATTACAATCTAAATATATATTCTAGATATAAGATATACATTCTATAAAGTAGCTATGATAAAATTTAGAAGATAATAGAAGATTATCTCAGAGAGAAAGTGCAAACAATGGAAGAGACTGGCATTTAAGCCATCTTTCTTTCGTTTTTTTCTTTCTTTGATTTGTGCAAGGCAGTGGGGTTAAGTGACTTGCCCAAGACCATACAGCTAGGTAATTATTAAGTGTTTGAGGCCTGATTTGAGCTCAGGTACTCCTGACTCCAGGCCAGTGCTCTATCCATTGCACCACCTAGCCACCCCCCATTTGAACCATCTTGAAGGAAGTCAAGGAATCCTGAAGTTGAAAGAGAAGCATACTATGCATGGGAGACATTGTGTGAAAAGGTAATGAGTTGGGAGGTGGATGTTGTGAGAGAAAGAACAAGGAGGACAGTGTCTCAAGATTGTAGACTATGGAGAGGGTGGTAAAATAGAAGAGGAGGGTAAAGGTAGGAAGAGGCCAGGTTGTATCAGAGATATTATACAGAGAGGAGAAAGTCCAGCACAAATGCTTGAAGGACAGCCACAAAATTTGAGGGTGTGACTAGAATGAAAATCCAGCAAAGGAGACTTAGGACAGCTAGGAGAACCTGGAGAGAACAAGGTCTTGAAAACTCAGGAGGAAAAAATGTCCAGAAGTAGGTGATGCAATGTCAAAGGACTGCAGAGAGATCAAGAAGGATATTGGTTGAAGAAAGTATATAATCTAATAGCCAATTAAGAGCAATTAAGTAAATAATCAATTAAGCAATCACTGGTAACTTTGGGGAGAGAATTTTCAGTTGAATGAGATCATAAAGGACATTGAAGAGGGTTTAGAAGATTAGAAGAAAAATGGAGTTACCAAGTGTAAATAGCTTTCTCAAGAAGACATAAAGGATAGCAGATAATTGGGATGATTGGATCAACTGAGTGTTTTTTGAATCCCCCTCCACAAAGGTTTAGTGATTTGCCCAGAGTCATACAGTAAGTCTCTAATGACTGAGGCTGAATTTGAACACAGGTCCTCCTGCTACTCTATTCATTGGGCCACCTAACAGTCACCCAACTGAGTGTGTGTGTTTTTTTTTAAATAAATGTCCAGTGTTATCTTTTGTTTTTACATCACTAAATTTTTCTGATATCTCTATCCTTTGCCTTCTCCCAGAAAGCCATACTATATAACAAATATTTTTAAAGAAAAAGAGGAAGAGGTAAAAACTAACAGAATTTATTAATACATTTAAATATGCATATAAAAATAAAATACAAGCAATGTTCTATGCTTGTGGATATCCCATAACTGCAAATGAATAGAGTAGGGAGTGTCTTCTCATTTCTCTGTAGCTATAGTTGTCATTTTACAACATTTACTTTTGGTTGTTTTGTGGTTGTCATTCTTTCCATTCACATTATTGTAATCATTCTATATATTGTTTTCTTGACTCTGATTATTTCATCCTTCATCAATTCATGTCAGTCTTCCATGTTTCTCTGAATTCATCATATTTATCATTTATATTTATTGTAAAACAATATTCATTACATTCATATAAAACAATCTGCTTAGCCTTTCAACAATGGATGGACATCTACTTTGTTTCCAATTTCTTGGTGCCACAAAAAGTGCTATTATAAATATTTTGGTGTTTATGGGATCTTTCTCTTTATTAATACAACTTAAAGTTTTGTGGTTATTTTGGGGGGGTGGGGTTTGCAAGGCAATGGGATTAAGTGACTTGCCCAAGATCAAACAGCTAAGCAAGTATTAAGTGTCTGAGTTCACATTTGAATTCAGATTCTCTTGACTCCAGGGCTGGTGCTCTATCGACCCCATCATCAAGCTGCCCCAAATATGAAATAGAATTTTTTAATAGTGAAGGAAATATGGGTATTTTTTATAAGCATCAGGAAAACAGTCAGTAGAAAAGGAGAGTGAAAATATGTGAGAGTCAAGATGAAAGAGAAGACAGTAGGGATCAAGGGCACAAGTAGAGGAATTTTCCTTGGAAAAGATAATGGTATTTTCCTTCTCTATGAGACAGAGGGAAGTTAGAATAAACAGGGATAAGGGAATGTTCCTAGAATGACCTCAATTTTTTTTTTAAAGTAGGAAACAAGGTTCTTGGTAAAGAGGGCGAGGGTGAGAAAGCTTGAGAAGAGATGAAAATGTTTGTATTACCCATTGCCTTGTTATTGTAAACCCAGTCACAGTTCTGTGGGATTTTTTTTTATTAGCACATAAATAGAAGGTAGTTGATCACAGGAATAATTAAAAGATTGAGGATAGTCCAGGCTGAGTTTAAAAATGGTAATTCATTCCAAAGTTACCATTGATCTCCTAGTTGCCAACTCCAATGGCTTTTCTCAGACTTCATTCTCAACTTCTCTTTAGTGTTTAACCCCCTCTCTTCTCCTTGATAAACTTTCTTCTCTCTAGGTTTTCTCTGCCTCCTTTATTGGTTCCTCCTCCAGATCACACCCTCATACTATAGTGTCCCTTGGGGCTCTGTCCTAGGCCTTTTCTCCTCCCTCTATCTAATCAGCTCTCATGTCTTTAATTACCACCTCTATTCTCAAATCTACCTTTCCTACTCCAATTTCTTTGCTGACCTCCAACAAATCTTGTATTTCCAGCTACCTTTTACACATCTTGAACTGGATGTTCAATAGATATCTTGAATTCAATATGTCTAAAATTTAACTCATTATCTTTCCCGTAGTCACTCCCCAATTCCAATCTTCCCTATTACTGAGGATAACACCATTCAACACCATCCTCCAAGTGTCTCAGGCTCCCAACCTAGGAATCGTCCTGGATTCCTCATTATCTCTCATCCTTTGTGTCCAAGTTGTTGCCAACTTGTTTGTGGATTTCTTTGCCATATCTCTTGAACATACCCCTTCTCTCCTCTGACACTGTCATTATTCTGGCACAGCCCCTCATTTTGCCTCAAACCTGGATTATCATCATAATCTGCTGTTGGGTCTGCCAGCCTCAAATCTCTCCCCATTGCAATGCATTCTTCATTTAGCCAATCATGTCACCTTCCTTATTCAATAAACTCTAGTAACTCCCTATCACCTCTTTTTGGCATTCAAAGCTCTTTATAACCTTTTGCCTTTCTGGTCTT
The DNA here is from genome assembly GCF_037893015.1 of Macrotis lagotis. NCBI lineage: Eukaryota > Metazoa > Chordata > Mammalia > Peramelemorphia > Peramelidae > Macrotis > Macrotis lagotis. The sequence continues at coordinate 642,682,796 of NC_133658.1, forward strand.
CTTAATTTTTACTCTCAGATATATACTCTTCTGTCCAGATGTAACTCCCCAATGCTATTAATGAAAATCAGGGTCCATCATGCCAAAGGAAAATACATGACACTCCCTCATCACAAAAGGAGGCAGATGATTGATAGATATTCTCAGAATGAGATTTTCATCAAAATATGTATGAATGAATGCCTTTGCTAGAACAATGGTTGACATGGCAGTGAACATATCAAAAGTAATGGAGATTGGTTTTAACATTAAATGAAACAAATGAAATGATTAATACCTGATAAGGGATCTAAAAGTTTCTTTCTGAATAAACACAACAAACTATTTCAACTGAGTCATAAAGACTCCTTTTTAGAAAAGCAGGGGGTTATGATATTGCTATAAGATTAGGGCATTGACACCAGAAATTCCAGAAAGGTCATCTTTAAAGCAAGGCAACTAGATGTCACAAGTAGATAGAATCTTAGAATCAGTAAGACTCATTTTCATGAGATCGAATATGACCTCAGACACTTATTAGTAGCGTGACTCTGGGCAAGTCATATAACCCTACTAAATCCTTATCTGTAAAATGAGTTAGAAAGTAAATGGTAAACCACTCCAGAATCTTGGCAAAGACAACCCCAGCCATGATCATAAAGAGTCGATAATTATTGAAACAGCTCAACAATAGCATCTCCTTTTTTTGTCCAATTGATATTTTATTTTTCCAGTTACATGTTATGAACATTTTCTAACATTCATCCACAAACATATGCATATTTTTCAGTTATATAATGTCCTTTCACCCTCCCTTCCTACCCTTCTCCCCCCCAGCAGCAAACAGTCTGGTGAATGTTATACATACACATTTATCTTTGACATGTTTACAAATTAGTCATTTTCTGTATGAGGAATTAGGATTAAGGGGAAAAGAAAGAAAGAAAACTATGAGATAGGAAAGAAATACATAAGAGAAATTTTTAAAAAGTGAATGCTGTTGGTACACTAGATAGAACACTGGCCCTGGAGTCAGGAGGATCTGAGTTCAAATCTTGCTCCATACACTTAATGGCTTAGTTGTGTGACCTTGGGCAAGTCATGTAACCCCATGGCCCTGCAAAAAACAAAAATGTGAATGTAGTATTCATTCAGATTCAGTAGGGTTGCTTTTTTTCTTTTGGTTTGGTTTGGTTTTTCTTCCTCTGGATGGGGATAGCACTGTCCATAGTCAGTCTCCTAGGATTGTCCTTACTCTGAACTGCCAAGAGGAGTTGCATCCATTAAGTCAACAGTAGCATCTCTAAGGAGTCTTCACTTGATATATATTTTGCAAGGAAATGGTAAATACTATGCAACATATCCCCATTGGTTGCAAAAATTTAGCATTCAACAAGGACCTCAAAAAATAGAATCAAAGGGATGGAGTCATACATATATATATATACACACACACACATATATATTTGTGTGGTGTGTGTGTGTGTGTATATATATATATATATATACATATATATGTGTATATATATATATATATATATATATATATATATATATATATATATATACCAGAAGCTCACTATTTTTCACAAACTAACAAATAACAGAACTCTATTTTACAAACATAAATCACAAAATATCTCTGAGAGGTCAACAAATTTTGATACTGGAACTTGAGCATCATTTAAGATGCTCACAATTGTCTAGTAATAACACTGATGCATAAAAACCTAAAATAATTTAAGAGATATCTTAATACCAAGTGCTCTAAACTTCCAAACTACATGGAAGGAAAAACTTTCTTTTAAAAATTAATTTTTAATTGAATCTTCTTTCAATTTGAAAAATTTACAAAATCTACCTTGTCTCTTACCTCCCTCTACCACCATTCCCCAATAGGGAAAAAAAAGAAAAATTCAAATCTGAAAAAATATAATCAAGTAAAACAAAATTTCTTCATTGGTCACGTCCATGTCTCAGGCTATGTTGTGAGTCCATTGCTTCTCTGTCAGGAGATGGTTAGACTGGTATATCATTAATCCTCTGGAATCATGACTGATCAGAGTTGATTGATCAGAGTTCTTAAATCTTAAAAACGTACCATTTTTTTGTTACAGAATTTAAAAATCATACCTCTTCCATTGATTCATCTTGGATCTTCTCTTAGTGCCTCCTTATCCAAAACATCCATCTCCCAATGACCCTGTCAATCTTGAATATTTCTCTGGAAACCCTGCCCCTTTCTCTCACTGGAGAGTTTCTCCTGGAACCACAAGTGATGCTCTCCTTGGCTTCCAAGATTTCAAAAGCAAGCTTCCTCTCCATTCTCCATCCTACACTTTATGCCTCTGTTTGTATCCCCAATACTTAGTACATAGTAGGGGCTTAAAAAAATGTTTCCTTTCCAACATTTTTATTCAGTTACAAAAAGGAATCATTTTATCCATCTGTGCAATAGTCTGCTGAACATTAAACACAAAATAACACTAGGATCAACTTCTCCCAGGACAGTTATGATCTGTACTCTATAAAATATAAAATGCGAAGAAAAACTGAATAAATCCTCATCCATGGAACATTTTTAGGTTTGCACAAAGCACTTTCCTCAACATATCCTGGAAAGGTGAGTAGGAGAATAATAATATCCCCATTTTACATATGAATAAACCGAGACTTAGACAGGTGTAGCTACTTATGATCATACAATAAAAGAATCTTAGATTTCTTCTTAAAAAAGGATTTTTAGGGGCAGCTAGGTGGCACAGTGGATAGAGCACTGGCCCTGGAGTCAGGAGTACCTGGGTTCAAATCCGGCCTCAGACACTTCATAATTACCTAGCAGTGTGGCCTTGGGCAAGCCACTTAACCCCATTGCCTTGCAAAAAAATTTAAAAATTAAAAAAAAAGGATTTTTAAAAAAATTTTATGAATGCTTCTTGTTTTTGGATCTGTCATTTCCAAATCACTATAACAAAGAAAAAGTTAGTCAAAAGCAGCATATGCAACATTTCACACTCATTCCTGCTTCCTCCAACAAAAGGAAGGTTTGGCTTTTTTTTGAGGAAGCAATTGGAGTTAATAGACTTGCTCAGAGTCTCACAGCTAGCTAGTAAATATCTAAGGCCCTATTTGAATTCAGGTATTCCTTACTCCAGGGCTAATGGTCTATCCACTGAACTAACTAGCTGTCTGTAGGTAGAAGGTCTTGACAGGGTTTCAAATCAAGGTCTCCAATCTGTGTTCTTTATACCACATCATGACATGGCTAGAGATGGAGTTGTTCTGATCTTAGGGAGGAAGAGAGTTTGGAGCACTGGGTTTAGCTAATTCTCTTTTTTTATCCTCCCATAGACAACACTTTCCCTTTTTCCAGACAGCCCCAGAGGGCTGGAAAAACACTGTTCGCCATAACCTCTGCTTTCGGGGCAGTTTTGAGAAGGCCCCAAAGAGCTCAGAGAAGGAAACCACTACCAGCCGACCTCGCTCCTACAGGTGGCGGCTCACTGAAGAAGGGTACCGACGCTTTACAGAGGAGGCCAGGGCTTTGGCATATGCTCGGTACCACAGTATCCAAAAGTGTATGAGTCAGCCAGGTAAGACAGGTGATCAAGGAGAGAGATTCTTCTGGACAAGTCCTGGGCTAGGGCCACAGAGAATGATTAATCATCTGACTTTGTTCTTCATGAGGTGTAGGGAATATGAAGGGCCCACAGGGGACCTTTGATCTGAGCTCCTGGTAGAATGCAGAGTACTGGTCAGGAAGCCAGGAGACCTGACTCTGTCCATCAGAATGCAGTATGGCCTTGGATAAGTCCCCTTACTTGGGTCCTCAGTTTCCTTATGTATAAAAATGAGCATTAAGGTTTCTCCTACCTCTGGGTAACTCACTCCCCTGGGATTATTTAGCCTGCTTTTGGAAAAGATTGGAAGTTTGTGTTTGTCATTCCATCAAGATTGATTCTTTTATTCTTTGTCCATTGCAGAAATGATGCCTATCCTCTTTGATCTCTAATTGCCAAGACAAACGACACTCCAAGGATAATCCATATCTAAGGTCCTAACTGCCTCTTATTCTCCTCCACCAAACTCAAAACGGATACTCTGTACAATCTCTTCTTTGAGAGAAGATGTTCATGGGGGAGGGAGTGGAAATTTTTGGCCAATTTCCCACCACCATTCTTCCTCCTTCATTAAACTCACTAACTGGTATTCTCTGTGTAGAATCTCTTCTTTGGGGCTGGGGAGTGGAGGAGGTGGTACAATTCCTAAGGAGTATCTTAAATTGCTGATTTTTTGTCTAGTGACTAGAGTCTGGGGGAAGATGCTGAATGAATACAAACATCAGCCACCTTCTAAGGTGCAAAACACTGCTAGAGAAGATAATAAAATAAGAAAATATCAGCTTTCAATGCCACAAAACTTTATATGCTATGTATGGGGAGGTCAGTTAGATGGTGGAGGGAACAGAGTGCTAGGACTGGAGTCAAGAAGACTCATCTTGAGTTCAAATCTGACCCCAGACATTCATTAGCCTTTTAGCCCTGGGCAAGTCACTTAACCCAATTTGCCTCAGTTTCCTGATCTGTAAAATGAACTGAAGAAGGAAATGGCAAACTTCACTAGTATCTTAGCAAATGAGATCACAAAGGATCAGAAGTGATGAAAAAAACACTCAATAAATTAGACTGTGAGTTCCTGGGGAGGGAGCTAATTGTTTTTCCTCCATATTTGTATCCCTATGTTTCATGACTGAACAACAATAGCAACAATATGCAGGGAAAGCACTTTGTTATATGCAGACGCTAGGGGTACAAAGACAAAAGTAAAAAAAGTCCTCAAAAAAGCATAAATTCTGCTAGGGTGTTGGCAGACAAGCAATATTACACACACACACACACACACACACACACACACACACAGAAACATAATACTAGGTAGGGAACAAAAGAGCAACAAATTCAAACAAATTTGGGGAATGAAAACCATCCCCTGGGAGTTCAAGGTAGGGTATTTATGGAGAAGGTATCATCTAAACTGAACCCTGAAAGAAAATACACATTATGAAAGGAAGAGGTAAGAAAGGAATGGGGGACAGTTAATGTAGAGTGAATGAGTGGGAGCAGGTGAGACATGGTGGGAAAGGGGGGTTGGGGCCAGGCTAAGATTTTATATTTTATCCAAGAGGCAATAGGGAGAGTTTTTTGAGTTGGGAGGTAAGGATGAATCGATGAATCGATAGATCCAGTTCAGACCCAGAGTTGGTTGTTCAAGGTTTCACTGAGACATGAAGATGATGGGCTGAGAATAGAAGGCTAAATCATGGATTATCCAGTCAGTTAAATCAGTTACAATAGTTCAGACATGTGATCATGGCCTACACTCTCAATAGAGAGAAAATGTAGAAGGAGTACAGTTAGAATTAAAAGGACTTGGCATGAAATTCAATGAGGAAAAAGGGACCAAGAAAGTGACAGAGTCTTGGACATAGGTCACAGAAAATAGCAGTTGCATCAACAGAAGTTGTTTCAGGCATTTTGTCATTGGGGATAAAGACAAAATATTAGAATGATCCCAATCTTGAGGAGTTTGCATTTTACTGGAATCACTTATCAACAGCTAAGGAGAGTTCAAGGAGCATGGCATCTAAGAAAAGTACATGAATGTAGCAATTAAGAGATCAACAGCTTCCAGTACAGCCATGGAAACTGACTTCTCAAAAATTATCAGATTACAAAGTCTTAGAGAGCCAGAGGAAATCAAGGAATCTAACTTATACTTAACCTTCTGTACTCTGACCTCAGACACTTTTTACTGGCTTCAGGATACTGGATAAGTCATTTAATTGATACCTAAGTTTCCTCATCTGAAAAGTGGGGACAAAAGTGTACCTTCCAGAGTTGTTGGGAGGGTCAAATGAGATAATATTCATGAATTGCTTTTCCAACTTATATAAAACCCAGGTAATATTATTCTAAGCCAGATACTTGTTTCAAAAAGATAAGAAAGTGGACCACTTCTCTTCTGGTCCTGGGGATGGATACCTAGGCAAACTCTCCCCAGCATAGGGAGGGCCTATACTTGACTTAGTTGCTCTTTTTTTTTAAAGTTACTTATAGAAGATAAAGATCAAGTAACACTTTACCTTTTGACCCCCCCATCAATATGCTTCCCTTTACACAAAACTAACTTTTCACAATGATGATAATCTAGATCTTAAACAAAAGAGCAATAAAAATATTATCACTGGAACTTTTTGTATTTCTATAACAAATGCAGGAATAAGAAATATATTGCAATCTGGGCCATACTTTTTTTTATTATATAAAGATTTTAATTGTTTTCCAGTGGGCCATATTTTTCTATGGGAAAGGGTGGGCACTAGCAGAAATCTGCCAAAGAGAACATGAGTGAAGAACACCCATGTGGTCAGGATAACTCCCAATTTTGAAACTGTAATTTGGTGAATTCTGTCTTAGAAACTATCCATAAAAGTTCCTTGATAAATGTAGCTTTTGTGTTAAATAGATGCTTCTATTGCTAAACTGAGTTGATCTATGTTGTACTTAAATAACACTTCTATTGGGCAATGAGGTTTCAGGCAAACTAGTAGATCCACTGGTTGACTTCTCTGATTCTTTGCTTTCAAGGTATTAGTCCAAACAGATATACCCTTCAACTGAACTGCCTCTTCAACAATTATAATAACTCTAATTTCCAGCTTCTAGATTAGATGTTCTAAAATCTGTTCTTTCACTGATCTCATGTTTTAACTTTCTTTGTTCAGGCCCTGGTTCCTCTTTGTAAGCAATCCCACCTTAGCTTATTGCTGGTAATCAAATTATCATCTTCTCTCTATGCTCAGGGACATTACATCCATCCTATATTGTAGAGGAGTTTTGACATCCACAGTACCCCAGTTATTAACCTAGAAGTTCTTCAATTTTTCATATGCAAATCACTGTTTCTTTTTTACTCCAGTGTCCTGCAGCTTGTTACAATGAAAAATTAGTAACTTCTGACTCAAAACTCTGTTATCAGACTTAATTTTAGCAAATGATTCTCTTAGAACTCTGCATACCTATACCTCAAATTAGGGAATTGTCACAGCAGACTTAATTCAGAAAGTATTTTTCCCCCTCAGAAACAGACTTTTACTCCAGAGTCTATGATATTTTTCTTAATCTTAATTTTTTTTAATGAGAATCTTCTAAACCTGCATTAAGTACATAATCAAAAAGAATTTTTGTAGGAAACAACTAGTAAGCAATTCTGGACCAGAGAATTGCCATCATGTAATTGGCTGAAAGATATAAAGAATATGAGATTCCACTATGCTTATTACATATTAATTATGGAAAACATTTAATTGAATAGAGCACCTTCTGAGGTCTTCCTTAAAACAGTGATTCTCATCAATAGCACTGATCTTGAAAACAGGAGGGCAAGAGTTCAAATCCAGCTTCAGATACTTGCCACTTTCTAGGTGAGTGACCTTGGTCAAGTCACTTAACCTGACTGCCTTGCATCCAGGGCCAACTCCAGTCATCCTGGTCCATATCTGATCACTGGACCCAGGTGGCTCTGGAGAAGAAAGTGAGGCTGGTGACTCAGCATATCACCCCTTCATTCAAATCCAATTCATGTGCATGTCATGGCATCATCTCCCTGATTTCATGGTCTTCTTTGAGAATGACAGATAAAAAAAATTTTTTAAAAAAACCACACACCAAAATCATGCAAGATTCTTTTGCTCTTCTGATCAAAAACATTAGGAAAGGTAAAGAACAATTGACTAAAGGTGTTTTGACACTGTGATGAAGGAGATCCTCAGTAGAGACCAAGCTGAAAAGTTATTCTTTGTGGATGCTGATATCCTCCAACTGATCCTGTTTGCAGATGATACCATTCTGGAAACACTGAGCCCTGGAAGAGTTTGACTTGACCATCCACACAGTTCATATGGGACAATGGCTTCCTTCCAGAATTAAATAGAAGAAGAAATTATTTTCAGGCAATTACAAAGTTCTTTTAATGACTCCACATTTCTCTCAGAAGCAGAGGTCCCATATTGTTAAAATACAACTTGACTGATTTATTGTGAGTGGGGGTTTTTTTTTAACTCTTTTTACTTAAAAAACAAATTTCCTTATTTTACTATGAACTTGACAAAAATCAACAAAAAGACTAACATTTCCTTGGAGAAGACAGAAAAAAACCTGAATATATCAAATTAGAGATCTTAATAGAGATAGGTACTTTAAATAAATTAAGTAAATATGACCCTAATTGTCTTTTTCTCTTCGGGGAAAAAAAAGTTTTCATTGGTGTTCTGTTCTTACTTTTTCTTTGGGGGGGGCGGCTTTCTTTAAGTACTCCTGTCTTTCACCAAAGACACAAAGATTGAGGAGTCTAGGAATCAAGGCTATGTGTTCCAGTTAGCCCAGCAATAATATGCTAAAGAAAAAGGGTCCTAGAATTCCGGAACAGAATATGACACTGATGCCAACTTTGGACATGAACTTTATGGGACTAATGCTATTTAAGAACTGAACTAAGCTGTGAGTCTAACTCCCCCCCTCCCCTGCCCCCAACCAGGACTGAGGTTGTGTAAGTATCACTTTCTATAAGTCTGGTTAGGAAAATCAAGTCAAGAAGAAACCTTTCCTGACCATCACCACCACCTTTAGTTAAAATCTTACTTCCACTGGGAGCAAGAAAACTCAGCTCAACTAAAAGCACCCAGTCCCACCCAAGGGGAAATACCTCAAAATTTCTAGGAAGGTAGTTTGGATATCAGGAATAAAGTTGGGAGCTGACTTGTCTCTGCACATCAGTGGTTTTCCAGAGGCATTTCTCTCTTTCTCCATGGGTCTCCTTGGAATCATCTTTCTTTCCCTTGAAGAAGGTATGAAGCATGTCTATTCTCTCCAAAATTCTCATACCACATCTGTTTCTTATGCAGAACCAGAATCACACCTAAGCACCAGCTCAAAAATATATGAATAAAAGGAAGCCCCATATTTTAGCTTATTTTTGCTATGGGCAAAAGAGAGTTTGATGTGGGGCATAACAAGTTTACAGTATTTCAGAAGAATTGACATTTTGTCCAAGTCTCTGAGCATGTGGAAGGACTTTATCTTACTATCTAGGCCTCAGAGATCTTATAGGAATCCTATAGATTATTTAGTTTAACCATCTTTTCCAAATAAAGAAACATAAGACATAGAGAAGCTACAACTAAGATCATATCCAGTTAGTGGCAGAGTTTCCAGGTTCCTGGCTAGTTTTCTTTCTCTTGGCCCAGGCTACTCATGTAATCTGACAGTCTACTTGTGGCTGACTCCTACTCTTTCCTAGAGGTACATTTTCTTCAAATCTAGGAACAGTCTCACCCAGGGTAACAATCCTCACTTGACCTTGTCTCAATCTGTCTTCCTAACTTCACTCTTCCAGATTTCCATGTCAGACCTTGATGTTTCTCTTCCTTCCCTCTCTAGGACAGGAAGGAGCAACTCTGGTAATTGCAAGGCTCAACTTCATATGCTAATGGTTTTTGAAAGGAAGATAGGTTAGGAAAGTCAAGTCAAATAACATTAAGCATCTCCTATGTGCCAAGCATTGCTAAACACTGGGGATGCAATGAAAGACAAAGTTACAGGAGAAATTATAGATAATCAGGGAGAAATCAGTAGCATGAAGGGGATTGGGAAAGGTGTCTTAAAGATAAGATTTTAATGAGTGTAAGGAAGCCAGGGAAGCTAGAAGGGAGAGTCTCTTTTACTTTATGTTTCTTCCTTAAGGATATGATTTCTCTCTCATCACATTCAATTTGGATCAATGCATACCATGGAAACAATGTAAAGACTGGCAAATTGTCTTCTGTGGGAGGTGGGGGGAGGGAAGTAAGATTAGGGGAAAACTTGTAAAACTCAAAATAAATAAAATCTTTAAAAAAAAGAAATCATATTTTGCCACAGAATAAAATGAAGATCATGAACATCTCACATCCAGTCTACCTATTATTCTATTTCTACAATTGATGGAAGACATGAGATTAAGGAAGCAAAAAAGTAATATAGTAGGTATCAAAAAGTGTTGACTTCCTGTCCAGGTCTGAATGCACAGAAATTCATTTGTTGAATATGAAACGCAGTAAGATTGGCTAGGAAAGGAGAAGGTACAGTCTGGCAAAGATCACCAGTGCCTTCCAAATTCACCTAGACTGTGGTTTGCATATGCTCAAGGGAGACTAAAGGGAGTTGAAAGGAATTTTTTCCCTCTAAGTTAAATAAGAGTTTAGACTAAAATATTCCCACAGGGGAAAAGGAGTTCAAACGAATGACTTAATCAAAGCCTGAGGGCCTCTTGCTGGCTGACTGGCTCCTCAGGTGAATGTAATGGCTCTTGGAGCTTCCTAGTTAAAAGAGCTGAGTGTTCTTCCTACGGGGGAGGCTGTACAGTAACAGGGGCGAGACCAGCCAAAGCAGCAGAGCACCAAAGGACCCCAAGAGGCTGAGCAGCAGAGCACCAAAGGACCCCAAGAGGCTGAGCAGCGGGTAAAGACCAGCAGATGGCACCAGAGAGCACCAGCTCAGTCACCCACCTGGCTGAGACAGGCCCCGACAGGTACAGTGGGAGTCTCCAGCTTGTGTCCTCATCAGGATGCATCCACCTGCAGAGGCTGTGTGAGCTGTTCTATATCGAAGGTACGACCAGCTCTGGACATGCACGTCCCCTCCATCTGTGTCGCTCCAAGCATCTTCCCTAGCCCCATCTGTGTTCCCTGCATACTTCTGCCCCCTCCCACTAGGGTGGCTGGTGGTAGCTCTGTAAGAATAGAGGGTCTTTGTCAGTTATGTTGCTACGGTGTTTAATAAATAGTATTTGCTTTGAACTGATGTGTTTCCTGTTTAGCTGGTAAGGAAACACGTAGCTAGGAAAGTTCATGAGCTGGGGTTTGGGGTGGACTCTCAACATGCCTTGAATTTAGGGAAGTGTTCAAAGGGCTCCTAAGAGTTCAGGTGTAGGATAACAGTCTCAGAGCAGAGCCTACACCCAGGGTTTGAGAGAGGAAAGTTGTAGTCAATTGGAGTTTTGTTGTTTTAATACACATTGTGTTTCCCTTCTCTCCACTCATACAGCAAGTTTCTCACCCCACATTAGATCCTCATCACCTCTTAGCTGGGGTATTATATAAATAGCCTTCTAACTGATTTTCCTGACTCAGGTCTCTCTCTTTCTTCTCCAATCCATCTTCCTTATAACAGGGAAGTTGATTCATTTCAATTGTGTCTGACTCCAAGTGACCCTATTTGAGGTTTTCTTCACATTTTCATCTTCAGCTCATTTGACAGATGAGGAAACTGAGGCAAACAGGACTAAGTGACTTGCCCAGGATCACTCTGAGTAACTGTCTGAGGTCGAATTTGATCTCATGAAGATGAATCTTCCTGAATACAAGTCTAACACTCTACCTGGTTGCTTTCACATTGTCAAATAATTGTAGTACCAAAGAATAGGCCTGAATTGGTGACTTCCTTTTTCCTAGCTTATATATTCTAGGAGCGCTCCCTTATATTGGATGCCAAATACAAAACTCCTCTGTTTTGGCATCTGCATCCCTTTCTAGTCTGACTACAATCTACATTTCTAGACTTCAGATTCTCTCATCACAAGATCCTAACATTAAGCTGGAAAGGACATAAAGCCTAACGCCCTCTTCTGACAAATGGGAAAATTGCCCAGGCTCACCACTTAGTCAAATGTCTGAGACCAGATTTGTAAGCAGGCCTCCTTGCTTCCAAAGCCAGTACTCAATTAGTTATTTGCACTACAATCCGGTCAAACTGACTTTATTATAGTTTCTCATACACAGCATTCCATTATTTTGTCTTTCTGCCTTTGCATATGCTCACCTCTGCCTCTTAGATCCTTCTCTATGTCTGTATAGAGCTAACTCCATTTTACCAAGTTAATAAGATTATTGCTCACTGAAATATAGTAAATTTATAAAGAAAGGGGATTTAAAGGAAGAAGAATGGATGAGACTTGGGACAATCACTGTGATGAATGAACCAGGTAATCAATAAGAGAAAGATTATACTGGTTGATGAGGTTATGCACAATAGATTTAAAGCTTGAATTCAAGACTTTCTCCTACTATGTTCAGAAGAAGAAAAATAGGTTAGGGTTTGTAAAGAATAGGTTGGTGTGGTTGGGTACCACAAGAATATGAAGGGAAATTGTTAGATTATATTACAAAGACTGGGATCTGCCTGCATTGTTGCCTATGGACAGGTATGTGAGTGTAAGACCAAAGATTTTTAGCCTCAATCTGCTCAAAACCTAAAATTAAATCAAGTCTGCGCCATCTAGCTCTGAGTTAACCTAAGGTCTGCTCCACTCAAGGGGATTCTTGTTCCTTCCCCTGTGCTCATTAGTATAATGAGCAGGACAGGAAAAACATATGGGAGCAAATGTATCAATTAGATTGTGACCCCAGGGGCAGTTAGGTGGTACAGTGGATAGAGCCTCAGCCCTGGAGTCAGGAGGACCCAAGTTCAAATCCAATCTGACACTCAAGAATTGCCTAGCTGTGTGACCTTGGGCAAATCACTTAACCCCATTGCTTTGCAAAAAAAAAAAAATAGATTGTGACCCCAACCAACAATTGGCACAAAGGGGAAAGACTTTCAAAGGTCATATAAGACCTAGCATTTCAAGGATTAGGTGCCCCTCTTTCCTTTAGAGACAGGTGGTCCTTTTGTTAAGATCATCTTAATAAAAGCTATTTTAATCACTCTGGACTGTGTTTATGAGTCATTTATAACAGGTTACCTAGGATTGAGGAAAAATTACTCTAGTATGGCCAGATTTAGGAAAGCAAAAGGATCCAGGGTAGTGTCTAGTCAGTTACTTAAGTAGTCTTGTGGCTGTTCAATTGTTCAGTAGTGTTCTACTATTTGTGACCCTAAAAAGGGTTTTCTTGGCAAAGATATTGGAATGGTTTGTCATTTCCCTCTCCGGTGTATTAAGGCAAACAGAGGTTAAGTGACTTGCCCAGGGTCACACAGTCAATAAATATCTTAGACCAGATTTGAATTCTGGTCATCCTGACTCCATCCATTATAAACCAAGAATTGGGGGTGAGTTGTGAGAGGGAAAAATGAACTATGAGGAATAACAATTAATTAAATTTATAGAGAGCTTCTAAGTTTGCAAAATACTTTATATGTGTGTGTGTGTGTATCATCTTAAATTTTATTTCATTTTTTTCAATTACATGAAAAGGTAGTTTTTGACATTCATCCTTTTGCAAGTTTATGAATTCCACATTTTTTCCTACCATCCTCCCTTCCCTCCCTCCTCCATATGGTAAAAGTTGTACACGTCCAGTTCGGTTTATCAGAGAGATATTACCTTGATTTCCACATACAATTGACTTTCTATTACCATTATTGTTCACATTTTACAGATGAGAAATCAGGAAGATTGAGTGATTTGTCCCTGTTCATCAAACTAATAGAAGCATGGACAGAAAATGAGCCCATGTCCGCTTGATTCCAAAAGTATATCAAGCCACAGAGGTGTTGAACCTAGGACTGTAGAGCATCTGGGTCTAGATAAAGGACAAAAACAGGTTTTTTTATAAGTGAGGATGGGACAAAATTGGAAGGGCAGGATTATCATAAGAAAGTAAAATATTGGAACTCAGAGATCTAACAGGTATTTGTTATACTGAAAGGTGGGACCACACAATTATATCTCTAAAGAAAGGTAATAAGATCACTGGAGTTGAAGCTTTAAAGGGCTTTAAAATTTTCTGAACTTATAACACCAAATAAAATACACACTTCACTTACAGTCAATGAAACTGTGAATCTCTCATTTTTCCTGTTCTACCATCAGGATTCCATCCCTCTTCAGTGAGCATCTCACCCTCATGGATCAGGACCACTGGTTTGGAACTTTTCCTGTTTTCTTCCTTTACCCTTAACAGAGTTCCTTTTGTCATTTGAGGTTTCAAAGAGGATGCTGCAGTGGAGAGCTGCTGGCAGTAGACTCTGGTGGAGACAAGCCCCAATCATGTTAACAGCTGGTCAGTATGCTGGGCCTTATATCAGCTGGCTCTCAAAAATGGGTAAAATTTTTGCTGTGAGCATTTATACCTCAGAAATTTAGCAAGAGCTACAAATCAGGGTTGATTTGTTTTGTAGCTCCTTTAGACTGCCCTGTCATATTCACTTAGGCTATCACAGACATTAATATTGTCTAGGTTCTATTATATTTTGCTCTAGCTCTAGCCCAGTGGCCTGAGGATCTTGTGTTTGACATCTATAGCCTAAAGTTAAAGCCTGGTGAAAATGTTAATGATTCAGATTAAACTTAAAAGTACATATAGTTTCTCTTTTGGAGAGCTGGTTATTAAACATTTACCAATACACCTCTGGCTGTCAATCATACCTCAATCTGGTATATATACTCAGGACAGAAAAAAAAGAGCTGAGATCACTGAAGATGGTGGCAATCTGGGTCACTTCTTGAGACAATTGGGTTCAGCTTAGAAAGTAGAAATAGGGGCAGTAGAACAAAAGGGAGCCCTCAGAGAGGAAACTGTCAGTTGTCTTGAAGCCCAGAGAAGTGGTGAATCAGGGAACAGGAAATCCATCATCCTGCCATTTAAACTCAGAGGCTCAACAAAACTAGAACACACACACACACACACACACACACACACACACACACACATATATATATATATATATATATATATATATATATATATATATATATATATATATATATATATATATATATATATGTCTGCCTTATTCCCTTTCCCAGGATTGTAGGGAGGATTATTTCAGGTCCTTCTTCAGGCATCTGAGAGAGATTAGTGAGGGGTCTGAGAAGACAATTGGTCAGAAGCTCTTTCCTATGTGGGTTGACTTTTGTTTTTTCTTTTGCTATGTCTAATGCTCCATAAAGCCACAGTGAATTAAGCAACTGTATTCTATGGAAAGAAGAGGGGTCAATGAGAGGGGAGATTCCATATGAGGGGAGCTAGAGACATTGGTTTTCCTATTTTTAGTATCTGAACAATATTCCATCACTTCCCTAGTCTAAATACAATTTCTAAGTGTAGTTTCTTACCAGTCCTATTATATGAAGCTGCTCAAATCAGCAGAGGTGGGAGGAGAAATCAGATGAGCTCCAATAAATATCTTGAAGCCTCCAAGCATCCCAAGTCGGGGATTGTGGATGCCCTGGCTAGCTCTGAAAAATCCAAGACTGAAGCCAACAGAATCTTCAGCTCCTATAGGCTTCTCTACATGAAAACAGGTCCAGGCAAGATACTCCTCAAATGTGGCTTTCACAGCCATGGAAGGAGAAACAGGTCAGTTCAGCAATCAATTGTATATTGCTGAGGCCCCTCTTAGGAGGGCATGAGAACAAGGCCCATCAGGTCCACAGGAAGGGACAGAATCGACTCTAGAAAAGGAAGAGAACAGAAAAGGGCCAAAACCAACACCCATACTGGGTCATCAGAAGAACTGGCAGAAGTCTGGAATTTTGGTGAACAGCAGGGTCTGATCTCAGTTACTTCAGTGTCATTTCAAATTCTAAGGAATTAAAGAGAATTACTCATCTGTAGTGGGACCACAATCCTAACTCTCTTCTCCTTTGTAGAGTTAAGATAGTTTTCCTTAAAAGGTATTGGGTCAGGAGACTAAAGGCTTTGACTGTTGATGTCATCTCATCATTATCTGGGTATATAAAGCCACAAGAAGCTAGCAGGATTCCCAAATGCCTAGGTTCATAGGAATGCCACTCAGCTGGGTCAACTCAAGAGCTTTTCAATGCTTATCTTGATAAATATCCTTCTCCTGTTAAGGCTAAGTAATATTTATCCATGGATTTGGATGCCAATTTAATTAATGGTGGCATGACTTGCACATTATAGTAAGAAGTATGTTGGACAAAACTTCCTTCTCACTTTCCTTTATCAGAACCATTTCACTCCATTGGTCTGATTTAATAGGAAACACACTTTTTGGTGATGATCTGGATGCTTTGGGAGTCCTTGGACCATGAGCCTGATTTTTCTTTCTGTAAGTAAAGTTCCTTTGGTTAAATATCTCATTTTATTCCAATATCCAATATCCAACCTAAATTACTAGGGAACTAGACTGAATCAGGCCCAGCTCAGAACACTGTCCCAACCAAGTATGCAGGATGAAGTAGACTCTGGCTGTAACATAACTATGTAGAAACTGAGGCTGGAGAATACAGTTCAGGAGATTAACAGAGAATAAAAGTAATTTCACCACTGGTACAAGTAGTACCCTAGAGAGAAGAATTGCTAGACTACAAGAACCCCAAGAATGGTTGGAAGAAAGAAAGAAGAAATTAAAAAGTGAGATTAGAATTATTGAGGAAAAAATATTTGGAAAGAAAAGCAAATATCTTCAAATAGAATTTAGAAAATCTTACCCAAATCTTGGGGGGGGGGGTAGGAGGAGGAGGAGGGAAGCTGCTGCAAAATAGAATGGAGCAATCAGAACTCAGTTTTAGGAAGATAATAAATATTAGAACAAAGTTTAAAAAATAGAAATAAAATCTTAGAAAAACATGAAAGGTATCTATAATCGAAAACAACTGTCCTGGAACATATTGATCACAAAGAATCACTTTGAAAATCATCACCAAAAAAAAATCTTGTGTACTGTATTTCAAGAATTAATAAAACAATACTGCCCAGATCTTTGGTTGAAACCAGAGAAGAAAGTGAAGTCTATTAGCTACCCTTGAATGAAATCACAACTGAAAATACTAAGAGAGTTTCCTGGTCCAAGAAAAAAATGACTGTCATCTAGGAAAGGGAAAGGGAGGGACCAAGCATTTGTTATGTGCCAGGTGCTTTATAAATGTGGTTTTATTTGATTCTCAGAATAATCCTGTGAAGTAGATGGAAAATGAGGCAGTCAGCAGTAACTTGACTTACTTAGGGTCACACAATTGTTAAGTATTTGAGGCTGGATTTGAACTCAGGACTTCCTGACTACAGGTCCTGCATTCTACCAACTAAGTCACCTGGCTAGGTTACAGTGACTATTACAAAAGGAGAGAGATCCTTGGAATATAATATTCTGAAAGACAAAAGGCAAAGGTTTACAACAAGAAATAATTTGCCTTACAAAACTGAGTATCACTCTTTGTGGGGAAAGTGGATTTTCAGTAGAATAGAGGCCTTTGAAGCATCTTGATAAAAAAAAAGAGAGTTGGGCAAACTTCTGAATGGTAGACACTGAAAACAGAGAATCTAGAAAGGCAAATACATTTTAAGCCATTGGAAGGAAAAAATGATGATGTACATTCTAAATAGCAGCAATAAATTAATGATTAGTAGAAAAGGGAAATTTTATTGTGCTTAGAAAATCTGCAGTCTATGAGTGATAATAGATATGCATTAAATGGCATGGCATCCAAGTACTTAAATGAAGAGGAAATCTAATTATAGGAAGAAAGAGACAGTAAAACTTGCATATGGGGAGGGGAGGGCCATCATTGTGCCCATTTAGGAACTATACAAATCTAACAAAAAAAGAAGTAAAAGACTTTAATAGAATTTTAGAAAGTTAGCTAGCATATGTCTCTGGTGAATGCTAAAGAGGAGCCAAAAGGAATATGTATAGCACTTTAACAAACACTGATCATGTGAGGTCTAAAAATCTCATAAACAGTTGCAGAAAAACAGAAGTTTTGAACATGCCCTTTCCTGAGCACAATCTGATAAAAATTACAATCAATAAATATAGCCTTTGGAAAAAAGATTCAAATTTAGATGTTGATTAAATCATTTAATTCTAAAGAATTTGGGTCAAACATTTCCCAAGGATGCTGTTTGGATTTATGGGAAAGACAGAGCTTAATTAATGAGGTTTTATGGGGAAGATGTTTTATAATTACTTTGCTTACTATGCCATTTCAATAAATATCTTTGAGTTAAAAAAAGGAATTTGGGTCAAAGAACAAATCACAAAAAAGTAACAAAACACCCATTTAAATATAAAATTGTAAATTTCTCTCAATCAAAGCAAAACAACATTAGAAGACAAAACTTCTTTTTCAAACTAATAGAACAGATAAATTATTAATCAATTGTTAAAAAATGCAAATATTTAAAATAGTAAAGGAAAATTCACAACAAATGAAGAAATCTACTAGAAATAAAATTGACTTATTTTAAAACAAAACTAACAAATTAGATGAATATTTACAAAAATATAAGTATTCAGATTGGCACAATAATAAATAGAAAATTTAAACAACCCAATCTCAGAAAAATAGACTGAATAAGCCATAAAGAATCTCTCAAAGGAAAATAAAAGCAAACTAAAGAATTTACAAATGAGTTCTATCAAATGTATAAAGTACAATGTTTGTACAAACAAATTGTTTGAAAAATAGGGGGAAAAAGAAATTCCATCAAACTCCTGTGAGCTAATGATCTGACATCCAAACCAGAAAAATTAGAGATCAATCTCTTTAAACCAAATCAATACAGGGGACTCCCTCAAGCTCTCCCCCAAACCACTCCAAATACCTTTAAATAATGACTCTAACCAAATTCTAGTGTGGTAGAACCCACAAAAAGATTGAGTGAGACAATTTTCCAGCCCAAGACAACTTGGAAGATATGAAGGAAAGCTCCCTTCTTCCCCCAAAGTGACTCTACTCCAGCTCCTCATGCTGAATCTGCTACAGTCATTCAGAAGTACCTAGGTCCATGGAAGAGGGGCAGTTTCCAGACCTTTCAGGTCAGAGATTGCCAAGGACAATTGGGAAACTTAGCGGGGAAAACTCTGCCGCACCAGAGTGAGAGAGAAGCTCAGCCCAGTGCAGGACTCAGTACAGACTCAGCCCTGGGGCTGAGCAGGCCTGGGGAGCCACCTGGCACCTGCTTCCAGAGCACTGAGCCCATGGACAGTTAAGGAGTTGGGGGAGATTGTAGAGATGGTAAACTCATGTTTACAGGGCAGAGGGGTATGCTTGTGGTGATCCACAGACCAGAGCACAGGCCAAGAGAGCAGTCAGAGCCTCTCATAAGACCTGAAGGAACTGAGGTCCCTGGAGGGGTATGCCTGAATACAGATGTAAAAACCCTCAAAAGCTTGGGACAGTATCTCCTCTACCCTGGGAGCAGAGCCCCAGTTTATCAGAGTTAAAATTAAGTCATAGACTGGGGAAGTGAACAGTTATTTTGTTCCTATGGAGCATCAAAACACACACACAGAAGATAAAGTCATAGCTTCTGTATCCAAAGACTCCAAGAAAAATATGAATTGGTCTCAGGCGATGGAAGAGCTAAAAAATATTTTGAAAATCAAGTAAGGGGGCAGCTAGGTGGCATAGTGGATAAAGCACTGGCCCTGGAGTCAGGAGTACCTGGGTTCAAATCCGGTCTCAGACACTTAATAATTACCTAGCTGTGTGGCCTTGGGCAAGCCACTTAACCCCCTTTGCCTTGCAAAAAAAAAAAACAACACCTTAAAAAAAAAAGAAAATCAAGTAAGGGAGGAAGAAGAAAAACTGGAAAGAGAAATGAGTGATGAGGAACATTATGAAAACCAAGTCAGCAGTTTTGTGAAGGAATAACAAAATAATCCTGAAAAAAATAACATCTTAAAAAACAGTTTGGATCAAATGGAAAAAGCAGTCCAAAAGACCAATGAGAAAAAGAATGCCTTAAAAAGAAGAATTGGCCGGATAGAAAAGGAGATACAAAAACTCTCTGAAGAAAATAATTTCTTCAAATGTAGAATGGAGCCAAGGGAAGCTTATGACTGTGAGAAATCAAGAAACAACAAAACCAAAAGAATGAATTCTGAATTCAAATATGGCCTTAGACACTTAATAATTGCCTAGCTGTGTGACTGTGGGCAAGTCACTTAATCCCATTGCCTTAAATTAAAAAAAAATTAATGGAGTACCTGAAAGTCATGACCAAAAATAAAAAGACCCTAGACTTCATTTTTCAAGAAATTTACCAGGAAAACTGCCCTGATATCTTAGAAGCAGAGGGTAAAATAGAAGTTGAAAGAATTCATCAATCACTTCCTGAAAAAGATACCAAAATAATAACTTCCAGGAACATTGTAGGCAAATTTCAGAACTTTCAAGTCAAGCAGAAAATATTACAAGCAGTCAGAAAGAAACAATTCAAATATTTGGGGACTATAGTCATGATAGTACAAGATTTAGCAGCTTCTACATTAAAGGCTTGTAGGGCTTGAAATATAATATTCTGGAAGACAAAAAGTCAAGAATCAACTGCCCAGTAAACTGAATATCCTCTTTCAGATGGAAAGATGGACATTCAATGAAATAGGGATCTTTCAAACTTTCCTAATGAAATGACCAGAGCTGAACAGAAAGCTTGATCTTCAAGTACAGGACTCAGGTGAAACACATAGATGGTAGACAGGAATGACAAATTATGAGGGACATAATGATGTTGAACTGCTTGAATTCTTGCAAGAGGAGATGATACTGATAACTCATATGAACTTCTCATTTATTAGAGTTAGAAGGAATATATATATATATATATATATATATATATATATATATATATATAGACAAGGCATAGGTGGTTGAATTTGAAAGTATAACACATTAAAAATAGAGTTAATGGGCAAGAAAGGAATGTATTGAGAGATAGGGAAAGGAGAGATAGAAAGTTATTTCATATAAAAAAGGCAAGATAAAACTTTTGCAATGGAGTGGAAAAGGGGGAATTTAAAAAGGAATGAATGAGCCTTTACTCTCATTAGAAATGACTCAGATCTAGACTTCATTTTTCAAGCAAAATTGCCCTGAGATCCTAGAAGCAGAGGGTAAGATAGAAATCAAGAGAATTCACTGGCCACCTCCTGAAAGAGATCCCAAAAGAAAATCTTCCAGGAATATTATAGCCAAATTCCAAAACTCCCAAATCAAAGAGAAAATTCTACAAGCTTCCAAAAACAAACAATTCAACTACTGAGGCTCAATAGTCAGGATTCCTCAGGATCTGGCAGCATTTACATTAAGGGCTCATAGGGATTGGAATATGATATTCCAGAAGGCAAAAGATCTTGGTTTACAACCGAGAATCAACTACCCAGCAAAACTGAACATCTTCTTTCAGGGGAAAGATGGCCTTTCAATGAAACAGGGGACTTTCAAACTTTCCTATTGAAACAACCAGAACTGAACAGAAAGTTTGATCTCCAAGTACAGGATTCTGGTGAACCATTGTGGGGGGCAGAGGAAGAGACGGACTAACTATGAGGAACTTAATGATATTGAACTGTTTGTATTCCTGCATGGGAAGAAGATATTGATAACTCATATGAACTTTTGCATTTATAAAAGCTACTAGAAGGAGCATATATAGATAGGGCACAGGAAGGAGCAGAATATAATGGTATAATATAGTAAAAAGATGGAGTCAATGGGTAATAAAAGAAAGTACTGGGAGGAAGGGAAAGGAAATGAAGAAGAAGCTAAGAAATTTCACATGAGTCAAGAAAAAGCTTTTTTCAATGGAATGGAAAGGGGGAAGGCAAAGGGGAATGAGTAAGCCTTCATCTTCATCAGAAATGGCTCAGAGAGGAAATAACATACATACTTAATGGGGTGAGGAAATCTATCTTACCCTAGAGAAAAATGAGAAGAAAGGGATGGGCTAAGGAGGAATAGGGGGAGGGAAGGGGGGAATAGGTGATAGAAGAAAGGGAAGATCAAGGGAGAGGGTACTCAGACACAAAACACTTTGGGACAGGGCCAGGAGGAAAGGAGAGAGAGAGAAAGAGAGAATAAAAGAGAATGGGGAGGAATAGAGTAGAGGTACAGCTAATAATAGCAACTGTGGGAAAAATATTGAAGTAACTTCTCTGGTAGACTTAAGATAAAGAAAGCAACTCACCCCAGATATAGAGACATTGGAATCTGAACACAGACTGAAATACATTTTTTCTCTCTCTATTCTTGAGATTTCTCATCTTCTTGTGGGGAGGAGGGGGGGTTATATTTATTCTTATAACACATTCAATTTGATCAATGTGTAGCATGGAAACAATGTAAAGACTATCAGACAGCCTTCTTGGGGCGGGGAGGGAAGGGGGGAAATTGTAAAAGTCAAACAAAATCTTACAAAAAAATGTAGGCAGATACTACTATTGTATATAATTGTAAAACAAATAAAATGTTAATTTAAAAAAAAAGAAGTGGCTCAGAAAGGAAATAACATACATAGTCATTTGGGTATAGAAATCTATCTTACCATAGAGGAAAACAGAAGAGGAAAGGGTTGAGAGAAAGGAGATGGGTGAGAGAAGGGGAGGGGGTGTAAGGGAAAGAAGAGAAGGAAGATCATGGGAGAGACACTTTTGAGGAGGGACAGGGTGAAATGAGAGAAAATATAGAATAAATGGGGGTGGGGGAAAATAGAATAGAGGGAAATACAGCTATCAATAGCAACTATGGGGAAAATATTGAAGCAATTTCTCTGAGAATGGAGAGAATTTTGAACTCAAGGTTGAGAGTAAATATTGAGACTTGCTTTTGCATGTAACTGGGTTAAAAAAATGTAAAAAGTTTTAAAAAGCAATCGATACAAAATACTAGATAAAATATAAGCAAAGAGGCTATAAATTTATTAAAAGATTGGGCAGTGTAATCAAATTGAATTTATACCAAGAATGTAGCATTAGTTCAATATCGAACAGCAAAAACAATGGACTTTTCCTACTTTACGATACCCATGATTACCATTACTATTTGGTATGGATCTAGAAATTCTAGCAACAAGACAGGAAAAACTTGAGAACTAAGGATAGCAAAAACAAATTTTATTGTTTTCTGCAAATTCTGAAGAGTCAACTAAAATTAATTGAAACAATTATTTTCATCAAAATAGGAGGATATAAAATTGAAGTCCCCCCAAATCATCAGCCTTTTAGTATACTAACAACAAAACACAGCAAGAAAATATACAAATAGAGAGAACTAATTAGAGACATAAATTGTTCATGTTTGGGCCATACCAACTTAAGAAACATGACAATGCTATCTATGAAATAAATTCTTTTCCTTTTTTGGAGGTATTTGAGATTAAATGACGTGCCCTGTGTCTGAGGCTTGATTTGAACTCAAGTCCTCCTGATTCCAAGTCCAGTTCTCTATCCACTGTACTACAAACTGTCCCCAATGATGCTATCTAAATTAATGATTCAATGCTATAACAAGTTATCAAAGGATTACTTAAAACTTGGGGAAAAAACATGTGAAGGAATAAAAGGTCAAAAAGTCAAGAATTTCAGCAGAGGGCCAGCTTAGTGGAGCAGTAGATAAAGCACTGGTCCTGGAGTCAGGAAGAACTGAGTTCAAATCCAGCCTCAGATACTTAATACTTATTGAACTGTGTGACCTTGGGCAAGTCACTTAACCCCATTGCCTTGCCAAAAAAAAGACAAAAAAAAGAATTTCATCATAAATAAAAGGGAAAAGTGGAAAGGTATATTCTAAATTATACTTCAAAGCAATTAGTCATAACATTATGGGTCAATGGGTCAAAAATAGAAAAGTTGATCAATGTAATAGATTAGGTACTTAAGACTCAGAAGAAACTAAATACATAACATTCAATAAACACAAGGACTCCAACTACTTGATTTTGGTGAAAATTAGAAAGTAGACTGGAAAAAACTTATGTTTGAGCTAATATATCATACCATATTATCCCTAATGATTGCTTTAGGTACATTTTAAAACTTATATTGTAATATCTCATTATTGAAATTTTCTTTAAAAGTATATATTATTTATATTTGTTCTTTGATCCATATTGGGTTTTTTCCTCCCTTCCCTCTCCTGTGTCTCTGACAGAAAGCAATCTAATATAGGCTCTACATGGATATCCATGCTAAACATAGTTGATACATATTCTTTTTTTAAATTTTATTTAAGACAATGGGGTTATGTGACTTGCCCAAGACCACACAGCTAGGAAATTGAGTGTTTGAGGTTGGATTTGAACTCAGGTCCTCCTGACTCCAGGGCCAGTGCTCTATCCACTGTGCCACCTAGCTGCCCCCTGCTTCATGTTCTTTAACCATATGCCACAATTAACTCTAAATGGATACATGAACTAGACATAAACAAATTAGAGGATTATATATACAGAAACCTTTCACAACTATTGATAGAAGTGTTTTTGCTCAAAGAAGGGAACTGAAGGATCACATGAATTAAAATATACAATTTTGATTGCATATAACTGACAAATTTTAGCACAATCAAAATCAATAAAAGTTGGAATTGGAAGCAAAACAACAAAATAGGGAAAAAATTGTAATCAATTACTTTAATAAAGGCTTGATAGTTGAGATATATTAGAAACTGATATATATATATATATATATATATATGAATAAGAGCTAGTTTTAAATAATCAGTTATTATGAAAAGGAACTTCTCAAAAGGAAAGGTATCACTAATCATATAAAAATGCTTCAAATTACTATGCCTAAAAGGCTATAAACCATGCATACACTTTGACCAAGCAATACCGCTACTAGGTCTGTATCCAAAAAGGTAAAAAACGAAAAAAAGAAAAATATTTATAGCAGCTATTTGTGTATTACCAATCATATAAAAATGCTCCAAGTCGACTAAGCCAAAAGCTTATAAACCATTCATACACTTTGACTAAGCAGTACCACTACTAGATCTGTATCCAAAAAGGTAAAAAACAAAAAAAGAAAAATATTTATGGCAGCTCTTTGTTATGGCAAAGACTTAGAAACTAAGGGATGCCCATCAATTGGGGACTAGCTGAATAAGTTGCATATGACTGATGAAATATATTTGTGCTATAAGAAATGAAGAAGAGGATGCTCTTAGAAAAACCTGGAAAGACTTACCTGAAGTGAAATAAGCAAATTCAACAGGACATTGTATAGTAACATTATATATGTATTGTATGATGATCAACTGTGAATGACATAGCCTTTTTCAGTATAAGAGAATTCTGAAAGAATTGAGAAAAAGGCTATCCTTCTACAGAGAAAGAAATGAAGGAATCAGAATGCAGATTGAAGCATATGTTTTCTTTATTTTTCTTGTATTTTATCTGTTATTTCTTTCACAACATGAACAAAATGGAAATACATTTTGCATGACTGCACACATATAACCGATATCAAATTTCTTGCCTTCTCAATGAGGGAGAAAGACAAAGAAGGCAAGGAGAGAAAGATTGGAACTCAATGTTTTTAATGAATGTTAAGAATTATTTTACATGTAATTAGAAATAAAAATACTAATAAAAAAGAAAAAATGCTCCAAATAACTAATAATAAGAGAAAATAAAACAGCTGAGTTTATGTCTCCTCAGATTGGGAGATGAAAAGATGATAGAAGAAAAATGACTAATAATGTGTATTGGTAGAACTGTGAATTAGTCCAACCTTTATTGATAACTGCTAAATGGAATGGATCCTGGGAAGTCAGTCAGCAGAGATGCTTCACCCAGGGAGTAATTTCTAGTAATGAGGATTCCATGATGATAGAACATTGAAAAAATAAGCAGCTTTGGCCACATATAATTCCAAGACATCTATCTCACTTCTATTGTACTATGTTTGCACATACTCTGCCCATGGATTCTGTGTATATTTGTGGGATAATATAGCCCAGATTTATGGGGGAAATACTTTGTAGCTACAGTTTTTACTACATCCTCTTAGTAAATGCTTAGAGCTAGTTATTTCTACTGGCTATTAGTGAAAAGTATGCTAGTTATGGCATATAAGCTATTGAAGTAGAAATAATTACTCACAGGGTCTCACTAAACCCAAGGAAATGTATGTCTTTTCTGGGATCCACTCCATTAGTGATTCTGTAACTCAAAGGAAGGGATAAGGTGGAACCCAGACCAAGTGCTAAACTTGTAAAAGACTATAAATGATAGAATCCTGATTATTCAAAAAACAGGAAGAAAAGATGATTGTACATGGAAAAACATGTTTGTCAATAATTGCTGTTTATAATTTTAAAAAAGAAAAAATTAATAATCGGCTCTAGTCCCTGGAATTGCCAAGGGCATGATACCTCCCCCCACACTCTTTTCTCTTAGACCTTCTCTTCATTACATAAGAGTGGTTAGAAGACATCCAGCCTCCCCTCGTTAGTCTTAGTTGGACTAAAATGAAATTTGAGAACCAGAGAATTGATGTTTTTATATGTGGTGCTTTTGAGAAGATTTTTCAGAATCCCTTAGACGATAAAAAATTAGCCAGTATTTAACAAAATTAATTCAGACTATTTATTGAAAGGACAAATGCTAAAGCTGAAGTTTAAATATTTTGGTCACAATGTGAGAAGACAGGACACATTGGAAAATACCCTGATTCAGGGAAAGATAGAAGACAAAAGGTTAAAAGGAAATGAGAGGATGAGAAAGAGTTTCTTGAAAGCAACAAACATGATCTTGGAAAGACTTTGAGACAGTGAAGGACAGAAGGTGCTATCCTGCAATGGTCCATGGGGTCATGAAGAATTGGACAAGACTGAACAACAAAATGATTGTCTTAACAGCTCTCAGAAATATTCCTGGAGGAAAGCAGAGTGAGATTTTATTTGTCAGATGGACAAAAGGTAAAGGTTTCTAACTGTACAGGTCTTTTCTTTGGTCTTTTTTCCCCAAAGTGATGTGTTTGGCAACCAGACATATTCATTATGGGTAAAAAAAAGTTCTCACCTCACTTCTAATCTACCCTTCGGAAATGTAACAAAGTGCATTCCCTGTAGGAACAGTTGCCAGGGAGGGAGTCAGGGAATGTGATAGGGTCATATAAATAAGGATTTAGACTAAGGTTTAAGGAATAATCAGAAAAAAAGTTCTCAAGATACCTTGAATTTATTCTACATATATTTGTATTTGTCCTTGTTGCCCCAGCAGCTAACATTTGTTGTAATTAAATCACTTCAATAATGGTCCGACTCATTGTGAGTCCACATTTGGGATTTTCTTGGCAATGATACTGAAGTAGTTTGCCATTTTCTTCTCTAGTTTGTTTTACAGATGAGGAGACTAAGGGTCACAGAGCTAATAACTCTGAGGCTGGATTGGAATGCAGATCTGACTCCAAACTTGTAGCTCCAACCACTGTACCACCCAGCTGCCCATAATCTGACAAAGAGCAGGTACATAATAAATGCTTGCTGATTAAGTGATTAATGGAGGACAGGTAATAAATTAAATTTTTTCCCTATATCCCACTAGTTAACAAAATATTAGAGAAAGATTTCCAGAGAAATTCCTAGAGAAGCAGGAAAGAGATTATTAGGCTTAAGGTTTGAGAAAAACAGACATTCAGACCAGAAAAATAAAAAAAATAAAAATTTTGACCTTTATTAAAGTATACCTTTGACATTCATATCATGGTTAAAAAACAAGCTAAAGTCTAGCCTTCACTAAGCAAGACTGAGACTTCCTATATTGTAATCAATAAGTCATCTCCCTCCCCATGTCCAGTAGAGTAACAACGGTGGAGTCATCATTGTTCTAGATGCTAAGTATTAGGCCACACCTCCTTCAATAGGTCCTGGAACCTGCCCACCCTCCTTAACTAAAACACTGAACTGGTACTGACATTGGATCTGCTACAATAACTACCCCAATAACAGCTGGTGAGCCTTGCTTTCTACAGATAACTTTGGGTAACCGGGACTACTCTAGGTTGCCAGGCCCTAGGTTAGCTCTAAAAGATCTGGTGGTCTGGAAAAATTCAATCAATTTCGAAGCATTCTTCTATAGCCAGAAAAAAGATTTCCTCAGTTTCATTGTTGGCATCTGAACTTGTTTCCTGGTCAGAGGACATCTGGCTGCTCCGTACCATATAGCCTGCCTCATTCTGGCTCTGGTCAACTGTGGGCATCTGGCTGCTCCGTACCATATAGCCTGCCTCATTCTGGCTCTGGTCAACTGTGGGCATCTGGCTGCTCCGTACCATATAGCCTGCCTCATTCTGGCTCTGGTCAACTGTGGGCATCTGGCTGCTCTGTGCCATATAGCCTGCCTCATTCTGGCTCTGGTCAACTGTGGGCATCTGGCTGCTCAGGCTGGGGGGCACCCCTGTCTCATCTTCTTGGACCTTAAACCCACACTTTAAATATACCCTCTCTTCTATGACGGATTTCACCAGCTTTCCAAACACTTCCAGAGTCTCCTCCAGGGTCCTGGAACTGATTACTTGGTAAATTTCTTCCATCCTTTTGTTTGGGGAATCCTGAGAAATGTTCTCCAGAGAAAGCCAAAAGATTCTAGCCCCCACAGAATGGTAGCTAATGTTTTTCTCCTGGATGCTAGCCTTGTAATCAAAGATTATCTTCATTGTTGCTGCTATAGCTGCTCCTGCTACTTCTTTTGCTGCTTCTGCTTCCTTTATTGCACCTTCTGCTTTTGCTGTTTCCATTTTTTCTGATGCTCTTGCTGCTACTACTAGTCTTGATTCAATTGCTTCTACTGCCTCCATTTCTGCTTTTGTTCTTTCCACTTCTGCTGCTGCAGCCACTCTGTGATCTTTTTGGTCTGGGCTGTGCCCAGGACCAACTCCTTCTGCGGGGCCAGTCTCCACTGTCCTTGGAAGGTTTTTTCCATTGGTAGGAATGCTTTCCCCCACCTTCTTCAAGCCAGATTGAATTGCAGAGATTTGCTGCTCTTCAAGACAGTCTAGATAGCTTTTGCAGCTTGCAATGGCCTTTGTGATGGCTCTCATAACCTTCACCTTCTCCTCCTGTAGAGCTGAACACAATTCTTTACGTGGGGTTCTGGATAGCATTTGAATTGTGGCTGAGGTCATAGACTGATGGCTTTCTTCCATCCTTGAAGTACTTTGTTTAGGGGGTCTGTGCATCTTCATACAGTAACTGCACAAATGTCCTGGATCTACATTGAAAAAAGGGAAAAGACCTATTTGTATAAAAATATTAATAGCAACTTTTTTTTGTAGTGGTACAGAACTGAAAATTAAAAGGATGCTCATTAATTGAGGAATGGGTGAATATATTGTGGTATATGAATGTGGAGACTATTGTTCTGTAAGAAATCATGAGCAGATGGATTTCAGAAAAACCTGAAAAGATTTTACATATATACTGATGATAAATGAAGCGAGCAAAATCAAGAGAATTTTGTATACATTAACAGCACCATTTTGTGAAGACCAACTGTGGTAGACTTGGCTCTTCTCAACAGTACAATGATCAAAGAAATTCTAAAAGACTAGTAATGGAAAAAAAAATCCATATCCAGAGAAAGAACTATGGAGTCTGAATGCAGACCAAAGCATATTATTTTCACTTTTTAAATTTTGTTTTTGTTTTTCCCCCCCTTTCTTGTGTTTTTTTTTGTCTTCTTTCCCAATATGACTTATATGGAAATATATTTAACATGATTGTACATGGATAACCTATGTCAGATTATTTGTTGTCAAGGAGAAGGAGGAAAGGGAGAAAGATATAAAAAATTGTAAAAAAAAAAGCCTTACAAAAATGAATGTTGAAAATTATCTTTACATGTAATTGGAAAAAACTAATAATTTTTAATTGAATTGGACCTAGTTTGATCCTAGGCTTCTTTGTTCTAACAGTTATTGAGAAGTTGTAATATGGTAGCTGGCAGAAATTTGAGGGCTCTGATACAAAGTTAAGGGATTGGGAACATATTTTAATTTCTTTAAATCCAAACATCCACAAGCCATTGGAGGACTGTGCCAAGCAGCTTCTGGTGGGAGAGCACCGCTTCTCTGGGATACTGTGAAACCTGAAAAGTTTGCTGTGTTTGCAGACCTGTATCGAAATACATTTTGAACAGGAACATGATTTCTTTGTGGAAAGCTGGTTGAGGAAGGGCTAAGTTCTGGAGAAAAATGTATAAAGGTTTATTGTAACTAGGTCTGAGAGTCTCCTTGTCCATATCCTAGATTGTTTATCATTCTAGCCTCATTCAGAGATGATCCCAAGGACTCAGTATCAACCTTAAAGGTACACAGAAGAATTTATTAGCTAAAAACTTCAGGGACCCAGAGATATTCTCCTCCTACTAGAACTTCCCTTGCTTGCAATGCCTATAACATTCATTCAACAGTTTGAGTGCCTACTGTAAATGTGTTAAGGGCTCCAGGGGCCTGCCTTGAAGAAGAGGAAAGACCAAACCTTTATGGAAGTAAACTATAATACAAGGCAAAATGTGATAAATACATAAAGGGAAAGAAGAAAGTCAAAACAAAACCCTCATTCCATAGTGAGCAAACAGGCTTATGTTTTCCTTGGAAGAGGAGCCAGAGAAATCTTTGTCCTTTTCTTTGGCTTATCAGGACTTGCAAGCAATTTCAGAATTGGCAGAGCCCTCAAAGGCCATTAAATTCGTCCCATAACTAAAAAAAGTGTTTCTTTTTATCGCCTACTACCAAGCAATCATTCAGCTCCCAAGGTTACTTTTAATAGCTCTAGTTGTAAAAAATTACTTGCTGAGTTATGATTTGTCATATTTGCTCCCCAAGGTGCACCTGGAGACATCTGGGAGCACAAGGAATAGAATACTAGGGCTTAGGTTCAGGAAGACCCGAGTTCAAATGTGGTCTCAGATAATGAACAGCAGTGTGACCCTGGGAAAGTCTTTTAACCTTTGATTGCTTCAGCCTACCCATCTCTAATAGAGGATCATTAAATCACCTCCCTCTGAGAGTGAGAAAAACATGAGATCATGTTTGTAAAGCACTTAGTAGAATGTTTTAACAGGATAGATGCTAAGGAAATGCTTGGCTCCTTTCTTTACCTCCTGTTTCTAGTTTTGACTTCTGACTTTTTACTCTTATCCTCTGTTTAATCATAGCAGGAATGGGCTAGTATATGTTTACTACTTGAATGTGGGGGATGTACACAAATTCTATTTTTAAATTTAATGCAGTATAAACCTTTTCTCCATCAATTTATTAAGTCTAGACAAATAGGAACCCCCACCCATAAATCTAGTCCTAATTTTTGGTGGTTATTGATTTATACCTTCGAAATTTAACTCAAAATTTAACAATAGGCTCTTGTGAGCACATTGCCACTATATCTAGTTCATCCTTGGATTGATTCGCTTCTATGTTTCCTTTTAACAATTCTCTCAAACAGATATCCAGCCTCTAGTCCATCAACTGACAAGTAATTTATTCTCTGGCCAAGTAGTCCATTCTACTTAGACCCAGTGATCCAAAGTCTGTCTCCACACGAGTGCTACCCATTGACCACAGTTCTGTCTTCTCTAAATCTACTCTTTCTACATAGACTTTTGAATTTAATTTTTAAACTGAACTTTAAAAAATTTAATTGAAGTCCTGATCCCAGATTTCTCTAAGACAAAACAAGCCTCATATCTGCCTATGATTTTTTTTCTACATTTTGTTCAACTTAACGGTTTCCTTCTTTTCCCTGTGAGAGCATCTTCTCTTTTGGTATAGTTTCATATGAGTTTACCTCTTTCTTGCTAGGGTAAAACTCTTTGTCTCCTTGATCTGTTTGTCTTTTCCAGAAGAATGGCTCCAGGACCTTACCAATCTGTCCCTATCCACTAGTTCCTTTCCTGATGCCTATAAAGATGTTCAAGTCTCCTTTTCACATCCACCCCACCGCCAAAAAAAAACCCAAAGTCTTTAAGCAATTTCTTCAATATACTAATGTCAGTCTGCTTTGTATCAGGGAAACGTCTTGGGAGGAAAAAAATCTGTCCAGTAATTATCTCTACTTCCTCACATCCCTCTTTTAAGCTTTCTCAAAAAAGGGGGGGGGGGCAGCTAGGTGGCACAGTGGATAAAGCTCCAGCCCTGGAGCCAGGAGTACCTGGGTTCAAATCCAGTCTCAGACACTTAATCATTACCACTTAACCCCATTTGCCTTGCAAAAAAAAAACTAAAAAAAAAAAAAACTTTTTCCTAGCTGATTTCCAATATAACTCCTTTCTTCAGTCCCTAATGACTTCTTTGCCACATCTAAAGGCCTTTTCCTCAATCTTACTGTTCTTGATTTCTACAGTTCTTGACACTGTTGGGCACTTCTCCCACTGAATACTTTTCTCTGGATTTTTTAATGATATAATTCTCTGTTCTACTTATCTGATCATTTTTCAGACTTTTTTGTTTATTTCACCCTCAGGCTGTCCCTCGGGTTTTAACCTGGGTCCCCTTCCCTTTTTCCTTTAAATTTTCACCTCTGAATTTACTCCCTTAAACTTAAAGATCAATTGATTACAGATCTATGTCTCTGTCCTAGTCTTTCATCACTAACTGCTTATGAGACATTTTCAATAGGATTCAAATTCCCCAAGTTGCAAACAAAATTCAGTATATTTTCCCCCAAATTGATCCTTTTTCTGGGCATTATTTTTCAAGGGTATCACTGTCCTTTAAAGGTCACCTAGATTCTCAACCTCAGTTGATTCTGTATCTCCTTCACTCCACATATCTAATGAGTTTGACAAATGTCTCTTTCAGGAAAAGATGTACTTTCAGTCATACTTTTTAAAGTTTAATATAGCTTATTTAAGATTTCCTCTATCATTTAAATCCAGTCAATCAAAACAGGTTACCTTCAGTTTCTTTCAACCTTTTGCTTAAAACTCCTAGGGTGGCAGGGGCCACAAAGGAATATCTAGGCTGTCACTCAGTCAAGAAGCATTTATTGAGTACCTACTATATACCTATCACTGTGGTACAATGGAAAACAAAAAAAAAAAAACAGGCCTTGCCCTCAAGGAGCTCAAAATCTAATGGGGGAGACAACATGCAAATAACTAGGGCTAAACAAAAAATGGGCAGGATATTTTTAGATATCAAAGGGAAGGCACTAGCTTTAAGGAGAGTCAGAAAAGGCTTCCTAAAGAAGGCAGGACTTAGCTCAGATTTGAAGGTAATTAGGAAGCTAGAAAATAGAGGTGAAGAAATCATTCTAGATATAGAGGAATATCCAGAGTTGAGAGAACAGTAAAAAGGCCAGAGTTACCAAATCAGAGATTATGTGGAGGGAAGGAAGGTCTAAAAAAAAAAAAATGGGAAAGATGGAGGGAGGCATAGGAAGAATGCCTAAAGGTTTCAGATTTGATGCTGGAAATGATAAGAAACAACTGGAGTTTATTAGGGGAAGTAGAAGAGGGGAAAGAATCATATCCATGCTTCAGGTAGATAACTTTGACAGCTTCATGGAGAATAATGAATACCCTATCAACTCACTATTGGGTCTACCCAAATCCCAACCCCTTTATAAAACCTAATCTGATTACATAAATATTTCTCCCCTTCTGTACTCCTATAGAATATAGCTTATGCTTCTCTTAGGGATAGAAGCTATAGTTCTTAAATAACGCATGTGGTCCAAAACCTCAAAGATGGTCTTGATACAGACTGGCATCAGTTTCAGGGAACTTCTCACAAGACCAAACTTTGATGTATCTTCCTACAACAGGACTTTGGAGCATGCTCAGATTAACTGACATCCAGGCGCTGCCCGGGAGTTGTCAGGGACTTGTTTCTGGAAGACAATCCATAGGTAAGAGTAGCATTTCATTGGCTTTGTAGCTGAAGAGATTGATTACATCTTTAAAATTACCAGATGGACAAATTGTCTTTCCCTCCCTCCCTTCTCTTACTTTCCCCTCCCTCCTCCTCCTCCTCTCTCTTTCTCTCCCTTATATCCAGAAAGGGTAAGGGTCCTGTTTATCCAAAGCATGGGCATCAGAACTGAACTGAATGAGAAGTCCCCCCCCCTTTTATCTCTGAGCCTGATATCTGGGATTGCAGGTTTGTTTTTGGCCACTTTCATTTGTTCTTTTCAGGCCTAGACTCAAGCAGGAAACTGATCCTGGCCCTGACCTCGGCTGGTCTGGAAGACGACACTGTAAGTTAGATGTTCAGCCAGGTCAGCAGGAAACTCTGAGAAGTCAGGGTAGCTGGGACTTGAGCTGAAGAGGGGCTTTGCACCTGAAACTTGTTGAGATTATTCTACATAGGAATTGAGCTAAACTGTGAAAGCCATCCTTACTCCTTCCCAGAGACTAAGGAACATCAGAAGGAGATCATGCACTCCCCTGGTATCTAAACAAGGGAAATTACATGCATTCTACCTATGAAGTAATTATTCCTTTGTAAAAGCTAAATGATTAAATGGAACTGTGATTCAGAGAACCCCCTAAAACTTAGGGAGATGTCATCAAAGTGGGGCAGAAGTAGATGGCAGGGACTAGATACTCCCAAATTCCTTTAAAGGTACCAGAGAAGGGCAGCTAAGGTGAATAGAGCACAGGTCCTAGAGTCAGGAGGATCTGAGTGCAAATTTGACCACAGAAACTTAATACTTAGCTGTGTAATCTTGAGCACATCACTTAACCTCATTATCTTGGGGAAAAAAAAAAGGTACTTCTAGGAAAGGGCAAAATTTTGGGGTTTTTTTTTAGGTTTGTTTTTTTTTTTTGCAAGGCAAATGGGATTAAGTGGCTTGCCCAAGGCCACACAGCTAGGTAATTATTAAGTGTCTGAGGCTGGATTTAAGAACCCAGGTACTCCTGACTCCAGAGCCAGTGCTTTATCCACTGCGCTGTCTAGCCACCCTGAAAGGGCAAAATTTAAAGTATCTAGCCATCAGGGGAATTTTGTTCAAAAAGAGGAGTCAAAGACTTTTTTCATCTTTCACTAAAGAGTCTATGGCACAAGAAAAGTTAAGGAGCCTTGTATTAGGGAATGACCTGCAAATCAAGAGAGAGAAGGTATTTTTCAATAGAAAAATATTTAGAGGGAACAACCATTTTCCAACATTAGTTATTTGTTAAAGAGACAGAAGAACCAGATTTAGTCCATTAATTCAATAAATGAGAACATATTGGAAGAGTCCCTTCTTTTTATGTTCTCCTAGAAGCCGTCTTCTATGTACCAGACACCATGGACACAAAAACAAAATAAAAAAAATCCACTTCTCAACACATACCCAACCCCCTACATTGTAATTTTTACTTTATTCTGTTCATTTTCATCTAATTTTACCCAGATATACCTATTGGGAGATGAGAGAACTAGACAAGAAGCTAACAAGTGTGATTTACTTCTATCTGTCTAATTCATGTAAGGACAGTTCTAGGTCTATCCTGACCCCACTCCAAAGCTAATTCCCATTTCTATTATTCCTCCCCTTGAAAAAGGTTCAGGATCACAAATCTCTGGTCCCAAGGTTGATTTAACAGGATCTGGAAATCACCTTGTTACTGATTCCCTTCCCCTCCCTCTCTTCCCTCCTTACCTTCACTGTTTTCTTCCTTGCTCTTAGTTTCAGGTCCATGTTTGGCTGCAGATTTAGGCACATGTTGGGGTTTAGATACAGGCTTAAATGCATGTGTGGGTTTGGGTCCAGGTTTGAGTGGAACTTTAAACACATTTGTGGTTTCAAATCCAGGTCTAGGTTTGACTGCAGATTTAGGCACATGTGGGGGTTTAGGTCCAGCTCCAGGTCTGGTTGCAGGTTCAGGCACACTTCCAGGTTCAGATTCAGGTCCAAGTCTGGTTGCAGGTTCAGGCACACTTCCAGGTTCAGATTCAGGTCCAGGTCTGATTGCAGATTCAGGCACACTTCCAGGTTCAGATTCAGGTCCAGGTCTGATTGCAGATTCAGGCACACTTCTAGGTTCAGATTCAGGTCCAGGTCTGGTTTCAGATTCAGGCACACTTCTAGGTTCAGGTCCAGGTCCAGGTCTGGTTTCAGATTCAGGCAGACTTCTAGGTTCAGGTCCAGGTCTGGTTTCAGATTCAGGCAGACTTCTGGGTTCGGGTTCAGGTCTGGTTTCAGATTCAGGCAGACTTCTGGGTTCGGGTTCAGGTCTGGTTTCAGATTCAGGCAGACTTCTGGGTTCGGGTTCAGGTCTGGTTTCAGATTCAGGCAGACTTCTGGGTTCGGGTTCAGGTCTGGTTTCAGATTCAGGCAGACTTCTGGGTTCGGGTTCAGGTCTGGTTTCAGATTCAGGCAGACTTCTGGGTTCGGGTTCAGGTCTGGTTTCAGATTCAGGCAGACTTCTGGGTTCGGGTTCAGGTCTGGTTGCAGATTCAGGCAGACTTCTGGGTTCGGGTTCAGGTCTGGTTGCAGATTCAGGCAGACTTCTGGGTTCGGGTTCAGGTCTGGTTGCAGATTCAGGCAGACTTCTGGGTTCGGGTTCAGGTCTGGTTGCAGATTCAGGCAGACTTCTGGGTTCGGGTTCAGGTCTGGTTGCAGATTCAGGCAGACTTCTGGGTTCGGGTTCAGGTCTGGTTGCAGATTCAGGCAGACTTCTGGGTTCGGGTTCAGGTCTGGTTGCAGATTCAGGCAGACTTCTGGGTTCGGGTTCAGGTCTGGTTGCAGATTCAGGCAGACTTCTGGGTTCGGGTTCAGGTCTGGTTGCAGATTCAGGCAGACTTCTGGGTTCGGGTTCAGGTCTGGTTGCAGATTCAGGCAGACTTCTGGGTTCGGGTTCAGGTCTGGTTGCAGATTCAGGCAGACTTCTGGGTTCGGGTTCAGGTCTGGTTGCAGATTCAGGCAGACTTCTGGGTTCGGGTTCAGGTCTGGTTGCAGATTCAGGCAGACTTCTGGGTTCGGGTTCAGGTCTGGTTGCAGATTCAGGCAGACTTCTGGGTTCGGGTTCAGGTCTGGTTGCAGATTCAGGCAGACTTCTGGGTTCGGGTTCAGGTCTGGTTGCAGATTCAGGCAGACTTCTGGGTTCGGGTTCAGGTCTGGTTGCAGATTCAGGCAGACTTCTGGGTTCGGGTTCAGGTCTGGTTGCAGATTCAGGCAGACTTCTGGGTTCGGGTTCAGGTCTGGTTTCAGATTCAGGCAGACTTCTGGGTTCGGGTTCAGGTCTGGTTTCAGATTCAGGCAGACTTCTGGGTTCGGGTTCAGGTCTGGTTTCAGATTCAGGCAGACTTCTGGGTTCGGGTTCAGGTCTGGTTTCAGATTCAGGCAGACTTCTGGGTTCGGGTTCAGGTCTGGTTTCAGATTCAGGCAGACTTCTGGGTTCGGGTTCAGGTCTGGTTTCAGATTCAGGCAGACTTCTGGGTTCGGGTTCAGGTCTGGTTGCAGATTCAGGCAGGTTTCTGGGTTCGGGTTCAGGTCTGGTTGCAGATTCAGGCAGGTTTCTGGGTTCGGGTTCAGGTCTGGTTGCAGATTCAGGCAGGTTTCTGGGTTCGGGTTCAGGTCTGGTTGCAGATTCAGGCAGGTTTCTGGGTTCGGGTTCAGGTCTGGTTGCAGATTCAGGCAGGTTTCTGGGTTCGGGTTCAGGTCTGGTTGCAGATTCAGGCAGGTTTCTGGGTTCGGGTTCAGGTCTGGTTGCAGATTCAGGCAGGTTTCTGGGTTCGGGTTCAGGTCTGGTTGCAGATTCAGGCAGGTTTCTGGGTTCGGGTTCAGGTCTGGTTGCAGATTCAGGCAGGTTTCTGGGTTCGGGTTCAGGTCTGGTTGCAGATTCAGGCAGGTTTCTGGGTTCGGGTTCAGGTCTGGTTGCAGATTCAGGCAGGTTTCTGGGTTCGGGTTCAGGTCTGGTTGCAGATTCAGGCAGGTTTCTGGGTTCGGGTTCAGGTCTGGTTGCAGATTCAGGCAGGTTTCTGGGTTCGGGTTCAGGTCTGGTTGCAGATTCAGGCAGGTTTCTGGGTTCGGGTTCAGGTCTGGTTGCAGATTCAGGCAGGTTTCTGGGTTCGGGTTCAGGTCTGGTTGCAGATTCAGGCAGGTTTCTGGGTTCGGGTTCAGGTCTGGTTGCAGATTCAGGCAGGTTTCTGGGTTCGGGTTCAGGTCTGGTTGCAGATTCAGGCAGGTTTCTGGGTTCGGGTTCAGGTCTGGTTGCAGATTCAGGCAGGTTTCTGGGTTCGGGTTCAGGTCTGGTTGCAGATTCAGGCAGGTTTCTGGGTTCGGGTTCAGGTCTGGTTGCAGATTCAGGCAGGTTTCTGGGTTCGGGTTCAGGTCTGGTTGCAGATTCAGGCAGGTTTCTGGGTTCGGGTTCAGGTCTGGTTGCAGATTCAGGCAGGTTTCTGGGTTCGGGTTCAGGTCTGGTTGCAGATTCAGGCAGGTTTCTGGGTTCGGGTTCAGGTCTGGTTGCCTGGTTGCAGATTCAGGCAGATTTCTGGGTTCGGGTTCAGGTCTGGTTGCAGATTTAGACAGCTTTATGGGTTCAGGTCCAGATCCAGATATGGTTGCAGATTTGGGCAGACTTCCAGGTTCAGATTCAGGTACAGGTCCAGGTATGGTTGCAGGTTTGAACAGACTTCCATGTTCAGATTCAGGTCCAGATATGGTTGCAGATTTAGGCAGATTTATGGATTCAGGTTCAGATTCAGGTCCAGGTCTGGTTGCAGATTTAGGCAGACTTCCAGGTTCAGATGCAAGTCCAGATGTGGTTGCAGATTTAGGCAGATTTATGAGTTCGGTTTCAGGTTCAGGTACAGGTCTGGTTCCATATTTAGGCAGATTTCCAGATTCAGATTCAGCTCCAGGCATGGCTGAAGGTTTGGATAGATTTCCAGGTTCAGGTTCAGGTTGTGGTTTTTGCATGGCTTCAGTGTGGGATTCAGCTGAGATACTGGACTTAGCCTTGGCTTTTTCCTTCTTATCTTTGGATATGTCTTACCTATATTGGGGACTTCAAATACTCTAGGAACAAGGAAGGAGTAGGGAAAAGAGATGAAATAATAATAAAAAGATAAAATTTTAATATCAAGGGACAAATGAGAGCAGGAAAACTGTATGCTTACCCACTCTGCTGATTTATA
This sequence comes from Macrotis lagotis, assembly GCF_037893015.1. Taxonomy (NCBI): domain Eukaryota; kingdom Metazoa; phylum Chordata; class Mammalia; order Peramelemorphia; family Peramelidae; genus Macrotis; species Macrotis lagotis. The sequence goes on from NC_133658.1 coordinate 642,721,633, forward strand.
AGAATTTGACCTCTCACCTCTCCCTCTACCAGACCATCTGACAATTGATGCTATTAATTTATGGTTAATTGGTCTCACCCTTGGTGCTTAATTCATTTCACCCTGGTTGTGACTTTTCTGAGCAGGTGAATACCCTTTCTTTCCTGTCCTCCCCCTCAGTCCAGTTGACTGCTTTAGGGAGGAGGATAGGAGTAGGTGGAAATAGGAGGTTGGTTGTTGTCTTTTTTTATGGAAAAAGATGGAAACAACATCACTGGATGATCAAACCAATACAAGTTCAGACTGCTCTATCACAGGTCAGGTACAAATAATCCATGTGAACAACTGAGATAGGTTCTCTAAACTTTTACATCTCACATTTCCTATGAGCTATTTCAATTCTACTTTCCTCATGGATCACAGCACCCTCTCTCTGATGAGGGCATGCTGGGCAGTCCTGGGCCAGTGTCCCATGCTGCACAATCAATTCCAAAGTTCTTAAGAGAGAGATACCTAAAACTGGGAAACAATCTTTACAACTAATGTTTCCTGACAAAGGATTCATTTCTAAAATATACAGAGAATTGAGTCAAATTGTCTTTAAAAAAAAAAGTTATTCCTCAATTGACAAATGGTCAAAGGATATACAAAGGCAATTTACAGATGAGGAGATCAAAGCAATCCATAGTCATGTGAAAAATTGCTCTAAATCATTACTTATTAGATAAATGCAAATTAAAACATCTCTGAGGTACCACTTCACACCTCTCAGACTGGCCAATATGAGCAGAAAGGACAATAATCATTGTGAGAAATATGGGACACTAATATGTTATTGGTGGAGTTGTGAACTCATCCAAACTTTCTGGAGAGCAATTTGGAATTATGCCCAAAAGGCAATCCAGCAATACCACTACTGGGTCTACACCCTGAAGAGATGATGAAAAAGGGTAAAAACATCACTTGTACAAAAATATTCATAGCAGCCCTGTTTGTGGTGGCAAAGAATTGGAAATCAAGTAAATGTCCTTCAATTGGGGAATGGCTTAGTAAACTGTGGTATATGTATGTGATGGAACACTATTGTTCTATTAGAAGCTAGGAGGAACCGGAATTCAGGGAAGCCTGGAGGGATTTGCATAAACTGATGCTGAGTGAGATGAGCAGAACCAGAATAACACTGTACATCCTAACAGCAACATGGGGGTGATGATCAACCCTGATGGACTCGCTCATTCCATCAGTGCAACAATCAGAGACAATTTTGGGCTATCTGCAATAGAGAATACCATCTGTATCCAGAGAAAAAATTGTGGAGTTTGAACAAAGACCAAGGACTATTACCTTTAATTTAGAAAAAAAAAAACTTGGTATCTCATTGTCTAATCTTGCTATCTCTTACACTTTATGTTTCTTCCTTAAGGATATGATTTCTCTCTCATCACATTCAATTTGGATCAATGTATACTATGGAAACAATGTAAAGACTGGCAGATTGCCTTCTGTGTGTGGGGGGGCGGTAAGATTAGGGGAAAAATTGTAAAACTCAAAATAAATAAAATCTTTATAATTCAAAAAAAAGGAGAGATACTTAGAGTGTCCTTGTATGGCTTTTTCTGACCCCTCTATGTGCTTGCCCTGTGTGAGTTCTCTATAAAATTATCTTTTTGGATAGCTTATGTTTGGCATTCAATCAAAGTGGTCAATCCAGTGTAGTTGAATTGTCTGTAGGAACTTTTTTCTTTTTAGGTTTTTGCAAAGCAATGGGGTTAAGTGGCTTGCCCAAGGCCACACAGCTGGGTAATTATTAAGTGTCTGAGGCTGGATTTGAACTCAGGTATTCCTGACTCCAGGGCCGGTGCTCTATCCACTGCACCACCTAGCCGCCCCTTGTAGTAACTTGTGCATGCTTGGCAGTTTAGCTCAAAAATGGACCACCCTACCTGTTATCTTATCCTGTCAGTTGATCTTCAGAATCTTTTTGAGACAATTTAAATAAAAACAATTCTATTTGCTGGCATGGCCCTGCTAGACTGTCCAGGCTTGACAGGCATACAGCAATGAGGTCAGCATAACTGCTCTGCTGATCTTCAGTTTGGTAGTCCTTCCAATCTTTCTACCTCAAAATTTCTTTCACAGGGTCCCCAAAACAAGGGATTAGGATTTCAGTAATCACAATTCTAAATTAGTTGATTCTCTCCCTCTTCTTGTTTCTCCTGAAATAGGTAGAAAACCGCTTTGCATAAGAAAATTTAAACAAAATGAATCAAGGACCAAAAAGGATTTTTAGCTTTTCCTCAGTCCCCCTGTTCTACCCTTTCTTTGCAAAGTATAATAACTAATTCTACAAGGTTGTGAAGAAGACAGTTTATAAATGTAAAGTATAAAAACATGAATTATTACTGACAACATGTGGGTGCTTTGTCTTCCCATCAGACTGTGGGTTGCCACTTCCAGGTGGTTCCCCTATCTCCATCACTTGGTAGCCTCCTTTCCTTTGAGGTGCAAGCAAGTCAGATCTATGGCCCAATCAAAATCTAGGTAGATTTTAAGTATAGACTCTCCCCAACACACCCACCTGATTTACTCTCCTTCCTTCCTAGACAAAGTCATCCATTTGTTTCACATCTTTTGTCTCTTAATTCCAGTCCTCCTACTAGGAGACTTCAGCATACACTCTCCTTCAAGTACCCTAACTACTCAATTCCTCAACCTACTCATTTCCCATAATACCCTTTCCTCACACAAAGATGATTATAGCCTTGTTCTGAGCATTAACCACCAATTTATCAGACATGTATAAGAATTCTGAAATCCTTTATCTGATCATAGTCTAACAACTTTCCACCCCTCTCTCTCTCTGACTTTACCAAATCCTACTCTTCATCTAACATACCTTGACCTGCAATAAGAATTCTGTCTCCATAATATGTCACCATTAAAGCTTTTCTCTGCCTCCCCCATCAAACCTTACTGTTAGTCCATAGCATGTCCTCCAATCCCTTGATAGGTTTTCTTTCCAGCCATTTCCCTATGCTAGTCAGTCTTTTTTCCCCTCCATCTTAACTCTTTGTCCTCTTCTCTTGAGTCTCTAGCTCCTTATCATATCACTAATTTCTGCCCTGCCAGTCTATAACCTTGCATGACTCTTACCATCTGCCACTTTTGCTTCTTATGTGTGCTCCTGAATAAAGGTGGATAAAATCACACAACTGTTCTGATTGGGTCCCCTATAGATTTTTGTTATATAACCTCAACTGAGTCTTCACGGCTGATAGGCATTCCTACTATAACCTCCCTCATCAAGTAACTATCTCACTCTTCACAATGGCTCTTCCAAACCTTTTCATTTTTCCTCAAACTCCCTAGGGCTCCTCCTCTTCCAACCCTTTCAGCTGAGATCCTTGCTTCATATTTAACAGAAAAATTGAGGTCATTCACTTCTCTCCTCCCCTCTTCTTCATCTCATATAACTCATATGCTATCTGATACTCTTTCCTCCTTTACCCCGACTCCCATGAAGAGGTGGCCTTACTCCTTACCAAAGCTAATCCCTCTATGTGGTCCCATTCTATCCCATCTCCTTCCCCTCTGTCATTCCTATTCTGTCACTTATCTTCAGCTTCCCTGTGTTTGGTGACTCCTTCCCTATTGCCTATAAATACATCAGGATTTTCTCCCATACTCAAAGAACTCTCTCTTGATCCTTACATCCCTGCTAAGTACTGACATGTATTGTTTCTCTTTTTGGTAGCTAAACTCCTTGAAAAGGACCTCCATAATGGGTGTCAACATTTTTTCAACATCTTTAAAATATGCCCCCTTCTCCTCTGATAACTGCCACCACCATGGTATATGCCCTAAGCATTTCACTGTTGTACTGTTGGCTCTTGATGGGTCTGCTTGCCTGTTGGTGGCTCTTCTTTAAGTGTCTCACTTCAATTCATTCTCTAGTTAGCCACTGAAGTGATTCTCCTAAAGTTCATATCTGATAATTTCACACACCTCCCTCCTCAATAAACTATGGTGACTCCTATTGTCTCCAGGATCAAATACAAAATTGCTTGATATTCAAGCCTTTCATATTCTGGTCCCAACCCTGCTCCTCACTTTTCCAGGCTCTTATAATGTGTTTCCTGCCACTGTTGCAGGAACAAGATACTCTTATCTCTTGACTCTCAACATTTTTTATGGCTGTTCCCCATAACTGGAATACTCTTTCTTTTCATCTTCACCATTCAGGGCCCAGCTAAAATCCTGTCTTATACAGGAAGGCTTTCTCAACCCCTCTTAATGCTAGTACCTTTTTCTTCTTTTATTACTGCCTGTTTATAATGTATGAAGACAGGTGGATGTTGAAGTGGATAAAACAATGCATTTGGAATCAAGAAGGCTCATTTTCCTATACTCAAATCTGGCCTCAGCTACTTATTAGCTGTGTGACCCTGGGCAACTCACTTTCACATGTTGCCTCAATTTCCTCATCTATGAAATGAGCTGGAGAAAACATGGTAAACAACTCCAGCATCTTTGCAAAGACCCAAAAATAGATTTATAGCCAGAACTGAAAAATGACTGACAACTATTGTGTATAAGGCCTGTTTGTATGTATTTATTTACTGTCTTCCTGATAAGATTGTGAGCCCAGGCAGCTAGGTGGTGCAGTGGATAGAGCACCAGCCCTGGAGTCAGAAGGACCTGAGTTCAAATCCCACCTCAGACACTTAGTAATTAATGTGTGGCCTTGGGCAAGCCACTTATCCCCATTGCCTTGCCAAAAAAGATAAAAGATTGTGAGCTCCTTAAAGATAGGATATTTTGCCTCTTGTTCTATCCCTAAAGCTTAGCACAGTCAGGCAAGTCACAGGTCCTTAGTAAATGTTTGTGGGCTGACTTTTGTAGCTCCTTCTCAAGGTCAATGTTTGTTGAATAAAGGTCAGAATGAATGAATGTGTCTGAACAGAGGTTCCTCTGAGAGCAGCTCAATTTCTTCTACCTGTGCTGCTGCTTCATTTAATGGGAATTAGAAGTCACTGGGAACAGAACTATAGCTACTTAGATTCTTCCAATCATGTGTGAGCTTGTCAATGCCAGTATCAGCTCAGTCCAGGTAGATCATAACCCATCTACTTCTCTTCCTTCGTGTCTTCCAAAAAAACATTTCTACCTAATATGCTGAAAGCCAAACCACAGATAAATCTTCACATTGGGAATATGCTAGTGGAGCAGGTGAGTCAGCAGTTATCCTAACTTCCTTCTCCATGGCGGGCTTACTTCCTTTTCTGCTCTTGTATCTCTAAACGTAGTCTTTACACATTCATCTGAAATTCTTTATTAGTAATATGTTTTAACCTATTCATTTTCAGTTATTCAATTGTTTTTCATTTGTGTCCAACTCTCTGTGATTCTATTTGGGGTTTCCTTGACAGAGATACTGGAGGGATTTGCCTTTCCCTTCTCCAGCTCTTTACAGATGAGGAAAGTGACCCTGCCCAGGGCCACACAGCTGGGGTCAGCTCTGAGCTCAGGGCACGAGGCCTCCTGGCTCCAGGGGCTCCCCGAGCTGCTGCCCGTCCCCAGTCACCAGGCTCCAGCCCCGCGCAGCCCCGGGGCAAGGGGATACAAAGGGGCACGAGGCAGTGGCTGCCCCGGGGCCCTGGGTCTGACAGGGCAGGAAGCACCCAGGAGGGAGAGGGGCCTTCCATCAGCCTCCATCTCCACTCCCTCCTAACACTTCATCTCCCCTCTGTGCAGAGAGGGGCAGCCCGAGCCCTGGAGGCGCTAAGGCGTCCCGGAAGTGCTAAGGTCTGGGGTCAAACCCCGCTCAGGCGCCGGCCACGTGGGGGCCTCGGGAGAGCCGGGGCTGGGCCTGAGCCTCCAAGCTCCCCGTGGCTCTATTTGCGGGATCCGCCGCCGAGCCGCTCCTCCGCGGCCTCGGGCCAAGCACACGCCCGTTCCCGGCGCGCAACACGGGGCCACGGCCCGGCCCCGCCACCCGGGGACGCGGCTTCGAACCCCGGCTTTGCCTCGTGCGAGGCTCCGCGCACGTCCGGGATCAGCTTCCGCTTCCGCTTCCGCCACAGGGGCGGGGCCAGACGATGCCGCCGGAGCCGGCGGGAGATCCGGGCCTCGGCCGTCCGGGGCAGAGGGCGTGTCCGCGCAGCCGCAGGAGGAGGCGCCCGAAGCCTCCCCGCTGTCCGGGCGGAAGGGGCGGGGCCCGGGCGGGTCGGAGGTCAGGAGCGGCGCCTCGGAGGCGGCCTGGGCCGGAGCGGAGCGTCATGGCGCCGGCGCCGCGCTGCCCCCTGTGCCGCCAGAGCTTCTTCTCGGGCCGCGGGCACGTCTACAGCCGCAAACACCAGCGAGAGCTGAGGGCGGCCCTGGAGCGGCTGCTGCCTCAGGTCGGGCCTCGGCCGGGAGGGGGGTCTTTGCACAAGTGGACGTTTCAGAAATGCTTCAGAGGAGCCCGAGAGCAAACGCCTGAAGCGCAGATGCTCAGAGCATCCTCGGGTCCTGCGGCTGCGGCCGCTGGCAGGGACGGGACCGGCCACTTGTGTGTCCCGAGCCGGAGGGCAACTTCCGGACGGGACCACAGGGTCGTCTTTTTCCTCTGAAGGAAGTGAACAGTCCGCAAATAAATGCTAGAATGAAAAGATACGATAAGCAAATGAATGAAAATAAATGCTTGTTGACTTGATGAAAGGGATCATTAGTGAATATTTATCTAGTGTTAATTGAAAATTAGAACCTTAAAACAGTTAAACTAAGATAACAATAAAGAAAACTATATTAGACGCAAAATTTTATTTCTCTGGGAATTAACCACCATCATTAGGTAACAGAGACTAACTCAGAATGATCTTCTCCAGCTTGAGGGAGATCAAAAAATTTATACAGTAACAAGAGAAGGGGAACAGAATCCATGTGAGTGGACAAAATCTTAAACTTGCTTGGAGACCATTCTGTTATTTGATCTCAGAGAAATCTCCTTTCACAATGCTATTTTCCTTGAAGGAGGCAATGTTTTTTTGAGTATTTAGGTATTAGGAGAGCAGAGAATACTTGTTTTTCAAGTTTAAAGGTGGACCCCACTCTTTCTGGATTTAAGGAGAGCCAGACAAGATTTTTTTTCCCCAAATTTCAAAGGGATTAAAGAGGGCAAGACAAGTGTTCCTTTCAAAGTCTAAAGAGGACACATTCCATTCCTTACAATAATAGCTAAGAAAAAACTTTAGCCTCTGACCAGGGAAATAGTTTATTAAAACTTATAGTACTTATTATATTAATACTAGACAGGAAGTGATGACCCCAAAGAATGAGCCAATATGACCTGAGTTAAAATCTGGCCTCAGACACTTGACACTTAGTAACTGTGTGATCTTGGGCAAGCCACTTGGCCCAGATTGCCTCCTATCCAGGGCCATCACCAATCATCCTGAATCACATCTGGTCCTTGGATCCAGATGACTCCAGAGGAGAAAGTGAGACTGGTGAGTTGGCACAGTAAGTACCTCATTTAAATCCAGTTTGCTTGCTTGTCAAGGCATTACCTCCCATATGTCATGGTTTCTTCAAGAAAGCCATCAGCATCAATAAGGCAACTTTGTTCAACTGATTTCTGAAATTATTTTGTGGAGTGTTGATTGGAAAAAGCTTTCTTAAAAAAATGTATCCAATCTATATTAAGTATGTTTATAAATATAGACCCTATATTAGATTGCTTTCTGGCAGGGGGAGTGGGGAAAGAAAGGAGGAAGGGAGAAAAATGTAAAACTCAAAATCTTGCAAAAAATGATTGGTAAGGGCCGGCTAGGTGACATAGTGGATAAAGCACCAGCCCTGGAGTCAGGAGTACCTGGGTTCAAATCCGGTCTCAGTCACTTAATAATTACCTAGCTGTGTGGCCTTGGGCAAGCCACTTAACCCTGTTTGCCTTGCAAAAACCTTAAAAAAAAAAAATTGGTTAAAAACTATTGTTTCATGTCATTGGAAAAAACTACTAAATAAATATTTCAATCTTGAAAAAAAGTCTTCAAAAAAGGAAGAAAGGATGCTGAATCATTGTATATAACATTCTCTTCATCCACAGTCCAGATCACAGGAAAGTAACCAACAGATTTTGGTGAGAGAATAAAGCAGCTGTATTGCTAAAAGACAAGTCTCCCAGCAACATCCCTTCTCATTTTTCTCTAGGGTAAGTTAGATTTCTATACCCTATTAAGTGTGTATGTTATTTCCTCTCTGAGCCATATCTGATGAGAATGAAGGCTCACTCATTCCCCCTTGCCTTTCCCCTTTTCACTCCATTGAAAAAGCTTTTTTCTTGACTCTTATGCAAAATTTCTTAGCTTCTTCTTCATCTCCTTTCCCTTCCCCAGTACTTTCCTTTATCACCCTTTGACTCCCATCTTTTTGCTATATTATACCATTATATTCCACTCCTTCCTGTGCCCTGTCTATATATGCTCCTTCTAACAGCTCCTATAAATGAGAAAGTTCATGAGTTATCAATATCTTCTTCCCATGTAGGAGTACAAACAGTTCAATATCATTAAGTTCCTCCTAGTTAGTCCTTCTCATCTACTCATCATCAGTGAACCCAGAGAGGGAAACCCCTACCAGTCAACCTTATTCCTCTAGGTAGCAGCTCACTGAGGAAGAGTACCTTTGCTTTACAAAGGAGTCCAGGAGATTGGCATCTACTCACCTCCATGGTATCCAAAGTATAGGAGTCACCAGGTAAAACCAGGTGGTCAAGGAGGGACTTCTGGGCTAGCCCTGGACCAGGACCACAGAGAATGATCAGACATCTGACCTGGCTCTTCAAGAGGAGTGGAGAATATGAAGGGCCCACAGGGCTTTGGTCTGAGCTCCTGGTAGGATGTAGAGTACTGGCCAGGGTGCCGGGAGACCTGATTCTGTCCCCCCGAAGGCAATATGACCCTGGATAAGTCATTTCACTTGGAGCCTCAATTTCCTTATCTATAAAAATGAGCCCTCAGGTCTTTGAAAGTTGACAGATGTAAGCCTCTGGATAGCCCATTCCCCTGGAGTTATCTAACCTGCTGTTGGGGAAAGACTGGAATGGAAGTTTGTTCTTTTCTCCACCAAGATTAACTCTGTTATTTTTCCATTGCAGAAATGATGTCTATCCTCTTTGAACTCTGACTACCAAGGTAAATGACACACCAAGTATAACCCATATCTAAAGTCCTGACTGCCTCTTATTCATCTCTATTAGTCTCAGAATTGACATTGTTATATAGTTTTTTTCTTTGAGAGGGGGAGATGTTCTTGGGGGAGGCAGTGGAAGTTTCTGTCCAATTTCCCTTACCATTCTTTCTCCTTCATTAAACTCTCCTAACTGGCATTCTCTGTGTAGAATCTTTTCTTTGGGACTGGGGGATGGTGAGTGATGGAGCTGGTGAAATTCCTAAAGAGTATCTTAAATTGCTGATTTTTGCCTAGTGACTAGAATCTGGGGGAAGATGTTGAATGGAATACATCAGCCACCTGCTAAGTGCAAGACATCCTTCTGGGGATGATACTAAAATAAGAAAATGATGCTTTCAGTTTCACAAAGGTTCATTATACTATGTGTAGAGAAGACAGTGTAGGTGGTGGAGGGAATAGAAAACTGGGTCTGAAGTCAAGAAGACTATCTTGACTTCAGATCTGACCTCTCAGTTTCCTCATCTACCAAATGAGCTGAAGGAAATGACAGGCCTCTCCAGTGTCTTTGCCAAGAAAACCTCAAATGGGATCACAAAGGGTCAGATACTAAACCACTCAAGAAATTAGATTATAAGCACCTAGGGGGCAGGGATGCTTTGTTTTTCCTTTATATTTGTATATCAATTATTTACAACAGTGTTATGACTGAAATGACTGAAGAACAACAATATGCAGGGAAGGCATTGTGCTCTGTGAAGGTGATAAGGGTACAAAGACAAAAAAGTTCTCAAAAAGTTTAAATTTTGCTGGGGTGTTGAGGGAAGCAATAATACAACATGAACACAGAGAAGCATCATATTAGGTAGGGAATAATAAGAAAGCGGCAAATCCAAGCATATTTGAGGAATGAAAACCATCCCTTGGGAGTTCAGGGGTAGGTTATGGAGAAGACAATCATCAAAGCTGAGCCCTGGAAGAAAACACATTATAAAAAACAGATAAGAAAGGAATAGGGGACAGTTGAATGTAGAGTGAATGAGTGGGACTGGGTGAAATGTAGTGGGAAATTAGGATTGGGGCTGGTTTGCAGCAAGCCTGAAAGTTCAGGTTTAAGATTATGTTTTATCCAAGAGGTATTAGGGAGTTTTTTTCAGGTAGGAGGTAAGGATGAATGGATAGGAAGATCCAGTTTAGACCCAGGGTTAGAGGCCAAGATTTCAGTAGGAGAGACATGAAGATGACAGAAATCTTTGTCAACAGGTAAATCAGTGAATCAAGCCAAGTCACTGTGACAGTAGTCCAGGCATGTATTCATGGCCTACCTTAGGATAGATAACTGTTTCAATAGAAAATGTGGAGGTAGTAAAGATAGAATTAACAGGATTGGCCTTTCATTGGGTTGGTGGGGTAGGGGTAGGGTGAAATTCAGTGAGGAATTCAGTAAGGTGCCAGAGTCTTGAACCAAGCTCACAGAAAATGGCAGTTGCATCAACAGAAATTGTTCCAGGCACTTTACTGTTGATGATAAACACAAAATGTAAGAATGATCTCCCACTGGAGGAATTTACATTTTACTGGAATCAAATATCAACATCTGAATGAAGTTCATGGAGAATAGCATCTAAGAAAATGCATGAATGTAGTCTTTAAGAGATCAATAGCTTCTAAGCCAACCATGAAAACTAACCTCAAAAATGATCAAATTACAAAGTATTAGACAGTTAGTGGATGTTGAGGAAATGGAGAAAAGTCATTTACACTAATGTATTCTGGCCTTAGATGCTTTTAGGCTTCGTGACATTGGACAAGTCATTTGATGTCTTACTCAGTTTCCTCTTCTGAAAAGTAGAGACCTACTTTTTAAGGTTGATAGGAGGAGCAAATGAGATAATATTCATAAATTTGTTTTTTTAAGTTACATATAGAAAGAATAAAGGGCAAGTAACAATGATGATCTCATACTGTAAGAATGATGTCAAGGGTGCTAAAGCTCAGAACTGATTAAGCAGTAAATATTTATTAAGCAGTTGCTATCTGCTGGCACTGTTCAGAGATCTGGGAATACAAGGACAGAGTGAAGCAAGCTGTGGTATCAAAAGAGCTTACAATTCCTAAATTAGTGAAGATAGAAAGGATGAATAACAAATTAACCTAAGGTAGTTCAGAGAGAGAGAGAGAAGACCAGGGCTGGAGAATCAGAAAAGGCTGCAAGTAGAAGGTAGTGTTTGAAGTGAGTCTTTGAGGGGAAGAGGAAAAGTATGGGTACAGGGGCAGGACTTTAAGAGGATGTTATATTTTATTCTGGAGGATATTTGGAGCCATTAAAGTTTGTTGTGTATAGGGGAGTGATATGATCAGATTTAGACTAAAGGAAAAAAATCACTGGCATCTTCATGAAGAATACACTGGATTGTGAAAGAGAAGGGAAGCTGTAGGTAGACCAGTAGCTCCAATATAGATTACCATAGCCCCTCCTAGGGACAGCTAGATGGTACAATGCAAAGAGGACTGGCCTTGGAGTCAAGAGGATGGAAGGTTTTTTTGGGTTTTTTTTAAGGTTTTTGCAAGGCAATGGGGTTAAGTAGCTTGCCGGAGGCTACACAGTTAAGTAGTTATTAACTGTCTGAGGCGGCATTTGAACTCAGGTACTCCTGACTCCAGGGAAGGTGCTCTATCCACTGTGCCACCTAGCCATCCCTGAGGATGGAAGTTTGAATCCAGCCTCAAAACAACTGATTCTTAACTAACTCTGTCACTTAATCCTGATTGCCTCATATCCAGGACCATTTCTAGTCATCCGGATTCATAGCTGGCCACTGGATCCAGATGTGGCTCTGGAGGAGAAAGTAAGACTAGCTACTTAGCACAGTAGCTCCTCACTCAAATCTAATTCATGTGCTTGTCGTGGCATCACTCCCCTCCCCCCCCAGTGTCGTGAATGACATCTTCAAGAAAGAAAGAAACAACATCATCATCATAGTTCTTCCTTAAAAAAAAACAGACTTCCTGATTTTTGATTGGTCCACAGAACCAGCCTAGGCTTTCAGGTTGCCTCTGCCATAAAAAGGTTACTCTATGAGGTCTTAGTTCCCTTTTGATGCTGTGGGAGTCCCTCTAACCATGAGAGCCAATTTACCCTGCTGAACAGACTAATCTCATTTGGAGCAAAGATTAGCTACATCTACCTGCATCTGTGCTGTATCCTTGGAGAATAGCCTTTCCCATGCTCTTATCAAGTTCTATTTTCTTAAGTTGGGTAGTTTGCAAATGTCCCATTTCATTTTGATCCTGAACTTCCGTCACAGAATTGATGGGACTTAGTCCTGGCCTACAAAAGAGACCAATTGGGAAGTCATTTTAATAGTCCAGGTGAGCTGCCATTTACTCCTGAACTAAGGTGTTGGCTGTATGAGTAGCAGTGGAAAGGAGAAATACTGTAAGGTAGAAATGGCGATATTTGGTAACTGATTGGATATGTGAAGAAAGTTGGTACCCTCAGCTAAATAGGAAGGAAATGAGCATTTATTATGTGTCCAAAACTTTTCTACAATCTCATTTATGAGATACAATCTCATTTATGAGATATGATCTGATTTGATCCTCATATCTCTGCAAATATTGTGTCTATTTTATAGTTGAGGAAACTGAGGCAAAGGTGAAGAGATCCCCAGGGTCACAAAACTAATCGATATTTGCAGCTGGTTTTGAACTCAGGATTTCCTAAGTCCAGGCTCAGAACTCTAATCCTACTACTATTTGGAAAAAGATTAAATTTAGGGAGAAAGACAATGATTTTTCTTTAGCAAGCTTGGTAATTAAGATATCTTTGGGATATCCAATTTGAAGTGAGAAGAGGCTAATTCTAAAAAACCAACTTGATCAGGGCAACAAAAGGTGTTGGTTTGGTTTTGATTTTGATTTGCTTTAACCTTTATGGGGAAAAGAGAAGAGGGCTCAATGAAGCATTAGAGCCACTTCCCTCTACTCAACAGAGAGAAAGGGGAGTTTGGTGTATGGGTATTTTTCCCCTGAAGGAAATGATCTTGGACTGAAAAGGACAGAAAAAAATTGGATCCATAGGAAGCTGAAATCCAGAGTATAGAACTGAGATGAGAAGAAAGCACCTAGCTCACATGAAGGTCATCCCCAGGTAAAGCAAGGTCATCTAGAGATAATGATGAATTATTGTTAGTAATTTTTGAAGGATCATGAAGAATAGGAATCTGCAGCCTGGAGCAGGGCAAATAACCCAGTATTCAAAAGCGAAGAAAGAGCCTATGCATTATAGATCAGAGATTTCCATCTATTTTCATGACACAATTCTATGAGCATTGAATATACTATGAAAGAGGTGGGTAATGAATGTCTTGTATAGTGATTGTAAAGAGCCATCTTTATCAAAAAGGAGGACCCTCTATCAGGAGCAGATCACATTGAACTTTTTTCTTATTGTGTTACAAAACTGGTAGCTCAGAAAAAATGCTGTAGACAGAGTTTATGTATCATATAATTAATGTAGTCACATTATAATACCTTATACCTTTCATGTGCTAATTTCTTCATTCTGTCTAACATGATTGAGAACCTAGGTATGTCCAAACTGAGGCCCTTTGGGTCCATTCATGCAACCCCTTTTCTTTTTGTGCTCTTGCTGGTGGGGGTTGCACCACAGAATCGGTATTGAACTCTATATATCACCATTGACTGGTTTTTGTTGGGAACATGAATGAAGAACACCCATGTGATCAGGATAACTCCCAATTTTGGAACTATAGTTTGTTATATTCTTTATATCTCAGTAACTATCCATAAAAGCTCCTTGATAAATGTAGCTTCTGTGTTGAAGAGATGCTTCCACTGCTAAGCTGAATTGATCCATGTTGTATTTAGAAAACACCTCATTAGGCAGTGAGGTCTCAGTCAAACTATTAGATCTACTAGTTAACTTCTCTGATTCTTTGCTCTCAAGGTTTTAGTCTGGACAGAAATACTGTTCAACTGGACTAACTCAACAATTATAATAACTCATTTCTGGGTTCAGGCTCTGGCTGCTCTTTGTTTTTCATATGCAAATCACTGAAGTATTCTTTAACTGGTTACAATAAAAAATTAGTTTTGAACTTTGCATCAGACATAATTTTAGTAAATGATCTTCTTAGGACTCTGAGCACACCTCTACCCCAAATTAATGAATTGATCCAGGAGATTTAATTCAAAAAGTGTTTTTCCTCCTCAGAGGCAGATTTTACTCCACATTATCTTATATCTACATCTTATTTTCTTGATTTTAATTTTTTTATGAGAATCATCTATACACACATTTAAGTGCATTATCAGAGAGAATTTTAGTAGGAAACAGCTAGTAAGAGATACTCCACAGTGGACCACAGATTTGCCATCCTGATTGATTGAAAGATAGACAGAATACAAAATTGCACTGTGCTTTCTGCACATTAATTATGAAAGACATTTGATTGAATAGAGCATCTTTTAAGTTTTTCCTCTAAAATTCTTAACAATACTTTAAAATCAAGCAAGATTCTTTGTTATGATAGAAATAATCTTATTCAATGATTAGCATCAAGAGAGGTATAAAACAACTTGCTAATAGTGTTTTACCACTGTGGTGAAGGAGATCCTCAGTAGAGACAAAGCTGAAAAGTTGTCTGTGATAGTGATAATCCTCCAGCTCACCTTGTTTACAGATGATACCATTCTGAGCACATTAAGCCCTAGAAATCCACACAATTCATTTGGGTCAATGATTTAATCCTAGAATTAAATAGGAGGAGAAATTATTTTCAGGCAATTACAAAGTTCCTTTAATGCCCCCAAACTTCTCAGAAGCAAAGACCTATGTTCTTAAAATAAAACTTCACTGATTTATTGTGGGATTTTTTTAAGCTCTTTATACTTAGAAACAAGTTTCCTTTTTTATTATGAACTTGACAAATGTCAAAGGCATAAACATTTCCTTATAGAAAATAAAAAATGTAATCTTGGCAAACTGGGCTTCTATCAGTACTCTTTTTTTTAAGAGTTTTGAGAGAGGGGTGGCTAGGTGGTGCAATGGATAGAGCACCAGCCCTGGAGTCAAGAGTACCTGAGTTCAAATCCGACCTCAGACATTTAATAATTACCTAGCTGTGTGACCTTGGGCAAGCCACTTAACCCCATTGCCTTGCAAAAAACAAAAGTTTTGAGAGGATATTATATTTATATTTCCATGATTAAATTTTCTTAATATTAAGCTTTTCCAGTTAGGTTTTTAATATTCTAGTTATATCTGGCAATGGATCATGCAGAGGACTCCAATAGTAAAACATTACTAAATGTAACAATGTGACTTTATCCTCTTAAGTACCCTATTTCCACTCACTAATATTTTACTCTGGGATACAGAGATTGATTTCAATATTTAGAGCAATACAAATCAAAGTAAAGTCATATATTAAATGATAATATATTCTCCTGAATTTAATTATCATATGTTAACAGTTGATAACATATCTAAATTTCTTTTTTTAAGAAAGATTTTGTTTATTTTGAGTTTTACACTTTTTCTCCCATTCTTGCTTACCTCCCCCCACCCCCCACAGAAAGCATTCTGTTAGTCTTCACATTGTTTCCATGTTATACATTGATTTCAGTTGAATATGATGAGAGAAATCATATCCTTAAGGAAGAAAAATGAAGTTTGAGATAGTAAAATTACATAATAAGATAAGTTTTTTTTTCCTAATTTATTCAAAGTCTATAATTCTTTCTCTGGATACAGATAGTATTCTCCATCGAAGATAGCACAAAATTGTCCCTAGTTGTTGCACTGATGGAATGAGCAAGTCCATCAAGGTTGATCTGATATCACCCCCAGGTATGCACATTTTTGTTGCCCTTTGGGTATAATTCCAGATTGCTCTCCAGAAAGGTTGAATGAGTTCACAGCTCCCACCAGCAACATATTAGTGTCTCAGATTTCCCCACATTCCTTCCAACATTGATTATTGTCCTTTCTGGTCATATTGGCCAGTCTGAGAGGTGTGAGGTGGTATCTCAGATGTTATAAATGAATGAAAAGAAAAACCTGCTAGAGTGAGAGAAAATTTTACATTTTATTCACTAACCTTGCAAGATACACCTTACAAGGTACGGGTACCTCACCTAAGCATATGGCACAAATTGGTCTTGGAACATCAGGTAATTTACGGTTCAGAAACTCTTTCCCATCCCTCTTGGATGTTCATAAGCTCTCAGAGTTTGAGTTACAATCTAAGAGGTCCACCCATTCCATGACATGCCCCTAATATGATCCCCCCAACATCATATGATGCATGATATGCTAAAGAACCCCAATTGTCACAGGGGGTGTGTGGGTTAATATTCAATTACCTAATTGCACAAACTCAGTTGCATTAGGTCAAAATCTCTAGGTCACTCTTGACCAGTTGAGAACTAGTTTGGGGTTTGGTATCCCTGGAATGGGCTTAGGAAGACTCTTCCAGTCTTGTGATTGGCTGGGTCATTCCCCCTTTGTAATGGATTCCCTAAAGGCTCCCCTCCACACCCTGTGAAAACCAACACCCTACATTCCTCACAATTTGTAATCCCAGCAGTTAGCAAAGTGTCTGCACATAGCAGATAATTTGTTAGTGTTTGTAGATTGATGGACCTGCTTCAGGTCACCCATTTAGTAACTGAGGCAAGATTTGAAGCCAATTCTTCCTGACTCTAAGGCCAGTCCCCCATCCACTCTACCATACTTCCTTTAGTGTTTTCTCGGTTCTCCTTTCCTCTCTCTACATCATTCCTACAAGTTACCCAATCTTTTCCTGAATTTCTCATATTTATGCTTTCTTCTCATAGAATAATATGTATTTCATTCCATCAGTACACTACCATCTGCTTAATCATTCCCCAATAGGTGGCACCACCTGTGTTTCCAATTATTTGAATTAGAATAAGCATGCCTATGAATAGTTGGGTTTATATGGAACCCTTTTTCTTTTAAAGAACTTTGATCTTGGGGCATATTTCTGAAGTAAACTTTCATATTTAAGTCACTTTTCTCAATCCCAAAATGTTTGCTAAACTTTAAGCAAAGCATCTGATACCATTCTTATCCTCTGGAAAGAATGAAGCATTGTGAACTAGCCAATACAATTAAATTGATTCTGAACTGTTCAATGCAAGGGCATGCTAGTAAATGTTTAATACCTAGCTCTCTGAAAGAAAAAACTTAAAAGTTGACACCTAGGATAAAAGCTAATCTGAATGTTGTAGCTAAATGGAACTGGGGTTAAGAGGACCATCTACTAAATCTATGAACACTGATTACCCTGGCCCCAACTGCCCAAAGGTCAGGCATATCATATTTATCTTCTTCCCCAGAGTTCTCTGGTATCCTCAAGGGTATTTGGGGGTATCTAGACAATTTACCAATAGTTCCAATGCCTACAGATGGTGTTCATTCATTTTTAAAGGTAGTCTCCTGAATCTCAGTTCTATATACACAGAAATATTTACTTTAGTTCTATTTACTTCCCCACAAAATTTAGGAGGCACAATTCTTCACACACACATCCCCACCTACCACAGAAGGGGATTAGGTTCATAATTTAGCTTGGTTCTCTTAGAATGTGGTCCCATTTCTAAGTCTAAAACCCTCATCTGATTTCCTGGAAATTTTCCTGGCTGACCTCAGGGCTTCCATGTTGGGCTGATTTTCTGCACCACCCTGCCTGGCTCCAAGTTTGCCATGATGTGAACTCCCTCCCAATCCAGTGAGGATCACCAGGGGTACCTGAAACTTGGGACAAAGAACACAGAACTGAAACAAATACCCTAGGCCAATTTCTCTGAACCAGGGTCTAAGCGAGGAAGCAGTTGGGAAGAAAGCCCTTCCCATCTCATTGGTTCAGTTCACAGCATATTCACTGTGAGTGAATTCCTATCTTTGCCCTCTGGAGGAAGCCAGTAAGTGAAAACCGAAAAGATAGCAGTTGAACAAGAATTCATGATACTAGAGCAGCTAGGTGGCCTAGTAAAGGCAATAAATTGACTTAAATTCCATTGTCTTAAATAAAATTTAAAAAATAAAAAAAAAAAATCACATCCAGAAAAAGATTTGTAAAGTCTGAATGCAAACCAAAGCATACTATTTTTAATTTTTTTTCAATTTCTTTTTTTGAGGGGGTTGCAAAGCAATGGGGTTAATTAATTTGCCCAAGGTCACACAGCTAGGCAATTATTAAGTGTCTGAGGCCTCCTTTGAATTCAGGTCCTCCTGATTCCATGGCCAGTGCTCTATCCACTGCCCCACCTAGCTGCCCCTATTTTCAATTTTTAAAATTTATTTTCTGGTTTTTCCTCTTCTGATGGTTTTCCTTCCTTTTGTTCTAATTCTTTCACAACATGACTCATATGGTAATATGTTTAACATAGTTGTACACGAATAAACCAAATGACATTATTGACTGTTGAGGGAAGGAAGCAGGAAAGAAGGGAGAGAGAAAAGTGTGAAACTCAATCTTAAGTGAATATTAAAAACTCTTTTGTAATTAAAAATTAAATTAAAAAGTGCATGGCTCAGTCTCACTATTTTAAAGATGAAGGCAACTAATCAAAAAAGGCTTCCCACTACCCACTTGAAAGGGATGCACTTGGCAAGCTCACAAGGCCCCTCAAGTTCATCTCCATGTTACAATTGGGCATGGCCAGAGAAGCTTGGGCTACATATAACACAATTTGTACCTTTAATCTGTATTCACATTGTCTCCCTCACTCTCTTAAATCTACGCTGTGTACACTCAGTCAAACCCTGTCAGCTATTGCTGGCTTCTGAGATCTTACACTCACATGGACAGTGTTTGAGCAGTGGCCCCTCTTAGTCTGAATTGAGCTGGCTCCAGCATAGGTCTGGGGACCTGTCAGTTTGGAAGGGCACAGGGATCTGTGCTTGTCTCAGAATATTTAATGTTCAGTCAGTGACTTGAACAAAGACATAGAAAGCATGTTTCTCAAATCTGTAAATGACACAAAAGTGGGAAAGAATAATTTAACACACTAGATGACAGGGTTAGGATCTCAAGAAAGCTTGACAGGACAGAGCACTGAATTGAATCTAGTAAGCTGAAATTTAACAAGACTATATGTAAAATCCTAAGAGTTGGGTGTAAAAATGGACACACAAGTAGAGGATGGAAGGAATGTGATTACTGAACAGTTTCCTGAAAAAAGATTTGGGATGTTTCTAAAGAACCACAAGCTTGATGTGAGTCAACAGAATTCTATTTTGAGCAACCAAAAGTCCAAATAAACTAATCTGAGATTTAAAAATAAACAACCCAACACATAGAAGCTAAGTGAATGCTCATTGATTGTTGTACATGAATGTAACAAAATATTCTTGGTATTATAAGAATGATTATGATTACCACAGTGAATAATGATTTGTATGTATCTAATACTTTAAAGTCAAATGAGATCTATTAGTGCCTGACTTATAGTCATAGCAGCTGATATATAAATACTATAAATACTTGCTCCTTTCCCTTCTCTTCCTTCCCCTAAAGTTTGCAAAATGTTTGACATACTTTATCTCCTTTGTTTCTCATCAAAACTTTGTTGTTTCCCTGTTTCAAAGTCCTTCCCACTCCAGTTCATCTTCCACACAGCTGGCATTAGGTATAGTCACTCAAATCAGGGGCAGCTAAGTGGTACAGTGAATAGAGCACCGTCCCTGGAGTCAGGAGGACCTCAGTACAAATAGGGCCTCAGACACATACCTAGTTGTGTGACTGTGGGCAAGTCACTTAACCCTACTGCCTTGCAAAAAAAATTCAACAAACATTTATTAAGCACCTACTATGTGCCAGCTATTGTGTAAAAGCACTGAGGATGCAAGAAGAGGCAGAAGACAGTCCCTGCCCTCAGTGAGATCAGGGATCCTTCTAAAGCACTAGGGTACCCCCCCCTTCCAATAGCCTCCAATTTTAAAGATAGAGTCCAGTTGGCATTTAAAGTCCTTCTCAATTTAGATCCTCTCTAATACAAATTAAATTACCACCTCACACCTCTCAGACTGGCCAATATGACCAGAAAGGACACTGATCAATGTTGGAAGGGATGTGGGAAATCTAGGATACTAATACACTGTTGGTGGAGCTGTGAACTTATCCAACCTTTCTGGAGAGCAATTTGGCATTATGCCCAAAAGGCAACAAAAATGTACATACCCCTTGATCCAGCAATACCACTACTTGGGTCTATACCCTGAAGAGATTATGAAAAAGGGTAAAAGCATCACCTGTACAAAAATATTCATAGTAGCTCTGTTTGTGGTGGCAGAGGATTGGAAACTGAGGGAATGTCCATCAATCGGGGAATGGCTTAATAAACTGTGGTATAAGTATATCATGGAACACTATTGTTCTATTAGGAACTAGGAGGGATGGGAATTCAGGGAAGCCTGCAGGGATTTGCATGAACATGCTGAGTGAGATGAGCAGACCCAGAAGAACATTGTATACCCTAACAGCAACATGGGGGCGATGATTGCTCATACCAACAGGGCAACAATAAGCACAATTTTGGGGTATCTGCAACAAAGAATGCCATCTGTATCCTGAGAAAGAATTGTGAAGTTTGAACAAAGATCAAAGACTATTACCTTTAATTTTTAAAAAATGCTATCTTATTATGTAATTCTGCTATAGCTCATACTCTATGTTTCTTCCTTAAGGATATGATTTCTCTCTCATCACATTCAACTTAGATCAATGCATACAATGGAAATAATGCAAAGACTAACAGACTGCCTTCTGTGAGGGGGAGGGAAGCAAAATTGGGGGGGAATTGTAAAATTCAAAATAAAATCTTTCAAAAATAAATAGTAAAAAAAATAAAGATCCTCTCTGCCTTTCTGGACTTATCACTTATTTACCTTCACATTTCTGATGGTCCAGTCCAATTGGCTTTCTCCCACACATTGTATTTTCTATCTCTCTATTACCTGAAATACAATACCTAACATGCTCTCTTTAGAATTCATATTCTTAGGGGCAGCTAGGTGGCGCAATGGATAGAGCATGGGCCCCGGAGTCAGGAGTACCTTAGTTCAAATGTGACCTCAGACACTTAATAATTACCTAGCTGTGTGGCCTTGGGCAAGCCACTTAACCTTGACTTGCAAAATCCTAAAAAAAAAAAAAATTCAAATTTTTCTATTCTCATCTTAAATTTCCCTTTCTACAGGTAATCTTTGCTGCCCACCTCCACCACCCTCAGCTACCATCCTGCTTCTGTTGGGAGCAAGATAACTCAATTCAACAAAAAGAGAGCATCTAATACTTTTCAAGGGGAAATACCACAAAGTTTCTAGGGAGGTGGTTTGGATATCAGGAATAAGGATGGGAGCTGACTAGCCCCTGCACATCAATGGCTTTCCAGAGCCTCTTTTTCTCCATGGGTCTCCCTGGAAACACCTTTCTTTCTCTTGAAGAAGGGATGAAGCATATCTCTCCTCTCCAAAGCTCTTGTGCCACAACTTATGCAGGTATACAATATACCATGTATTCCAATCAACAGTGTGGAATCATCATCATCTCTATCAATCCAGAATCATACCTAAGCACCAGCTCAAAATATATGAATGATAAGAAACCCCATGTTTTAGCTTATTTTTGCTATGGGCAGAAGTACAGGGTTTAATGTGAGACATAATAAGATTACAAGTGTATTTCAGAAGAACCGACATTTTGTCCAAGTCTGTGAGCCTGTGAAAGGACTAGGCATCATGGATCTTAAAGGGCTAGAACTGAGAGGAATCTTATAGACTATCTAGTTTAACCATCTTTTCCAAATAAAGAAACAGACACAGAGAAGCTACAACTAAGATCATAGCCAGTTAGTGACAGAGTCTCCAGGTTCCTGGCTAGTTTTCTTTCTCTTGGCCCAGGCTACTCCTCATGTAATCTGACAGTCTGCTTGTGGCTGACTCCTACTCTTTCCTAGCAGTACATTCTCTTCAAATCTAGGAAGTCTCGCCCAGGGTAACAGTCCTCACTTGACCCTGTCTCAATCTGTCTTCTTACCTTTACTCTTCCAGATTCCCTTGATCCCTTGATGTTTCTCTTCCTTCCCTCTCTAGGGCAGGAAGGAGCAACCCTGGTAATCTCACCTTCATGTGTTGATAGTTTTTGAAGGGAAGATTGGTTAGGAAAGTTAAGTCAATAAGCATCTTCTATGTGCCAGACGCTGCTAAGCATTGGGGATACAGAGAAAAACAAAGTTAACCTGCTCTAAAGGAATTCAAGTCTAATGAGGGACAGAATATGCAAACAACTATGTACAGAATAGTTCTTTATAGGAGAAATTGTAGATAATCAGGAAGAAATCAGTAGTGTGAAGGGGACTGGGAAAGGTATCTTGAAGAAGATAAGATTTTAATAAGTGTAAGGAAGCCAGGGAAGCTAGAAGGGAGAGGTGAGGAGAGATGGTATTCTAGGCATGGGAGACTGAGTGAAAAGGCTCAGTCTTGTTCAAGGAACAGAAGGAGACTGGTATTACTGAATTACACAGTACATAGAGGGAGGAGGGGATCCAGTTGTTTTAAAGGCCAAACAGAATTTTCTCTTTGATTCTGCAGGCTGAGTTCTTCCTACGGGGGAGGCTGTACAGTAACAGGGGCAAGACCAGACAAAGCAGCAGAGCACCAAAGGACCCCAAGAGGCTGAGCAGCAGAGCACCAAAGGACCCCAAGAGGCTGAGCAGCGGGTAAAGACCAGCAGATGGCACCAGAGAGCACCAGCTCAGTCACCCACCTGGCTGAGACAGGCCCCGACAGGTACAGTGGGAGTCTCCAGCTTGTGTCCTCATCAGGATGCATCCACCTGCAGAGGCTGTGTGAGCTGTTCTATATCGGAGGTACGACCAGCTCTGGACATGCACGTCCCCTCCATCTGTGTCGCTCCAAGCATCTTCCCTAGCCCCATCTGTGTTCCCTGCATACTTCTGCCCCCTCTCCCACTAGGGTGGCTGGTGGTAGCTCTGTAAGAATAGATGTTGCTACAGTGTTTAATAAATAGTATTTGCTTTGAACTGATGTGTTTCCTGTTTAGCTGGTAAGGAAACACATGGCTAGGAAAGTTCATGAGCTGGGGTTTGGAGTGGACTCTCAACATGCCTTGAATTTAGGGAAGTGTTCAAAGGGCTCCTATGAGTTCAGGTGTAAGATAACAGCCTCAGAGCAAAGCCTACACCCAGGGTTTGAGAGAGGAAAGTTGTAGTCAATTGGAGTTTTGTTGTTTTAATACACATTATGTTCCCCCTCTCTCTACTCATACAGCAACACCCATACCCTCCCCCCCCCCACATACACACATATATTAGACCTCCCTCACCACTTAGCTGGGGTATTTTAATAGCCTTCTAATTAGTGTTCCTGCCTCATGCCTGTCTCTTCTCCAATCCATCTTCCTTGTAATAGTGTTGTTGAGTCATTTCATTTGTGTCCTAATGATGCAGGGAAATGATGTAGAAAATTATGAATGTAGCTTTAATGATGTTAAAATCTTGTTAATTGTGGAAGGTTGTTTACCCTGAGATTGTTCATTGTGTCCTTTGCCCCTTGACCCTGTTGGTTTGTATCTTGTACCCCATTTTCCCCTTCACCTAACCTTGGCCATAGACACTGGCATGACAGGAAATAATATGTCAAACTTGGGGGGTAGAGCACCTTGGTACAGGAAAAGCCAGTACATAGCTTGCCATTGGTAGATACCTGGCCCAAAGTGTAAGACCATTCCCCCAGCGATGCCTCATGCCCAAACTACCACAGAAGAGTATTTATTTAGCAGGAAGTACCACAGCTACTGCATTTTCTCCTCTTTTTCCTCTTCTGTTTCTTCAACTCTGGCAAGATGGGTTTTTCTAATCCTCTTTGTTAGGCCACTTGGAGCACCATGGGCTTCCCCAGGCCACATGAACAAACCTCATGGCTGCCTACCCTTCTTCTCTTTCTCTTTCTCTCTCTCTCTCTCTCTCTCTCTCTCTCTCTCTCTCTCTCTCTCTCTTTCACTCAAATTTCACCTAGTCTATTCTTAAGGTGAGTATTCCTTTTCTAGGTGTTTTAATCTACATATTTGTAATATTTTGCTATAATAGAATCCTCAACAGTTTTAAATTCCCAAAGAGCATGCAAATTCCTTCACCATTTCACAGTGGCCTTAAATTTTCTGTGTTTAATCTCTAAATCTTTAATAATCAACACCACCCCCCCCACACACACACACACAAATTAGACCATCACCACTTAGCTGGGGTATTATAATAGCCTTCTAATTGATCTTCCTGGCTCAAGTCTGTCTCTTCTCCAATTCATCTTCCTTGTAATAGTGAGTCATTTCAGTAATGTCCAATTCTAAGTAACTCTATTTGAGATTTTCTTGGCAGAGATATTGGAATCATTTGCCATTTTCTTTTCCAGCTCATCTGACAGATAAGGAAATCAAGACAAATACGGTTAAGTGACTTGCCTAGGAGCAATCAGTGACTCTGAAGCTGAATTTGATCTCATGAAGATGAGTCTTTCTGAATCCAAGCCTAATGCTGTTATCTTAATCACTGTAGCTGTCTTTTGCATTTAAGACAAACTCCTTTCTTTTGGCATCTGCATCCCTTCATAGTCTGACTCCAATCTGTTTCTGGACTTCAGATTCTCTCTTATCGCAAGATCCTAACTTTGAAGCTGTAAGGGACATTCTAGGACAGCAAGCCCAGCCCCCTCTACTGACAAATGGAAAAACTGCCCAGGCTCATACACTTAGTGAAATGTCTGAGCCAAGATTTGTATGCAGGTCTCCTTGCCTCCAAATCCAGTATTCAATCGACTATTTACACTCCAATCCAGTCAAATTGACTTTGTTGTTTCTCATACATAGTATTTCATTGTCTTGTCTTCATACCTTTGCATATGCTAGAATGCTTTTTCTCCTCACCTCTGCCTCTTGGATCCTTCTTTGTCTGTATAGAGCTGAGTCTATTTTACCAAGTTAATAAGACTATATTGCCAACTGAAATATAATAAATTTATAAGGAAAGAGGATATAATGGAAGGAGAGTGAATGACGCTTGGGACAATCAGTTCTGTAGTGAATGAACTAGGTAATCATAAGAAGAGAAAGATTACTAACAGCTTTAAGGGCACAGATAAGGCTGTGCACAATAGATATATAGCTTGATTTCATGGCTTTCTCCTACAATGTTCTGAAGCAGAGAAATAGATGGGGTTATCTAGGATTGAAGAAACACCCCTCCAGACTGACCAGATTCAGGGAGGCAAGAAAGTCCACCAGGATGGCAGCTGGGTTAGTCACTTAATTGGTTTTGTTGTTCACTTATTTAGTTGTGTCCAACTATTTGTGACCCTAAATAGACTTTTCTTGGCAAAGATACTGGAGTGGTTTGCCATTTCCTTCTCCAGTGCTTTAAGGCAAACAGAAGTTAAGTGACTTTCTGAAGGTCATACAGCCACTAACTATCTTAGATCAAATTTGAACTCTATTCTTCCTAACTTCAGGTCCAGGGTTCTATCCACTATAAACCAAAACTTGGGGGTGAGTTGTGAGAGTGGAATAGGGAACTATGAGAAATAACAGCTAATAAAATTTACATAGAGCTTCTAAGTTCACATCATCTTGATTTACTTATACAATTGACATTCAATTACTAGTATTGTCCACATGTTACAGATGAGGAAACTGAGGTTTAGGGAAACTGAGTGATTTGTGCCAGTTCATCAAGGTAGTAGAGGCATGAGCAGCAGGAAATGAGTCCGTGTCTGCCTGGTTTCAAAAGAACACTAAGCTGCAGAGGGCAAATGTTCTTACTCTTGGGAATGTGGAGGGGCTGGGGTCCTAGATAGAAAGGACAAAAGCAGGTTTTTGTATGAGTGAGTATGGGACAAAATTGGAAGGGCAGGATTATCATTAGGAAGTGAAATTTTCTCAAATTTCTCATTAGACCTCAAAGATCTAATGGGTATTTATTAGATTGAAAGGTGTGACCACACAATTATATCTCTAAAGAAAGGTAATAAGATCACTGGAGTTGAAGCTTTAACGGGCTTTAAAATTTTCTGAACTTATAACACCAAATAAAATATACACTTCACCTACGGTCAATGAAACTGTGAACCTCTCATTTTTCCTATTCCACCACCAGGATGCCATCTGTTGAATCTGATATTCTTTAAATTAGAATTAATATATTTCTGAACATGAGTTGTCCTATAACCTCTAATTGAGGTCTGTAAGTTTGGGATATTCACTTCTGCCCCTCTCAAGGTCTCTGTCTCTATTTATAAATCTGAAGGGAGGCTCTTTCTGTGTGAAACTGCCTAATGCCCCTCTAATTGCGTCTGCAATTTTACTGCAGAAGCTATGTAAATAATCAGTTAAGGACCATCATGAGAAGGCAGGAATCTGGTTTGTTATTTACATGGAGACTTGAATAAATTCTTGTACTTATGACCTTTTGGAAAGGGAGAAACTCCAATGTTTTATATGTCTATATCATATCTAAAAACACATAAAATATCATGTCAGAAGAGGAGACAGTAGTCCTGGGCTAATTTGATCTTTGTCAGTTCTGACATAGAACAGACTTTGTGAATGGGTTGGAGAATCATAAAGTAATCAATGACACCTTTATGTACAAATGTGTAACCTGATTGGTTGACCACCAAAATTTTATATTCTTTTGTCAAAATTCTATAAAAATAGATTATTCAGTTTCTTTGGTTGTTGGTGTTCACTAGAATGCCATCCACCCATGGGTTCTGGTAAGATCCTAGAGAATTAAACTTCATTTATAAAACTAACTTTGTTGTTTCATTTTTAGCTAAAGGGAAATAATGGTTAACACATCCTTCTCCAGTGAGCTTCTCACCCTCATGGATCAGGATCACTGTTTGGAACCTTACCTGTTTCCTTCCTTTAGCCTTAAACAGGCTTTCCTCATTTGAAGTTTCAAAGAGGATGCTGCAGTGTAGAGCTGCTGGCTGATGGCAATAGACTCTGGTAGAGACAAGCCCAATCATGTTAATAGCTGGTCAGTATGCTGGGCCTTATATCAGCTGGCTCTCAAAAAATGGGTAAAATTTTCTATGTGAGCATTTATACCTCAGAAATTTGGCAAAAGCTACAATTTGTTTTGTAGATCCTTTAGACTGCCCTGTCATATTCACTTAGGATATCACACAGACATTAACATTGTCTATTGTATTTTTATTTATTTTGTTTAATATTTCCTAATTATGTTTTATTCTAGCTCTAGGCAAGTGACTGAGGATCTTGTGTTTGACACCTAATGTCTGAATTTAAAAATGACTGAAAATGTTAATGATTCAGATTAAACTTAAAATTTAAACTTAAATATATAGTTTGAGGGGAAGTTAGATGGCATGGTAGATAGAGCACTGGTCCTGGAGTCAGGAGGAACTGAGTTCAAATCCAGCCTCAAAAACTTAATTATCTGGCTGTGTGACCTTAGGCAAGTCACTTAATCCCATTGCTTTGCAAAAACCAACAAAAAAAGTATATGTATAGTTTCAAATTTAAAGGATATTGAAAACTATGTTTTTATAGTTTTCAAAATTGAGTTAATAATTCAAATTAAATATACATAGAGTTTTTATTTTGGAGAGCTGGTTATTAAACATTTACCAGTTCACCTTTGACTGTCAACTATACCTCAATCTGGTATACTCAGGGTAGGAAAAAAAAAAGTTGAAATCATTGGAGATGGTGGCAATCAGGGTGCCTACTTGAAACAATTGGGGTTAGCTTAGAAAGTAGAAATAGGGGCAGTAGATCAAAAGGGAGCCCTCAGAGAGGAAACTATCAGTTGTCTTGAAACCCAGAGAAGTGGTGAATCAGGGAACAGGAAATCCATCACCCTGGCTCATGCTGCTTTTGCCTTCCTCTTTAAACTCTGAGCCAGAGAGCTGGGACCTGATGCATCTAAATGTCTGCTTTATTCTCTTTCCTTGGTCTGGAGGCAGGGGTCCTTCAAGTCCTTCTCCAGGCATCTGAAAGAGGTTAGTCAAAGGTCTAAGAAGAGAGTTAGTCCCACCATGAGGAACACTTGATTGTCTTTTCTTTTTGCTGTGTTTAATAAGCCATAAAGCCACAATAAATTAAACAACTGTATTCTATGGAAAGGGGAAGAGTCACTGAGAGGAGAGATTCCATACTAGGGGAGCTAGAGACGTATATTTCTCTATTTTTAGTATCTCAGTAGTATTTTTTTTTTTTTGCACAAGGCAATGGGGTTAAGCGACTTGCACACAGCTAGGTAATTATTAAGTGTCTGAGGCCGGATTTGAACTCAGGTACTCCTGACTCCAGGGCCAGTGCTCTATCTACTGCACCACCTAGCCACCCCCTAGTAGTATTTTTTTTAAAGAAAGATTTTATTTATGTTGAGTTTTACAATTTTTCCCCCTATTCTTGCCCCCCCCCCCCAGAAGGTAGTCTGTTAGTCTTTACATTGTTTCCATGGTATACATTGATCTCAGTTAAATGTGATGAAAGAGAAATCATATCCTTAAGGATGAAGAATAAATTATAAGGGATAGCAAAAATTACATAATAAGATAACTTTTTTTTTCTAAATTGAAGGTAATAGTCTTTAGTCTTTGTTCAAACTCCACAGTTCTTTCTCTGGATATAGATGATATTCTCCATTGCAGACAGCCCAAAATTGTCCCTGATTGTGGCACTGATGGAATGAGCAAGTCCATCAAGGTTGATCATCACCCCCATGTTGCTGTTAGGGTGTACAGTGTTTTTTTGGTTCTGCTCATCTCTCTCAGCATCAGTTCATGCAAATCCCTCCAGGCTTCCCTGAATTCCCGTCCCTCCTGGTTTCTAATAGAACAATAGTGTTCCATCACATACATATACCACAGTTTGTTAAGCCATTCCCCATTTGAAGGATATTCACCTAATTTCCAGTTTTTTGCCACCACACACAGAGCTGCTTTGAATATTTTTATACAAGTGATGTTTATACCTTTTTTCCCATAATCTCTTCAGGGTATAGACCCAGTAGAAGTTTTGCTGGATCAAAGAGTGTGTACATTTTTGTTTCCCTTTGGGCATAATGCCAAATTGCTCTCCAGAAAGGTTGGATGAGTTCACAGCTCCACCAACAATGCATTAGTGTCCCAGATTTCCCACATCCCTTCCAACATTGATCATTATCCTTTCTGGTCATATTGGCCAGTCTAAGAGGTGTAAGGTGGTACCTCAGAGATGCTTTAATTTGCATGACTATGAATCACTTTGATTTCCTCCTCTGTAAATTGTCTTTGCATATCCTTTAACCATTTGTCAATTGGGGAATGGCTTATTTTTTTGAAAATTTGATGTATCTGAGTAGTATTTTATCATTTCCATAGTCTAAATACAATTTCTAAGTGCAGTTTCTTACCAGTCTTACTATGTAAAACTGCTCAGATCAGCAGAGTTGGAAGAAGAAATAGGATGAACTACAATAAACATCCTGAAATCTTTAGGCATCCCAAGTAAGGCATGTGGATGCCCAGGCTAGCTCTGGAAAGTCAAGATAGGAGCCAATATGATCTACAGCTCCTATCGGTCACTACATGGAAACAGGTCCGAGCAGGATACTCCTCAATTGTAGCTCTTACAACCATGGAGGGAGAAAAGGCCAGTTCAGCAATAAATTGTACATTGCTGGGGCCTTCTTAGGAGGGCATGAGAACAAGGCCCATCAGGTCCACAGGAAGGGACAGAATCAACCCCAGAGAAAGAAGAGGTGGAGAACAGAGAAGGGCCAAAACCAACACCCACACTGGGTCATCAGAAGAATTGGCAGAAGTCTGGGATTTTGATGGATGGCTGGGTCTGATCTCAGCTACTTCAGTGTCAGTTCAAATTCTGAGGAAATAAAGAGTATTACTCATCTGTAGTGGGACCACAATCCTAATTCTCTTCTTTGTAGGGTTAAGATAGTTTTCTTCCTGTAAGTAAATCTTCTTTGGTTACATGTCTCCTTTTATTCCAATATCCAACCTAAATCACTAGGGGACTGGACTGAATCATTCAGGCCCAGCCCAGAACATTGTCCCAACCAAGAATGCAGGATGAGGTAAAGTCTGACCTTAACATAATACTATGTAGAAACTGAGGCTGGAGATTGGAGCAAATAAAAAAACAGTGACTAGAAAAAAGAAATACTATGGACCAAGAAAGGATCAGAAGATTAACACAGAATAAAAGTAATTTCATCACAGTACAAGTAGCACCTTAGAGAGAAGAACTGCTAGGCTACAAGGACCCTAAGAATGACTGTAAAGAAAGCAAAGAGATTTAAAAACTGAGATTGGAACTACTGAGGAAAAAATTGGAAGAAAAGCAAATATCTTAGTACGGAAGTCAGAATATCTTACCCAAATCTTGGAGGAGGAGGGGAAGAGGGGAAAAAGGAGGCTACTGAAAAATAGAATGTAGCAATCAGAACTCAATGACTGTATTAGGAAAATAAGAAATATTAGAACAATGTTTTTTAAAAAAAAAAGGAGGAAAAGGGGGTGGAGCCAAGATGGCAACAAGAGTGGATAGTGTCTTAGGTGCTCTCTCATAAATCTTCAAAACTAAGGACTTTAACTAAATTTTCAAGAGACAGAACCCACAGAGGGACCCAATGAGGCAGTTTTCCTACTCAAGGTAACCTGAAAAAGAGCAGAAAGGCTCTGCTCCCTGGGGTTGGAGGAGTGGCCTGCCAGAGGCCTCCCGGGGGCAGCCACAGGGCGCTGGGAGCCACAGCTCACAGCAGTGGGGGAGTTTCCTGAGCTACGCCCCAGGGAGCACTGGGCACAAATTGGGGGAACAGCAGGGGACCTCTGCCCTCAGGGTATACCACCAGCATGGCCACTGCATTCCAGATCCCAGAAACATAAGCAGGCAGAGCCCGGAAGTAGGAGCCCCCAGGGCATGAGCCCATTGAGCTGAGGGAGGGGAGTGAAGAGAGACTGCAGAGCTCTGTCCTCTGCCATTGGAACAGGACTCTGGGGCTCTGACCACATTCAGATCCTGATCGCAGTCTAGGCCCCCCCATAGAACAGCAGGGCCCCCCCACCTCAGCCCCGTGGCAGAGGGGGGCGCTTATGGTCATTCACAGACCAGGAGGGAGGACAGAGCCTCACATACTGAGACCCTTGTGGGAGTGCCCCAACAGCTCAGGAAGCACCCCAAAATAAGGCTTAGGCTGGGAAAATGAGCAAGCAGAGAAAAAAGAGGAACACCATTGAGAAATACATTATCTATGATCCCAAGAAGGATCAATATACTCAGTCTGAAGATGAGGAAACACAAGCTCCTGCATCTAAAGACTCCAAGAAAAACAGAACCTGGGATCAGGCTATGACAGAGCTCAAAAAAGACTTTGAAAATCAAATGAGGGAGTTAGAAAAAAAACTGGGAAAAGAAATGAGAGAGATGCAGGAAAAACATGAAAATGAAGTCAGCAGCTTAGTCAAGGAAATCCAAAAAAATGATGAAGAAAACAGCATGCTAAAAACCAGCTTAGGTCAAATGGATAAAACAGTTCAAAAAGTTATTGAGGAGAAGAATGCTTTAAAAAGCAAAATTGACCAGATGGAAAAAGAGATAAGAAAACTCTCTGAGGAGTACAAATCCTTCAGACAAAGAATAGAATTCAGGGAGATTAATGAATTTACCAGAAATCAGGAATCAATACTTCAAAACCAAAAAAATGAAAAATTAGAAGAAAATGTGAAATATCTCATTGAAGAAACAACTGATATGGAAAACAGACTTAGGAAAGATAATTTAAAAATTATTGGAATACCTGAAAGTCATGATCAGGAAAAGAGCCTTGAGATCACTTTCAAAGAATTACTACAGGAAAATTGCCCTGATATCCTAGAAGCAGAGGGCAAAATAGAAATGGAGAGAATCCACCGATTCCCCCGAGAAAGAGATCCCAAAAAACCAACCCCTAGGAATATCATAGCCAAGTTCCAGAACTCCCAAGTCAAAGAGAAAATATTACAAGCAACCAGAAGGACACAATTCAAATATCATGGAGCTGCAGTCAGGATCACACAGGACTTAGCAGCAACTACATTGGAAGCTCGTTGGGCTTGGAATATAATATACCAGAAGGCAAAAGAGCTTAGAATGCAGCCAAGAATGAACTGCCCAGCAAGGCTGAATGTCCTCTTCCAGGGAAAAAGATGGACTTTCAATGAACCAGGGGAATTTCAAATGTTCCAGTTGGAATGGCCAGAGCTGAACAGAAGGTTTGATCTTCAGATACAGGACTCAGGTGAAGCATGGAGATTGGAGGAGAAGGGGAAAATATGAGGGACTTAATGATAATGAACTGAATGTATTCCTGCATAGAAAAATGACACTGATAATACTCATATGAACCTTCTCAGTTAACAGAGCAGGTAGAAGGAGCTTTTATAATTGAAGCACAGGAGAAAGCTGAATTTGAAGATAAAATATGGTATAAAAATGGAGTCAATAGAAAAAAGGGAAATGTAATGGGAGAAAGAAAAAAAGGAGAGGGGGAATAGGCCAAGATATTTCATACAATAAGATTTTTCTTTATTACAATGAGCTATTGCAATGATATGGAAGGGGGGAAGACAAGGGGGAATGAGGGAATCTTTGCTTTCATCAGAGGTGGTTA